>NC_069371.1:63865000-64490000 GCF_021730395.1 Mercenaria mercenaria | reverse complement strand
TAAGTCCAAAAGGGGCATAATTTGGCCAAAATGAAGGTCAGAGTTATGGGACTTGCTGCTATCAACTAGTTTTATAACCCCGAAGACACATGTGAAGTTTCAAATCAATATCTGCATTAGTTTTGGAGATAGTAACTTGCATGTAAAACTTTAACCAAAATTTTCTAAGTCCAAAAGGGGGCATAATTTGCTCAAAATACATGTCAGAGTTATGGGACTTGACCCAGAGAGGTTGGTAATTGACCTAGAAAAAGATAAAATAAGTTTCAAAGCTATATGCCTTTAATTGATGGCTGTATGTACTTGCATGCAAAAACTTAACCAAGGTGTGACGCCGACGCCGACGCCGACGCCAGGGTGAGTAGAATAGCTAGACTATTCTTCGAATAGTCGAGCTAAAAAAGGTAGAAAAGTCCTTAAATTTTGCTAAAAACGGGGGTGCAATGGTATTGTAGGGGAAAAATACAAAAAACAAATAATAAATAAGTCAAAACGAGCGAAAAAACGGTGTAAAATAAAAATACATGCACACCCACGGAGGGAACGCTAGTTGAACACCGTTTCGGTACGGAAGTTAGATACGGAATGGCGATTTTCACAACGTTAAAATATTATGCGCAAGGTAGCCTGACTTACAACAACAACAATGAGTGGCCCAAAAAATAAATGTAGTTTCGCCAATAAATGGCTTACACAGGATGATTATTCATCGTGGTTAAAGGAGTTTAAGTCAGACAAGCATAAGTGTATGTGATAAACTCATTGATGTCGGAACTATGGGAGAAAGTGCATTGAAATCACACGCGAAAACAAGAAGTGAAGTCCCTTGAGGACAAATTGAAAACTAGTCTTGAGAGCTTGAAAGACTTATAAGAAACATGTACTAAGTATGTATACAGGCAAATATAGCTCATAAAAGGTAATCCCATTGAAGATCTCATAAAGGTTAAGATATGCTATTGTAGCTTATGGAAAATAAAACTGTTCTGTAACTTTTCTTCTATCATAATGCCTTATGAAGAGCCTAAATGGTTTTGTAATTTAAGATTTAAAGCGATTAAAATAGTCCTTGAAAATCGATAAAAAGTCCTTGAAAAGTCCTTGAAAAGTTTGAATTTTTTTTGCCAAGTCCTGTATGAACCATGCATCAATAACTAGGTCAGTAGGTCAAATGATAAAAAACCTTGTGACCTCTTTAGAGGCCATATTTTTCAATGGATCTTCATGAAAATTGGTCAGAATTTTTATCTTGATGATATCTAGGTCAGGTTCAAAACTGGGTGACATGAGCTAAAAAACTTGGTCAGTATGTCAAATAATAGAAAAAATGATGTCATACTCAGTTCAAAACTGGGTCATATGGGGACAGGTGAGCGATTCAGGACCATCATGGTCCTCTTGTTTTAACTACATGTACCTCTAAGCAATCCTCGGTCATTTTGAAATAGAAAAATTGTGTTTGATACAATTTAACAAGGTTATGTTATCAGTTAGATGAATTTCAAACTGTTGCAAGAGTTTCTGTTTAAGGCACCAGATGTTATTATGATTCATTTCCCTGGGGAAATTAATGTACTCTGTGTAACACACCTATGGAGATGCTAAGATATCCATTCCACATTATAACTCAGGCATTCTCATATATCTATATAGAGATACACATCATAGTGTACAATTTATCTTGTCTTAGTAATTCTGTATATTCGTATATTATATATTTCTGATAACTGAACTTCACTTCTGTTTTTAGGGGCCTCCGTGGCTGAGTGGTTAAGGTAAATAACGTAAAATCACTTGCCCCTCACCGATGTGGGTTCAAGCCTCACTGGAGGTGTTGAATTCTTCATGTGAGGAAGCCATCCTGTTGGCATATGGAAGGTCTGTTCTAACCAGGTACCCACTCGTGATAAAATAATGCACAGAGGAGCACCTGGGGTCTTCCTCCACCATCAAAGCTTGAAAGTCACCATGTGACTTAAACTGTGTCATTACCGATAAATCCAATAAAACAAAACAAAAACACTTTTGTTTGATATATTTACAGATACCAAAACGTAGTCGATCAGGTCTTCATAGGCAGTTGACCAATGGCAACCTAAGTAAAGGCATGAAAACCATGGGCTTTGGGGAAGATGCTAATGCCAATATTCATAACAAGTAAGCAATCATTATTACACATTTGGGTTACGAATAGGTGTTTATTCCAATGTTTGTATTCACTATTACACTTCCCAAAGGGCTGAAAACCATGGGGTTTGTGGAAGATGGTAAAGCCAATGTAATCATTCAGTATTTCACTTTGTAAAGGGGTAGAAATTATGAGATTTGGGGGAATATGCTAATGATATTGTTAGCACTCATTATTACAGTTTGTAAGGACATGAAAATTATTGGGCTTGGATTAGATACTAATGCCAATGTTAGCACTCACTGTTACACTTTGTACAGGGCTAAAGGTCATGGGATTTGAAGAAAAAGCCAATTCCAGTATAAGCATTCACTGTTACACTTTGTAAGGATTTGAGGAAGTTGCTAATGCAGATGTAAGCATTCACTGCTACACTTTGTAAGGATTTGAGGAAGTTGCTAATGCAGATGTAAGCATTCACTGCTACACTTTGTAAGGATTTGAGGAAGTTGCTAATGCAGATGTAAGCATTCACTGCTACACTTTGTAAGGATTTGAGGAAGTTGCTAATGCAGATGTAAGCATTCACTGCTACACTTTGTAAGGATTTGAGGAAGTTGCTAATGCAGATGTAAGCATCCACTGTTACACTTTGTAAGGATTTGGGGAAGTTGCTAATGCAGATGTAAGCATTCACTGTTGCACTTTGTAAAGGGCTAAAAACCATTGGATTTGGGGAAGATGCTAACAGACAGTTCTCATTACTACACAAAATTATTTAACCTACTGTATAAAACTCGTATCAATGAGTAGAATTTGTATACAGTCAGTCAAGCAGCCAGCCTAGGGAACAATAAAATCTGGCAGGTGGTTGCTTATGAAAATCAATTTGGAAAGTCACAGAGCTGATTTGCTGTTTATTTCATGTGGCTTCTGAATACAGGTTGTGGCTAATGTATATTCAACTGTATTCCAGTTGCAGTACTGTAAAATCATTTAATTTCGTGGGCATGAAATTTCGTGGTTTGGGGCAGAACGGCAATTTCTTGGAGATATGAATTTGTGGATTTCAACTTATGAACATAAAATGAATGGGAATTTTACTTGTTTGTTGGGATTAAATTTCATGGATTGACTTGACCACGAAATCCACGAAAATTAGTCCCCCACGAATATTAATGATTTCACAGTATTTGAGTTACGTCACAATAATGCAAGCCATGTTATGACATCATAAACTATATAGGTAATGCTGGGAAATGCCCATATTTATTTCTTGTAACCCTTGAATTTGTTAGGCAGGAAAAATGATATTACCTATCTTCTTGTGAATGACAGCTGTGTTCACATAGGTCCTTTTCAAATTTGTGCTCAAGAACAACCAATCAGGTGCAGCTGGAGATTCAAGACTGGTCTTCTAACATTGACACTAAACCTTGCTCAGTTTCACATTCCACGCTGTCCTTCAGGTAGGGGTAGCCCTGTCTTACACAAGCAGGCATGTAAGTTCCTTACAGAGTGATAGCAATAAAAGTACACGACTTCTAAGGTTGAGGTCATTAGTTCATTGCAAGGCTAAGGTTCCTGGTGATACTATCAGAGTAAGACAAGATGTTGAACCTTTACCCTGCAAAATTTCTGAAGTGGACTGTTCCATCATTCAGTTTGGTCAGTACCATTTACTATTCGAAGGGGTGTTCATTGAAAATTTACAGACTGAATAGTAAACGGTGCAGACCATGATCAGACTGCACGGATGTGTAGGCTGTTCTTAGTCTGCACTGGTCATGAAGGCAGAATCATTTGCTGAAAGCAGGCTAAAGGTTTAAGAATGATGTTGAAGAAGAATATTTAAATTCTAAGAAAACTCTCTGGCATTCATTATGGATTTTGAATAGCAGTTCAATTAAGACACTTGAGTTAAAGTATTTTGCAATTACTCATTGTTTTTCTGCTGCTTGAGGCCACAACAGCAGCTGATTAGTGATCGATATATCACCCCATTTCATCTGTTTCTGCGAAATCATTGATATTTGTGAGGGAATAATTTTCATAGACTGTGATTACATCAGCCCCCGAAATTTAATCCAAAGGAACAAAGTAAATACCTTTTTATTTTATATTCAGAATTTGCAGTCCACAAATAAAAATCCCCACGAAATAACAGTTTTGGCTTAAACTGTAAAGTTTTGTCCACACAAAATTAGATGATTTTACGGTATTGGCATTATAGATGGAAAAAGACAAAGGCATATTGATTTTAATTCAATCTCCATATTTTGTAAATTAAAGAAAAAATGTTTTTTTATCTAGTTTCCTTGTGTCTAAGATTAATTTATTGCCATTAAAATACCAATGGTTTTATGTAGTTTTCCTGATTTCATTAAAAAACAACTTTAATGTTAAAAGCTTAAAGAATGACCAAAAAGGAAGAAATTGATGAAACAATTTCTACAGCCTTGAGTAATTTATAGAAATCTAGCAGTGAATAATTTTTGTAATAATGATTGTGTTATTCATATTTGTTTTTGTATGAAAGATGGTTATTAGTCCCCTACTGGTGGAACATTGTTGGGGACTATAGGAATGCCCTTCATCCATCCGTCTGTCTGCAAAGCTGGATCCTGCAATTATTCAAAAAGAATTCAAGCTAGCTTCATAGAACTTGGTATGTGAATAAAGGGCAATATGTAGATAATACACGTACATGACTTATGCTTGTAGATTAAAGGTCAAGGTCTTTATTGAAGGTCATGTAAAAATTGTTTCTGCTCCATAACTTTTATGTGCATTGATGGGTTATCTTAGAGCTACACACAAACGTTCACCATGATGAGACAGTTTGTCACCACATGATCTATGCTTGTCGGTTAAAGGTCAGGGCCACTGGTCGGGGAGTTGTTAAACTTTGAAATAAATGTCAGACAATGTATAACCTATAAAGGTGCATTTCATTCAAAGTAAATGGTTCATAAGATCATATATTCCAGGGACCTTCTGACATTTATTTTTTCTGTTTACAGGCTTGGTTTTGGAAATAACTTGGAACATAAAGATCCTGACAATGAGGTGAATGAATACCTTGGACGGGCTATTGATGCACGTAGTATTGAGAGGTTACGTTCGGAACATGTCAAGGCATTTTTCCTCACCTTCAGAAAACCAGATCTCGAAGAGAAGGTATTTTATTTTTCGATGTGTGAAAGTTATCAGTGAATATTTTTAAATGAAATTTTGATTCTGATGTAGAAAAAGATAATTCAGTTACTATTGGTATGAACAGATACAGTCAAACTTGTATTATTATTATTATTATTATAATGACTACCCTTTGAAAGATTAAAGTGGTATTTCTTACCAGGTGGTAAACTCACTGTATTGATCCAAACAGCTATTTCGTTGGGATGTGAATTTGTGAATTCCAGTTTTGAAACAAAAAAATTGTTAATGAATAAGAATTTTGCGTGTTCATTGGGATTTAATATTGTCCATTGGCTCAGCCATGAAATCCAAGAGAAAGTTAGCCCCCCAGGAATATTAATGAGTTCCCAGTAGCATTTGTGTTGTGTGTTGTCTTTGGGTTTTTTTTATACAGGTTTGACTGTATTGTTAATTGTTGATCCTTGACTGAAACAGTTGTTCAAAGACAAAGGAAGTTGTTCCTCTTGCACCTTTGATTGATACTGGGAAGTTGCACATTTAATGTGGAAAACAAATTTTAATATTGGTACAAGAATACTAGATACTCGGTTGAATATTGCATTATGATACAAAACAGTGTTATTTGTTTTTTGCACAAGTTTTCACACAAAAGTTAACTTAACAGAAGTTTATAATATATGAGCCGTGCCATGAGAAAACCAACATAGTGGGTTTGCGACCAGCATGGATCCAGACCAGCCTGCGCATCCACGCAGTCTGGTCAGGATCCATGCTGTTCGCTTTTAAAGCCTACTTCAATTAGAAACCGTTAGTGAACAACATGGATCAAATTTATTATTTTATAATATCCACCTGTTATATTTTCACACATTTTTATGATGCTTAATCACGTTTGCCACATAAAATTAAGTCATGAGGTTCACCACCACTTAAGTGTATGTTGCACCTTGCTTTGTATAATTATAGATTCTTAGTTCCCAATTTGTATCACACATTAACAATGCATGTCTGAAATTGGGCACATCACTACCAACCTTGGTTGCACATTTACCATGCTTGTCTAACACTTTGCCATATATTGAAAATGTTTCAGTTTTGCCGTGTACGAGATACGATGTTCACCGCTCACTTGGGTTGCACGCTAACCATGCTTGTCATTATTTGTGTTCTTCAACTTGTTATTATACAAAGGTTTGTGTGTTGCTGTTTTGAAACTGTATCTGTAATAGATTTACTAACAGTTGTAGTAGCACTGTACTTGTTAATTTGAAAAGGTAAAAATATTTGTTCTTAGTCAGAAGAGAATTAGAATGGTATTAGCGACCACCTTGAACAAATTGTTGAGGTTGCCGACTTCATATTGCTTGCCCCTCACTAATTATGTGCTTTTGGGGTAGAATTTGTCATGTGAAACTGCCTTCCAACTGGCTTACACAAGGTTGATGGCTCTAGCTAGGTGCTTGAAACAGTGGGTCTTTTTCTATCATCAAAAGCTCAAAAAGTTACTATTGGACAAAATTATGATATGTCAGTTTGACGCTAAGTGCAAGATGTACAGAATAGTACTATGATGCCCCAAGTAACATTATGACCCCTGGCAACCAACATTTTGACTTGAGCCACAAACACTTAGATAATTGGCTGTTAAGTTCTAAGTTTATTAAAAAAAAATCCTAAGGGCCTCTGTAACTTCCAGCATGAACAAACATAATGTGAAATACGACAATGGTTATATCAAAGCATGAAAGACTTTTTAACTACACAAGACAGCTTTTCTTAGTAACGATCACTTAAAAATTTACTGGTATTTTTATTCTATCTGAAATTAACAGAGTTTCTTTCCTTTAGCTTAATATCTTTGCTTTTCATCTTAATGTGGAGTAATATGCAATTAACCTTCCTGACTTGCACTCAGCTCATTGATTTGGTTGCAGAAGCTATAATTGTCTAAGAAATTGTTGGAGAAATTTGTCAGTAGATCAGAAACTGTTCTGAAGGAAGCTAAATGAACCAATTAATTAAGTGCTGTTTCATTTCACTTGAGCAAAACAGAAGTTAGTTAATGCATATTGAAGGCCAGTACGTACACCTTGCTAATTGCAAGACTACTGTTCAATCTTCCGTTTCTGTAACAAAGTTTTTCCTAGATATGTCTTTAAAATATCCCACAATACCATTTAATTTATACATCATTCTGAAAAATTCCAAGGGAGATAATTTCATTTTATTTTTTTTTTAAGATATCTCTATTAGTTTTGAATTTATTGTGAAATTACAGTTTTTATAGGTGTATTTTCCAGTCAAAAGTCTTTTCAAAAATCCATTTTGACCGTGTATGTGAATTATGTGTGGATTATTATGAAACTTTTGGGATATTTTATTTTGTAAAATTTCTAAATTTTTCCTTTTTCAAAATCAGAATTGTGCCCTGTTTGTACAATAGGAAAAATACTTCTTTAATCCAGAAAACTGGCATTTTAAAGATATTTTTAAAAATGGAAAAAGTTCCTACAATCTCCCCCTGAGACCTTTAGAATGACATAAATGTCTGGGTCTTGCAAAATATAGCTACTATTTATGAAAACCCCTGTTACTTGGTGGATCAAATAATAGTGCTTAATCTTAATATGAGCCGCGCCATGAGAAAACCAGCATAGTGTATTTGCGACCAGCATGGATCCAGACCAGCCTGCGCATCCACACAGTCTGTCCAGGATCCATGCCGTTCGCTTTCAAAGCCTTTTGCAATTAGAGAAACCGTTAGTGAACAGCATGGATCCTGACCAGACTGCACGGATGCGCAGGCTGGTCTGGATCCATGCTGGTGGCAGAAGCACTATGTTGGTTTTCTCATGGTGTGGCTCATATGTCAATAAGTTTGTACCACTGTTCATTTCCAGAGTACTCACTTTTTATGGATTTTTGAGAGAAATTAATTTTTTTGTCTAATATGTGTGGGTTGGTCCCTTTAAAGCTACCGGTACACATCCATTGGTATAGTGAAAATGTCCATTATCCTCCTGTCCCCAAGTAGGCACGGTGATTTACATAGACAAATGGGAAAGGAAAGGAAATTTAAAGGGATTGGACTCGAGATTTTGGCTAAGAGTGATCTTTGGTTAAAACTGAAGTTTGGACATAAAATGAACTTTAGAACATGAGTTTTGTTTCTAAACTGTTGTGAAAAATATTAAATAAATAATGTCAAAAATCAAACCTATGTTGCCTTTGGCAATGAAAACTTTCCTACCATCTTGGCCAGTAAAACATTGAGGGGTTAGTACATATGGACTGTTTATATAAAGTTTTATATTTAAGACAGTTTTCTTGTGGTACTCTGTTTTACAAATGTTTTTCGACTTTGATTGGAATTTATGTCAGTAGCTAAGTTTCAAAGCCTTCAGAAGAAACATAGCCATAACTTACTGATTTATCTTACAGTTTTCTTTTTTCTTTGTTGTCATACAGTAAGGTCATCCCTTTAAGTATTGAAATTTTGCATGTAGCCAGACAGAAGTTTCATTTTTATTCATAATGCAACCCAATTTGCAGATACTTGCGATGTATGGATTTTATCTGTACACTGATATGTTTAATGACTGTTAAAAAATTATGTATAATGTACCATACCAGGTCTCTTTAACAATAAACAATATTTTGAGACAGTTTTGTTTTGACTAACTATCCTTGAATGTATCTCTTAAAATGAGTCATACCATGAGAAAACCTACATAGTGCATTTGCGACCAGCATGGATCCAGACTGAGCATCCACGCAGTCAGGTCAGGATCCATGCTGTTCGCTGACGGTTTCTCTAATTGCAACAGGCTTTGAAAGCGAACAGCATGGATCCTGACCAGGCTGCAGATTTGCATGCTGGTCTGGATTCATGCTGGTTGCAAATGCATTATGTTGGTTTTCTCACAGCGTGGCTCAAATCATGAACTCCTCTCATACAGAACCATTGTCATGGCCATTGTATACCCAATCGGTGTCTTCATCACGGGAAGTTTGTTCCTTCTGATGTTGTCAGAGGTATGCCAGTGTACACCGAAAGGTCTGCGTACAATCGCTACAAAGATTGCCATCACCAGGTGGCTTAGACAAGTGATCCTTGTTGTTGCTGTTATTGTGATATACGTAATAGCTTTCTCTCCTGTGGTAGGTTATCTATTTATTATACGTCTTTCTGAGGAAGATTTTTGAATCATAGATTTATTTTATTACCTGAGTCTCTTGCGGTATCAATAGTTGAGTGGTTGAGGTCGCTGGCATTGAATTACTTGGCCCTCAACGATGTGGGTTTGAAGCTTGGCTTCAGGAAGGTTGGTTGTTCTACCCAGGTGCCAGCCCCAGCCTGAAATAATGCACAGAGGGGGCATCAGTCCTAGAGCCTGTCTCCATTACAAGCTGGAAAAGTCATCATATGACCTAAATTGTTTTGATGTGACTCTAAAACCAACAAAAAGTACCAAATGTGCTATCTAAATGGCAATTTGTCATTTTGGACTGTTTTAATTCCGCTGTCTAAAACTGGTCCATAAGCAGCAGGAATGCCATTCTGTCATCTAAACCTCTTATGTATTTAATTGACCATAATCATTTTAAACATTTTTAATGCTCTGTTTTATCAACTGATCATGTTTGTTTCATTTAGAATACAATTAAGTTAAAACACATTTTCATAAATGAATTAGGAAATAGAACAGTTACTTCTTAGGGGTTTTGGGAACAATCAAAACTATTTCCCTGAGTATCAGGGGACAACATTAAGAACTGTTGCTGTTAGCCTGTAGACGTTTAAGAACAGCTGTAAAGTTAGCCATACTAACTTGGTGAAATAATTTGAGCCGTGCCATGAGAATATCAACATAGTGGGTTTGCGACCAGCATGGATCCAGACCAGCCTGCGCATCCGTGCAGTCTGGTCAGGATCCATGCTGTTCGCTAATGGCTTCTCTAATTGCAGTAGGCTTTAAAAGCGAACATAGATCCTGACCAGACTGCGTGGATGCGCAGGCTGGTCTGGATCCATGCTGGTCGCACACCCACTTTGTTGGTTTTCTCATGGCGCGGCTCATTTCAACATTTACTGTTCCTCAAAAACCCATGAAATAGCTGAACTGCTACCTTACAACATCCATCTTATTACCTAACTCAGCATAACTGTGGTGGGAGACATATTGATTTACTCCTGTCTGTGTATGTGTCTGTGTGTCCATCTGTCACAAATCTTGCCAGCGCTCTTAAGTCGAACAGTTCTCGTCCAATCTTCACCAAACTTGAACAAAATGAGTTGCCACATGCCACAGGTCTTGGTGCATGGTTGACTCAGATACCTAATGAAAGGCTATTTACTCCAAAACTTACTCCAAAACTGTCAAAGGTATATTTTCTGTGTGTAAACAATATATAAAGACAGACTTACCAGTACTATTCAGATGATTAGGCAGTTGTGGGAGACCTGCACTAGTCTCAAAAGCAGCTCTAGTTTTACTTCCATGTTGATACTATCAGGTATACTTAAGGAATAATAAATACCTCTTGTATATTTTAACTTTATTTGTGCATTTTCAGGTGCTGTTAGACCGAACTAGTATCCAGTCATGTTTAGCAGATCATTATGGTATACCAGAAAGTAGCCTTAACAACTCACTTATAGAGCAAGCCAATATCTCAATGGGGTCAGAAATCTCACTATGTAATCCTGAAGTGCCTACGACACATTACCCAGAGGTATGTCATCTAGAATTATAGTTATTGATGACCTATATGGCCATTTTGTAAAGGTCACCAGCCCCAAACCACTTGCAGAGCGGCTAAATAAGTAGGAGCATAATTGAGACGTGCCATGAGAAAACCAACATAGTGGCTTTGCGACCAGCATGGATCCAGACCAGCCTGCGCATCCGCGCAGTCTGGTCAGGATCCATGCTGTTTGCTATCAGTACCTATTGCAATTAGAGAAACCGTTAGCGAACAGCATGGATCTTGACCAGACTGCGCCGATGCGCAGGCTGGTCTGGATCCATGCTGGTCGCAAAGCCACTATGTTGGTTTTCCCAGGGCGCGGCTCACATTCTTTTATAATAAAGCCACCCAGCTGGAATGAACAAGGCAGACTGTTATTCCAAGATGTCTGCTAGATTAAGAGGTAGTGAGGATTTTTCACCTCATGTTTACCTGGAAAGCTGCCTTTGAAATTTGTAATTTTCACTTTGAAATCAACAACATTGTAATATAGGCCTGTCAAAAACTTTGCACATCAGCACTACACTATCCTGTCCATTGCTTTTCTGCTCTTTTTGGACTGTTTATGTCCAAAATGTTTATCATAACTAGAATTAATGTTTGACTGGTTTCACAAAACTTTGTGTATAGCAAGCCTGTATGGAGACCTAGCTTGGCATTGTATTGGGGCTGATTGGATCAAGGGCTCTGGTACTAAAATAGAAAAAAAAATATTTCTGCTCAATATCTGTAATTGGGGAACAAAACATTGTAATGAAACTTAATATGTAGGCAATTTTATAGGTGTGAAAGTTTGAACCACTAGGGTCAAAATCACTGTTTATCAAAATGGAAAAGAGTTTTCTGGATTTGTGAGGTGCTGGTGTCAAGGCCATTGTTACTAAAATTTGAAAATAATTTCTGCCAGGAAATAAATATGAAACTTTGTATGAAGGTGGCTAACAAGAAGATAAATACCGCAAACACTAAGGACTGCTAGGGTTAAGGTCAATGTCACTGTAACTAAATATCTACAAAATTTAATGTCTTATCATTTTCAATTTCAGTATATAACATTCTGTATATGTCTGGCTATGACAAGTAGTTCCGTGTATGTACACAGTTCCAGCATCATCAAGTTACTGCTCCTGCTGTGCCTGTCATCTATCTATATTGTCATGGTGGAAGTGGAGTACTTCAACTTGTTTGACAATAGAGATTTACTTGTGCGTGCAAATGTCGGGTAAGTACGAGTATAGATAGAAATATGGGCTTGAAGGCTCCTTTTTAGGTTCTCCGCTTATTCAAACCAGTTCAGTCCTATAGGATTGGGCTTTTTCATCCCACAGTTGTACTATTAGTCAGTCTATCCATTTTATGATTTAAAGTCTAGTCCATAACTCTACCATAGATCAAGGGATTTTTATATACCTAGGAAAAAATGTCCTATAATTAGATGATGTGTTGTGCGCAACTCTCAGATCCCTAACTCAAAGGTCAAGCTCACATTGGAGGTCAAATATCAGTCATGTTTTTTCCTGCCAGCTCCCTAACTGAATGATCCATGAAAAAAGATTTTAATATTACATGGTATGATTTTCCCACGAGTTGAATAATAATTGATGTGTCATGTGCGGCTCCTAGACCGTTGCTCACAGTTCAAGGTCATACTTTCATTTCATAAGTTAGTATCATTGACAGGTGCTGAAAGAATCCATCTTACACCCCGGGGTGTAAGATGACTCTCATGATGGATATGACTTATTACAAACTACATATTTGTAGAAGATTTATGTAGTAATTCATATTTTATTTCATAAAACGGAATAAATATCCAGTACGTTGACAATTCCCTCTTGTTCCTGATAGTATGTTTCTCAATTCAAAAAACATTATTTAATCAAAAGATCATAACGGTACTCTGCAACTGATAAAACAAAACCAGAACTAAGCATTGTCATTTGTCTTTGAAATGTCATGACATCTCCTGTTTATGGATGTTGGTTTGCCACACTTTGTTGAAATACACTTCTATCAGAAATAGTTCTAAAAAGAAAGTCGTTTGATTGATTTTATTTTAACAATAATTTCTTGACTATGGTATGCAAGAAAAAGATTCGAACACTGTCTGAAGGTGCAGATGGAAATATCTGGCTCTCAGGGAACTGTTTATGTGGTAACTCTGCAGAGCCTCGTTAATGCCAAGACAGTTGTCCTCAATCTAGATATTTCCATCTGCACCTACAACTGATGAAAGAATCTTATAAGATACATTGATGATACAGATGAACACACATGTATAAGGGATGGTAGACATGACATTAAAGCAGCCAAACTGCATGAGTAAGTTATAATCAAAGACCAGTTTGTGTTGTCAAGAGTTTAAGTTGAATACTACTGTCTCCAAGTTTATAAAATAGAGTTTATAGACTAGTCTCTGAGTACAGTCACACTCCCAGTTATATGCTCAAAAACAACCAGTCTAATGTTTGAAATTTGAGACTGGTTTCCAAACACATATTTATGATTTAGAAACTTGGAACCATTCTATTTTCAGGAAAGAGTTAGGGGAACCAGCCACAAACATTCCACTGAAATGGGAGACAATTGTTATATTAATAGTGTTCACATTCATACTTTTTATACATGCTCAACAAGTAGAGTCCACAGCAAGGCTGGATTTCCTGTGGAAAGTTCAGGTAAGACGAGGGTTAACCCTTACCCTGCTAAATTTCAATAATGAACTTGTCCATCTTTCAATTTGGACAGTACCATTAATTGTTAAAAGGGGTGCTTACCAAAAAGATACTAACTGAATAGTGAACAATGCATACCAAGATCAGCCTGTATGGATGTGCAGGCTGATCTTCATCTGCACTGGTCGCAAAGGCAGAATTACTTGCAGCCAGCAGGCTAAGGGTTAAAATTAAGATATTCAGGCTCCTCATTTTTTCTGAGTCCCAGGCATGTACTAACTAAATTCCTGTTTAGAAATATAGGATAGACTGTAATGGCATAATGTGAGCATGTAAGATTGATAATGTATACACTTCAATAAGTGTCTATTATGTAAGAATTAAAAAGATTGCAATTTCATCCAAATCTAAATGTTCATGTTCATAAATTATTATGTAAAAACTTCAAAATCAAGTTCATGTACCGTATTTTAGTGTGTATAGGTCGCACTTTTTCTACCCATTTTGCTGCCTGAAAAAGTTCCTGCGACCTATACGACAGAACATTGCCAGCAGTTTTTTTTTTTCGGGCCAATTTTCTGACCGTAGCTCTCGCAAAATTACGTGCATCTGTTACGAACGAACAAAATGGATAAAAAATATCAATATCGGCGGCTTTTCAACCAATAGCGGTTACTTTCAATAAAATATATCGTAAATAACCCATACAGACTATTAAAATTACGAATGACTTTAATTCAAAGATGTTTTTGCAGTCTGAATTACGTTTGTTTCTACTTTCGTTTTACTGGACGCCATTGACATGTACTCCGGGTTGGATAAAATCCGGACAGATCCGTCCTCCATTCCAAACATTCTTTATACTAATTCTTAGTGTATTAAAAAGCTTGATGATTATTTTTTACTTTTGATTTTTAAATAAAAGAAAAAAATCCAAAAAGAGATATTTTGTTAATCTTTTTACTCAGAATCAAAAGAACGCGGTTAATTACATGACACGGAAAGGTGTTATAATTGCTGTGCAAACAATTCACACTTAAACTTGCATGATAACAGACGTCTGCTGCCAATTAGTGTCAAAAAGCCGCTTTTCTTTGATGTAGTCTGTTAACGATACTACTGTTGGTACGAAACGGTTGGGAACGAAAATAACACAGTCCGATTTCCACCAATCAGGTTCTGATAATAATTCAGTCCGCGGCATCAATATGGCCGCCGCCATAACTTTTTTGCCGGTAAATATTAAATATTGCTGGGGAAAAAATCCGAAATTTAACTGCGACTAATACGCTAGAAGTTAAATTTTCCGACCATTTCCAGAGCAAAAATTAGATGCGGACTGTACATTACCGCGACCTATACACACCAAAATACGGTATGTGTGGAGAGAGGAGACTCTTTCTATGAGCTTGTTGATGGACATGGATTTACTATGCAAACACATATTGAAATCTCAAAGTTTGAATAAAATAATTCCAGGAATAAATTACTGTTTTATTTATAACATAATAATATGAACTTAGGTGCTACCTAGAAGGCAGAGCTCCCTTGAAAAATCACCAGTGCCCCTTGAAAATTAAAGGAGTGCTGCTGGAATGACCTGGAATTATGGATCCGTTTTAGGAAGTTTATGTTCTTTAAGATCTATTAAAATTTTCATGAGAAAGTTACAGTTCTTTTTAGAAAGAATAATGTGTCCAACTTTAAGGCAAAATACTGCTATGATAGACCTCTGGTAAGGGAGAATGAAAATCATTTACATGTACAAAGCTTGTTTAAAAACCAAAAGACTAGCTTTGTACATGTAAATGATGAGAATTTTACCCAGAGAAAATCATTTTTTTGCCGAAATTCTCGAAAACTTCTGTTTTATTTACTGAAGTGCGAAGTTAACAATTTTATGGTTAATCTTTTAGCACAACTGATACAGATTAGGAATGGTAGTTACTAGTAGGAGCCTTTTTGATGTTTATTGATAATTCATAGTCAATAGTTTTTTTCCTAGTAATAAACTCTGGTCAGTGATTTTTAAGCTTGTGGATGAAATATATGTTAACAGGGAGAAGAGCATTTTGTGCTTTTCAGAGTTCAATGCCTGTAAATTTTGATCCAGAAACCTTTTTTTTTTAAAAAGTTTTATCTACTGACTACTGTAGGCTACAGACAGTACTACATTGGAACCTGACATCACTAACAAAACACTTGTTAAATATCACATGAATGACTTTATTGTTTTTACAATACTTTCAAAACCCATAATAAATAAAATTAAAAAAAAACCTGAAATAAAAAAGAAATTAAAAAAAAAAAAGACGCTTCTTGGTGAGGATCGAACTCCCGACCTTTGGATTTCACCGCGACCTCGCTAACCACTGCACCAGTGTGGAAGTATGACGTCATCACCACAAATATAAGTATATATAATAAACTTCAGTTGTGGCAGCGTGACGAAAATCGTTTCACATTGAAAATATTGTATTTTACCTTTCTTTCTTCGTAGAAAATGTATTTAGCACTAAATTCTTATTATCAGGCGCTCATTTACATTTTTATTCAACGTTCAAAGCAGTAAGCGAAACGCTTTGTCAACTGTAAACAGCAAGCGTCTATTGACGTCTTACTGATTAATTACTATGAGCATTGCGTACTGGAAGAAACCCGAACAACACCGATTCCAAAAACTTACCACGAATTTTCAACTTGATAGTAATGTCTGTACACAGTTTTATGCATTTTCTTTTTCACACGTCTAACAGTAATGCGACGCTGTCGGCGCCGCTTTGCGGCGCGGTAGCTCTGCTATTATAATTAAGCTGTGAAGAATTAGTTTTGGTATTTTCCTCAGACCTTTTGTACTGAAAACTAAAGCTGAGTTTAGTTCATAACCAACTGAAACTGAATAATTTGATTAAACACCTATTTCTATACAATGACAAATTCAGTGGCATTGTATATTTGAGCCGTGCCATGGGAAAACCAACATAGTGGGTTTGCGACCAGCAAGGATCCAGACCAGCCTGCGCATCCGCGCAGTCTGGTCAGGATCCATGCTGTTCGCTAACAGTTTCTCCAATTCCAATAGGCTTTAAAAGTGAACAGCATGGAGCCTGACCAGACTGCGCGGATGCACAGGCTGGTCTGGATCCATGCTGGTCGCAAACCCACTATGTTGGTTTTCCCATGGCACGGCTCATTTAATTTAACAAACCTTAAAATATTATAATGATCACATAAAATTAACAACTAAAACCTGCTGTTAGAGCGTATAAATTTAAACAATTACCAAAAAATTTAAAACATTGCCATGAAGCCTCTTAAATACAGTGTAAACCAAACAATTTCTGGATTAGTCTACTATAGAAGTTACCATTTCAGAATAATTTTTGTAATGTGAAAATTCGTATCAATTTTGAAACCTTCTGAAAGCCAATCCTTGAGACTGACATTGTTCTTAAAGGTCACCTTCAGTGACAGAATTACAATATAATTTATCTTAACAGGTAGGCTTGGCAAATGATGTCATGTTCATAGGTATCTAATTTGTCTTCACAGCCTTTCAGTCACGTACCAGCTCCAGCCAGAAACAAGCATTGGAATACTGTTAATTCTTTGTATTTGGGAACATTTTTGTCATTCACAGTATGTGAAGTCAGCAGGCAAATATTAACCTTTAGCATGCTAGGTAAATTGTCGTCTGCTGGAAATGTCGTCTGCTAAAATTGTTAAGTTCATTCAATTTGCTCCAAAATTGGAAGAAATATTGTCAGAGTAGCAAACAGCTTGGAACCTGATCAGACGCCGATTTAATCGGCGTCTGATCTGGTTCCAAGCTGTTTGTAAAGGCTGTTAAATTCGCCTGCAGCAGGCTAAGGGTTAATTAAGAACTTCTGTTGATTGTCTAGTTAAGAATATATCACACTGAATTTTTCTCAGCTTATTTAGGTGGGATGGGAGGTAGATCTACATGACATAATTGATATAATTGTATACGTACTGTATCAGAAAATACATGCATGATACCCTTGTATCCGACTGTCAATGTGTAGGTTTACTGAGTAAATTAGGAAAAAAACTCATTTTCGTTGCATGACTGACAATTTGGAGAGCTTTCTTAGGATAGAATTTGCTGGTAGTGGTCTTAAAAAGGGTTTATATGTGATTTAAAATGAATGCATGTGTTGAATAATGTACTGTTGCATTCATTTTATAAATGGTCCAGTATTATAAATGTTTGAAGTTTCTAAGTGGCAAAAAGTGGAAAATAAAATAAATACCTATCTACTTACTCTATTTTTTTTATCCGGTAACCATAAACGCGTTTTACACTATCTAGATGTCACAAATCACTTTCATTTTGTATTTTTTCCTTACAGTCAGTAAGTATACAATGAATGCATTTTCTTAAATACAAAAAAAAAAAACAGTATATCAGTCTGAATGTGTGCCTTAATTGTTCAAGTGTCTTACATAGCCAGTAGTAAATATAATAAACATTTGATTGCTTATTTCATTATTTCATTATTTCTGGGGTACAAACATTATTCAGACTGAGGTTGAGAAAGCAGGTTTACAATAATAATGTGCACATCATCTAAGTAAAAATATGAGTTGTAGGTTATGTGTAATCAATGAAAGGTGTTAAAATTATCTTTGAAATAATGACTAGAAATGCCTTATTTAAAGAGCAATATTTTATAGTCTCATAGCTTTAGGAAGTGCAGGAAAATCATGAAAGTGAAAAATGATACCTAATTAAGATACTCCATACCCCATCCCTGAAGCACCACCCCCACACAAAAAAAACACATTCTTCTGGAGGAGTCTCTCGTATCTGTAACCAGTGGTGACTGTAAAGAAATAACACATAACATTTCAGTTAATTTTGACAGCTACTGTCATTGTAAACACAGAGGAACAGTTGTGTATAGAAAGTTTTATAAAGATACATTTTGTTTCCAGGCAACAGAAGAGAAAGAAGAAATGGAAAGTCTGAGAGCATACAATCTGAAACTTGTTGCAAATATATTGCCACTGAATGTTGCTCAACATTTCCTCAAACGAGGCAACAAAGAGGAGGTTTGTGCTTTGTATAATGTGACAAAGTTGTAATATATCACAAGAGGTTGGGATAGAGCATATTGAACCGGAGGTTACGGTTCCAATTTTGTTGTGAGCATAGTTTGACCTCAGTCTCTTTATGCTTGGACTAGTAGCAGTTTGAAATTACCTAGGTGTAACTTTTTGACTTAATGTATATAATATTTATGAATTTAGATAATCATCTGCTTGACACTGATTTTTTCCAGTAAGATTTCTGCCACAGCTTAATTGAAATAGTGAAATGGAAAACTTGCAAAATTATTCTACCTTATGTTCTCATAATTATCGGTGCCCCTGGGTGCATTAGATTTTGCAAGTTGGGGGAGGAGGGGGGGGGGGTATTAAGGTCCTTAGAAAAAGAGTATTTTTACATTTTTAGCACACCTGAACAAAAGTTGAGCTTTTAGTATAACTGGATGGTCCAGCGCCCATCGTTCATCATCCACATTTTCTTTTAAACATCTTCTGCTCTGAAACTACTTGTGAGAGTAGCACCAAATTTGGTCTGTAGCATCCTAGAGAGGTCCTCAATCAAGTTTGTTCAAATGGCGGCACTTGGACTCAGAGCTGGAAATAGATAGAAAAACCTTTAAATGACTTCTTTTCATGAATTACTAGATAGATCTTCATCAAACTTGGTCTGTAGCATGGTCTTCTCCAAAGTTTGTTCCAAACCAAAGGCTTGGCCCCTTTTAGGGGCTGCTACGGCTGAAAAGAGAAATACCTTTAAAAGTCTTCATCTCATGAACTGCTTGATGGATCTGCATTAAACTTTGTCTGTAGCATAATCATATGGTCCTCCCCACTATTTGTTCTAATGGGGTGGGGGGGCACTTGGCCCCTTTTAGGGGCTGCTAGAGCTAAAACACACAGTGATTTTTTTCAGTTTTGGGGGAAGGGGGTCGGTGCCCTTTGGAGTGGGAAAAATACGACGTAAAACTAAGAAAAGGGGAATTTTCATTTGTGTTGAAATAAACAATAGTTTCAAGTTTATTGATAAATTCAGGGCCCATAAGAGTATGTGACATGACATATAACACAATGTAGCATATCAATACCAGATAACCAAATAAATTTTTCAAATGTGGAGGATAAGACATCCATTAGACTACCAAAATTTACAACAGACATTAGGTCCCTTCCTAAACAAGTCGGTGAGTGGCTGTTTTTTTATTTCTGTCAAATTCTGACATTTGCAATCACTGTTACATTTGAACTGTCACAATAAAATACAAACTGTAAAAAAATGTATGCGTTGGACTAGTCCCTTCCCAAAGCATAAAATCAAACCCTGACTGACTAGAAGATGGAAAACTCAACACTACTCGGCCAAACAATAGAATACAAATCATTTATACTGGACATCACTAATCTCGCGGTATTGAAGATACATTGTGAAGCCTTTGCACATTTTTTGCTTAGGAGTTCTGACTTTCTTTCGACTTGCTCACGAAGATTTTGCAAGCTTTGAAACAGCAAAATTTGCTCCCTGTTCATCGATTTCAGGATTTATTACAACATTACTGATAATTGTTTATTGCTGCGAAAATACAGATGTGCAATATTCAGACTAACATTCAGCAGCATTGTTGTGCAGAATAATAAAGCGCTTCGGTGGCAGGGGAGTGCAGATTTTTGAATTTCACATTGACGTGTGGGTACCAGTGTTGAAATATCCATAGAAATCTTGTTTTCGCTTATTTTTCTTTGAAACTACTATGGACCATTGCAGACACTATAGACTACATAAAGACGACTCTCAGGTCCTATACACCTGTCGCTTTCCACGCCAGATGTAGTGAAAATCGGCCAAATCACCCAAATTTTATAGACCAAAAATAGCCTAACCGGGCCTCACCCATTTTATATTTTTAAATCCAGTTTCGTAGCATATATAATATTATGTATAGTACGAACATAGATGCATACCCAGGTGGTGTGGAATGTGTCTGCCAACCACCACTTTATTTCCCTAATTTTCACTTGAAAAAAAAGTGGATGGATGACAGCCGCGCGTCTGGCCGACTTTTTGTTCTGATATTTATGTTTTGGCCTCAACCGGAAGTACGGAGCTAGGAATTTTAAAACACCCGCCATGTAGAATCATTAACCATTCCTCATTCCCCAGATATATTAAAGAATTGATAATGATAAATAACCAGTAAGACAGATATGCCTTTATATCTACCCTGTCCTGTTTATACAGAAAATCGACGGGGCCAAAACTACGAAACCGCTCCCCTGCCACCTTTCGATGATTCTGATTTATCAAGGGAAGTTACTCTAACCAGTGTCGATGTAAACAAAACGTGAGATATTTTTTTTTGGAGAGGAACTTTAGGCATCGGAAAGGGGAAAAAAAACATACTATCCCTTACAGAAGAAAAAGGCCTGCTGCGTACTCTTGCTGTGTACATACAGCGTATATGATGCGTACATGATGTGTACTGAAGTCAAGGGCTTTAAATAGTACGCAGGATATACACCGCACATACACCGATAGTACGTTTGTAGTACACTTTTGACATGCAAATGAGCTCTGCCGCGTACTACTTGCTGCGTACATGCTGTGGACTACATAGTACACAGGATGTACGCTGGAGGAATTAAGTATGCGGGAAATAGTACGCAGCATGTACGCGGCACATACACTTTTCACATGCAAATGAGCCTGCGGTGTACTACCCCTGCGGCGTACATGCTGTGTACTCCTGTGGCGTACATGCTGTGTACTCCTGCTGCGTACATGCTGTGTACTCCTGCGGCGTATATGCTGTGTACTCCTGGCCCGAGTCCTGCGGCGTACATGCTGTGTACTCCTGCTGCATACATGCTGTGTACTCTTGTGATAATGTAAATTCCTTACCCCACCAACTTTTGTATGCAAATGCTGATCATTTGGACAGAAAGAAACAGAAAAAAGATAAGTGACATGCATCAATAAGTATTTACCCTTACCAAAATAATGTAGACTGATGTTATCAAATAAATTAGTATGCTTTTCTTCATCCAGTTTTCAATGAAATAAATCAATTTTTGTAGCATGTAATTTGGTAAACATTTGAAGAAAATGGCGTAACTGCATCAAGGGGAAACAACTTTAATGCAACTAAATATAAGTGTTATGATTTATTATAGATGATGTGTGCGTAGTATGTATTTATTTTGATTAAAATCCATCTGAGAACAATCTAGGACTGGAATTATATAAGCATTTATACACTTTTACGTCCGTAAAAAGTAGCGCACCAAAAAATTTTGGATTGATTTTTTCCAATGGGGCGAGCGCAATTAGCCAAAAACATTCTGAAAATATACGAGCGGCAAATCAGATGAACAACTTTTTAATCTGGTGAGGCCTTAATGAGTTAACATAATGAGCATTAAAGCCTTTATAAAACATGATAGAATGGTGTTTTGCTTAAGAGTATTCAAATAACAGTGAGAGCTATTAATTCTTCTCATTCGGGCGCTGTTGAGGCATTATCTTGGTAATTATTTCATGTATTACAAAATGTAATGCAACGAAGTTCAAATAAGGCTTTTCAATTATCCAAGTTAGAAAGCTCCAGGATTAATTCAAAATGAAAAAGAATATATTTTTACACTGCATGCAAGGTGCAGCTCAGAAATCACTAAGATGTAAGCTTCACAAATGAACATTGCAAATAGTAAATGGCAAATTTTCATTGTTCAGAATACCAGTAATCTGAACTATTCTATGCTATTAAGATAAAAGTTACTCGGAAATCAAGTTCTTGCTTCCAAAAAAACAAAAAAATGTACAAATCCTTCCTGCATGAAGTGTACTTCAGACTTTTACCTAAAAAAATTCAAAGTATAAACACCAAAAGAAAATGAACAAGTCCCTCCCGCATATATGAAGTTTACTTCAGACTTTAATTTATAAAAAAACAACTGAGTATAAATGCCAAAAGAATTTGTACAAGTCTTTCCCGCGTATATGAAGTGTACTGCACAAATTTCAAAGTATCTGCGGTGTACATGCAGTGTACTATTTTCTTGTACAAGTCCCTCCTGCGTACATGCAGTGTACTCCTTAAATTTTCAGAGTCTGTGCTGCGTACTTGAAGTGTACTAGTGACCTCCTGCGTACATGCTGTGTACTCGTCGAAATAGTACGCGGCATGTATGCGGCATGCGGTGTATGTAAAATGTACTCCTCTGGCGTACTGCTGTGTTCGCGGCATATACACAGCAAATACGCAGCATGTACGCCACAGAGGCTTGCTTCTGTAAGGGATTTCAATGGGGGAATGGGGCCGAATTTCGCCGAATATTTTGATGGAAAAAAAGCCCGCTGAACACAATAGAAAAAAACTAGGTAAACTGTAAGTTATGCATATTAGATAAGGGAGAAAACTGCTAAACAGTGTACTCTTCTACTGAGTAAGAATTAATCCTCTTGAATAAGCATAAATTACATACTTCGAAAAAAAATTTTTTTTTTTGGAAGAAAAAATTGAAAACATTATCTGTATGATTATATATATTTCAGGATATGTACTATAATGACAGTGACAGTACATGTGTTATGTTTGCGTCTATCACAAATTTTGCTGAGTTCTATATAGAGCTGGAAGGGAACAACGAGGGGGTGGAATGTCTCAGGCTCTTGAATGAGATTATTGCTGATTTTGATGAGGTAATGAAAATGTTTATGAGGTAATGTAAATTTTAATGAGGTAATGAAAATGTTTATGAGGTAAAAGTAATGTAAATTTTGAAGAGATAACAGTAATGTAAATTTTGATGAGGTAAAAGTAATGTAAAAAGTGATGAGGTAAAAGTAATGTTAATAATGATGAGGTAAAAATAGTGTAAATAGTGATGAGGTAATATAAATGTTGATGAGGTAATGCTATATTTCAGTCATATGTGCTCCTTTACACCTGTTACGGCACCTAAATCTAGTATACAAGTCATGAAGCCATGTTAAAAATCATTGCAAATTGAGCTCTGTATGTATTTATATATGCATTATATTCATTAAATAATCATTGCATTCACATTGTTTATCGATTGATTCAGAGTTGAGATTTTGCAGGGATTGAGTCATATAGAATCAATATTCAACCATCTGAATGATGAATCATGATGACAATAAACTACAAGAAGACATTGTTTATTTTCTTTTTAACATGCTTATTAAAACATGATTAGGAAAATGATGCTGAATTTCATTAATCCCAGTAGTGATATTGCTATTTGATGTAATAATGTTCTCACACAGGTCCCTGCCTCAACCATTGTTTATCACAGAATATACAATGCTTGGCTTCCCTCTATGTTTACCTGACAAAAAATCTAGCCATGTTAGAATATTGAATTACTGTGACTGAACTCAAAAGCTTAAAACTGAGGTTTAGGTCATGTGACAAACAGAATGTTTTTCAAAACTGATACACAGAACATGACTGTATTTCATTAAAAAAATATTTCCTTGGTCTTCAATTATAAAACTTGAGTTTTAAGACAAAACTCAGAATGCTGCTCTGTCATTTGATAATAATACGAAGTTTGAGCTTGAGCTCTACCACAACCATTCAGAGTCTTAAGTGTAAATCACAGTTTTATAACACTGGGTCCTGATCTGGTGAATGAAGGATCTCTCTGTTGGGCAAAGCTCTGCACAAAAAAACAGTCTGTCTGTCTGTCTGTCTGTCTGTGAGCTTGTTGAAGTTAACTTAATTGGGACAGAATGTAAAATTTTATGAGATAATTATGTATGAGCCTGCAGTGCAGTCAAGAGTTCTTTTTTTTCTTGTTTCAGATTTTGGAGGAAACAAAATTCAGATGTATAGAGAAGATTAAAACAATTGGTTATACTTATATGGCAGCTAGCGGACTTACGCCAGAAACCAGCTACGAGGACATGAGTCATGTGGTAGCATTGACGGAATACGCATTTACTATACAGGAACAGCTCAGAAGTGTCAATCAACACTCTTTCAATAACTTTAAAATGCGCATAGGTAAATACATCATTAATATTCATTTGTACCACTGGAATTACAATATACAGGGAAAGTAACTCTTCACCCCTAACCACCGTATGCTGCATACAATGAAAACTTAGAAGTTAAGACTTGCATAATTATGCCTTTCACATGTAGTGTGGGAGATTATATTGATTTAGTACTGTCTGTCAGTCTGTCTGTCTGTACCAACATTTGTCAACACAACTCCTCTGATACCTTTGGATGGATTGACACCCCACTTCAAAAGAGTGGTTATTACCAAGCCCAGTTGTGCATATTATCAGCATTTTCTGGCTCAGTTATTTTCAGTGGAGTTATGGCCCTTGATTCATCAAATATACAATGATTCTGTCACTTCTCTTACCAAACCTCGTAGGAGTGATCAGTGCCAAGTATTTTCCGGTTCGATGATTTTTAGCTGAGTTATGGCCTGTTTTTGTCAAATTTTATGATATTTTCGCAATTTCTCTTACACCATTGGGCAGATTTCCACCAAACCTTACAGATGTTATCAGTGCCAAGCCTCATTGTGCATATTGTCTTCATGTTCCCATTCAGTGATTTTCAGTGGAGTTATGACCCTTGATTTGTTGTATTTTACCTTGTCTGGGCAACTGGTCTGATACAACTTGGAGGAATTACACTTAGACTTCACAAAAGTGGTCATTGCCATGCCTAGTTGTGCATGTCATCAACATATTCCAGTTCTTTGTTTTTCAGTTGTGGCCCTAGATTCATCAAAATTTGTGACGTTTTGTCTCTTTTTAGCTCACCTGAGCCAAAGGCTCATGGTGAGCTTTTGTGACCACTCAATATGCGTTGTCCATCATCAGTCGTCCACCTGTCAGCATTTTCTAAAAAAATCTTCTGACCATGCGGATGCGCAGGCTGGTTTGGATCCATGCTGGGCGCAAAGCCACTACGTTGGTTTTCTCATGGCGCAGCTCATATTATCGTCATGTTTTGATTAAATGGTTTTCAGAAGAGTCATAACCCTTGATTTGTCAAATTCTTTGATCTGTCCTACTTCTCCAATACTACTCGTTGCCATTCCACCAAATTTCAAAGGAGCTTTGTTTATAGTTGGAGTGGTATGGTTCAGTGGTTTTCCCAGGAGTTGTGGCTCTTAATTTGTGACATTTTACAGTTTCTGCCTGGTATGTGGTGGGAGACATTATGTTTTTCTACTGGGAGTTTGAAGTCTTACGTTTTAAGCCCATATTGTCCGTAGTGGAACAAGTAGAGAGTCAATAATGTTTGCTAATTACTTTGCATACGTACCTTTCTAGTCAATACGTACTATAATCATTACATTGTACATGAAAATGTTTGAATACCTAATGGGTAGCTGTGAAAATATATTTTCCCTTAGTATTGAAAACTCCAGTGAGTTGTATTCTTCCATTAGTTTTAGTTATCGTCCAGATTGCTCAGGATACATGTGTGTTTTAAAGGGAACGCTTTAATAATTGTATGGTCTAGTGGTAACATGCTTGACTGTCAGTCTAGAAATCCGGGGTTTGAATCCTGATTCAGGCACTTGAAATTTCTGAGATGCTCTTGAGTATCTAACTAAGAAGCCAGTACAGATAATCTTAGGAAAGACAGCCTTGCATGTATAGCTGTTACTCACTTGTCAGAGCCGGCTCGCTTAGCTCAGTAGATATAGAACAGATCTACTGTTCACAGGGACATGAGTTCAATCCTTGGCAGGCGTATGTTCTCTGTGACCATTTGATAAATGACATTGTGCCTAAAATCATTCATCCTCCTTCTCTGATTCATGTGAGGAAGCTGGCTGCTACTTGCCGAGAACAGGTTTGAGCTGGTACAGAATCTAGGGACACTGGTTTGGTTAACTGCGTGCTGTTACATAACTGAAATACTGTTAAAATGGTGTTAAATCAAAAATAAAAAACAAATGCACCTGCCATGTTAATGATCCAGACTGTGTGTTTGCAAAGAGCTAGGCTAAGTTAGCCAGGCGGGCTTGTATCTAATAGATGTCCGTCTTGTCACATCACTCTGTTACTGGACTATGAGAGGATTTATTTGTGCCCTGTGTGGCTGCCTTTATATGTAAAATGCCTTTATCATAAAAAGGGCACAATATTAATCTATTGTAGTTAGTGTAATAGAATATAAATCGTTGACTAACAATGATTTCAGGAATGAATGTAGGGCCAGCTGTTGCAGGGGTTATAGGAGCCAAGAAACCTCACTATGATATCTGGGGTAATACAGTAAATGTTGCCAGCAGAATGGACAGCACGGGGATACCTGACTGTATACAGGTATAAATAAATTTCTCCTCACAGGGGTAACTGGTTGTATACATGTATATGTAAATTTCTCCTCACTGAGGTACCTGATTGTATACAGGTATATATAAATTTCTCCTCTTACGGATATCTGATTGTTCACAGGTATATATGAACTTCTCCTCTTAGGGATATCTGATTGTTTACAGGTATATATAAATTTCTCCTCTTAGGGATATCTGATTGTTTACAGGTACAGTTGAATATCGTTACCTCGATATCAGTTAGCTCGATACTCCGGTTTGCACGATGTGTTTGAGTCGGTCCCGATTTTCCCCTATTTATCTTAATGTAATCATTTATCATTACCTCGATATGATTAGCTCGATATTTTGTTTAGCTCGATGAGATTGTTCAGTACCGTCAACTTACCTGTACTGTTTTTACACCTGGTTTCGTCGATATCACAGCTAGTCAAAAAATATCCGTGTTACTTGTAAGGTGTGAAAATCAACCTATTGTTGTCCGGCGATGTATTAATCATATTCAAGTTAGTTTGTGTCTTTGTTTTGTTTGTTATTTTATCTTTAATCCAATTTAAATGTCAGGAAGTTTGCATTTTATTCCCAATAATTAGTGTTATAAAACACCGTGCAAGCATGAAAGCTGTTTTCAAATATAACAACTAATTTGGATGAAATATTTTCTGTTTGACGGAGTAAAAATCTGCCATTTAGGATTGAGTAACAATACAGGTATTTAACTGGCAAATTTTCGTTATTGAAGCACAGTCAAAATGACTACTCAACAAGGAACGTTACCACTGCATTCAGACTTGTTTAGGGAAGGAATAAAAATGCTAATGCTAATAAAGATATTTTATTTGTAAATAAAATTAAAATCGTATTTACGTTTTATATTATTTCTCCCCCCCCCCCCTTTCATACCCTCTGAAAAAAAAAACATTGGATATAATGACAATAAAGACGTCCGACACATGTACAAAGAAGTCCCAGATAGTTGATATCGTTACGTCGAACTTCGGATACGTCGATGCAATTTTTACAGTCCCTTGAATATCGAGGTAACGGTATACGACTGTAAATATAAATTTCTCCTCTTTGGGATGTCTGATTGCATACAGGTGTATATAAATTTCTCTTAGGGATATCTGATTGTATAAAGGTTTATGTAAATATCTCCTCACAGGAGTACCTGACAGTATACAGGTATATATAAATTCTCCTCTTCAGGGTACCTACTTGTATACTAGTACTTAAAAGTTGGATTTATAGTTTATATTTACTAAAAATTGAGGGCATTGTTTAATGCCCTGATTTGTAAAATGTTGCACCCCATGGTGTAAGTAAAGAGATATACTAAAAACAGTATATAATTTGCTCAAGTTGGGCCTAGTGCTGGGGCCATTGATGCTCAGTCGTTGTTCCTCCGTATTTTTGTCTTGCCTTAGTGCAAGAAACTTGTCAAAGGTAAGGTTGATATTGCAATGTGGAACTTTATTTTATTGATCATTGATTGAAATTGTTGCAGGTTACGCAGGATATGTACAATATTCTCGAACCTCTCGGATATATGCTGGAATGTCGAGGTATGGTCACTGTGAAAGGCAAGGGAGAGATGGTCACTTACTTCCTGGTGGACAGACCATCTAGAGGAACAGGATAAAACATTTGTGTATATAACAGGACAGACCATCTAGAGGAACAGGATAAAACACTTCCTGGTGGACAGACCATCTAGAGGAACAGGATAAAGTATTTGTGTATATAACAGGACAGACCATCTAGAGGAACAGGATAAAACATTTGTGTATATAACAGGACAGACCATCTAGAGGAACAGGATAAAACATTTGTGTATATAACAGGACAGACCATCTAGAGGAACAGGATAAAACATGTGTGTATATAACAGGACAGACCATCTAGAGGAACAGGATAAAACATGTGTGTATATAACAGCAAGCAAGGACTTGTGGTGACCTGTTGAATGCAGTTTCAAGGTCATCAAACAAGGTTCACAGGTCATACCTACTGACTGAAGGAATTGGAAAATAAATTTAATTACAGCTAGCAAGTGCTTGTGATAATGTTTGATACAGCTTCAAGGTCACTGTAGAAGATTCAAGGTCAGATGATTTTATGAAAAACTGCATGAAAAAATTAGTGGACTGATTTAGAATGAAAACAAAACGATTCTTGACTAGCGCTTAACAAATCAGCATGTTACAGGTTGAAGGTCATCAAGAGCACAGTCAAGGTCATTTGAAGGTCAAGGTCATTTGAGTTTTTTCCTGTAAATGAAAGTGAAAGAAAATGTGTGTTTTGTATTGATAAGAGTTCATATGTTGGTAAACTATTGTTTTCCAAAGCATTATATTTTACCATGTGCAATATCGGGTGTATTGTTACCTAATTTATTAATGTATGTAAATAAGCAAAAGATGTTAATTGTTATGAGGTAGCTTTTCAGCTGTGATTTTTCTTGTATGGTTACGTTTCAGTGTGTTTTGTTTTGTATATTGTTAGAAATATTTATGAGCCGCACCATGAGAAAACCAACATAGTGCATTCTGGTCAGGATCCATGCTGTTTGCTTTCAAAGCCTATTGCAATTATAGAAACCGTTAGCGAACAGCATGGATCCTGACCAGACTGCGTGCATACGCAGGCTGGTCTAGATTCGTGCTGGTCACAAATGCACTATGTTGGTTTTCTCATGGTGCAGCTCATTTGTATTCAAACTGCATGTCTATGATAATTAGATGTGATAGTTTGCTTCGTCTTTCAGGAGCCAAAAATCTTATTCTGATTTTTTTTTCAGTCTGTGATTTTCTCTATAAATCTGTGATTTGCTGGAAAAAATCTTGTGTATATCAGTAATTATTTAAAGACCTTACTCTCTTATTCATTGTAATGTGGTACATTTTGTAAAATGAATAGTTGTTAAAATCTAGTGACTGTTAGACCATTTCTAGTCGAACATTTTCAAATGAACTTGTTCATCTTTCAGTTTGGACAGTACCATTAACTGTAAAAAAAATATGGCAGACTGTGCAGATCTTGATCAGACTGCACAGATGTGCAGGCTGATCATGATCTACACTGGTGGCAAAGGCAGAATCAATAGTGTCCAGCATGATAAGGGTTTAAAATATTGATATTATTTTTTTTTAATACATTATGTTATATTTCTCTCTGTTTAAAAAAAATGAAATTTTTGATGTTGATCTTGAGTAAAATGGTTTCTACAAAATAATAGCAGACTTGCTTTGATTGAGATTTTTTATAAGATGTAAGGACATATGCAACACCTCTTGTTGACCTGCTTAGCACTAGCTTAAGCAGTCAAGTTTAATCCCCCTCCCCTACCCCCCCACTTCCCTTACACACACACATTTTTCCTGCTCAATTTGACCACCAAGGCAGATTAAAATACCGCATACAGTTTTTATGCCCCCAAAGGGAGGCATATTAGTTTTCAACTGTCCGTCCGTTAGTTCGTTTGTTTGTTCGTTCGTCACAACGTTAACTTTTTGCATGAAGGCACTTTAATCGCGAACCACTGCACCCAGGACCTTCAAACTTCACCTGCTGATAGTACTTATTGAGTACACGACCCCTACTGTCTTTGGGGTCAAAGGTCAAGGTCACAGGGGCCAATGTTAACTTTTTGCATGAAGGCACTTTACTCGCGAACCACTGCACCCAGGACCTTCAAACTTCACCTGCTGATAGTACTTATTGAGTACACGACCCCTGCTGACTTTGGGGTCACCAGATCAAAGGTCAAGGTCACGGGACCAATGTTAACTTTTTGCATGAAAGCATTCTACTCGCAAACCACTGCACCCAGGTCCTTCAAACTTCACATGCTAATAGTACTTATTGAGTACACTACCCCTGTTGACTTTGGGGTCACCAGGTCAAAGGTCAAGGTGCTGCGGGGGCATTTGTCACCATTAGTGACAGCTCTTGTTCAATTATATCAAAATTTTATCTTCATTCCATCTGAAAGTTTATGTTTAACTTATTGGAAATTGTACTGCTTATATTACATTAAAAATATGGTATGAAGTAAACTAAATATACAGAATATAATACATACATGGGTTTTCATTTACATTTTTGACAGTTCATAAGTGTTACTATCTGTTTTTGAAACTTGGTAATGTGGTGTACATCTGGAGACACCTTCATTTTAATGTAAAATTTGTAAATGGTCCAGAGGAGTGTTGATTTTCATTCCGATTTTAGCATTATTTTGTTTTGATTAGAAAATGCAAGGTAAAGTATTCAGTTATCTGCAGCTGTACATGAAAAATAAAAAAAACATGAAAGTGAGAAATAAAAACAGTTTTTTAACAAAACTTGCAGAACAATTGTTTAGCAAAAATTTATTGTATCATTTTAACCCTTATCAGACGGATCTGCACTGTCCCTATTCAGTCAATATCTTTTAGGTAAGTACCCCTTTTAAAAATTAATGGTACTGTCCAAATTGAAAGATGGGCAAGTTCATTCTAGAAATTTAGCATGGTAAGGGTTTAAGTAAGTTTCATTAACAAAGTCATGAAGTTATGATGGAAAGTTTTCGAACAGGAAACAATAATTATGTACTGTGAATTAATTGAATATTCATTGGGAAATCATTTTCATGGCTATGTCAGTTGACAAACTTTAATTGCAAGGAACAAAAAATAAAATGGAAATTGTTGTATCCTTAAAATTTGAAGTCCACAAATTCATGTTGCCATGAAAAAAGCCATTTTTGCTAAAACCTCAGAATTTTATGCCCAAAAAATTGAATTATCATACAGTATTATTCAATATTATTCAAAATTAAAATCCTCAAAATACAAAATTTGTAAATCAAAATTGGAATTTTGATAATTTGTTAATATATTTAAAAAAAAAACAACAACTAAAAATGATGTCATTTTATCACTTTTTGAGTTCTAATGATCGATGTATACCGTATATTCCCTTTTTCACATCTGTGGGGGCTTTACATTCCAAAAGATAGGGGTGTTTATTATGGTGCAAAAAAAAAAAAATTGACTTTTTTTATCTAATTTAAAAAAGGTTTATTTATCATTCTTCAAAAGATGTTGATAAAATGTTACTGTATATGGTAATTGTGGCTTGACTAGAGCTATAGTATATACAGTTCTTCTCATTGACAGTGACCCAGCCAAACAGACCCCTTTAAATCTTGCACCTTTTGACAACATTTTTGTGTGTGTGAATTTGTGCATTTCTTTACTCATTTTGCTTTATTAAACATTAATTTTCTTTCAGAAAGGCATTTTAGATAATTTTACTATCCATAAAAATTGGTAGGGTCATTTGATAGAGGGAGGAAATTAATAAGGGAATATACAGTAATATTAATAATTTCACCTGAAATTAAATAAAGAAATTGATGTGAAGAAAAGAAACAAACTTGTAATGGAATATAGTAATATTTATTCCTCACTATCACAACCAACTGCATGTATCACATATATGAGCCATGCCATGGGAAAACCAACATATTGGCTTTGTGACCAGCATGGATCCAGACCAGCCTCCGCGCATCCGCGCAGTCTAGTCAGGATCCATGATGTTCACTTACAGTTTCTTAAACTGCAATAGACTTTGAAAGCGAACAGCATGGATCCTGACCAGTCTGCACAGATGCGCAGGCTGGTCTGGATCCATATTGGTCGCAAAGCCACTATATTGGTTTTCTTATGGTGCAGCTTATATACAGTAAAACTTGCATTGAGGTGGACTGTTGACCATGTTTAACTGTATCATATGTTTTGCTATCTATTATAGTAAATGACTTGATTCTATAATAAAAATAGAATTTTATTGATTAACAAAAAAGTAATGAATATATTTTTTTTTTACTATCATTTTGTTCTTTGGAATAATGAATGACGATTAATAATGTTGTAGATAGTTTAGGAAGAAGTTGATAGAAAACACCCTGATGGAATGTTTTAAAATTTCTTCCTGATTTGATATCTATGTCTACATATCAGATAATATTGCATCTTTAGCCACTATTTCTACATGATATATGCGTATCGTATTTTAAATGTGTTTTGCATGCTCAGTCTATTCAGGCAGTTTTCCTGCTCAAATTTCCATCATAAAATTCCCCTTCTCATGAAATAGGCAGGTATATATTATTTTCTTGGTTTCTCATGGCTTTTGTAAAATGGCTAAACATTTTCGATGTTTGAAACTGGAACTGGTCCCCATGGTAGAATTTTCATGACATATGGCCAACATAAACACATATAATGTCATTTAAAACAATAATTACCATATGTTTTCATGAATATTTAATTTTGCAGATATGTAGAGTACTTAAATATAGAGAAAATAAATCCTTGTAAATTTCTGATTTTAAAGTAGATCCAACATTAAATCGTTAAGATTGTAAATAGAAATGAAATAACTTGTTTTTGTATGTCTTCAAAATGTAGGTAATTTGGGCATTAGAGATTTTCCAGTCTGTACATCTGTGACAAAAGTTTTGAAAGTTTTTAGGCCAGTCCTAGCTGGAACTAACATCATAGCTCGTAACTAATTTAGTCTTTTTTTTTTTCATGATTTCTTTCTTGATACATTCATGCATTGTTACAGTGAAATGCCAACTGCTTTCATAAAAAGAGTTAATAGAAAAGGTAATGTTTCCGAATCTAAGAATTTCAGGTTATGGGACTTAAAAACTTCCAGTTCTGATTTGGATGTTAACTAATACTTTTTACTTTCACTTTTGTTAAAGATTACATAATCTAAATACATTTTATCTTCATCTTATCAGACTGACATTGAAGTTGAGATTGAGATTGGCAAGGTCACACCAAAAATAATTTTTAATCTGCTTTTTCAGTACCTTGTTTAGAGTTTTATGAGGTAGTCAGGATGCCAAAAGCTCCATTATCTGATTATATTTGAATAATATTTGTCTCTCCACAACTGGCTAATACCTGTTTAGATAAGTGATATGGTAATATTTAGATATGATATGTTATTGTTATGAACTGTTTATTAGTCCCCTACTGGTTGAAAACCAGTTTCGGGGACTATAGGAATGCGCTTTTCCGTCATTCCATCCGTCCGTCTGTCCGTCCGTCCGTCCGTCCGCAATTTCGTGTCCGGTCCATAACTCTGTCATCCATGAAGGGATTTTAATATTACTTGGCACAAATGTTCCCCATGATGAGACGACGTGTCATGCGCCACACCCGGACCCCTAGCTCAAAGGTCAAGGTCACAATTGTTGGTCAAAGGTCAACAGGGCTTTTTTCCTGTCCGGTCCATAACTCTCCCATCCATGAAGGGATTTTAATATTACTTGGCATAAATGTTCCCCATGATGAGACGACGTGTCATGCTCAAAACCCGGACCCCTAGCTCAAAGGTCAAGGTCACAGTTTGAGGTCAAAGGTCAACAGGGCTTTTTTCCTGTCCGGTCCATAACTCTCCCATCCATGAAGAGATTTTAATATTACTTGGCACAAATGTTCCCCATGAGAAGACGACGTGTCATGCGCAAAACCTAGACACCTAGCTTAAAGGTCAAGGTCACAATTTGAGGTCAAAGGTCAACAAGGCTTTTTTCCTGTCCGGTCCATAACTCTCCCATCTATGAAGGGATTTTAATATTACTTGGCACAAATGTACCTCATAATAAGACGATGTGTCATGCACAACTTTCAAACCCCCTAGCTCAAAGGTCAAGGTCACACTTAGCAGTCAAATGTTAACATAGCATGAACAGGGTCTGTTTCGTGTCCGGTCCATAACTCTGACATTCATTAAGGAATTTTAATATCACTTAGCACAAGTGTTCCCCATGATGAGAGGACGTGTCGTGCGCAAATCCCAGACCCCTAGCTCAAAGGTCAAGGTCACAATTGGGGGTCAAAGGTCAATAAGGTTTTTTCCCTGTCCGATCCAGATTTCTGTCATCCATCAAGGGATTACAATATTACTTGGCATAAATGTTTCCCATGATGAGACGACGTGTCATGCGCAACACCCAGTACCCTAGCTCAAAGGTCAAGGTCACACTTTGAGATCAAAGGTCAAGAGGATTTTTTTCCTGTCCGGTCTATAACTTTGTCATGCAAAGCAGGATTTAGATATCAGTTGGCACAAATATTCCCCTGGATGAGACAACATGTCATGCGCAAGAACCAGGTCCCTAGGTCTAAGGTCAAGGTCATATTTAGAGGTCAAAGGTCAAATTCAAGAATGACTTTGTACGGAACATTTCTTCTTCATGCATGGAGGGATTTTGATGTAACTTGGACCAAATGTTCACCACCATGAGGCACCCTTGTTTTTAGAATTACGTCCCTTTGTTGTTACTATAAATAGATTTTATTGTAACTTTTTTATTACTGGCGGTAGAGAAAAATCGTGACCACTTTTCTGTGGTACAGCATGCATGTTACATCCAATTTTTAGGTGTATTTTGACCTATCTCTACCTGGTAAAGAGTTTCTTGTGGACTTATATTATATATATTTTTTTTTTTTTTTTTTTTTTTTTTTTTTTTTTTTTTTTAAGATTAATTTCCCTTTGTTGTTACTATAAATAACTTACATGATAACATTTTTATAATCAGCCAAAAAAATTCAATATGAAAACAACTATAGGTTTTTATATATATAAATTTTAATCCAAGTGTTTTGTTATAACATATTGTATATATAGTACAATATTGTTTATACATCATTGACAGATATCAGTTCATTATGTTATACTGCAGTAGAGAAAATTAGGTGCCTTCCAGTAGGGGACTTTGTATTGCATGGCAATACTTCATTCACTTGTTTATTTGGAAGTAAACATTTGTGATAAACTGTTTTTATTTTTTATTTAATATATGATTAGGTGATATAAGAAGGAACATAAAGCACGTTTCAGTATTGTGGGTAAGAGAAGAAAACCCTAAAATTCTTTAATAATCCTGATTTTGTAGGCTTCAGTTAAATTCTTAAAAAAGAAAAAACACTTAGAAAGGGCCAAATTCCTAAAAAAAAAAAAGCCGTTATGTTTTAAAATTATCCCTATTTTTTTGGTAATTTCTGTCTGAACTTAAAAACATTTTACACAAAGTCATGCATATAATGAACCAGTTAATTTATTTAAGATTCATTTACAAATGATGCTTCTATCGGTTTCCATGAGTTCCTAGGCTACAGCTTCATGAAACATAGTTATGCTCTAATTCTTTTCACTCAAACGCATAAATTATTTATAACCGCCAAGCATACTCCTAAAAATAAATAACAAACAACAGTATATATTTAGGCCTGAGGTCACCCAGGAGCCCCTATTTTTGACAGTAGTGCTTGAAAGCTTGCTACTGTTACAAAGACTAACAGTATCACACATAATAAACTGGCAGACATTAAACAGTGTTCTTCCTTATCTATAGTTACATAGAACGGATTTGTTAATGATAACTGGCCATGAACGCAATTACTCTTTGATATAGAAATTTCACAATTTGAAGCTTGCATTTCTTGACATGTTTATTCGTTTGTAAGTACATTGTAAGTGTGTTTATAGTCGCCACCAGTTACCCTTATGGCCGATCCCTCCAGAAGACTTTAAACACCGTTAGCGTTAGGTTCCTACTTTTCCATGTTTTATGTAGAAAGAAATTATATAAAAAAAATTGAAAATCATGGTCTGTGAAAATGGAATTACACGAAGTCAGTGAAAAGTCAAGGAAACAAAAATCAGTCCAAGAATATCACCGAGGTATCAAGTTTTCTAGAGAGAATGGTGTCAACCAGAAGCCTTTGCTTTTATCTGAAGATACATTGATAACAGCCAAATTACAAACATTACAGCCATTCTCACATCGATTTGATGCGTGTCCCTGATACTAGGTTTTGTACTTTGCCTCTTTTTCATACGTGGTCATATGATTTTATTACATTACTACTTTATCTATAATCTAAATGTATGCCACTTAGTCATCACTTTGCTTATTGTCTAACTGTCGGCTATCAAAATACAATAAACAATGTAATAACTCGTTTACAAACAGGGGCGATCTTCTTAAGGGGTTGTCTCCCTTGTTAATATATATTCCTTAATAAATGCCAGACTGACAAACCTGTGATCCTATTTTTGGCTAAAAAGCTCTGCTCCTCACTGAAAAAATGCTGAAAAAAGTTCACAAAGCTTACTGTCAATTTTCAAAGGCATTTGAAGGCTAAAGGGCAGGAAGAGGCCGAAAATATGATGGTTTAGGCCAGCAAATATCGGAATTTGCACGAGAATAGTAAAGGAATTTTATTTCCCTCTGCTTGTTATTTATTTATTTTATTTTGTTGGGTTTAACGTCGCACCGACACAATTTTAGGTCATATAGCGACTTTCCAGCTTTAATGGTGGAGGAAGACCCCAGGTGCCCCTCCGTGCATACTTTCATCACGAGCGGGCACCTGGGTAGAACCACCGACCTTCCGTAAGCCAGCAGGATGGCTTCCTCACGTGAAGAATTCTACGCCCCAAATGAGGTTTCGAACCCACATCGATGAGGGGCAAATGGTTTGAAGTCAACGACTCTAACCACTCAGCCACGGAGGCCCCTTCCCTCTGCTTGTAGAAACCAAGATGAGAATAAGTGCATTTTAAGTGGACTATTTCTTTTCATTTCAGTATAATTTCTAGTTGAGTCGGCTAAAGGCTGAAAGCCTTTTGACGAGTCCTTGCTGTTCAGCGATTCTCTAAATGGACCGAATAACACGTGAAGGGATGTAGTTCCATTAGATTTCTCAAACTTCAAATAGTTCACTGCATGAATGAAGTTAAGTTGTGTCAATTCCCTTTGCTATGACCAATATACGATGTAATCTGTCATATTTATGACTTGTAATTGTGCAATACTCGAATGTAACTCATTAAGCATAAATGTGCATTTTAAGAATTGCGCGGGCTTACAAAGCTTGGATAACATCCAGCGAAAGACAAAAAAATAGTTCCACAGGGCTCCAGATAAGATGTGTATTAGCGTAAATTACGTATAGAAATAATGCAAATACGCATGTCTAATAATTTCTAAGCGTATAAAAACGTATATAAAATTACAGAAACGCACACTATGCTTTTTTAAAAACAAAATCTGAATCGTCTGGATGCGTTAGGTAACATAGCCGATCAGCCTTAATTCTCCCACATTGAACGTAAACACGCATCGTATGATTTCTATAAAATTTGCGTGGATTGAATTTTGCAGTCAGTAAACGGATAAATTATCGGAAGAAGAAGCTCTTACTGATTTGTTTAGTTACTACTGATATTAAAAATGATTTTAATTCTTATTTTTCGAGAAATAAACAAATCGGCGAAACATTAAATTGTATTTTCTTGTAGTTTTTGAAATCGAAAGTAGATCGTCTATGTTTGGCTGCTTTCACGAAACGAAACAACTTTTTTATGAAAAGATTTAAATAAGAGGTAATTTAACCGTAAACTTCAATGTCAGATACTGCCAGTTGCTGCTAAATGTCTTCGTATCATCACAATTTGTAAAATATATTGTTCAAACTGGAGAAAAGTGTAATCGTATCCGGATATAATATTTTGGGTAAATATCGAGCTGTGTTATGAAATTTTAAGAAAAAAACTAAAAACAAACTGAAACTGGTAGACTATACTGTCAGTACATCAATCATTAGCCGACTCAGGCCCTTTAGGCCTTTGATTTTATATTTGCATTTGATAGATTAAGGGATTATCAACAATCCGAATCCAAAAGACCCGTCTCAACCCCCATCCCCGGATGAAACAACAATTTTTCTTGCTTTATTTGCAGAGTATGGCGTCAAGTATTCTAATTAACTTACTCAACTTCAAGAAATAAAGAAAAAGGGTATCATACATTCCAAATGTTCATTTAAAAGAGAATCCACTCATTATGATTGCTTACGAGAGTTTCCAGGATGTCCAATCTACAAAGGCTGCTAAGTTCTTAAAATGCGAAACGTATTTAACGATGACAGGGGGTTGTGATGCATAATACCTGAAATTACAGCTGTATTTGGCATTCTTTCACCATATGAATGAGAAGATGCCAACCCATTTACTTTTCGGAATCGAGAGGGAAAAAATACGATTCAAATGATATTTTGCTTATATTTTCTATTTCTTGACGGATTTAAATAAGTTAAAAACGCTGAAAATAAGAAAATGAGTGATTTCCTCGGCTCAAATCGTCACACATTTTCAAAACTTTTACCAAGGACTTCACCAAAATTTCAGTGTTTATGTTACCTACACATTTTGTCCGTAAAAAAATAGAAGAAGTGTTTGAAAAAAGTGTGAATAATAATGTTTGTCAGACGTTTTATTTCAAGGAAGGCTCTCGCTTCCCTGTCTTCGATGTTTTTTGTATTAACAATATAAGTCACGAAGGAAATTATAAGCAAACGAACGATTTCCCCCGTATATACACCACAGAGCACAGTTCTGAAGGCGGAAAGTGAGAAAGTCCCCCTAAGAAGACTTCCCTTTTGGAAAACAATTCAATTGTTTGATAGTCGACAGTTAGACAATAAGCAGAGTGATGACTAAGTGTCATACATTTAGATAAGATAAAGTAATATGATAAAAGAAAAAAAGGCAAAGTAAAATTACTAGTATCACACATCAAATCGATGGGAGAAGAATTAACAAAAAGGATTCTACAGTGTATATTAACAGAACATTTCTACCGGGAAAACCTCGAGGTGAGATTCAATGAATTCCCTTTTTTACGTATTAATAAACGATACAGATATCCATGTTTGTAGGTGTTTGTCTTGTGCGCGTCCATGGCTACACTGCTGTGGTTTCTTGTAGGCGTGGCTTTCCCTATCAAATATTCATCTTGCCCCCTCACAACCCCTTCCCAATCCTTATTTTTTCTAGCATATAATTGAAATATACTTTTTGTTGGATTTTTTAAGCAATCCGTCTGCTTTATCTTTCCACTATGTGAACAGATTGTATTAGTGCCAGGGCTTACTTTGTTATGTATGGCCCTGGCTGTGTTTGCTGTCACGCTCTGTGCTCCAAGGAAATCTACTTTACCTTTAAAACTAATTAACAATACCTGATAGATGTAAAATTTTGCTGTTTGTATATTTCCTGGATAACCTTTAAATTCATGATTAAATTTAAAATATAAAATTTCGGATGGTGTAAAACAACGTTCTTCCTCTATTCCTAGCTTTCAGCTTTTTCCTAATATAATATATATATCTGTTGTTTTTATATAGTGACTGGCCTGCACAAGTGTTCTTATGTTCAAAAGAATTATTCATGAAGTATGATGGCATATTTCTACCACGAGATAGCTAGGTAGCTATCACGATAATATTGTAAAATTTTCAAGAAATTCGTGAATTTTCTGGGAAAAAAATTCAGCAAAACATAATATTTTCTAGACTTTTTTATTTGTTTCAAGAAAATATTTTAGCACAAAATTTCGCGTTAGTGCTTGAAACTGCAACGAGATACTTAATTAGTAGGTATCACGATAATATTCTAAACTTTCCAGAAAAGTTGTGCATTTTTCTGTATCGCATTTAATTATCATTTACAAGATATGCTTTTGATTTCCAGGAAACTTTAGGCTGTTGAGATAAAGATTTCAGAAAAGTTCGAAATATCAAGATAATTTCTGAAAGTATCGAAATAGCTATCTAGCTAATAAATGGCAACTCGGACACTAACGCCAAAAATATCGAGATACTAATGTAAATTATCGCAATCCAGGAAACTTTCAACTATTGAGATAATCTTTTCAGAAAAATTCGCTTTATCATGATAACATTTTCAAATGATTGCAGTAGTATGGTGGCATATTTCTGCCATGAGATAGCTAGGTAGCTATCACGATAATTTGTAAACTTCCAAGGATATGTGTGCATTTTTTTCTGAAAACATTTAAGCAATAAATAATATTTTCTTGATTTTTTTTTATTCATTTCCTGAAAATGTTTTAGCGCAAAATTTCGCGTTAATGCTTGGAACTGCCACGAGATGCTCGGTAACTATCACGATGATATTTTAAACTTTCCAGCAAAGTTAAAAACATTATAGCAATGATATATTTTTTCCCGATATACCTTTCATTTCCAGGAAACTTTAGATTTTGCAGAAAAGTTTGAAATATCGAGATAATTTCTGAAAGTATCGAGGAAGGATATCTAGCTAACAGATAGCAGTTGTGGGCATTTGCGCAAAAAAGTATCAGAAAATAATGTAAGTTATCGCAATAATATTAAAAAAAAAAAAAAACACTATTGAGACAATCTTTTCAGAAAACTTTCAAGATAATTTTTGAAGTATCGCGGTAGCTACCTAGCTATCTCGTGGCAGAAATATGCCACCATACAATAGCTACCAAGCTATCTCGTGCCAGAAATGTGCCATCGTAATGAACATGCTGTAAATATCATTGTTACAATATCTTGCCAATCTATGTTGCTGTGCAGATTTTACCATGTGCCGATCTGGACATTACCAATTTCCCCGTACACAGAATCTGTTTTGCACCGGACCTGAAGAGCATCTACGTAACCCGTTGAGGTCCGGTAATCAATATACCCTGTATTTCATAATATCGAGTAAAACATTATTTCAAATAGTTATAAGAAAAGTGTGCGGTGTGATAAATCATTTTTTTCGGGATTGCATAATCAATTACGATTATTGATAATAAAAAAGATTCAAGATGAATTACATTTTTAATAGGACAAGAATGCAGTCATTTATCACGTTTCCAAACATGCAGAAGAAGGGCTAAAACTGCGACAACTAAATTTATTTTCTGCCGCCTGTAATATGCAGCAGTATATTGAAAACTACAAAGCAGAAGAGAGTTAATTAAATAAATTTTACGATTAGTGAGTTTTATCAACTAAAATGATTACAACCGCCACACTGCAATTATTATATGCATATACATTGTTACATATATTGATTACCAAAGACTGCTTGTATACGGTTATCTAGATGTATGGCTGTGTGATCCGCCTTTTCTGTAACATGGATTTCCCTTCATTTCTCTTTAAGGCAATATTATTGATAATATACAGCATTCAACATGTAAATAATACTATATATCTGGATAAGCGATGGGGCATTATCTATTGTAAGTATCAGTCATTTCTCAAAAAAAGTAAATTTTGACTATTTGAACGGATTGTTCTGAAACTTTCAGGATACCTCAGTGATAATAAAAGCAACATGTCTATGCAAAAGAAAAAAAAAACTTTTAAAAATGAAGTTGCGTTTGTATGTGTTGTAACATTTTGTTACTCCTTTCAACTGGTGCAGTTTTAAGAAGGTTTCGTGATCAAGAGTGTGTTGATGATAAAGGATCAATATCTGTATATTGTTTTTAAATTGGGCAAAGTTTCGCTTTCGATTCTCCCAGCTATATGCTAACATAGGTTTTTCTTCTTCTTAGGAATAGAATATGTCGTGCGAATTCTTCACTAGCGGCACACCGCATAGTCCTGACAGTCGTGTCAAAAGGCTAATGTACAAGAAATATCTTCAGGCTTTCATCCCAATCACACAACAAGCCAAAGATGAATACGGTCAGCAGTGCACTACTGCAATAATAGATGGCTTTGCTGGTGCTGGTCGTTATGGTGACGAATGGCCGGCTGAAATTGAAGCCTATGGTTCTCCACTGATTGCTCTGATGGTGAGCTTGAACCACTTCTACCGAAAAGAGCATGGGAATGACAAACTCTGGAGGATACAGTCAAGTGAGAGAGACATCGACGCCGAGATTGTTGATATGGTCGCAACGATGTCACTTTCAGAAAACGCATCCAATGTAGAGCCGAAAATAGAGCTGTGTTTCATGGAAAATGATGATGCATGTTTTAAAAGTTTGAAGGATAATATCGCTGAAGTTCTCGAGTATTTCTTTCCAAATCCAGATGTTTCATACACAGAAAGCGAAACAGAAGATGGCCACTATCAGTTCAAAATAACGCACCCAAATTATCCCATCTCCTGCAAACTGATTAACGAAGAATTTACCAATTGCATACCCGATAACTTACTAATAAACAATGATTCGATAAACAATGATTCGATAAAGTGCCTAATATTCCTTGATCCTTTTTTCTTCTCCCAAACGCCGATGACTCATGTTGAGAAATATGTCGGACCTGGCAATTTTCTGCTGATCAATTTCATGAGTAGCTTTGTAAACAGAATGAATGAAACCTTGTCTGAAAGAATTGAGGCACTTTATGGGATTCCGTACCTGCGTATGAAGGCTTTAGAAAAGGGAATACCAACAGGGTCGTTGGATGAGTACGTCACGTATCTTGTGCGACAGTTCGATGGTAAAGGCAATGGAGGGCGGCGGAACAACATTCAGAGCCGTGCAGCCACCTATGAAAGAATGCTGAAGAACGTTTTCGGAACTGCGACGATGCCTCTTACTTTTGAGATGAGAGGGAGAAAGAACAACATTATTTATCATCTCATTTTCATCACTGATGATATTAAAGGCGTTGAAATCATGAAGGAAGCGATGCATTGTTGCTCCCAGGTTGAGAGTGAATTGCGCATGTCTAATTATCAATTGTGTAGAAATGACTGCATAATGAATTTGGGAAATACTAAAGATGTAACCGTCGTCGCTGACACCCTTTATGAAAAATTTGAAGGTTGTTCCAAAGTCAAGATTTCGCAAGTAAAAGACTATGTTCTTCTTGAAACACCATACGTTTTTCGCAAGCAATGTCTTGCTGGTATGGAAAAAGATGGAAAGTTAGTACATGTTGTTGACATCGGTCTGCCGCCAATGCGGAGAGAGGTACATCCCAGCGTACACTGGACAACAGTCACAACATGGTACCTGACTTTCCCTCCGACGGAAGAGACAGTTAATCTTGCTAAGAGCATATATGAAAACTTCGCTCGTGGTGATCAACCTGTACCACTGAGTTACATTAAGAAAATGTTACGAGACCAAGATTTCAAAGAGAATGCACTCCTCATGATGGCTTCGGAGAGAGATCCAAGATGTTATATCTGTTACAAGTGCGATATGTTTATGTTCGATCAACCCGAATGGACATGCGTATTAAGCAGTGACAGGGAATGGTATATCGTATTCAGACCACCTGCAAATCAACAAATCAATGGTCAGATCGTCCCTGGTACTTGTCCCATCGAATCTTATTTTCCATATCAACCAATATCTTTCTGAGCCCGGCATACCGCAAGTCGTCTGTCCTGCCGAAGATAGTACAAATGGAAGGAAAAAACTGTGCTTTAAAAACGCCCAAAAAAAAAACAACTTTTCAACACGTGACCAATTCTCAAATTTCGCTTTTTTTTCAGAATGGTTATTAGTTGACACTTTAGTTCTAAATAACGAGAACGATGTAATTGTGACATAGATTAATTATGGAGAGTGACAAAAGTAACATATAAACTGTTGCATGAAATTCATTTAAAATTGTTTGCTAACTATTGAAATATTTGTACACTCTGCAATGAAAGAGCTATAACATACTGGTTGAAATGTTCGAAAAAAAAAACCAAAAAACATGCAACAATGACTGTGGTAAAGATTATTTATTGAACAACTATTTGTAACAAGTTTCATTGCAGTGCTTTTTATATAAAAGTTTATTTTGGAAATAATTACATAAATTTTAGACAAGCTGTCATTTCTTTTCTTCCGCTGAAACTACGTATATGTGACGATTATCTATCGATTAATCGTTTTTAGGCTGGCGATATTCGCCAAACTATTATAACCACATATCGAGTTTCCACAAAGTTCAAGAGGTGCTGAGACTGACAACACAAAATATAATTTCATGCGCAATTCAAATAGTCCGCCACATTTATCAGTTTTGCCACAGAGTTGTATAAAGATTGTTAAACTTACCTGTTTCAATAGATCTATTTGCTCAAACATGTTATAATAATGTTTTATTTTTCTAATGGTAAATACTTGAAAGATAACATTAGAAACTATTACATAATGATTGTAAATTAATTCGCCCCTATGAATGAAATGTCCGTATGAATGGAACTTTTTCGTAACTCAACACTGTTAAACGCTTCGTTATAGATTATAACCCCGGTCTATAAAAGCTAATTAAACAAACGCTGGTTCCGAGAAACAAATTGTCGATATGAGTTATACTGCACATTATTCGACGACCTGACAAGAAATATGAAATATCAATTAAAATGAACTAATTATAGTGATATAAATTATGTCAGGTCTTATATTTCGGGCTTTAAGAATCTAATCTTTTAGATCATTTTCTATGGATACTACGGGACGTAATCGCTGCGTGGAATTGCCACAGTAACGCGAGAACAAACAAATGACCACATTCTACGTGTTATATACCTAAACAGCGTACATGCTATAAGTTGCTACAGAAATAATGTTTACATTTACTATAGAAACTATACATCCCCAGCTTTTATTATATTTGAATGGCTTATCATAGTAGGTTGTCCCCCTTGAAAATTATGCGATAATCGATAGTGGTTTCTCTATTGATACTACGTTGAGCAAAAGATTATATAGGAAATTTATTTTTAATGATTAATTTCAAATTTGTCTTTTCGTTTGTGAATATTTTACCAGATATGACAGAAAACTTCAATTTCTTCTCTTTAATTCAATGTGAAAATATTTATTCTAACTGAACATCTTCTTGCTTCCAGTTTTGTTTTAAAAGTATCACCGTCGCTTATATAGAACATATAGTGAAAAACAAATAACTTTTCAATTTCTTTTACTTTAGAGGCAAATAAATCATATTTTCCAAAGCATGACAATTTATTATCACATATGTAGGTATTCTTGACTTTCTAAACAATACAATAATATAATTTTAAGTGTAATAGGGTAAAGGCTTCTTGCTTCCATTTTACTTCAAAGTGTATCAAGAAATAAAAAACTTGTGGATTTCTTAAAGTACTGATGTAACTGAAAACGTGTTAATTTACGGAACTGCATATACCAACAACTGATGTACGATTCAATATAGTCTTTTGAATTCATAACGTTCATAATTGTCTAATTAGTCCAAGAAAAAGAAAAAAAAAAGAAAAATAATGAAAAGATCAGAATAGAACAGAGCTTTGATTTTTCCACCAAACTGTTTATGAGAACAATACGAATCAACATGAATTAGATAATTTCCGACTGAAAGCTTAGTATCTTTGGAATATTGAAACATTCGACGACAGGAGAAACACTACTTCAAAGAATAGTTTTCTAATGAAATAGTGTAATTTGCAAGTAAGGAGCTCATTGAAAGCTGGTGAGAGGGGGCGGGGGCAGAGAATGTGTACATTTATTTAAACAAAACACACAGCATGGTTTCCACGATGTGCAAAGAAAGGGTGAAATTAACAGACGCGCAATATCTTGTCTATTTTAGAAATGAAATCCAAGTTTGAAAAAAAATATGCTTTCCATGAGTTTGCACTGTAGGATTATTATCTCTTTAGTACGACCTACATTTTTGTCACGGTTTTGTTCGTGGAAAGCAAGAAAAACAGCCACCTTTACAGCTAAAGGCTTGAGTTTACACGATAAATTTGATTTCATGATTGAATTGTATAGTATGTACAAACACATATCTGAATGGCATATTTGGTTTATGTATAATCAAGTAACTTCGACACTATAAATAAGTAGACAGGATGAATCAGAGCTAATTGTTTAAAAAAATGAGTTAGGATCTTTATGATACACATTCACCAATGCTGATCAGAAAAAGTCAGAAACTTGATTCATAATTCAATAAATTCTTTCTTTCTATGATTTCTATGAAAAACCTTGGATCAAGACCAGTTAATAACATGCGTGTGCGTGTTTTAGTAACATGTATGCTTTTTTTTTAAGTTTGTTAAATTGCTCGGGTGTTTCTTTCCCATTGCCTGTCAGATACAGTATTGCTTAGTTTATTACTTTATTTTATCACGTATTAAAGAGTAAACTTCTAGACATGAAAGTTAAACAAAAGTACCGTTATGTGGACAAGAACAATCAGTCAAAATGGGAATACATGTATCTTCACACAATTTTCGTTTTTCTCGAGGAAAACTATTGTGTATACATGTGTTTGTGGGAAAGCTCGTTTATGAAATAATTTTCGGATTTCAATGTTTGGCGGAATTCAAAGTTTCAAAAGGAAGAAATTTATTTAAATGTTTTCATTTTCTGTTACATGTCAACACTAATTTCGCAATGCCATAAGCTAACATAATGTTTTCTTTACAGAAATGTTTTATATCTTTACATGAATAATACTTCTATATGAATGTATAAAAAGACATAATTTATATCAAAAACTGGCTACATGTTTTGTTGCTTTCTATGGAGTAACATGCGAGCTTAATTTCCGTGTAATACCTAAAGCAAAATATTAGATAAAATTCATGACAAAGACTTGACTTAGGTCATGAATGACACGACTTTAGCTAATGTAAGGGAGGCAATTCAGTTTGAAGGGAATTGCTTTACCACTGTCAATAATTAAGGGAGAGAATTCTTGCAAATTCTCGTTAAAAGCTGACCATGACATTACTTGATTAACAGCTGTTTTTAGGGCTATTTTTATACTAAATTTGTTTTAAACATTCTGATGAATATACTGAAAGATATAATGTAAAAAGTACTTTATCACCAAGTTGCTTAAAGGGTGGGAGCGTAGATGTAAGCGAGTTTTGTTTAAATACACATTTTCAACTGTTTTCAGGTTATATTAAGATAGTGGACCCGTATTGGTAATGTTTAACAATTGCATTAACTTGATACAGTCCTGAAGGTAACATATTTTCGCACTGTGGTTCATCTTTAAACGACTTCTACCGTGTCGTTGTTGTTGTTTTTTTTATTTGTTAATTTTGTATAAATCATGTTTTCTTTTACTCCAGCTGAAACAGAGACAAATTTAGGGTTGGGGCGTAGATGTAAGCGAGTTTTGTTTAAACACACGTTTTCAACTGTTTTCAGGTTATATTAAGGCAGTGGACCCGTATTGGTATGATTAACAATTGCATTAACTTGATACAGTTCTGAAGTTAACATATTTTCGCACTGTGATTCATCTTTAAACGACTTTTACCGTTTCATTGTTTTTCTTTATTTGTCAATTTTGTACAAATTATATTGTTTTTTCCCCTCCACCTGAAACAGAGACAAATTTCAAAGTGATAGCCACTGCGCAAAGCGATCGCAGAGAATTCATTTTACCAAATATTTTTCTAAATGAAACCTCAAAGTATTGCGTAAAAATTATAAAACGCAAAATAAAATTGTCGAAAACAATTTTTCTGGGGAGCCTCGAGTAAAAGGATTCAATCGGACAGAAATTAAGCTCCAACTCTTTAAAAATATGACCTTGCTCTCTGCATTCATAAAGAACCACAGGGCAGAAGTAAAACCTACCTACCTACATGAAAAAAGCAGTTTATCTTACTTGAAAAAAGGTATATAATGAACAAAGTTTGGTCCTAGTGGGGCTTGAATCTACGCCCTCCTTAAAAATTAGTTAAAGTAATCTCATGGTAGGAATTGGATACTCTTCAAAAAAAGGAGTACATTATTACGGGTACGTCAACTTTCCTAACCATCGTATTAAGGAAGGAACATGTCTAGACAATAATCATTAACAGTCCGGTTTGTAGCGGGATTCGAGCCTAAAATTTCCCTCATACCGACAAGAAAATCGCCCCATCTGGTCAGTGTTCATACATTCATACATGATGTGTATGTGGTGGTGGGGGATTGCATATCGAAATACAGATGTTGTGTTTGTTACCTTTATATTTTATCTGATATTATGTCCCTCAATGTTTATTATCGCTTCTTTAGAAACATATATAAACGGTTATGGCACGCCAATTGTCCAATAATAACGTGAACCCAGGTTCACGGTCGAAAACCTAGGATTAACAATCGATAAACTAGGTTTTTCGAACGTAAAACCAGGTTTTTCTAATACTTACCAATATTTTCGAGCGAAAACACGCCCAGGTTTCAATTAGGTGTTTCATCTGAACTTTGAATTTCAGCCGTTATTCTAAGTGTACGGGAGTAAATCAGGGTTCACGAGTGTAAACCAAAGTTTACGAACGTGAACATATCTTAACGATAGAGAACTTAGGTTTACGACCGTGAACATGTGTTTACGACCGTTAACATAGGTTCACGCTCGTGAACATAGGATAATGACCAAAAATCATAGTTCGAAAAACTTAGTTTATCGATTGTTAATCCTAGTAAACCTAGGTTCACGTTCGTAAACTATGGTTAACGCTCGTAAACCCAAGTTCATGGTCATAAACATAGGTTCACGTCCGTAAACAATGGTTCTCGGCAATCAAATCAATATAATTACATTCTTGGTCGAAAAACTAGGATAATCGAATACTAACATAAATTTTCGAGCGAACACACAGGATAACCGGCGTAAACTATAGTTTACTCTCTTGAACCCATGTTTACATCCGATAAACTAGGTTTCTCGATTGAACTTTAACTTCGGTGTTCAACGTGAACCTACACTTACAAGCATGATCTATGGTTTACGAAGTAATCCCATGTTTTTGCTCGAAAGAATAGGTTTACATGCATTTACGTTCGAAAACCCTAGTTTATCCATCGTTAAACCTAGTTTTTCGACTGTGAAGCTGGGTTCATGTTATTACTGGACAATTTCCATTCCATGTCACGTCCGTAAACTATGGTTCACGATCATAAACCTAGGCTCACGGTCGTAAACAGGGGTTCATGTTCGTAAACTCGTAAATATAGGTTCGCGACCGTAAACCATAGTTGTTTTTTAATCTTAATATATCGACCGTACACCATGGTTAACATTTGAAAAAACTAGATTTCTCGAATAAACAATGAATTTTGCTCGTTACCTATGTGGTTTGATTGGATTACGTGCTCGGAATTTGACTTTTTGTAAGATTTTAATTTTTGCGATTTCAGTTTTCCAAGTGAGAATTATGTGCCGTTTGTATCACTAATGAAGCAAACACAGTGTATTTTTTTCACCATCTATAGTCTGTAATATCCTTACACTACCTTCACATGTTAACCAAGATGATTCATCACAACAATACCCTATGCTCGCCTTAGTTTGACATGGAGAACCCAAAATATCTAAGATTTTGCAACATCTTTCCCGCACAGTTTTCATTCAGTGTTTAGTGGTAGCCAGCTTTTGTAATAATGATGTAGGAGATGAATTTCACTATCTTTTTATTTGCCAAAAAATTGTTTATGAAAGAAAAAGGTATTTGAAACGTTATTATTATGTTAATCCTAACTTCTTCAAATTGGAAGAATTGTTCTCTAGCACAAATTTAAATTTACTGAACAAATTAAGTTTATTTGTCGATGTAATTATAAAGAACTTTTTACGCTAATGTATTTATTGCAACATTGGTAGAACACATATAATATCACCATTTGATATGTTCTGTAGTAATACATACATTTATCATACTGCTATATATAATATGCTTGTCGTTCTCCATTGAACAGAAATTTGTTAATATGACATGCCGCCATTACTCACTATATAACTTAGAATATGATGCTTATGTTGTTTACTTGATGTAAACCTAAATTGGAAAATAAAATTTGATTTGAGACCAATTTTTACAATTGTAGCATGAAGTAATTCAGAATATCTTAAAATTTTGAGTACTTTAGTATTATAAAAAAATTGTATAGTATTTTGGATTTGAAAACATTATTTGGAACCCATAACAAATGATATATTAAGACAATAGTTTAAAAGGGATAGAATATGTTCCTACAAATGAATTTTGAAGATTTAATGAAACGCAAACTGTAGACTATAATGTGTAGATTTCGAGTATCATTTTGCAAAGTTGTCCTGCATATTTTAACTTCAGAAATAAATATCTGTGCATGGCCTAGCGGGCAGAATTTTTCCACAATGCCACCAGAGAGGTGGATTCAATTATATAAAAATAAAAAAATCTACATGAACTTTCCAATTTCGGAAGACAAAATCACTTGAAATGAAAGTAATTGTCTTTACCTTTAGTGTAAACATACACCAATGTAAAAAATTAATAGATGAATTCTGTATAGACTTGATAATGTGGCATGATTATTAGGCCACTATATTTCAAAATCCATTTTTGTATGAGACTTGGTATGTCCCAAACAGTGACCTGTCGTTGAATAGAATTAATGTACGAAAGAACTATATTAAGGGGGCGCAGCCCGAGTGACATAATAATACGCCTCTTAGCGACAAACAATGATTTTATTCAGGAGCAAATCACTGTTTGAGATACATTCTTTCGATTCTAAGGATTATCATGTACAACTTTGGTGACTACCAAATATTTGCTTGTTTTATGTGTGTTTCTTTTTCCGGAGTTTGATGATATGGCGTACTAATTGCGACGTGCAAACATAATTTCAAAAATATCCAAGTAATCATCGAGTCAAGCCCCCTTTTTTAAGTTATAATTATTATTGTTTTGGTTATATTTTCTGATGAAGCCAAAATATCTCTGTTAGTGTCATAGCTTTTGTCTTGAAAATTAAAATAGTTAATTACAGTCAAATTATTCTCCAGGATAAACAATGCCCTTAACTCTGATTTGAATTTTATCAGAGTTAGGTCCCTTTTAACTTGGATTATTTTGGTAAAAGCCGTTTTATAAGAGCTCTAATTCAGGGTCAAGTACTGAGAAAGGTTGAGCACGCTGTCTTACGAACAGCTCTTGTTTGTTAAAGGTGCACTATTTTAATGTATATATAACTGTATGTTATATGTAAATTGATACTGTAAATTTTATGTGATAGTCTCTTATAGTTCAAATTTGAACTGTCATGTATTGATTTTATGCGTATTGTAATGAATTTTTAAACTGTGATATTGTACATGAATGAGACGTAAATAATGAATAAATAAATAGCTCCAAAATCGAACTGTCATCTGTCCGTCTTGAACGACCATACGTTTTCCACAAGAAATGTCTCCCTCGCATGGAGAAAGAACAAGATTTAAGGAAAACACATACTGTTGACTCGAACGGTCTGTCGTCAAGTCGGAAAGGAACATATTCCGTGGACACAAATTGTTACTTCACGTTTTACTCGACTGAAATCAAACAAGAGCCATTCGCTGAAAAAGTAGCGCAATAGCTCTGGAAGATATAATACTTTCAAAGAGGATGCGCTCCTCATGATGGCTACCCAGACGATTCCTAGACGTGCAATGGATGTACTTGCAACACAGTTCTGCCTGTATATGACACAAACAGCGCTATTCCTCCATGACACAAACAGCGCTCTTTTCTGAGCCCAGTATAAATTAGTCAAATAGTTTATCATAAGCTCTGATGGAGATAGTATAGCTGAAAAGAGATTAAACACTTAACAAGCGGCAAATTCTTAAAACTTGTAAATGTAGAATCATTTTGTTTGTCTTAACGCACATAGATCTTGTATTAAGATATATTCTAACACATACTATACTACACTACCCAAAATTTCGAAAATATATTTATGAAGTTTAAAATCCATTTAATTGTAAGAGTACAGTCTGTATATATTATTATGAACATTCATTAAAGTGAAAAGGTATTTATTTAAGCACATTTTTGTGTTCCCTTCTCAGATACAGTGCTGTCTTTGTAATTAAGAACCTTATTAATTATCTCGCCCAGCTAAGCTCAGCGTCTTAAACAAATTGATAATTAATGATTAAAGGGAAATAATTCTATCAAAATTACAAAGATTATGTAAATATGGTTTGTAGCACACAGCATAACCGACATGCCATGTTAACCCGTCCGGAGCAACAACCTACGTACAATATTCCACTAGTGTGGCTCTACAGAGTGTGTTAGACTGGCACCAATCTGTCGTTTGAGTCTGTTTATATATATAGCCTTATAGTATATCGTCTTCAATCGCACTTTTCTTAAAAAATAAACTTTCATTTAACGCAGAGGCTAGCCCCGAGAGAATAAAATTTCGGTGTCGGTTTACCAATATTTAAAGGGTTACAAAGAATGCATATTGAGACATTCACGCACGTCTGTTTCGGAAGCCAGTGACAGTGGGGGGACAGGAGAGCATTCCAAAAATAAAATATAGTCCTACCAAGAAGGTGCTTGTAAAAGATTAAGATCGGTAGGCAGACATGAATCTTATTGAAACTATACCTTTAATTATGTCAGCATTTAAGTATAGAGATGACTGACCACGTTCAGTGAGTCACATGTCATACATAGATAATATAGATAACATATATATGTAGTTATAATACTGTATGAAAAAGAGGCGTTAATTCACATCAAAGTTCAGCTCTCACGGACACACATCAAGTTGATGTGAGAAGAATTAATAAAAGGAACTTTTACAGCAGCATACCACAGGAAAATCATGGTAAGTTTCTAAAGTATTTTGCTAAACAACATTTTATTTATATAAGGTTAAAAAATTTGTATATTCACCTGAAGTTGGCTTAAGATAATTACACTTGAATTTTATACATGGTTAAAACTGTAATATTAAACCTCCTCCTGCTCTGTTCTAGTCCTGCTTTTTTCCGGCATTTTCATGATACTGTAGTCTGTAGGTGCGTTTGTCTAGTAGGCAACACAGTACACGGAAAAGAACCTTACTACAATATTGTACTATCTTATACCATTCTAGGCTGGACATACCTAATTTTGCTGTGCACGGAAGCGGTGCAGTTTCATAGCTTTCCATCGGGATTCTTATTATAAACCAATGTTTTATTAAACTATTCATATTTCAATTTTAGATTTATATCTATTTGATTTATTTTAGATTTATATCTATATTATTTCTATATTAATTTGAAATATACTCGAGGCTATACACACTTTATTCTATATACTAGAATTTAGTATATTAGTACATAAACATTTTATGAGGTCAAGCTTTAAATGTTGACATGAACTTAGTTATGAAAAATTATTTTGTTAGAGAAATGGAGAATATTTTTTTCTTTGGCGACATGTGCATCAAATAATTTATATGCCTTAAAAATAGCCAAATACCAAAAGTATGACTGATATAAAAGTTATCAACATGATATGGGTTACTTTACGTGCCTCTGCATACCATAGATTCGACATAGATTATTATATATGCATAACATATGAGTTTAATATTTCATATCACTCACAATATCAGAAGTTCAAGATTAGAATAGATAAATGGTGAACATTTGTACCTTGCTTACAGATTATAATTGCCCTGTTACAGCAGGGTACGTGTGGCGAAGAAATTGACATGCTGTTGTTTATTTCGACAAAGTTTGTTATAAGATCAAAATATTAAGAATATCTTTAAAATGACCAGGAATGAAAAGCAAAATTAATTTGTGATGTGAACTAGAAAAGACCAATCATTATGATTGTCGTAATTCCGTAATGCATCGATACTGCTGAAATTTAGCAGAGCTTTTAGAAGGTGTATGAAATATATTCCTGCATTCACAATGCTTCATTTAAGTCAGTAGTTACGAATTCTAATTATGCAAATATGAAATCTACATATCTTTATTCATGAATTCCCAATGGTACCGTACTGCCCGGCTACGACGGTATAGCCCACATTGGCCCTATATTGTCATGCTACCTGTGACATGGTTCTTATAAAAGACACACATTTACATTTTAGCGTGAGGTAATCAGTATCCATGTTGGACAAGCCGGGGTCCAGATGGGCAATGCCTGCTGGGAGTTGTACTGTCTGGAACATGGGATTCAGCCTGACGGGCGCATGCCCAGTGATAAGACGGTCGGTAGAGGAGATGACTCATTTAACACGTTCTTCAGTGAGACAGGCTCGGGTAAACACGTGCCGAGGTCACTCTTTGTTGACCTTGAACCAACAGTCGTGGGTAAGTCTCATCACTGAAATAACAGAACTGTTAACCAATTTATGTAAACTCGTCCCCTACCCCACAACCCGAGAATATGGTGAGGTTTTTTAAACAAAAAAAAATATATTTAACATAAGAAACACCTTAACTGCGTTAATTAAAATCGTCCAGATTTGAGAAATGTTTTTGCTTTCATCCTCTTGTGACTGAAAAAAATCTTACTTTATACGTTTACCGTAGATTTTTTTTTTCTAAATTCTTTGCTAAAGTGCCCGTATAATGTTGTATCTGATATCAACTGTAACAGTGCAAATTTCTTTTAACTTTGCAGATGAGGTCCGTGTCGGTCCCTATCGACAGCTATATCATCCCGAACAGCTGATCACCGGCAAGGAAGATGCTGCTAACAATTACGCCCGAGGCCATTTCACCGTCGGCAAGGAGCTTATTGACGACGTGTTGGACCGGCTACGCAAGATGACGGACCAATGTACGGGACTCCAAGGTTTTCTCGTGTTCCACAGCTTTGGTGGAGGCACTGGATCTGGGTTTACTTCCCTTCTATTAGAGAGGCTTAGCGTAGACTACGGAAAGAAATGTAAGCTGGAGTTTGCAGTGTACCCAGCACCACAGGTGGCTACAGCCGTCGTAGAGCCGTATAACGCCGTTCTTACCACTCATACAACGTTAGAACACACAGACTGCGCATTCATGGTAGATAATGAAGCTTTGTTTGACATCTGCAACAAGAGACTTGATGTAGAACGACCCTCGTACACAAACTTGAACCGACTTATTGGACAGATTGTCAGCTCCATCACGGCCTCTCTTAGGTTTGACGGCGCTCTTAATGTCGACCTGACGGAGTTTCAGACAAACTTGGTTCCCTTTCCAAGAATTCATTTTCCATTGACGACTTACTCTCCAATCATTTCGGCTGAAAAGGCTTACAGTGAACAACTTTCAGTGGCTCAGATTGCTAATGACTGTTTCGAGACTTCGAATCAAATGGTAAAGTGCGATCCTCGGCAAGGAAAATACATGGCGTGTTGCATGCTTTACAGAGGGGACGTGGTTCCCAAGGATGTGAACGCTGCCATCGCCGCTATAAAAACAAAGAGAGCCATCCAGTTCGTAGACTGGTGCCCAACTGGATTCAAAATCGGCATCAATTACCAGCCTCCGACTGTCGTTCCCGGAGGTGACCTTGCAAAGGTGCCACGTGCTGTTTGCATGTTGAGCAATACCACAGCAATAGCCGATGCCTGGTCTCGACTCGATCATAAGTTTGATCTTATGTACGCCAAGAGAGCTTTTGTCCACTGGTACGTCTCAAAATAAGAAATAGAATTTAGACTTTTACAAGTTTACCTTAGCTAGATTTTAACAAAAGCTCCGACGCCTATTGTATTTGCCTAGATATTTTTTTTACATTACGGGTTGGGTTAGTGGCACCCGTGGATTTAAACTGGGTTTCTCCTGGTTATACATATAACTGCGTTTCTATACTTACTAAATTACGTTTAACGACAGTCAGTTAAGTTAAACTCATTACAGACTACAGTGTCCTGTTTGCTTAAAACTGGGATTAAAATTATGTTTTATATAGATGATACGAGCTAAACTTTAAGCATGTGGAATGGTATTTTTCATCCTTTTGGAATGGGTTCAGATGCTTTACTCCTTTGAGAATATTGTTTCGTACAGAAAGTCATGTTTTCCAGTTGTAGTTACTGTGACTCTCGGTGTCAACAATATTTTAAATGAATTCATATTTTACCAAACAAATGTGAACGACTCTCACTTGATATTATCATTAAATGTGGTACTGTATTTTTTAATTTCTAGGTATGTAGGCGAGGGTATGGAGGAGGGAGAGTTTGCCGAGGCCCGAGAAGATCTTGCTGTCCTCGAGAAGGATTACGAGGAGGTCGGAATTGATTCAGCAGACGGAGAGCTTGAAGATGATAATGAAGAATATTGACATGTTTGTTTCATCATGGGACATTCGTGCACACTTAATAAATGTTGAAAACTGTTTTACTACCGACCGTGAAAAAAAAAAGTTATTTGTCAAATTATTTATCTAAGATACATGTTTACAAGTATATAAACATTAAGTAACTTCTATTCCGAGTAAATTCCATGTGATTAAGTTTATGCAAATAAAATATTACATCTTGAAACGTTTCGTAATCGAAAAACTAAACCACTGTTTTATCCCTTAAAGTTAATGCATAGATACAAATGCCCGATCTGACTTTACAAAGATAACTGAAGAATATAAATCAAAGCTCTGAAAGAACTGCTAGCCAGTGCCTATTTAGTGATATTTCAACTGATACACATGAATATGTACTCTATGTAAAACTAAGTTTGTCCCAGCCGGATGGGGCCAATTTCAACCCTAACCTAGAGCGGACTGATTCTGAATATTTCGAATGTGCATATAAAATCCAAAATTATTATAAAACCCGTTCCTGTTTCCGTTGTTTAAAATCAATAGCTCACACACTCATACAATACCAAGATTACACAAAATAAATATGGGACTATTTTTTACACGTCCAGAATATTTGTGTGATGCGGAAGGCAAACTCAAACGTCGCGAGGTTTAAACTTGGTAGTTCATTTGGCTTAAAACTCTGTCGCTTTGTCCGTTAAAGTCACCATTAACAGTCCTGATGTCCTAAAGGTCTAGTCGCGTAAAGGTGGAGAGTAATAATGGGACAATATTTTCACCTTGAGATGGGCACAGTTGTATGCGTAAGCAATGGCCACACTGTATGACAGTCTTAAGTTAATTTTAAAAAAATGAGGTAGGTAAGTGTAAGAGAAAGACAAAATCAGTAGTAGTATTGCTAGTTTTACACGGCAAGAAAGCTTCATGGGTTATAGTTTTAATTAAGTTCAGATGTGGAAGAGTCTACGAAAACGAGTGAAATATGCGATAGAATTATACGTGAAAATACTGAGTAAAGGACACTGTCAATTATGTACCCACTAAAGAATAGTGACTTAATGGCTGTTGCATTAACGACTATAGTTTTTAAACGTTTCATTAGCATGGTGTGTTTATATTTATTGTTGCATGCACCTTCAAAATCTGCCTGGGTTCGTAAAAATATTTATTATACCGTAACAAAAGCTTGTCATTAAATAAAGTTAAATGCGTACAACTATAAACAAGAGGCGCTCGATTTATCACGACCTATTTTAGAACAAAGGGGCAACACTTTTGCCGACACGTAATGAGGAGTCAAAGATGTATCCCATGTAACATTGCTAAGGCATTCAAATTCAAGTCGAAAAGGGGCTATAACTTTTTGAAAATGCAAATTTTAATATTCAAAACTTTAACCAAAAATTACTAAAACAAAAAGTGGCTTAACTTTGTTAAAAAGCGAAGCAGAGCATCCAATGAACAAGCCTATAAAGTCCCTATCTTTTCCTTCTTGTAGATTCATTTAATATTGGGGGCAAGAAATTTTGTGGTTTTGCTAAAATAGATATTTCGCAGGTGGTATAAGTTCGCGGATTCCAGCTTTTAAGAAAAAAAAAAACAGTGGGAATTTTACTTGCTCGTCGGGATTAAATCTCGCGGATTGATTTGATAACGAAATCCGAGAAAATTAATCCCCATGAATATTTATGTACTGAGATACTGGTCAGCTTTTACAACTTTGACCGAACTCGGGACGCCGATGTCGACGAATGTCTTCAGGGCCCAGTTGTTCGAAACTTTAAAGGGAATTCCTATAGTTTGTTTGCTTTCATATATTTTTTTTTAATTCACATATATGATAGGAAAATTTGTGCTGAAAACAATGAACAAATAAAAACAATAGGTCACCAGGCTTGTTTTTGTGAAAAAATGTTTTGAACACACCCACTGTTGCTGAAACTGCCAGCGATTTTTCAACATTTTCATAATTTTCTGCTTTTTTATAAATACCAACCAAGATATACATCCAGGGAGCACAATACGGTTTTTTTTCTTTTTACATATTTTATTATATACTTATTTGATATCATAGTCATATTTGTAATACTCTATCCTTACAATAATGGGTAAAAATGGAAAAAAAATATTGTTTCATATTTACTTTGTGAACTTTTTTCAATGAAAAATACCCATAGTGAAGAATATTTTTTTAAATTTTGAAAAAACTCTTTTATAGATTTTTTTCCTGTTTTTCTTGTGTATAGATAATGGTACTGTGAGCATAAAAACGGCTAAAAATGTATTGGTCATCAGGCTAAATTTTATGTTAAGACCGCTAGAATAAAACACCTGTTCGGACGGAAATGGCGCGAACCCGGCCAAATTGATTACATGTATGTCTGCTAAAAGTTAAAAAATAGTTTTAAATTTTTTTAATTCTTTCTATAATTGAATACTAAATAATCTGAAAGGTGATATTGTCTTATCAGTACTAAGTGAATTATCTTACATTATATTAACAACACTGTCTTTGTACTAAAATGCGATGTGAAAACACAACCACAAAAATAGCAAGATACCTGTCAGGCATGATACTTGTCAATACAACATAAATCAATATTAAAATTTGATTTCTGATATAACTTATCAAAAATGTTATTTCATTCAAGATTCCTCATATTTAAGATTGTCTGTAACATGTTTCAACAAATGTTGACTTCAGTTCAGTTTTCAATAAAAAGTGTCAGCTGCGCATCTTTCTGCGCATAAAAAAACTATAGGAATTCCCTTTAACCGGCTGTTAAACTAACCGCCGGTTAAGTTTTGATTCAAAATATTTTGACTAGTATGATATTTTGATTTTATTGTAAAGATTTTTCAGTATTCATAATTCTTAACTCATACTTTGTTTTTTCTAAGTCTTCTGAAAAGCCGAAAAATAAACTTAAAAGTTAATCAATCGTTAGCTTAATCGCCCGTTAAAGTTTCGAACGTACGATAGCTCTACTTATTCTTTCTATATATAGCCTAAATTAGGACAGAAAATGAGCGTTTTATTGTAATGCTGACACCATATGAGCCGCGCCATGGGAAGACCAACATAGTGGCTTTGCGACCAGCATGGATCCAGACCAGCCTGCGCTACCGCGCAGTCTGGTCAGGGTCCATGCTGTTCGCTAACGGTTTCTCTAATTGCAATAGGCATTGATAGCGAACAGCGTGGATCCTGACCAGACTGCGCATGCTGGATGGACTCAGGTGGTTGACAGTTGTTCTTTTTTTCTTTTTTTTTCTTTTTTTTCAAATTCTGCTTCAAGATTCATTCTAAAAGAAATAAAACGGACAAAGCATGCAAAAAAAATGCATCATGCTCGTTAAAAAATAAGTGTTTTACAGTCATTTTTATCCAACGACATACGCATTTGTGTCTATTTCGGAGGAGATGCAAAGATGAAGGCACCAGAATAACGATGGCGGTCGTAGAAGAATGATCATTATTACAGACTCACAGCATAGAGCGATGCCATTCTTTCGAAATTTAGAAAATGCCTTCACTACAAGAAATGTTTAAGTGATACCATACCGCGGGTATCCGATCCACAAATATGTAACATTTCGATGCCTGGTGACGCCAAGTTTCGCGCGCGCGCGCGCGTGTGTGTGTGTGTGTGTGTGTGCGTGTGCGTGTGCGTGTGTGTGTGTGGTATCATTTGAAAGAATTGTGTCTGCTAAACAAGAATTAGTAAAAAAGATGACCATAAATAATATGCAAAAATCACTACAGTCGTGTCACAAAGTATCTGACCGCGAAATGATAAATCTTGCACTGTAATAACTGGATTTTTAATGAAATATCATTGAAAAATAGAAACTCTATAACATATTTTAGTCATGTAATTTACATTTTCTTTTTCAGTAGACAATACACTTTCAAATAATACCAAAATTACGTGAGGTAAGTAAGTAACCAGGCATCAATATTTGATACTGTTATACAGAACTTGGATCGGACACCCTGAATTTAGTTGTACTTTATATAATACACATCAAAATAACTATACTTAAAATGTTTCTATTACAGATGGCCTTTTCTGTAAGAAGTTAATTTAAAAACAGGGATTTAAATGTCTTTTTTTCGAAATTTTGAAAATAATTTCATAAGACAGCAATAAAAATGACTGTGTATTTTATGGACTTTTCTCCTAAGAAACAATTTTTCCATCAAAACAATATATATGAAACTTTCAAAACCGTTCTAAGCCACGCTATTGAAATTTCGTTTGGGTATTGAAATTTCGTGCAGAAACAGAAGGAATTTAGCTTGTGGTGCCAGGGGAGTGCAGATTTGCGAATTCCACATTGACGTGTGGGTACCAGTGTTGAAATATCCATAGAAATCTCGTTTTTGCTTATTTTTCTTTGAAACTACTATGGACCATTGCAGATACTATAGACTACATAAAGACGACTCTCCGGTCCTATGCACCTGTCGCTTTCCATGCCAGATGTAGTGAAAATTGGCCAAATCACCCAAATTTTATAGACCAAAATTAGCCTAACCGGGCCTCACTTTGAACTCTGCCATTCACCCATTTTATATTTTTAAATCCAATTTCGTAGCATATATGTATAGTGCGAACATAGATGCATACCCAGGTGGTGTGGAATGTGTCTCCCAACCACCACTTTATTTCCCTAATTTTCACTTGAAAAAAAAGTGGATGGATGACAGCCGAGCGTCTGGCCGACTTTTTGTTCTGATGTTTATGTTTTAGCCTCAACCGGAAGTACGGAGCTAGGAATTTTAAAACACCCGCCATGTAGAATAATTAACCGTTCCTCATTCCCCAGATATATTAAAGAATTAATAATGATAAATAACCAGTAAGACAGATATGCCTTTATATCTACCCTGTCCTGTTTATACAGAAAATCGACGGGGCCAAACTACGAAACCGCTCCCCTGCCACCTGAGTCTATTTAACACACATTTACATTATCTTAAACAATGCTGGTTTATGTATAGCTGATTTCTGCCATTTCGCTAGTTCGTGTCGGCGGGGCGAAATGTCGAAGTAACGAAAACATGAAAGGGAAAGGTCGAAATAATGCATATTTGTTCGTGTCGGCGGGTCGAAATTTCGAAGATAAGAAAACACGAAAGGTCGAAAACTGCTGAACACACAACAAATAAGCATTATTTCAATCATTCGTGTTTTCTTTACTTCGACATTTCGCCTCACCGACACGAACACACAAAATGGCAGAAATCGGCCACCATTGGTTTATCATTTTACATGCCTAATACCAATTGCTGTCTGATTAAAGCAGAAATGAAATAGTGGTATGAGGCGCCGATGCCACAATGGATATTCGAGATCTCACCTATGATCCTCTGCACCTACATTGTTTGCTCTTTTTGGCACTTTTTAATTAGCCCTATCACTCATTTGGCTTATCGGGATGACTTATTTTATGATCTGATATTTTAAAGTTGTCATCCCTCTTTTTAATATTGGACAGAAAGCAACAGTTTGACAAAATTCTCATGCTCACACGTCATTATCTCTACCTACCCCGCGCATAGTGCTACGCCAGTGCGCTAATTCATCGGTCCAATGAATTTAAATATTGTTCTATATTTAGAAGCAAACTTAAAGATGCTAGCCAATCGGTGGCTACATTTGCCAATTAGTTATGCAGGGGGTGAAACAGAAGTATAAATAGCGGAGGGTGGCCGGAAGTAATCAGAATTGCTCATACAGACACATCAAGTCGTTAGTGAGTCTTTGATTTCTGTGTTCTTCGCAGGAGGAAAGTCAACTGTTCAGAATGGTAAGTCAAATTTTGGTTTTATTTTGTGTCTAGTAAAATTCTGTTAAAATTATGTAAGAACAAGACACGTGTTTTACTTTTAGTTTCGTTTCATAAAAATATTAGGAAATGTAGATCTATGAGGATCCAGTAGATCTATTAAATTTCTAACTTCCACCTAAAAGGATTGAAGTATAATCAGAATTGATTGTTGGGCAGTACGATGTGTGAATTAAGATGACAGTAGTAACTAAGTAAGAGACTAAGTATAGACAGCTACGAAAAAAATATTACAGGTGTGATTCATGATTGCACCGGTGCACTGAGTCATGGTTTGACGGTCAATCAGGTGCGTAGCTAGCCTTACTCGGAATGACTTATTTTATAATATGATATTTTATAGTTGTCATCCCTCGTTATAGATAGAGTTTATGAAGTTAATTCTTCGTGAAAAAGAAACCGATAGGAAGTGACTGACCAAGGTTTGTTTTCTCAAAGAATTCTCTTTATGGACTCTATCTGACATTGTTTGAAATCAATGTCTGACCAATCAGAATTGCAGTCAGTCATGTCGATGCTCTTCAGCGTGTGGAGCTCTTCTTCGATAATTATTGCTTCAGTGACATTGGTCTTCCGGAACAAGTAGCCACACTTTTTAGCTCACCGGAGCACAAAGTGCTCAAAGGTGAGTTTTTGTGATATCGCCCAGTGTCGTCAACAGTTTGACTGTTAACACTCTAGAGGTCACAATTTTGGCCCAATCTTAATGAAACTTGGTCAGAATGTTACTCTCAATAAAATCTTGGATTAGTTTGATATTGGGTCATCTGGGGTCAAAAACAAGGTCACCAGGTCAAATCAAAGGAAAAGCTTATTAACACTCTAGAGGTCACATTTTTGGCCCAATCTTAATGAAACTTGGTCAGAATATGTTACCCTAAATAAAATGTTGGACAAGTTAAATATCGGTTCATCCGTGGTCAAAAACTAGGTCAACAGGTCAAATCAGAGGAAAAGCTTTTTAACACTCTAGAGGTCACAATTTTGGCCCAATCTTAATGAAACTTAGTCAGAATGTTACCCTTTTATAAATTCTTGGAAGAGTTTGATATTTGGTCATCTAGAGTCAAAAACTAGGTCACCAGGTCAGATCAAAGGAAAGGCTTGTTAACACTCTAGAGGTCACAATTTTGGCCTAATCTTAATGAAACTTGGTCAGGATGTTACCCTTAATAAAACCTTGGAAGAGTGAGGTATTAGGTCATCTGGGGTCAAAAACTAGGTCACCGGGTCAAATCAAAGGAAAAGCTTGTTAACACTCTAGAGGTCACAATTTTGGCCCAGTCTTAATGAAGCTTAGTCAGAATGTTACCCTCAATTATAAAATCTTGGACAAATTCGAAATTGGGTCAGGTGGGGTCAAAAACTAGGTCACCAGGTCAGATCAAAGGAAAAGCTTGTTAACACTCTAGAGGTCACAATTTTGGCCCAATCTTAATGAAGCTTAGTCAGAATGTTACCCTTTAATAAAATCTTGGAAGAGTTTGATATTTGGTCATCTGGGGGTCAAAACCTAGGTCACCAGGTCAAATCAAAGGAAAAGCTTGTTAACACTCTAGAGGTCACAATTTTGGCCTAATCTTAATGAAACTTGGTCAGAATGTTACCCTTAATAAAACCTTGGAAGAGTTTGGTATTAGGTCATCTGGGGTCAAAAACTAGGTCACCGGGTCAAATCAAAGGAAAAGCTTGTTAACACTCTAGAGGTCACAATTTTGGCCCAATCTTAATGAAGCTTAGTCAGAATGTTACCCTCAATTATAAAATCTTGAACAAGTTCGAAATTGGGTCAGGTGGGGTCAAAAACTAGGTCACCAGGTCAGATCAAAGGAAAAGCTTGTTAACACTCTAGAGGTCACAGTTTTGGCCCAATCTTAATGAAACTTAGTCAAAATGTTACCCTCAATAAAATCTTAAAACAATTTGAAGATGGGTCATCTGGGGTCAAAAACTAGGTCACCAGGGCAAATGAAAGGAAAAGCTAGTTAACACTGTAGAGGCCACATTTATGATTGTATCTTAATGAAACTTGGTCAGAATGTTAATCTTGATAATCTATAGGTCAATTTCAAATCTGGGTCAGGTGGGGTCAAAAACTAGTTCACTAGGTCAAATCAAATGAAAAGCTTCTTAACACTCTAGAGGCCACATTTATGACTGTACATTGCATCTTCATGAAACTTAGTCAGATGTTAGTCTTGATGATCTCAAGGTCCAGTTCGAATCTGGGTCATGTAGGATCGAAAACTAGGTCACCAGGTCAAATCAAAGGAAAAGCTAGTTAACTCTTTAGAGGCCACATTTATGACTATCTTAATGAAACTTGGTCAGAATGTTAATCTTGATAATCTATAGGTCACATTCAAATCTGGGTCAGGTGGGGTAAAAAACTAATTCACTAGGTCAAATCAAATGAAAAGCTTCTAAACACTCTAGAGGCCACATTTCTGACTGTATCTTCATGAAACTTAGTCAAAATGTTAATCTTGATGATCTTTAAGTCAGGTTCAAAATCTGGGTCATGTGGGGTCAAAAACTAGGTCACCAGGTCAAATCAAAGGAAAAGCTAGTTAACTCTTTAGAGGCCACATTTATGACCATATCTTAATGAAAATTGGTCAGAATGTTAATCTTGATGATCTTTAGATCAACAGGTCAAGTGAGCGATACAGGGCCTTCAGGGACCTCTTGTTTGACAATAACTCGCCCTGATTGGTCAAAAAGGTAGATTGCACACTATGAACAGAAATGGCGACAGTCAAAAGTTATCACGCTGTCCTGCTGTTGTTTTTTTTTTAATATTTGTTTTATTAAGGGAAACTTTTCGGAAATTATTTTTGTGTCAAAAAATGAATACAAATAAGGGAGTTATGCCTTTAGAGCATCAGGAAGTTGTTTTCTAACATCAGTGACCATGTTTAAAGCATAACAAGTGTAGTTTCTCAACTTTTTGTCAAAAAGTTGAAAAAAATATTCTCAAAGGCCATAAAAACATTTAGGGTCGGGCCAAAAATTTAAGGTAGGTCGGGATACCGGAAACAAACAATTTTTTTTAAGCCCTATGTCTTTAGGTATGAAAAGATTTTAAGAAGATTATGGAAATCTTTTACAATGTAAAACTGGGCTTTTGAGGGGTTATGATTGGTCTGTATGTTTTAAAATACTGGTTAGCAAATGAGTTAGAGGACGCCCAAAGGACAGTTGACTGTTCTGTATCTTTGTCAGTTGACCTGCACAAATTTCAACCTAAACCTGTCAGTTTTCAATGATGTTTTAATGCCTGATGCCATGGTCAGAGATATTATTAATAAAGGGAGATCATATGTTGTGAAAAAAATATAATGACAAGTTTATCACTGAAATTCTGTCATAAGTGACTATTTTTCGTAATGACAGCAACTGTGGTGTTGCGAGGATGTAGCTTTTCTCACAAATGTCTGAAATTTTGATTGCACAAATTAGTAATGCTACGCCCCTGCTTGAGAAATAACAGTAATTTAACAAGTGTTCATTTTTTAACAGAACAACAACAGATGTCATTGAGGTCAGACTTGTGTGCTTTTTACAAAATTGTCTCGTGCAGCACTTGATACGGCTGGAAATGGATATATACTAATTTTCATGTAACGTGGCAACTGGTACAATTGTCAGCAGCAACACAACACATCAAACATAAAAATATTTAAATATTTTCATGGTTAATCACCTCAGTGTTCATCGATTCCTTTGTCTGAAGTCCTGGTTGAAATCAATTATTGATGGCTTAAGTTAGCTGTTTTGCAGACTGGTTCAATGGAACTCCTGTAGAAAATATCAAAGGCTTGTGAGTAATACATATTTCCTGGCATGGAGCCTGAATCAATACCAAGTGATGGGAAAGTTGCTAGTACATGTATCATGCTCTTATTGGGTTCCCTCAAACAGGCATAAAACATTTATAATTATGTATTAAAATCAAACATTCGGCTGAGTGTACCATAATGATACTGTTTACAGAATATTGTCTGGAACATTCACTTCTACTGATGGACTAGTATAAAATTGCCATAATTCTGTTTATGATTTCACTTCTTATGATACATTGGAGGGGGAGGCTGGGGCGGATAAGGAAAATACGAAATTATACAGTGCTAAAGATTCATTAATTCCCCTTCTTTTTAGAAATTTTCAAGCGATTGAAAGTATTAAAAGGTATCATAACCCTACATATATTTTTAACAAAGGAATATATTTCACAATAAAATTCTCAAGTTTATATATTCAATGGTCTGTACAAATGTAACTCTTTAAAGAACTACATGCAAAGACCATGTGGCTTGCTATATTGTTGATATTTGTGTCATAGAATAAATCAGAACTGTTTAAATCATTTTAAACTTTTTAAATCAAAAGGGGGTGCAAATATCCACACTGTAAGGCCGAAATTAAAAAAAAAAATGTTTGCTGTCTCCCTACCTACCCATTTAAAATGCTGTGCCCCCCCCCCCCCCCCCCCCCCCCAAAAAAAAAAGTTTTATTGAAAATGCTGGTCGATTTTTAGCTCGACTATTCAAAGAATAGTCTAGCTATTCTACTCACCCTGGCGTCGGTGTCGGTGTCACACCTTGGTTAAGTTTTTGCATGCAAGTACATACTACAACTATCATTCAAAGGCATATAGCTTTGAAACTTATTTTTTTCTTTTTCTAGGTCAATTACCAACCTCACTGGGTCAAGTTCCATAACTCTGACATGTATTTTGAGCAAATTATGCCCCCTTTTGGACTTAGAAAATTCTGGTTAAAGTTTTACATACAAGTTACTATCTCCAAAACTAATGCAGAAATTGAATTGAAACTTCACATGTGCCTTCGGGGTTATAATACTATTTGATAGCACCAAGTCCCATAACTCTGACCTTCATTTTGGCCAAATTATGCCCACTTTTGGACTTAGTTACAGTTTTGCGTGCAAGTACATACAGCTATTACTAAAAGGCATATAGATTTGAAACTTATTTTTTCTTTTTCTAGATAACCTCACTGGGTCAAGTCCCATAACTCTGACATGTATTTTGAACAAATTATGCCCCCTTTTGGACTTAGAAAATTCTAGTTAAAGTTTACATGCAAGTTACTGTCTCCATAACTAATGCAGATATTGAATTGAAACTTCACATGTGCCTTCGGGGTTATAAAACTAGTTGATAGCAGCAAGTCCCATAACTCTGATATGCATTTTGGTCAAATTATGTCCCCTTTTGAACTTAAAACTTGTGATATTTAACCTTTTTGGGCAATATTTTCCTGCTTCTGGGACAATATTTCGAATAGTCGAGCTTGGGTGTCTTACGGACAGCTCTTGTTTTTTAAGTTGCGATATGACAAGTGTCACATATATTTCAAGTAAGCAAAATAATAAGTAAAAAGTTTAAATTGTATTATTTCATTTCATCCTTTTATATGACATACACTGATTTGTCTTATCTTTACAGAAGAAATATTCTGTAAGGAACGATCATATACCTACTAGTAAGTATTAAATACTCCCACAAAAAAAAAAGAATTGCTTACCTACCTACCCAACTTTAAAAAGTAGGGTCGGGAGACAGCAAACAAAGACCTTTTTAAATGTGGCCTAATGTGCACACAATGAGTCATGGCAGCTTAACTGCAATTAGCATAAAATGAATACCTTAAAATTTACACTGTGGCTGATAAGTCACATGACAAGACCTTAATACTCATTTGTTATTTTTGAGACTGTAACCGTTTAATTTCTACCCAACATATAAGGTGGTTGACATGCCCATTGATAAATTCATTTATAACCTTGTATGAGAAATTTTATAATACCACATTCTGTATTTACTGAAACTTTACACAAGACATTCTAGTGATCAGATCTAGTGAAAAAAAAGCAAGTTAGATTACTCTTGGTTGAATTTAATTCAAATTATGGCCCACTGTCAACTTCGTATTTTAAAATCGGCCCACTAGCTGTATTTTAAAATTGATTTAAAGATTTGTATTCAACTAAGTATCAAGTTGTACCACGGTAACATCTGTATGTTGGACTGAAACTTCACACGACACTTCCCAGTCATCAGACTTACGTACTGAAATATATGTGTAAGAATATTCATTGTTGAATTGAATTCAGTTTATGACCCTACCTTGACTGAGAAAATTTGGTTGAAGTTTTTGCATGCAAGTTGCTGCAGTAAAATTTGATTTTTTTTATAAATTGTAATAAAATTGACTCATTTTGTATGTAAGTCTTGCCAAGTTATGGCCCATGTTAAATTAAGATATGATGTAGTCTTAAGTGCTCTGCATGTCTATTGACAGCTGCTGTTGATACAACTGGAATGCTGTTTGAAATTTTTTTAAAGCTGATTGAACAGAAAAACTGATGGCAGTATTGTTTTTGTTTCTTTACAGCGTGAATGTATCTCTATCCATGTTGGTCAAGCTGGGAGCCAGATGGGCAATGCCTGCTGGGAACTTTACTGTTTGGAGCACGGGATTCAGCCTGATGGACAGATGCCCAGTGACAAGACTATCGGAGGTGGTGATGACTCCTTCAATACCTTCTTCAGTGAGACTGGTGCTGGCAAACATGTGCCCAGGGCAGTATTTGTAGATCTGGAGCCCACTGTTGTTGGTATGCATATATTTGAATTTATGAAAGTAGGACCGAGGCATTTTGCTACATTATGATATAATATTTGAATGTTAAGTTAGAGGTGCTTCAAGTTGACAAAGTTTAGTATTAATTTTAAAAGCCTCTACAATAATGTGCAAGTCTTAATGACTTTGCAAGCGAGTCTACCAAGATTGTACTTGTAATGTCACTCTCTAACAGTCCTGTTAATTGCTACCCTCTTGGCCGATAGAAGATCCGACACTGGTTTTATCAAGGCGTTTGTTACTGAAATAATGCCTGGAGCACTGGTCTACAAGGATCAAAAATGGTGGGGACACATGTCTCATTGGTATGAAAAGTGTGGGGACATTTTGATTTTGTGACATATTTTCAGTTTTGTGTGGAATGGTGGACAGATTTTAAGCAGAGAACTCACTTTCAATTTCACCTGCCGAGACTGTGGGTGGAGAATGGTTAACAACATCGGGGTTTGTGTGGTGGGGCTTTTTTATGAAGCCACACAAGGTACTAGGCTGTTAATCATTACATTGAATGTTTTTCTTGTCTGCAGACACAGACACGTAGCTTAAAATTGTTCATTGTTTCTCCGCTGGTGGATCAAAGTAACGTTTTTTGCGGGAAACGCTTCGAGTGTGGAAAAAAGAATTATTTGTACTCAGTTCTGGTCATCCCCTACATTTTCATTATGCGACAAATGAGGCTTCTAGATCAATTTTAGCACAACATTAGTAATTTTTATGCAAGATTCCTGCAACATCGCAGCATATCATCAGAACCCTGCTGGAGCTTCTTCTCCTCCACTATGGAATGGTGGAAAATTGCCTTGTTACGTGTAATCGTTGGTGTGTCATAACCCAACAAATCAAAATAATTATTGAGGTGTAATATTTAATTTTGGTGATCACTGTGAAATACTCCCATTTCTTTGTTTACTGTTTAAATAGTTATTATCAGAATACGCTTTTTATTTAAATCAATTTTTTTATTGAATTGATGTGCGTTGCAATTGTTATATTGGTCTGCTTTTAACATTTAAAAAGGGAGTTTTCATTTTGATATTTCTAGATGAGGTACGCACTGGCACATACCGTCAACTTTTCCACCCAGAACAACTCATTACGGGTAAAGAAGATGCTGCCAACAACTATGCTCGTGGTCACTACACCATCGGAAAAGAAATTGTAGACCTGGTCTTGGACAGAATTCGCAAACTAGCTGACCAGTGTACAGGACTTCAAGGATTTCTGATCTTCCACTCCTTCGGTGGTGGCACTGGCTCTGGATTTACCTCCCTTTTGATGGAACGTCTATCTGTTGACTACGGAAAGAAATCCAAGCTGGAATTTTCTGTCTACCCAGCCCCACAGGTAGCCACTGCCGTTGTTGAGCCATACAACTCCATCTTGACCACTCACACAACCTTGGAGCACTCAGACTGTGCTTTCATGGTGGACAATGAGGCTATCTATGACATCTGTCGCCGCAACCTGGATATCGAGAGACCCACCTACACCAACTTGAACAGACTGATTGGCCAGATTGTCTCCTCCATCACTGCCTCTCTGAGATTTGATGGTGCCCTCAATGTCGATTTGACAGAATTCCAGACTAACTTGGTACCTTACCCACGTATCCACTTCCCTCTGGCTACCTACGCTCCAGTCATCTCTGCTGAGAAGGCCTATCATGAGCAGCTTACTGTCGCAGAGGTCACCAATGCCTGTTTTGAACCCGCCAACCAGATGGTGAAATGTGACCCACGTCACGGCAAGTACATGGCTTGCTGCATGTTGTACCGTGGTGATGTTGTTCCAAAGGATGTCAACGCTGCCATCGCTACCATCAAAACCAAGAGAACCATCCAGTTTGTTGACTGGTGTCCAACTGGGTTCAAGGTAATTAGTTGATACTAGTACCACATAATTCCAATGTCAAAAGGACTATAAGTACTGTCTTAACTCATCTGAACATTGTTCATGGTGAGCTGTGGTCTAACATATCATCATGCGTCAAGATTTTTGGTGAAACATCTCTGAAACTATTTATCAAAATTTATAATACCAAACTTTTTCATTAGCATTCTGGCATTGACTTCTCAGATGGTTCAACTTGGCTCCATCTAGGGGTCACCAGAGCTTAAGGAAAATCTTTTTAAAAACCTTGTATATGAAGTTGATCAGTGATTTGTTTTGGATTTTTCAAAACAACCTGTGGCTTTCTGTCGGGGAAAATATAGCGCAATAAATGCTAAAAAGGGGGAAAACTCAAATTTAAAACCTAGTCATTAGAATTTCATGATAACTGGCACAGCACACATTTGCAAGAACTGATGCCAATGTACTTACGAATATGGCACCTGATGAGAAGTAACTACAGTTAGCATTGCATAGTTATCGGCCAATAACGGTTGTGTGACTTGAAAATTTGATACAACTTTGAGGTAACTGGGGTTGAAAAAAACATGTAAACAGACTTTTGTAATATTATTTGAGCCGTGCCATGGGAAAACCAACAAAGTGGGTTTGCGACCAGCATGGATCCAGACCAGCCTGCGCATCCGCGCAGTCTGGTCAGGATCCATGCTGTTCGCTTTTAAAGCCTATTGGAATTGGAGAAACTGTTAGCGAACAGCATGGATCCTGATCAGACTGCGCGGATGCGCAGGCTGGTCTGGATCCATGCTGGTCGCAAACCCACTATGTTGGTTTTCTCATGGCATGGCTCATTTAATATGCATATTATGCAAGTTTTAATTCAACGGGGAATATAATGACCTTAAGTGGAAGTATAACAGTTTTAGGGGAAAATACAGGGGTTTTTTTTTTTTGGCTAGGAGAAACAGCCTATGTTTGGCTGTAAAAAAATAGAGCTAAAAAATCGCTGTTGATGATCATTACCAGACTTGGTCTGTAAGTTAACATTGATATATGGCTTTCTCGCATTTACTCCAATTGTTCCACTTTGCAGCTGCAAGCGACTGCCTAATAAAAAAAAACTTATACTGAACTTGGTCAGAAGCAGTCTACCTCCAGATTAAAACAGATGCAAACATTTTGTGTGTATTAAATTTTCTTATTTACATAATCATACCCCCAACAAACATGTTGGGGGGCTATGGATTTGATTCAAACTTAAAACAGATGTTCCACCTTATCACCCACATCATGTGACACCAATTTTTCATGAATTATGTCCCCTTTTACTTAGAATTTAAGGTTAATTTTAATGCATTTTCGCTATATCTCAGTTATTACTAAATGCATTTGTTTCAAACTTGAAGTAGTTGTTCCACATCATCACCCACATCATATGACACAAGTTGCATATCTCTTGCACCAATATTTCCTGAATTATGTCCCCTTTTTGCTTAGAATTATACTTATATAGTGTTTTAATACACTTGATCTGTACCTCTCTTATTATTTGATATTTTTTAACACAGACTCGAGCTATTATGCAATATTCATCCACCATTGGAGTCATTAAACACTCCAGTGACAGTTCTTGACAGATTTAAATGTATATGGTACACAGGTGTAACATCATAAAATACAGGTAAAGTTCTACTTTGGCTAAAAACCACCAATTTTATATGTAGTTATGTCCCCTTTCCAACTTAAAATTTGTCAAATTCATGGTTGCCGGACAATAACCCATGAAGGCTCGACAGATTTAGATAAATTTTGGTACACAGGTGTAACATCATAAAATACAGGTCAAGTTCGATTTAAATTGCACCTTCTTGTGGCCATGTCTTTCTTATGGTTGCCATTCTTCTGTGACAAGACCGTATTGTGGGGGTATTCGTCACTCCTGTGACAGTTCTAGTTATAATTGTCTTGTTTTAACAGTTGTTTCTGATGTATTCCAGGTTGGTATCAACTACCAGCCACCAACAGTTGTGCCAGGCGGAGATCTTGCCAAGGTGCAGCGTGCCGTGTGCATGTTGAGCAACACCACTGCCATCGCCGAGGCTTGGGCTCGTCTTGACCACAAGTTTGATCTGATGTATGCGAAGAGAGCGTTTGTCCACTGGTAAGTGTAAATACATGGAAAGCATAAATATGTGCATTTGAAATCCATTCCCTCAGGTTGTTGAAGGTAGAAGTTAATACCGGTAGTTGTAGAGGTTTGTGCAGGGGGTGGGGTGGCAATTAAGAGGTGCCCTTTTCTGTCTGTCCGAATTTATGCCTGGCATGCATATCACAGAAAGTAATCAGACATCACATGATTGTTACTCAGCATGGGAAGTAGTGCTCCGGTGGTTTTAGTTTGGATCTCGCACAGCCAGACTAGAGTTTTGGCCATTGACCTAGTCAAAAATATGCAGGAAAAGGGAGTTAGATTGTGTGTATTTGAACAAGGCTTGTGAAACATTACAGGAATATTATTCACCATGTGAAGTTGTACACCTGGGATTTTGTTAGATATGTCCCTCAGCCATACTAGAGTTATGGCCCTTGATTATGTCAGAAATATGCATAAAAAGGCCTAAGTAAAGTTTGTGTCGCACATATCTCAAAAAGTATTTGACCTAGGGTCAGGAAACATCGTAGGAATATTATTCAGCATGTGAAGTTGTACATGTTGGATTTCCTTCCGGATTTCTATCAGGCTTTGTAAATTTCAAATAACAGCAGTACACTTTTAACCTATGAATTTGATTTGATTTATTGATTTGTTTAGGTCTAACAACAAAAAAAAATGTTTCCAGTAACATGCTAAAAAAAATAGGGTAAATAGGTTGGTAAATATTTTAAATTTTTGGGGGCATTTTTTTTATCAAGTGGGACTTTTTGGAAATATTTTTGTGTTGAAAAATGAATACAAATAAGGGGGTTATGCCTTTAGAGCATGAGTAAGTTGATTTCTAACATCACTGACCATGTTTAAAGCATAAAAAGTGCAGTTTTGCAACTTTATGTTAAAAAGATGAAAAAAAAAGGGTTGGGCCAAAAGTCTAGGGTAGGCTGGGATCCCGGAAACAATTTTTTAGGCCTTATCAAGATAACTATGTAGTACATAGCTAAATCAATTCAATTAATGTTTCAGGTATGTTGGAGAGGGTATGGAGGAGGGAGAATTTTCCGAGGCTCGTGAAGATCTTGCTGCCCTCGAGAAGGATTATGAGGAAGTAGGCGTGGATTCTGTTGATGCTGAAGGCGAGGAGGAAGGCGAGGAATATTAAATACATCATACAGAAAGAACTTTGATAACTTTACTCAAATCTCCACATTTCTTACTGCCGTTGTTACTCTCCTGTTTGCTCCAATAAAAAAGGAAGACAAAAAACTGCTGATTTTAATCGACCAGTGTTAAGTCCTGTGCAATATTACTAATTTATTATTAAAAATCGAGGTACTTTCAGCCAAGATAAGACATTCCTACTTTGTGTTCATCTCTATTTTCACTTTTGATATACATTTTGTTTTCTTGTTTACTATTCAGTGGTACTGAATTTCCATTGTGGACCAATAAATTACTCTCTGAAGAAATATAGCAAATTAGCAATAATTTTCTGATATCTGCAACTTTTCCTGTTTTATACGCCCTTTTTGAAAAGAAATGGGATGTATTATGGAATGGCGTGTGTGTCTGTCAGTCTATCATAATTTGTGTCCAGAGCATAACTGTATAAACATTAAAGGTATTGACTTTAAACTTTGCGTATAGGTAGATGGCAATGAGACAATATGCAGAGACTAAGTCAGACATCCCAACTCTCCCGATCCGATCGGGTTTCTCCCGATTCTGGTTGTAAAACCCGTTCACCCCGATCGGAAGTCTCAATCTCCCGATTAAAAAAAAACAACAACAAAACAACATAAACAACAATTAAAAAGCAAAACTTATGAAATAATCCACTTCTTTGCGCCTATCTGATACTGTACGTATCACTACTGAGTCTGTAAACAACACCTTTCGGATATTTTCGCACCTTATTCTACCCGTGCTGATTATTGTTTATTACACGATTCAACAAAGCCAGAGCCTTTGAACTGGCTCTGTAGGTCAAAGATCAAGGTCAGAAATTAGTTAAAAGGTCAAAACTATCATTATTTTGTGTCCGGAGCATAACTAAATAACCATGCAAGGTATAATATTGACTTCAAACATGGCATGTACCCGGTCGGTAGGTATTTTGAGTCCAGAGCATAACTCAAAAAGTATTAAAAATATTGACTTGAAACTTGGAATACAGTCAGGTGATGATGAGACGGTGTGCAGACTGCAGCAATCTACATTACACCCCCCCCCCCCGCACCAAAAAAAAAAGAAAGAAAAGAAAATATATTTATAGTTTCTTGCCCTATTGTACCCTGTCACTGCAAAAACATTAAGAGACCACTAGAGCTAAATACATTACACCCTGTTATTACCCACCCACATCGCCAATGCCCCACCCAAAAAAGAAAAAAAATCAATTTAGTTTCTTAATGTTGACTATCCTGTCACCACTACCACTGCGCAAACAAACACACGTGATCCATTATCCTGCTTTTTCCCCTCCTTTCATTATGCCCCCCTTCGAAGAAGGAGGGTTATATTGTTTTGCAGATGTCAGTCGGTTGGAATGTAGACCAATCCGTTTCCGGATGATAACTCAAGAACGCTTGGGCCTAGGATCATGAAAGTTGATAGAAAGGTTGGTCATCACCAGCAGATGATCCCTATTAATTTTGAGATCTGTATATCAAAGGTCAAGGTCACAGTGAACCTGAAAAGTTTACAACAGTTTCCGGATGATAACTCAAGAACACTTTGGTCCTAGGATCATGAAAGTTGATAAGGAGGTTGGTCATGACCAGCAGATGACCCCTATCGATTTTGAGATCAGTATGTCAAAGGTCAAGGTCACAGTGACCCTGAACATTTAAACAGTTTCCGGATGATAACTCAAGAATGCTTGGGCCTAGGATAATGAAAGTTGATAGGGAGGTTGGTCATGACCAGCAGATGATCCCAATTGATTTTTAGGTCGGTATGTCAAAGATCAAGGTCACAGTGACCCGGAATGGTTAAAACGGTTTGAGGATGATAACTCAAGATTGCTTGGGCCAAGGATCATGAAAGTTGATAGGGGGGTTGGTCATCACCAACAGATGACCCGTATTAACTTTGAGATCAGTAGGTCAAAGGTCAAGGTCACAGTGACCTGGAATAATAAAATGGCTTGGGCCTAGGATCAGGAAAATTGATAGGAGATTGATCATAACCAGCAGATGACCCCTTTTGATTTTGAGGTTATTGGGTCAAAGTTCAAGGTCATATAGCCAGAAACATTTGAACAGTGTCTGGACGATAACTTCAGAGCTGCTTGATGGATCTTCATCAAACTTGGTCTGGTGTCATAAACATGGTTTTCTACCACAGTTGTTCAAATGGGTGCACTAAAAATAGAACTACATTTAAATAACTTCTCATGAAGCACTGGATGGATCTTCTTGAAACTTGATGTGTAGCATCATTTTTAGGTCTCTTGCCAATTTTGTTCAAATGGGGACGCTTGGCCCCATGTACGGTCCACTAGAGCTAAAAATAGGAAAACCTATGAACGACTTATGGTGAACCGCTTGTTGGATCATCATCAAACTTGTAGCTTCACTGTAAAGCCCTCTCCAAAATTTGTTGAAGTGGGCATGTTTGGACCTTTTAAACGGCCGCTAGAGTTAAAAAGTGGGGAAAAAATCAAAGGTTACACTAAGGAGTGAGGGAGTGCCTTACTTAACATGGTTTTCTTCCAATTTCCATAGAAAAAAGCATACTATGTAGCATACCAAGATGAAGGAGAAAGATTAAGCTATAAAATGGTGTTTTCTTTATATGAGTTAATATATCAAAATTCTATAAATATATCAAAATATGTAAAACTCTATTGTTATCTTCAAACAGATTCAAATTTCTCATAAGTACCCAAAACAAGCCAAAATTTTGTGTGCTAAGTAGCAGTCCCGTCAACTACAAAAGTTTTTTTTTACAAATATCTTAATTGTCAGAAAAAAAAGAGTTACAAATAAATCAATTATTTTTGAGTCATTGATAATTAGAAGTGGTCTAATTCAAGAATGGGAAACTTTATAGATCACTCTTCAAAGAAACATACTGCCATTTTTTACACAATTTCCTTCATAATAAAGGAACTGAAACACTTCAAACACTCCACAAAGTTGTAAATTTCTGTTCTGAGAAAAAGAAGAAAGAATAAATATTATGAACTTTACCTTCGACTCCTTCATCAAAAGAGTGGAATTTTTAAATTCCTTTTATCTTTCTGCCAACGAATCAGAGTACTTCATTCTTCAATTTCATGTATTAATAGGTCGACAGTTTGAACATCATTAACATTTATTTACAAATAATTGGGCCTCTTGACTTAGACAGCCAGTCAAAATCTCTATTATATTTACCTGGTGAAAATCGCCCAAAATTTCAGTTAAACTTTCCCAATTTCATTCAAATGGGGGAGCTAGAAATATCTTTTGCTAAATTCTTATGAACTGCTGGATGGAGCTCTGTAACCTTTATAAGGTTCGCTTTAAAATTCAAATGGGGACACCTTGCTTCTTTTTGGGGGCCTTTAGAGCTAAAAGTAGAAACACCTTTAAACGACTTCACCAAATTTGGCCTGTAGCACATTGCAAGGTCCCCTTCCAAACTTGTTCAAATTGAAGCTCCCTATCCACTTTAAGGGACCACTAGTGCTAAATACACAAACACACTTAAGCATTTTTAATCCACGAGTGGCGGGGTTATTGGAATGGTCTCTGTATCTCATAAACCCCTTCAAGGATAGTCATGAAACTTGGGTCAAATGATTATCTCATCAAGATGTGCAGAACTTATGAGTCGGCCATGTTGGCTCAAGGTCAAGGTCACAACTCGAGGTCAAAGGTTTGAGCCTTCAATTTTGTGTCCGCTATGTATCTCCTAAACCCACTGAAGGATAATCATGAAACATTGGTCAAATGATCAACTTATCAATACGATGTGCAGAACTTATGACTCAGCCATGTCGGCTTAAGGTCAAGGTCAGAAGTCAAGGTCAAAGGTTTGAGCCTTCCATTGTGTTTCCGCTCTCAACTTCTAAACCCCTTGAAGGATTTCCATGAAACTTGGGTCAAATGATCACCCCATCAAGACGATGTGCAAAACTCAATAGTGAGCACTTTGGGTCAAATGTTTGAGCCTTCCATGTTGTGTCCGCTCTATCTCCTAAAGTCAGCCATGTTGGCTCAAGGACAAGGTCACAACTGAAGGTCAAAGGTTTGAACCTTCCATTTTATGTCTACTCTGTATCTCCTAAACCCCTTGAAGAATTTTAATGACTTGGCTATGATATTCCCCTTATCAGGACAATGTGCAGAATTCTGAATTCACTCATGCCAGCTTAAGGTCAAGGTCACAACTCGATTGCTTAATTGTTCCACCCAATACCATAAACTCTGTCACTATCCATAACAATGGCGGGGGACTTGTTCTCTTATGAACTGCTGGGCGCAGATAACCATTATAAAGAGATCTTCCAAAACACTCAGCCTGCTCAATTGCCCGTGTGTATAGTTGCCATCCAAAGACGCATTATAGTGTTTGAACTATTTGTCATCTGTCACACTAATTTATGTTATCGACTTCTACTGCCTCTTATCCGGCATCTGGAGCATATTGTGGTCCTCTTCCAGAGTTTCATACTCTAGCTAACCTGCTTCAGCTCTGAAACCCAGGTGAGCGATCTAGGGCCACCATGGCCCTCTTGTTTCACGTATTCGAATGAACTTAAGCGCTTTCACGAATTTACAATTATTATACCCCCCTTCGAAGGAGGGATAATGTTTTGCATATGTCGGTTGGTCCGTAGACCAGTCAGTTTCCGGATGGATACTCAAGAACGCTTGGGCCTATGTTCATGAAAGTTGATACCAGCAGATGAACCCTATTGATTTTGAAGTCAGGAGGTCAAAGGTCAAGGTCACAGTGACCCGGAACAGTTAAACGGTTTCCGGATGGTAACTCGAGAGCACTTTATTGGGCCTAGTGTCATGAAAGTTGATAATGAGGTTAGTTATGACCAGCAGATGGCCCCTATTGATTTTGAGGTCTGTAGGTCGAAGATCACAGTGACCCGGAGCAGTAAAACGGTTTCTGGATGATATCTCAAAGACGCTTGGGCCTAGGATCATGGCACTTTAAAAGTTGGCCATGACCAGCAGATGACCCCTATTAATTTTGAGGCCAGTAGGTCAAAGGTCAATGTCACAGTGACCCAGAACAGTTTAACAGTTTCCTGATGATAACTCAAGAACACTTGGGCCAGGGTCATGAAAGTTGATAGGGAGGTTGGCCATGACCAGCAGATGACCCCAATTGATTTTGAGATTAATAGGTCAAAGGTCAAGGTCACAGTGACCCGGAACAGTTAAACCGTTTGCAGATGATAACTTGAGAACGCTTGAGTCTAGGATCACGAAACTTAATAGGGAGATTGATCATGACCAGCAGATGACTCCTATTGATTTTTAGGTCAAGGTCACGTTGACCCAGAACAGTAGAACTTTTTTGCCAAATAACTAGAGAATATTTTAAGATCACATTTTATACGGAGGTCACTTATGACTGGTAAATGACCCATAATTATTGATTTGAGGTCAGTACGTTAAACGTCCAGTGCACAGTTACCAAATAATTTCTGATCCTTGTGCAATTACTGAATGCAAAGTTGGCATTTCGTGTTCTACGAGCTCTCGTTTTATAATCAATTTTATTGCAGATATATACAGAACAAGTTTTATCATGGATGCATTACGTAACATCGTCTACGATAGGTGTTGTTTAAAATCTTAATTTGATTTATAGATGATCGCAATATCATATATATGTACTTCTGAGTCAGCTTATAAATAATTGTAGCTTTAACTATGTGGGACGTATGTCTCTTTTCAAAATAATTCTTCCTCAAAGTAATAGGTGGCAAGTATGTCGTATGGACTCCGTTCTAGTTCATGCAATTTGTAGTCTTAATATTTTGTATTCTAGGTTCAAACGAAAAGTTCTATCACGCCCAGTAAAATAAAAAGCGGGCGTTTCTGTCGCTCTACAAAAAGCGATACATGTAATCTAGTTGCGGGAGCGGGACATATTCGCTGCTGAAAAAAAAAGCAACGCACAGTTGCCGTGACGACGCCGAATTTGATTAAAGTGTATAAAAAAAGAAGGGCTAGTCCAAAAAGTATAATGTTGGAAGCATTAGAATATAATAAACAGAAGCACGAAAATGAATCTTCTGAATGGGACTTTATGGTAGGCCTATGAGCAAAGATGCAACAGAATCCGAACAAGACTTGCCTTTAAACATGACCCCTAACTGGAAAGGAATTCAAGTCTCTGGGAACACTTTGGCCCAAGTATCAAACAGGGTATTTTTGACAATGTTATTTTGTTTTTGTCCGGTTTACACCCACACAATTTATACCATGCGGCGACTTTCCCAGCATTTGATGGTGGAGGAAGACCCAGGTGCCTCTCGTAGCATTGTTTTGTGCAAGGGCGGACATGTGATCATCTGACCTTCGAAAATCCAGTTGGATGGATTCCTGACAAAAAGTTTACACACTAAGCTTAGTTTCGAACATATACAGATAAAAGGCAAGATATTCGAAACCGGCGAGCTTAACCAGTCGGTCACGTGGCGGCCCGCAGCGGTGAAGGCTTCGTCGCAGAATGGTGGATAAATATGGCCGGGTGACTACATTTTAATACGCTGTCATCTAATGAGTTTTCCTGTATTTTTTCACGTTTGACTGAAAACAACCAGTGAGATGTACTCTTCCAACCACAAACACTTGTTCAATGAAATTTTTGTCATTAATTAATAATGTAAACACTTCTGTAGCCTACAGTTTGACGATGGACTGCCATTTTTAAGAATTTCCATCAAAAATGGTAAAATTTTATAAAGCGAAACATGAGCAGCACATTTGCATTAAATCGCAAGTATGACATGTCAAGCAACAACTGTTTCTTCATAATCGGTGAATTTTCATTGCAGGCATATATATAAGATAATCAACCAAAAATGATTTCAACGCAATGTGCGTTGTATTGGGTACAATTATTGCAACGCATTACGGTGTCCGATTTCTTGAATGTCCGTTTCGGTTTTCTAAATGAACAAAGTTGCACATCTAACGAGGTTTGACTTTGGTATCTCCATTAGATCTACATCACACATTTAGATAGCCTATATACATATCGTCAGTCCATAGTGGTTTCTTTTCAACAGATGCGCTTACTGGGCTAATAAGTCTAAAATCAGAAAGTGAAAAATGTAATTAAACACTATTGAATGGCATGCCTGTCAATAAAAGCCATTGTCAATAGTTTTAACTGTTGAGCGGAACGCCATTCAATAGGCAATAAGTGTATAATGGTCATGTACGTTCCTGGTAAACACTTGCGAGTTATCTCTCTTTATATGATTACGTCGTTTGTAGCAAAGCAGACGTTTCCCGTTTCTTTTATCTTGGACCAAAGGGGTCCGCCACATGAGAGGATAAAGTTTAATGACTTATTTTTGAGTCCTAGAGCCATATTTATGAAAAAAATTATACTAATATAACTACTCCCTAGACAAGGGTTTTTACCCCGCAGAAGCTATGTTTTCAACTACTTTCTTTACATGGCCATGAAAAAAATATTATCAGATATTTTTCCATTCAAACATTGCATTCAGTTATTCAAATTGTCTTTGTCTTGGACCTGAAGATTTTAACTTCACAGGGACGTCTGTAACCAATCGTAGCTTTGTGATTAAATTTAACTGATGATGATATAGACCCCCCTCTGGAAAATTACTTAGTTAGATCTAGAAGCTATTTCTCAACATAGGAAGTTTAATCTCAGTGATTTTTTTTTTTTTTTTGCCCTTTTGGGAAAAGGTCCGGTACCGGATAAATTGGGAAAAATAGCGGGATTTTCACTCAGATTGGGAATTTTTATAGTTAATTAATAACATCATTTAGAATGCTTCTTCCTTTAATTCCATGTAAATAGCATCAAACAAACTGTTTAAATGGTTAAATCATGGTGAATGTCAATGTATATAACCAAGTTTTCCTTTTGCAATCATCAAAATGCAAACTTAATTTGGTCATTTGGGGAATTTTTGCCGGGATGATAATTGGGAAAAAAGATTGCATTTTTCAATTGGGAAAAGGTCCTTTTAGGGGTACTTTATAAAGGAGGGAAAAAATCGCCGAATCTTGAACACTGAGACTGGCATTCGTTCATGGGTGACCCTGTCAATTAAGGTTGACGTCACGTCATCATTTTCCTGATGTACTTTCTAATAAAATAACGTTTAATACATGTATGTATACCAAAATTTGATAACATTATAAACATTTAAAATAGGTCCCTCTTTTCTCGGACACTTTCTATAAAACATAGCCTACTGTAGTCTAGAGCACAGGAGTCTGAAATTCTATCAGTACTTGACCATAGAAGTCTATCTTTATAAAACATAGCCCATGTTTATTTTATACATATAGAGGTATTTTTTGTAAAGATAGACTTCTATGGTCTTATTGATAGAATTTCAGACTCCTGTGGCTAGAGTACCGTAACTTGCCCTATTATCGACACCTTAAGCATGAACCAATATTAATATAGTTGATGGAAGAGCAATCTATTTTGCAGTTGAAAATCTGTTTACAAAACCGGATTTCATTGGTTAAAATATTGATGTGCAACTTCATTATCTTTGCACATTGACCATTGGGAATTATCTTAACGAATGTAGTAAAGTTCTTTGAAATTTTCAATTTGTCTAATATCGACACCCCCTCTCCTATTATCGACACCTTTAAGATAATGTTAATTACGTATTTACTAGCAAGTTAATTGATAGCTTGCATTAGTTTTTTAATATAATATCAAATGTGTCTTGCAACTATTACTATAATGTATATGTTCTGGTTGTCAATGTTCAGCAAAATAATAAGTATAAACCGGACCATGGGCAGTTCTTCCTATATGTCCTTTAATAAAGCAAATACACCTGTATTTTTGTTTCTAGATACATAAATAAGGCACAAATTGTACACTATATTGACAGAACTTACATATTACATTGTTTTTGCTATAATTAAAACACCCAAAGCACTATAAAAGCCAGCTGCATTTGTAACCACTGCTGTATATTTCATTACCATTATCTAAGCTTGAAAGAATCATGTTTTCCTCCAGCGGTATTGCTGAGCTGGATGCCATTTAAAGTACGTATGGTATTTGTTTTGTTATTAAAAACTAAGTTTTTATAATTGTACTTTGTTTTATCGTAGACTTTTAAAATATTTCATCTGGCCATTAAAGTGTTGATATCAGGAAGAATAATTAAAACAACATTTTTTGAGAAAACTGAAATAGCTCTGTAGATTTCAGAAAAATGCAGTTATTTGACATACAGTTACAGTATGAAAAAGCAACCACTGTTTGAAGTGAATTAGCTCAGAAATTAAGTAATTATGAAAAAGCGTAGTGGTGTTGGTATTTGGAATGTGTCGGATTTAGGCAATGTTACTCTAGTTGAAATCATTTTACTACAGTAGGCTAAATGAAATTTAAATTGCACAATCAAATAGAATCTATTAGATCTAGATCTAGCCAGGACGGTTCTCAAAGTCTGTAAATAAGACTGCATATGTGCATAGATCTACTTAAACTGCACACACTTCTCAGATGTAGGACTTCAGTGTATTTATTTGATTTTGGGTCATATATATAACTTCTTTTTCGCCAAAACGATGCGTTCTTTTCAACCCGGGACTTGGGGCGTCAGATTATTTTAGACATCAGAGATCAGACGAACATATTCAATAAAACCGAGTCTTCGAACAAACGGTTGGTGAGAAAGTTATTTGATTCTCTGTTAATCCTCGACTGTTCAAAGATAGTTAGTTTAAACATATTTATTCCAAAATATCTACAATTACATTTTTTATACACATAGAATCTACATGTAATAAAATGCTATCCAAAGCAAATAATTAGACGAGGCAAAGAAGAATAAAATATATTATTTTATAGCTCCTTCGACGAGGTCTTATAAAACTTCCCTCCTAAAAGATAGTTTATTCAACAAGCTATCGTGTGCCATAACAATATTTACACATATTAAACCTAATAGCCTTTTAGGGCTATCTGTGGAACTGTAAGTGAATATCTAGAATTAACAATTGTCAGGCGTTCGCGAAGGAATACATTACTATTCGGTCATAAAAGAACCTGCTAAATACGTTAAAATGACTGTGCAAAATAAAGAAATGTCCGCTGTCGGATCCTGAAAAGTCGAAAATAACGTTTTTCATAAATTCCACCCGCTCGTACATATGCTTTTATATTTTGGTGTACTACCGACTCGGACTAAGAAAACATCTTTGACGACGGCCGTTTTTGTCGGGCTAAGTATTTTTGAAACTGCATACAACGGTGACAGATCTGTTAAAGTTGGTACAGGTATGCTGGAAATACGAGACATTTTAACAATAATTTATCCATTTACAACCAGAAAATTACGGGGCGGTAGACAAATACGTGTTTTTTATTGAATACATTTGTATTTCCTGAATCACGGTTAGAAAAAAATACAAATGATATGAAAATTTCAATACATCTACCATCAAGGCGCCTTCATTGTAGGTCATCCTCGGCCAATTCCCCATAACAAAGCTTTGAAAATGAAAAAACTGCGCCGGAAAACATTACCTTGACTGGTAAAAACAGCCCTCGCACGCATTATGCCGTGCACCGGTCACCGCTTACGTTGAGACTCGGTGTATACGATTTCTAAACCGTCGGTACAAGCTCAGATCTCGAACCTGTCTCTTCTGGAGTTCCGCAGGGGTCAGTGGTTGTGCCCCTGTTCTTCCTTGCATACATAAATGAACTACCACAAAATATACAGTTTAAAGTGCATCTATTTGCAGATTACACTGCAATATACTTGTCACGTAAAATTACCTCTGTCAGACAATCAAATGCCCTCCAAAACGTTCTTCAAACACTAGAAAAGTAGGAGTTGGGCTGAGATATGGAATTCAGTCCCTTCAAGTGTGCATAATCCACTACTAGAATCTGTCACCTGGCGCGGATATCTCAAACGATCTCTCGTGGGGCGCACACATAAACAGGTCATAAAATTTTCTAGCTTTATTCCGCAGGAATATAAAGGTCAGCTCCAAACCCCCTTAAGTCAAAGGCATATCGGACCCTCGTCAGACCATAGTTGGAACATAGCTCCGAAGTCTGGTTTCCATACATACAAACCCAAATAGAAGCGGCCCAAACAAGGGCAGCGCGTTTCGGGCTATGTCCAACTTTGGCCGCACCTCCAGTATCACGTCTAAAATGGCGCAAGCTAGATCTCCGGCACATTGACTCCCGACTCTGTCTTATGTATAAATGCTGCAATATCTATGGAAGATTATCTCCTCCCCATAACAAGGCAGTTACGCCATTATCATCCGCTGTCTTACATGTTAATCATTTGCAACCACTGACTTTTTTTCACATGGACTAATCTTCTACCTGACATTCCCTTCTTTCAAACCATTGAGCAGTTCAAAACCGCTGTTTGCAACACATTTCATCATAAACTTGCTCTTCGCCCCTGTTTTTATCTTTTAAAGCACTCCCGATTTTCTTTTATTTTCGACTAACGACGCGCACGAGTGTCTACGTGCCTGTAAAGGGAAGAGAGAGATAGATCAGGCCCGGTTCGGGATTTGGATCAGGGGCGGAGGGGGGCAGAAGTCTAGAACGATGGCATAACCGGTGAGGCTCATAGCACCAAGAGGGGTAGGTATGGGAGGGAGTCCCTCCCTTCATTAGCGGAGTCACGGTGGTCTCCCCATTGATTTTTTTTTAAAATACAGGTATGAAATATTGGCCTCTGGTGCATTTTTTTGTGTCTAGATTTTGAGAAAATATTACTCTTTTGTCAAAACAGTTATGTGCAACTTTGATGAGTACAATACTAGGACTGGGTGTGTGTGTGTGTTTGGGGGAGGGGGGGCGGGGGCACGTGTCCCCTCGGACTGGCCCTTATCTGGGTCTGTAGATAGATAAATACAAACAGGACTAAGTACGTTTTAGTAAATAGGAATATTTACATGAAAGACAGAATTTAAGTGCCATAGTACTAATGGGAAAAGTGGTAAAAAATCAAATTACTTCTATGAATAATAATAGTTACCATAGAGCTACGCCGGTGCGTAAAATTATATCGATCGTCCAATGAATTTAAAATATTGTTCTATGTTTAGAAGCGTACGTAAAGATGCTAGCCAATCAGAAACTTCATTTGCCAATTAGTTATGCAGGCGGGTGAAACGGGAGTATAAATACCGGCGGGCGGCCAGACATCGCACAGAATTGCTCATCTAGACACATCAAGTCGATTGTGAGTTTCTGATTTTCTGTTCTACGTGGAATAAAAGTCAAGTGTTCAAAATGGTAAGTCAAATTTTCATCTTACTATTTTAGATAGATTATTTTTGTTGCTATGTATGTTTCTATTTTTGTAATAAAACGGTACTGTACAGTCTGTATTGTCAATTAAAATTATGTGCGGAGATGAAAGTGCCGCCATAAAACTCGATATTCATGAACACGTGTTTCAGTTTCGTTTAGAAATTTAAGGTGAAAGCAATGACATGAAAATTTCATCGTTGATGTTGAAAATTTTTACTAAGTCTTGGCAAATAAGAAACAACAGGTGTGTGTACTGAATTATTAAATATGTTTCGCTGAGTCATAGTCTGGCGGCCGCTCCCGATATTTTTTCCGTCAGGGGCGTAGTATGTGTACTGTGTCAGTTTGCGGCTTTAAAAAATAAAATAAACGGAGTGGCCGCATTTCTGTTTCTGAAAAAAAAGTTGATAACATTGTCATTGAATGGACTGTCTTACGGCTGCATATATTTAGTTGTCAGCAGCACCATTTATTTATTACTTGTAAAAAATCTATATGGAAAGAGGGCGTGACAGTATAGTCTAGAGTGGTGGAACCTATGCTCGCGGTATTCCTATGCTCGCGGTATTTCGATAAATATGCTCGCTGCAGAAGCACTGATAAAAATATTTCATCATGCTATATTCAACACCGACCAGTGGTGAAATGCCTTTACAACAAACGTAGCGATAGCCGCGCGTGCCGCTCACGTGACGTATACAGCAGCCGATACATTTTACGCAATCTGTATCCGTCGCACAAATCTCACACAAATATGTCAAAATCACTCAACTAAAGTTAGTTTTTTTTTATAAATCATGCATTACATTCAGATATAAGATACATTTAAGAGCAAGAAGTGATGAATTTGGCGCCTGGCTACACTACGAGTGCCTTTCGAACCATGAAAAGATCTTAGTATTTTGACAAAGTCCAAATGGTTCTTCCTGAGATGTAGGGAGGAGTAAATTTCCTACACACAAAAGAAGTGTAGAAAACATTAGCGAGTTAATCACTGTCGTTGTTTGAATCTTTAATACTTGAACATTCTGTTTTTAAACAACATTATTATACGTTTTTAAGCTTTGTTCTAATAGTGACTCCATTTCTGTAAGGGAAATATACACATAGAGGCACATACTAAATTTTATCCCCATTTATTTTGTTTTTCACATAATAAATGGTAATGTTCTAAATATTATATTCGCATATGCTTGTTTGTTCATTTTAGCCTGCTGAATTTTTTTTTCGTCCTTAGTTTAATCGATATTACATAACGCCAGCATAGGTTCCCTTCAGGGCGAATTTTCACCTTTTTACGTATGCCGTGTCGATAGCACACGAGACGACTAAGTCACGTGATGACGCACATCAGCAATATGTTTCGCTAAAAGGAGGATAACTTTAAGTTTTTGCATAGGCAAAACGAATTCATAATTTTTTCTTGCTTCTTAAAAAGATTATATATGTACAAAATACCGCGAGCATAGGTTCCACCACTCTAGTAGTGGCAGTATAAATAGAGTTTATGAATACTATAGTAGAGAAAATAGAAGGCCTGAACCTGAAGTTTATAAAGAACATCTGCTTTTAAATGCTTTATAGTGTATTTTTGATAACTGTATTATGGAAAACAAAAAAATGAAAATATTAGTTACAATGAACACATAAAGTTATATTACTCACATCAGGTCTTTTATTTAGGACTTCCTCTATACCATAAAGCACACTATTTACTGGCTCTCGAATGAAATGTGAAAAGGGGAACTTTGTATAATTGCCAGCAGCAACACAATGCAACAAAATGTTTTTATGATTACCTCACTGCTTCCATCGATTTCATTCAAAGAAGTATTTATAGCACTTTGTTTCATTGTAGTCAAGTTTTGCAGATAAATCAATACTTGATGACTTTCTGGAATGGAATACACTTCTATTGAAATCACAGTCTCCTGAGTAATGGTTATTTCCTGGCATTGAGCCTGAAATAATGCCAAGACGTAATAAAGCTGCAAGGGAGTTGCACTGTTATTGTTCTGAGAAATGATAGAATACCCTCTTCAGTACTTACTTTCAGCTTGACTGTTTCAAAGAATAGGTAGAGCTATTGGACTTGCCTATGCGGCAGCGTTCATGCCCCGGATTGGGTTAAGTTTTTGTATGTAAGCTCGTATCCCAGTATCCACTAATAGGAATGGACGCTTGTTCACTGCGATGGAGTGGCATACATTGTAGTACAGGTTCCATAACTGTTTTGCATTTTTACAAAATTGTTCCCCTTTTATGCACTTGTTTCAGAAAAACATGATATATTATGTGACAACTGGTGTGCGGCTAGTCTTGTCCGTTGTAATTTGTGTCTAAAAACTTTTGTAACTATTCAAGGTATTGACTGTAAACTTGGCATATAGGTGGTTGGCAATGAGGTGATGTGCAGAGCACTTGAACTGGCTCTGTAGGTCAAAGGTCACAAATTGTAGAGACCGTACCATAGCTCTTCGCATACTTTGATTTTTCAAACTAAAGTGATTTTTACAAGTGCACCGGTTACGATAAAAATGTAAACAACGGACTCTGTCTATATGAAACTTTGAAATGAATGAATGACAGTCGATCTTAGTCATAATACTGATTGACAGTGAATGCTAATGACTCCATGTGTTGCAGAAAGGTATTTAGTTTGTAACTGTAATTTCTCATCAATTGAAATCCTCTCAAAACTGGTAAAATAATTACTTATATTTGGACAAAACTCACCGTCTTTGCCGTTCGACAGCTGCAAAAAGGGCACATATAAAAGATTCAGTGTAAGTAATATTTCACTGGTACTACCAGTTAGTAAGTTCGTACTCTGAACAACACGTCAGAGAAATTTGGGCAGATTTGACCGATTATGACGTTGGCAGCTTTAGATTATATTTTTTCTTTACACAAAAATTGCCGTAAGGTAACAAAGCGAGTACGCCGATAATCCGGAGTTCACCGATTATTGTTCCAGTTCACGCAATGTAATCCAGCAATTAAACTGCATAGCTATTAGCTACTGCTGTTATAGGGAAGTGGTAGAGTGTCTGCCTTAGGTGTGAGAGGTCCTGGGTTCGAGTCCCAGTTAGAGCTTAACTATTTAGATTCTGCTAAAGCATAGTTTTGCTGTTAATAGACTGTTCCAGATGTTCTAAATTTTTAGCACACAGTATCATGGATCATTATTTAGCAATCCAGATCGAAGTTGAATGTTAAATCAAATGCACCCAATTAGAAAATATTGACTATATTATGTCCCTTTGATGTTTATGCTCTCCATGCTCAAGAAGAGTGACATTTCCTTGATCACAAAATTTTCGTTAACATGAAAATATTAAATGCTCATAAGTCCGCTCTTCTGGTTAAAATATTGTCTATATTTCTGTTTTTGAGAAATATATGGACATTTGTCTTCATTTCAAAGCTTTTTAACTTCAAACCTATGATTTGAAAAACTTAGGTACTATCTCTACAAATTGAGCTAAAAGATCTAAATTGGCCATCATAATTGATGTCCAGAGTATAACTAAATAACCATGGCGCAAAGTATTGACTTCAAACTTGGCTTTTAGGTAGGTGGCGATGAGACGATGTGCAGAGCACGTGATCAGGGTCTGTAGGTCAAAGGTCAAGGTCACAAATTGAGCTCTCAAATTTGTCCGTTTTATTTAGTGTCTGGAGCATAACTTGTTCACTATTCAAGGTATTGGCTTTAAACTTTAGATGTAGGTAGGTTATGATGTGGTGATATGCAAAGTGCATATGAACCAGTGTGGTAGGCCAAAGGTCAAGGTCACAGCAAGGTAAAATCTGTCCATCTTAATTCATGCCCAGAGCCTAACTTGAAAACTATTTAAGGTATCTACTTGAAACTTTGAATATATGCAGACTGCAACAGTCTACAATGCAGTCCGGCCCTGCAACCCCTCCTCTATTACCCTTTGGAAGTATATTGCCCCACTTTGCAGAGGTCTTGTTCCACTTGCATACATTCAATTGACAAGGCTGTTGAGTAGTTGAGCATTGCTGTCCTCTGACAGCTCTTGTTGACTTTGGTAGTCATGTGGCTGTTTGGTCTTGCCCAGTGAAAGCTAGGACTTTGTTTGAGATTAAGGTCTTGTGTATTAAGCACAAATGATAGACTGCAAGTTAACAGAAGACAGATTATCTGAAGTAGTTCCTCTTCCAGGTCAGTTTTGCAGAGATGTTGTAAGCAACTTTATTCAGTAAATGCAGTGCTTAAGGGTATAGGGGATAGTTAACAGACTTGGATGCATTCCAATTCAAAGAAAATGAATTAGTAGTTTAATTCTTCCTGTAATGGAACCCAAGAACACTGATTAGGTTTTAACTGATTTGCATTGCGTAAAACGAAAACACCTTTGAAAAATGGTTTTAAGCCCATCAGACAAAGTGATAGTAGTTTAATTGTTTCTTTACAGCGTGAATGTATCTCTATCCATGTTGGTCAAGCTGGAGTCCAGATGGGCAATGCCTGCTGGGAACTGTACTGTTTGGAGCATGGGATCCAGCCTGATGGTCAGATGCCCAGTGACAAGACTATCGGAGGTGGTGATGACTCCTTCAACACCTTCTTCAGTGAGACTGGTGCTGGAAAACATGTGCCCAGGGCGGTCTTTGTGGATCTAGAGCCCACTGTTGTTGGTATGCATATTTGAATTTAATAAATGGAAATTAAAGGAATTTTTATGATAATAAAGTAAGCAGAAAGTTTCGTTTTATGTGTAAAAAAGTCTAAGTCATGGAAGATCAGTTTTGAGCTCTTATAATTTTTATGCCCCCCTAAGGGAGGCATATTAGTTTTCAACTGTCCATCCGTTCGTTAGTTCGTCACAATGTTAACTTTTTGCATGAAGGTACTTTGCTCGCGAACCACTGCACCTTGGAAACTTCACATGCTGATAGTACTTATTGAGTACACGACCCCTACTGACTTTGGGGTCAAAGGTCAAGGTCACAGGGGCCAATGTTAACTTTTTGCATGAAGGCACTTTACTCGCGAACCACTGCACCCAGGACCTGCAAACTTCACATGCTGATAGTACTTACTGAGTACACAACCCCTATTGACTGGTGTCACCAGGTCAAAGGTCAAGGTGCTGCGGGGGCATTAGTGACAGCTCTTGTTTTTAAGTAATCATGCATGAAATGGCTCCGGTTTGTTTATGGATGAGCAGTTATATCCAGAATTGAGTGTAAAATTGACACTTGCTAAATCAATGTTGGACTGAAGTAACATGCATATTTTAAAATGCACTCTAAAAATGTTATCGTTCTTTCTAGATGAGGTACGCACAGGAACATACCGTCAACTGTTCCACCCTGAACAACTCATTACCGGCAAAGAAGATGCCGCCAACAACTATGCTCGTGGTCACTACACCATCGGAAAAGAAATTGTAGACCTGGTCTTGGACAGAATCCGCAAACTAGCTGACCAGTGTACAGGACTTCAAGGATTCCTGATCTTCCACTCCTTCGGTGGTGGCACTGGCTCTGGATTTACCTCCCTTTTGATGGAACGTCTGTCTGTTGACTACGGAAAGAAATCCAAGCTGGAATTCTCCATCTACCCAGCCCCGCAGGTAGCCACTGCCGTTGTTGAACCATACAACTCCATCTTGACCACACACACCACCTTGGAGCACTCTGACTGTGCCTTTATGGTTGACAATGAGGCTATCTATGACATCTGTCGCCGCAACCTGGATATCGAGAGACCCACCTACACCAACTTGAACAGACTGATTGGCCAGATTGTCTCCTCTATCACTGCCTCTCTGAGATTTGATGGTGCCCTCAATGTAGACTTGACTGAATTCCAGACCAACTTGGTACCTTACCCACGTATCCACTTCCCTCTGGCTACCTACGCTCCAGTCATCTCTGCTGAGAAGGCCTATCATGAGCAGCTTACTGTTGCCGAGATCACCAATGCCTGTTTTGAACCCGCCAACCAGATGGTGAAATGTGACCCACGTCACGGCAAGTACATGGCTTGCTGCATGTTGTACCGTGGTGATGTTGTTCCAAAGGACGTCAACGCTGCCATTGCCACCATCAAAACCAAGAGAACCATCCAGTTTGTTGACTGGTGTCCAACTGGGTTCAAGGTAATTAGTTGATCCCACATAATTTTAGTGTCAAAAGTCTTTAAAGCCCTGCTCCGTGGCTATTCAAATTCTTTTGTGTGTATGCAACCCATGATTACAATAGGTAAAAGTTATCGGCCACGTGTCACACTTTAGCACAAAAAACACACATTTTTCATATAGAATTCTAAATAAGTTTGACTCTATTTTGACAGGCGTCACTGTTCGATGTCAGGATTTCCATGCTTTTTCAATGACAATTCAAGGTTAAAAGGTAGGACGGGAGCAGGGCTTTAAGAGCTGTGTGTGCAGTCTTAGTTTCATTTTGGAAATAATGATGAAAAGTATAACCTTCAGTTTCTTGATTATCCAGTTATTTTGGCATACAATTAGTACTTGTCAGACATTGGGCACAAGTATTGTAACATGTACATTCATAAAGTATGTGTTCAAGTCTACCTCTGTTAAAACAGTTAATTAAATAGCCTATAGACTTACAAATGGCGACATAAAAGATTTTAATGTATCTCATGTTCTTACAATTTTTTGATGTATATGAAGTTTTATTTTAGCACTTGTTATTGATATACTCCAGGTCGGAATCAACTACCAGCCACCAACAGTTGTGCCAGGTGGAGATCTTGCCAAGGTCCAGCGTGCCGTGTGCATGTTGAGCAACACCACTGCCATCGCCGAGGCTTGGGCTCGTCTCGACCACAAGTTTGATCTGATGTATGCCAAGAGAGCTTTTGTCCACTGGTAAGTCTAAATATTTTAAAGGGGTCACTAAGTTTGTGCCAAATGAGGGTCAGAATCCATTCAACTGGTTGAAGGTAAAAAATAGTTTTTGGTTATATATTGGTACCTTCAGGCCATTTTCCACGTACTGTAAATCGGTCGTACAACCTCAGTTTTTGGTACAATTTAAAAAACCAAACCAAAACGAACATTGGTCCGAACTTCTGTTACAGACTGTAATATAAAAAAATAGAAATTTGATGATTTCTAAACATCTTTAAGCTGAGCTCATTGCAGTAGGTGGGTCATCCTGCTTCAATATTTTTACTTAAACCTCCTGGAACTACTGCTCAGAATACACCAAACTGGTCTGTAGCATCCTCATGTGTGTGCTTTCAACAATAATTTTTTCATAGATGATATGTTTGAACATTAATTTCACCCTCTGTTTAGGTTCATGTTGGGCATTTGTTGGGTACTTGTAAAGAACAGGTGAGTGCTGGTACAGAATCCAGGATACCTGATTTGTTTGCCTTGTGATAGACTATTTAGTATTCAAACCCACGATTGGGTCATTTCAGGCCAGGGATGACCGGATATTTCAGGCTTTGAAAAGTAAATTTTCTGGCTTTGGATTTTTGACTGAATCTCCCGCCAGTCATTTGTGGCCAGACCTTGTATTGTCTGGTCAGTATATGATTTAAATTTGGTCACGGTCTCTGTGTTGATAATCTTAAGTTTTTGCACTTAAATTTGTTAATCTGAAGGCCCTATGTAGTATTTGACTAAATGAGCTGATAAATATTTCAGGTACGTTGGAGAGGGTATGGAGGAAGGAGAATTCTCCGAGGCTCGTGAAGATCTTGCTGCCCTCGAGAAGGATTACGAAGAAGTAGGAGTGGATTCTGTAGAGGGCGAGGGTGAGGAGGAAGGCGAGGAATATTAGATACATCATGCTGACAGAACTTTGGATAAACAAACATGAATCTCAACATTTGTTATTATTTGTTACTCTGCTTTTGTTTGATAGAAACCAAGAAAAAGAACTAATATGTCAACAAGTGTTAAAATCCTGTAAAACTTTCTGTAACTGAAAATGGTAAATCAAATTTCAACAGCTAAATTACTACCGGATAAAAGACAGCAAAGTATTGTGATTTCTACCCTGTGTTCATCTTTATTTTCGCTTCTGTTAAACATTGTACTCTTTGTTTACTATTCATTGTGGACCAATAAATTTCTTTCTAAATTGCTGAAGAATTGTTTATATTGTTCTAGATATGAAGGACATGTGTCTCAGGTTGCTGGTACCCAAAAATGTATATACAAGATATGACTTGGATAGTTTTGCTCTCCCCATTTAAGATTACACTTGGACATGTACTGATTTAAAAAAAAAAGAAGTAATATGTTGTTGGTAACATGCCAGATTTAATGATAATTTATATCTATTCAATTGATAGCCACTTTCTATCTTTCACAAATCCTAGAATTGTAAAAATACAAAATTTCATGTTTGTGGGAAGAAGATCTTTACAAACATAGGTATCTCGCCAAGAAAAGATATATCTAGGTCACATGAACACAGTGCTTGGGGTGAGCTGTTATGATCTCGTCAGACTGCACTTCCACGGGTACTAAACAGTGCCTGCAGACAAACCTGTGCCAACGAGGAATAAAAGCACTTTGCTTCGGGTACCGCAGGTACTTTGCCAATGCTTACAAATCAAGCGAGATCAGCTAAAAGAAACTAGTCTGAACAGTCACTGATGTGAAAAAATTCACGTATCATTCCCAACTTACTTGTCCTTGCATTTCTTGGAAATTGATCATTTACCACAAAATTTAGCATGGATATGTACATAAGATACATCTACACCCCGCTACATTCCCAGATTTTTGAAAAATTGCTCCATGCAGTGACAAAAATCGCTTGTCGATCTCCCAAAGTGCCTTCATTCCTCGGCAATACCACAGGCACTGTTTAGTACCCGTGACTTCCTTCAAACGACGTATCTGAACACAAGCCAGTTCAAAGGATGTGCACTTGTGAATGCCAGGCCTGGGATTTTTAGGACCGGTCCCGATTTCACTTTCAGGCTTTTGGTTGCCAGAATTTCCCTTTATAATACAACTCTATTGAAAATGGGGATTTCAGGCTTGAGAATGTAGATTTTCAGGCTTTGATTTCTGCCTGAATTCCAGGCCTGGAATGCATCCCTGTTTTTCGTGCGTTTGCAAAATTCATTACATTAATGTACTTTGTGTCATTTCTGTTCTGTATTTTTAGCTATTCTATAGTCTAGCTATGCTACTCATCTGGTGTCGGTGTCGCACCTTGGTTAAAGTTTTGCATGCAAGTAAATGGGGCTATCATTTAAAGGTGTATAGCTTTGAAACTTATTTTTCCTTTTTCTATGTCCATTACCAACCTCACTGGGTCAAGTCCCATAACTCTTGACATGTACTTTGGGCAAATTATGCCACCTTTTGGGACTTGGAAAATTCTGGTAAAAGTTTTGCATGCAAGTTGCTATCTGCGGACCAAATGCAGATATTAAATTGAAGCTTCACGTGTCATGGGGTTATAAAACTAATTGATTGCATCAAGTCCCATAACTCTGACATGCATTTTGGTCAAATTATGTCCCCTTTTGAAAAACTTTCGGTTAAAGTTTTGCATGAAAGTTCCTATCTCCAAAACTTTAATGCAGATACTGGATTGAAACTATAGATATTTTAACATTTAGGGTAATATTCTTGCTTCTCGACAATAATTCGAATAGTCATTGGCTGTCTTGTGGGCAACTCTTGTTGGCTCACCAGAGCCAAAGGCTCATGGTGAGCTTTTGTGACTGCTCAATGTCAGTAGTCGGTTGTCCGTCGGTCAACATTTTCTAAAAAAACATTGTTGAAAACCACTGGGCAGAATTACACCAAACTTCACAAGAATGATCCTTAGGTGGCCCCCTTTCAAAATTGTTCAAAGAATTGAATACCATGCAGAAAAACTTTCAAAATCTTCTTTTCCAAAACCGCATGGCATAGAGCCTTACTGTCTGGCATGTGACATCTAATGGTCCTCTATGAAGATTGTTCAAATTGTGCCCCTGGGGTGGAAAGAGGCCCCCCTCCGGGGGTCACTTGTTATACGAGTTGTATAGGAATAAATACTTCAAATATTATCAGATCGTATTTCCTAGACTGTTTAATTATAATTAACTGATGACCCTAAGCGATTAGGGGTCACTTGACTGTGACCTTGACCTACTGACGTACTTTCTTGTTTTTAGCTCACATGTCACAAAATGACAGTGTGAGCTTTTGTGATCGCGCAGCGTCCGTCGTCCGTCCGTGCGTAAACTTTTGCTTGTGACCTCTAGAGGTCACATTTTTCATGGGATCTTTATGAAAGTTGGTCAGAATGTTCATCTTTATGATATCTAGGTCAAGTTCGAAACTGGGTCACGTGTGGTCAAAAACTAGGTCAGTAGGTCTAAAAATAGAAAAACCTTGTGACCTCTCTAAAGGCCATATTTTTCACAAGATCTTCATGAAAATTGGTCAGAATGTTCACCTTGATGATATCTAGGTCAAGTTCGAAACTGGGTTACATGCCTTCAAAAACTAGGTCAGTAGGTCAAATAATAGAAAAACCTTGTGACCTCTCTAGAGGCCATATTTTTCATGGGATCTGTATGAAATTTGGTCTGAATGTTCACCTTGATGATATCTAGGTCAAGTTCGAAACTGGGTCACGTGCCATTAAAAACTAGGTCAGTAGGTCAAATAATAGAAAAACCTTGTGACCTCTCTAGTGGCCATATTTTTCATGGGATCTGTATGAAAGTTGGTCTGAATGTTCATCTTGATGATGTCTAGGTCAGGTTCGAAACTGGGTCAGCTGCGGTCAAAAACTAGGTCAATAGGTCTAAAAATAGAAAAACTTTGTGACCTCTCTAGAGGTCATACTTTTGAATGGATCTTCATGAAAATTGGTCAGAATGTTCACCTTGATGATGTCTAGGTCAGGTTCGAAACTGGGTCACGTGCCGTCAATAACTAGGTCAGTAGGTCAAATAATAAAAAAACCTTGTGACCTCTCTAAAGGCCATATTTTTCATGGGATCTGTATGAAAGTTGGTCTGAATGTTCATCTTGATGATATCTAGGCCAAGTTCGAAACTGGGTCAACTGTGGTTAAAAACTAGGTCAGTAGGTCTAAAATAGAAAAACCTTGTGACCTCTATAGAGGCCATATTTTTCACAAGATCTTCATGAAAATTGGTCAGAATGTTCACCTTGATGATATCTAGGTCAAGTTTGAAACTGGGTCAGCTGCGATCAAAAACTAGGTCATTAGGTCTAAAAATAGAAAAACCTTGTGACCTCTCTAGAGGCCATACTTTTGAATGGATCTTCATGAAAATTGGTCAGAATGTTCACCTTGATGATATCTAGATCAAGTTTGAAACTGGGTCACGTGCCACCAATAACTAGGTCAATAGGTCAAATAATGAAAAAACCCTGTGACCTCTCTAGAGGCCATATTTTTCATGGGATCTGTATGAAAGTTGGTCTGAATGTTCATCTTTATGATATCTAGATCAGGTTCAAAACTGGGTCACATGAGCTCAAAAACTAGGTCACTATGTCAAATAATAGGGAAAAAAACGACGTCATACTCAGTTCAAAACTGGGTCATGTTGGGACAGGTGAGCGATTCAGGACCATCATGGTCCTCTTGTTTAAGATACAGCCTTGAAATTTGGATGACATGTACAGTTTTGCACACCGATCTTAAAACTGACTTTCAGTGACCATGAATGTGACCTACTGAACTATTTTCTAATATTTAAGCATCAGTGCCATTTTAAGCATGTGGCTCATATTACTCAGGTGAGCGACTCGGGGGTCATCATGACCCTCTTTGTTTTTAGCTCACCTGTCACAAAGTGACAAGGTGAGCTTTTGTGATCGCGCGGTGTCCTTTGTCCGTCGTCCGTCCGTGCGTCCGTAAACTTTTGCTTGTGACCACTCTAGAGGTCACATTTTTCATGGGATCTTTATGAAAGTTGGTCAGAATGTTCATCTTGATGATATCTAGGTCAAGTTCGAAACTGGGTCACGTGCCATCAAAAACTAGGTCAGTAGGTCTAAAAATAGAAAAACCTTGTGACCTCTCTAGAGCCCATATATTTTACAAGATCTTCATGAAAATTGGTCAGAATGTTCATCTTGATGATATCTAGGTCAAGTTCGAAACTGGGTCACGTGGGGTCAAAAACTAGGTCAGTAGATCTAAAAATAGAAAAACCTTGTGACCTCTCTAGAGGCCATATTTCTCAATGGATCTTCATGAAAATTGGTCAGAATGTTCACCTTGATGATATCTAGGTTAAGTTCGAAACTGGGTCACGTGCGGTCAAAAACTAGGTCAGTAGGTCTAACAAGAGGACCATGATGGTCCTGAATCGCTCACCTCTTCCCACATGACCCAGTTTTGAGTATGACGTCGTTTTTTCTATTATTTGACATAGTGACCTAGTTTTTGAGCTCATGTGACCCAGTTTTGAACTTGACCTAGATATTATCAAGATAAAAATTCTGACCAATTTTCATGAAGATCCATTGAAAAATATGGTCTCTAGAGAGGTCACAAGGTTTTTCTATTATTTGACTTATTGACCTAGTTTTCGAAGGTACGTGACCCTGTTTTGAACTTTACCTAGATATCATCAAGGTGAACATTCTCACTAACTTTCATGAAGATCTCATGAAAAATATGGCCTCTAGAGAGGTCACAAGGTTTTTCTATTTTTATACCTACTGGCCTAGTTTTTGACGGCACGTGACCCAGTTTCGAAACTGACCTAGGTATCATCAAGGTGAACATTCAGATCAATTTTCATGAAGATCCATTGAAAAATATGGCCTCTAGAGAGGTCAAAAGATTTTAATAATTTTAGACCTACTGACCTAGTTTTTGACCGCAGTTGACCCAGTTTCAAACTTGACCTAGATATCATCAAGATGAACATTCAGACCAACTTTCATACAGATCCCATGAAAAGTATGGCCTCTAGAGAGGTCACAAGGTTTTTTTATTATTTGACCTACTGACCTAGTTTTTTATGGCACGTGACCCAGTTTCAAACTTGACCTAGATATCATCAAGGTGAACATTCTGACCAATTTTTATGGAGATCCATTCACAAGTATGGCCTCTAGAGAGGTCACAAGGTTTTTCTATTTTTAGACCTACTGACCTAGTTTTTGACCGCACATGACCCTGTTTCGAACTTGACCTAGATATCATCAAGATGAACATTCAGACCAATTTTCATACAGATCCCATAAAAAATATGGCCTTTAGAGAGGTCACAATGTTTTTCCATTATTTGACCTACTGACCTAGTTTTTGATGGCACGTGACCCACTTTCGAACTTGACCTAGATATCATCAAGACGAACATTCAGACCAACTTCCATACAGATCCCATGAAAAATATGGCCTCTAGAGAGGCAATCTGACTAAAGTACTTGATCTTCTAAACGAAGATCTGAGAACGACCCATTCACATACGTCTTCTGTATATTTTGGATTTCCATTATTGCTATTTTTATGTTATCCAATCAGACGACTTGTTCGATTGTCAAAGAGTAAGAAAAATATGCAGTTATTCTAGGACTCGAACCCGGGACCCCTCGCTTACAAAGCAAGTGGCCTACCGACTGAGCTAACCGGCTATCTGATATATTACGACAAAAGAATTTTAAATATCAAAAGTCAATGCTACAGGTAGATTTGCAAGATGTTGTAAGCTAGGCTCTGATTGGCTAGTGAAAGGACCGTCAGAACGAGGCAATGAATAGGTCGTTTTCAGATCCTATGCGTAGCGTAATAGGAGATGTACTTTAGTCAGATTGCTAGAGAGGTCACAAGGTTTTTCTATTATTTGACCTACTGACCTAGTTTTTGAAGGCACGTAACCCACTTTCGAACCTGACCTAGATATCATCAAGGTGAACATTCTGACCAATTTTCATGAAGATCTCATGAAATATATGTCTTCTAGAGAGGTAACAATGTTTTTCTATTTTTAGACCTACTGACCTAGTTTTTGACCGCACGTGATCCAGTTTCGAACTTGACCTAGATATCATCAAGATGAACATTCAGACCAACTTTCATACAGATCCCATGAAAAATATGGCCTTTAGAGAGGTCACAAGGTTTTTCTATTATTTGACCTACTGACCTAGTTTTTGATGGCACGTGACCCACTTTCGAACTTGACCTAGATATCATCAAGGTGAACGTTCTGACCAATTTTCATGAAGATCTTGTGAAATATATGGCCTCTAGAGAGGTCACAAGGTTTTTCTATTTTTAGACCTACTGACCTAGTTTTTGACGGCACGTGACCCACTTTCGAACTTGATCTAGATATCATCAAGGTGAACATTCTGACCAATTTTCATGAAGATCTTGTGAAATATATGGCCTCTAGAGAGGTCACAAGGTTTTTCTATTTTTAGACCTACTGACCTAGTTTTTGAAGGCACGTGACCCAGTTTCGAACTTGACCTAGATATCATAAAGGTGAACATTCTGACCAATTTTCATGAAGATCTTTTGAAATATATGGCCTCTAGAGAGGTCACAAGGTTTTTCTATTTTTAGACCTACTGACCTAGTTTTTGACGGCACGTGACCCAGTTTCAAACTTGACCTAGATATCATCAAGATGAACATTCTGACCAACTTTCATAAAGATCCCATGTAAAATGTGACCTCTAGAGTGGTCACAAGCAAAAGTTTACGGACTGACGCCTCACGCACGCACGCACGCACGGACGGACGACGGACGCTGGGCGATCACAAAAGCTCACCTTGTCACTTTGTGACAGGTGAGCTAAAAATAGGAAAACCTTGTGACCTCTCTAGAGGGGATATTTTTCAATGGATCTTCATGAAAATTGGTCAGAGTGTTCACCTTGAAGATATCTAGTTCAAGTTCGAAACTGGGTCACGTGGGGTTAAAAACTAGGTCAGTAGATCTAAAAATAGAAAAACCTTGTCACCTCTCTGGAGGCCATATTTTTCATGAGATCTTCATGATTATTGGTCAGAATGTTCACCTTGATGATATCTAAGTCAAGTTCGAAACTGGGTTACGTGGTTTTAAAAACTAGGTCAGTAGGTCTAAAAATAGAAAAAACCTTGTGACCTCTCTAGAGGCCATATTTCTCAACGGATCTTCATGAAAATTGGTGAGAATGTTCAGCTTGATGATATCTAGGTCAGGTTTGTAACTGGGTCATGTGCGGTCAAAAACTAGGTCAGTAGGTCGAAAAATAGAAAAACCTTGTGACCTCTCTAGAGGCCATATTTTTCATGAGATCTTCATGAAAATTGGTGAGAATGTTCACCTTGATGATATCTAGGTCAAGTTTAAAAGTGGGTCACGTGCCTTCAAAAACTAGGCCATTAGGTCAAATAATAGAAAAACCTTATGACCTCTCTAGAGGCCATATTTTTCAATGGATCTTCATGAAAATTGGTCAGAATTTTTTATCTTGATGATATCTAGGTCACGTGCTCAAAAACTAGGTCACTGTGTCAAATAATAGAAATAATGACGTCATACTCAGTTCAACACTGGGTCATGTGGGGATAGGTGAGCAATTCAGGACCATCCTGGTCCTCTTGTTCTACTTGCCAGCCTGTATATGTTTACAAATAGTCTGCATGCAAAACGTAACTTGACAAAGACCTGCAATATTTAAATTGTAGCAGAAGTTTGTAAATTGGGTGCATACAATAATATAGTACACGCAGGAGGATCCAAACAGGCCCCCTCCCTCAAATTTGACAAGCATACATTTTTGTGCACCCCCCGGTCCATATGTGGTGGGGGCATATAGATTTGGTCTTTTCTGTGTGTCTGTCCATCACGAGTTTGTGATGCGCCTAGCTCAAAAAGTATTTGATATAAATTGATGAAACCTTGCATGAGTCTTTATCCTGATATGAACTTGCGCACCTATTTTTCATCTGTCTCTATTTCTAGAGTTGTGGCCCCTGAAATAGTAACAAATGCACATTTTCACCTTGTGATACGCCTAGCTCAAAAAGAATTTGATGTAGATTCATGAAACCTTGCATGGGTTTACATCATGATATGAACTTGCCCATCTTCGCCCATCTGTCCGTAACCCTTTCGTGTCCGCTTCGTATCTTCTAAACCCTTCAAAGGATTTTCATGAAACTTTGGTTAAATGATCACCTCATCATGACGATGCGCAGAACTCATGAGTCAGCCATTCCGGCTCAAGGTCAAGGTCACAACTTTGGGTCAAAGGTTTGAGCCTTCCATTTTATGTCCACTCTATCTCCAAAACCCCTTGAAGGATTTTCATCAAACTTAAGTCAAATGATCACCTCATCAAGAACTCATGAGTCAACAATGTCAACTCAAGGTCAAGGTCACAACTCGAGGTCAAAGGTTTGAGCTCTGTATCTCCTAAACCCCTTCAAGGACTTTCATGAAATTTTGGTCAAAATTAATATGTCCACTATGTATCTCCAAAACCCCTTGAAGGATTTTCATCAAACTTGGGTCAAATGATCACCTCATCAAGAACTCGTGAGTCAGCCATGTAAACTCAAGGTCAAGGTCACAACTCAAGGTTAAAGCTCTGTATCTCCTAAACCCCTTGAAGGATTTTCATGAAACTTTGGTCAAAATTAATGATCACCTCATTAAGAGGATGTGTAGAATTCATGAGTCAGCCATGTCAGTTCAAGGTCACAGCTCAAAGTCAAAGGTTTACCCTTTCACTATCCATAACAGTGGCGGGGGATTTAGCTGTCTTTCTGACAGCCAAGTTCATCTGGCTCTCCCCGTTTCTAGAGTTGTGTCCCCTGAAATAGTAAAAATACACATTTTCTCTTTGTGATGGGCCTAGCTCAAGGAGTATTTAATACAAGTTGATTAAACCTTGCACGAGTCTTTATCATGATATGAACTTGCACACCTCCTTTTATACGCCCGTTTGAAAAACAGGACGAATAATGGGAACACCCCTGGCGGGCGGGTGGCATCCATAGACTTTGAAGCATATCTTCTTCATGCATGGAGGGATTTTAATTAAACTTGGCACAGTTGTTCACCATCATGAGATGGATTGTCATGCGCAAGAACTAGGTCTAAGGTCAAGATCACACTTTGGGTCAAAGGTCAAATTCAAGCATGTTACATCCAACTTTGAGGTGTGTTTTGACCTGTCTCTACCTGGTAAGGATTTTTGTGAGAATCTTTTTTATATTTTTTTGTTTGTTTAAGAGTCACTCCCTTAGTTGTTACTATAAATAACTTATTTTGTAACTTTTTTATAATTGACCGTAGGGAAAAACCAAAACCACTTTTCTGCGGTACAACATAGATGTTACTTTTAAATTTTAGGTGTATTTTAAGGTGTTTCTACCTGGTAAGTTTTTTTTATGTGGATTTAGAAAAACAAAAGAATTACAATAATTACTGTACAACTACAGAATTAAAATTCCATTTGCAAATACTGGTGCTAGTGTAAAGAAACTTGCTATGAAGGGCGTACATTGTGACATTCTGGCACACTTGTTTTATCTGGGTTTGTTCCCCTATTTCCAGAGTTACGGCCCCTGAAATAGTAAAAACTGCACATTTTCACCTTCTGACGTGCCTAGCTCAAAAAGTATTTCAAATAAATTAATTAAACCTTGCATGAGTCTTTATCGTGAAATGAACTTGCACATATCCTATTTTTTGTCTGCCTCCGCCCTATTTCTAGGGTTATTGCCCCTAAAATAGTAAAAAATGCACATTTTCACCTTGTGATGCACCTAGCTCAAAAAGTATTTGATATATATTTTGTAAATTAATGAAAACTTGCACGAGTCTTTATCATGATAAAAACTTTTGCACCTCTTATTTTTGGCTAGCTCCACCTCCTACAGTAAACCTGTAGAAGATTATACATGTATGTGTACAAGAGCATCAGATAGTCTGTAACTATATTGTTGGGTTTAATGTTGCACTGACACAATGATAGGTCATATGGCAAATTTCTAGCTTTTCATAGTGATGGAAGACCCTGGTGCCCCTCCAAGCATTATGTCATTATGGATGGGCACCTGGATAGAATCAACTTTCCATAAGCCAGTTGGATGACTTCCTCACATGAAGAATTCTATGCCCCAATGGAGGCTCAAACCCACATGGGAAAGAGGCCAGTGATTTAGTCAGTGACCTTAACAACTCCACCACAGAAGCACCCAGACTGTATTTAAAGGTGGTCTATCACATTTAAGCAACATTTTTCGCTCTTCGTATATTCTATTAAGAGATTTATTAACGGAACAAAAAGACCCATTACATTGTTAGTCCCCATCAGAGATGTATATTTTGCTAGTATTGTTTTTATGAAATTTTGTAATAACCCCCATCTACTAGGAAATTTTGTAATTATCCCCCTTTACTGTGAAATTTTGTAATTACCCCCCTTTACTATGAAATTAATTACCCCCCTTTACTATGAAGCATTGAAAATGCCAAGTTTTTCTTTTGACTACAAGAAATTTAATATAGTTTTACATTTGCATCAGATAGATAATGGGATATTTCATTAAACTGAACCAAAAAGAAAGTTAATAAAACGTGCAGCTTCCGAATTCATTTATTTTCAATCTATCTTTGTTGCGCAACCAGGATAGGCAAAAAAGGAGGTAATAGTAATTCTACAAAATTGCATTTCTAATGTTTTTGTATTTCAACTAAATATGTAATTGTTTGATAAATCTTTAACATGTATAAAACAAGAGCACCGCCAAGCGGGGCAATATACGCCCGAAGGCTTACATCATAGGATGGGAGCAAAATTTTAAGAACTTGACTGTTGTAGCCCCAAAGGACTGGAACAACAAAAGGAACACTTCAAAAAAACAAATCTAAGTCCACAAAAGAAATATTCAAAGTCTACAAAAAAATCCTTATCAGGTTCAGTTATGTAAAAATACACCTTAAAATTGGAGATACCATCCATGTTGTACCACAGAAAAGTGGTCTCGTTTTTTCCCTACGACCAATAATAAAAAAGGTTTCAAAATAAGCTATTTATAGTAACATAAAAGGGAAGTAATAAAAAAAAAATTATTGTAAGTACAAAAAAGAGATCTGCCAAATAAAAACAAGAGCACTGCAATGCAGAGCAATATACACAAAGCAAAGTCATATACAACATTTGACCCTTAAGTGTGACCTTGACCTTGAAGCGAGTCATCCAGAACATGTGCTCTGCACATCGTTACAATGTGTTGAACATTTCTTCCAAGTTTTCCAGCAGTTCAAGAGTTACAGAGCGGACACAAAACAAACTGATATGACTTTTGACCCCTAAGTGTGACCTTGTCCTTGAAGCAAGTCATCCGGAACATGCGCTCTGCATGTCGTCTTGGTGTGGTGAACATTTGTGTAGTTTCTTTGAAATCCTTCAAGGGGTTCAAGAGTTACAGAGCGGACACGAAACAAACTGATATGACCTTTGACTCCTAAGTGTGACCTTGACCTTGAAGCAAGACATCCAAAACAGGCGCTCTGCAAATCATCTCGGTGTTGTGAACATTTGTGTAAAGTTTCCTTGAAATCCTTCAAGGGGTTCAACAGTTACAGAGCGGACACGAAATTGCTAACGGACAGACGGACGGACAGACAGATGGACACCAGCGTCATAACATAATACGTCCCTTCGGGCGTATAAAAACAATTCTTATATTTATATGATTCCCTCCGCTAAGTATGTTTATCAGATTACTACTTTAACAGCTTTATTTTGGTTGGGCAACCAGGATAGGATAATCAAATATTTAAGATACCTCCGGGTATTAATCACCAATAGTTAAGTGTAAATAATCAAATGCTAAATTTTTGAACAAATCTATTACTTGACAAAAATCTGGTTAACCACCTTTAATACTGCCTTTGCTTTCTGATATGTGTAAATTTATGTCTGAAATTTGGAAGTGATTTAACCTTTAGTCTTCTGGCAGCAAGTGATTCTGCCTTTGCGACCAGTGCAGACCAGGATGTGCAGGCTGATCAAGGTCTGCACTGTTCGCTGTTCAGTCGGTAAATTTTCATGGAACACCCCTTCGGATTGTAAATGGTTTTGCCCGAACTGAATGATGGACCAGTCCATTTTAGAAATGTAGCCTGTTAAAGGTTAAAATAGTAAGCATTGGGGCAAATTTATTTATCAATCGCAGAAGTCTTAAATAGTATGTACCTACTGTGTCAGTCAAACAGGATATCTGATATAAACAAGCTCTGTCCGTAAGACAGCACATATGACTTTTCTCAGTGCTTGACTGAATTAGAGCTTTGCCAGTAAAAACTTAAACAAAAAATTCTTAAAAGTTAAAAAGGAGCATTACTCCATCAAAATTCGGGGCAAGTGCAATAGCTTCTTTTTTCTTCTAAAAGTCGAGCTAAAAACAGGTACCAATTGTGACATGCAGTTGAAGGACTTTGCTGTATTAAGTAACAAAAATATGCAGTATCGGAATTTTTATTTTGTATTTGGTAAAATTTATAGAAACTAAGTTTTCAAAGAGATAATGTGGTTGAGAATTGAAAGTTATATAAATATTAAAATATTGCAAGCACTATTTGTTGTGGCGGCTGTTTAAATACGTATCATACAATATTATAATACATGTAAAAGTAGATAACTAGTATGCTACTTCTTACATTTCCTATCTTACACAAAATAACAATTTTTTATTAAGAAACACTGATGCATAACAAATACTTCCCTGACAGATCAAAAGTGCCCTATTTCACACAGTATCACATAATTGTACAACCCATATAAATACAGTTAAAACTCAGTATCTTGGATTCTAAATGATTGAGTGTTTTACTTTACTACCAGATAAATTCGACTTAAAACGATACTTTGTGCTCGTGTTTTGGGGACTGGACTTGAAAATGTCTTCAAGAGAGCTGGAATTTTGAGATAAGCAAGTTTGAGAGACTGAGTTTCAACTTTATTCCTTTACAATATTCAAATAATTGCTTCTATTTTAGTCTTTTTTTTTTTTTTTTGTTTCAGAGTATGAAATGCATTAGAGTGCATTTAATGTCTCTCAGATATGCACTTTTAACATACTGTATGTAGCTCATACTCTAAACAAAAACTACAAAACTGTGCTACATTCCTTAAAAAAGTGGCCTCTAATAACAATTGAGCCGTGCCATGAGAAAACCAACATAGTGGCTTTGCGACCAGCATGGATCCAGACCAGCCTGCACATCTGCACAGTCTGGTCAGGATCCATGCTGTTCGCTTTCATTAAGCCTTTTGCAATTAGACAAACCATTAGCAAACAGCATGGGTCCTGACCAGACTGCATGGATGCGAAGGCTGGTCTGGATCATTGCTGGTCGCAAAGCTACTATGTTGGTTTTCTCATGGCGCGGCTCATTTGATAAGTTACATATTCTCCGTCTGCAATTTCTGCATTCTCCATTCTTTTGTACATAAAGTGGTGTGTGTGTTGAGCTATAATGATGTCCAAAGAATGCCAAATTGCCTTACAAGAATATATAATCATGCTCAAACTGCCAAGCGTTGTTTCCGGTCCACTCCTGTTTCGTTGGTCAAACCTGAAATTCTGCCTTTAAATGATGTTAAAATTCTGACTAGATAGACTATATATGGCATGACTGACAAAATTAATGACTGTACTTTTACACTTAAAATATAATCAAACTCTTTACAAAATAAAACAAAAAACTAAGTAAAGAAACAGGGAGAATGAAAAAGAATGTGGTACCTAACCACTGCCATGTGAGTTATGACTAGTTCTGAACAAAACTTTCATCAATCTAAATTACTTTTTTTACTGGCCTGTATAGGTAAGACCTCCCTGCTTGGACAAAATGCGCCTAATTTTGTCCAAGGCAGAAACAATAACCCTTCAATTTCTTAACACATGAAAAGTAAACACTACCACTTCATTTGAATGGATACTTAGTTTACAATTCTTAGTTTAAGCTCATAACATTTGTAAATTAAACATGCGATGTAAAAAAATTCATATGTGTAGGATCACCTGCCTATAAGTAAGAATAGAGGTATTTTGCAGTGGGAGTTTAGTTTTGATACCACTAGGAGTAAATATGTACTATATAAATTCTTTAATATTAACAACCATGGGGGACGTTACATTTTGTAAAAGGGGTTGGTGGGTATTTATGAAGGTCCTTAATTCCATTTTTTCATAAGTCTAAACTATGCATGTAACTTTAAATGAAAGAATGTTAACAATAATAGCATACAACCATACTGTTGGTATTCACTTCTAAACGAAATTAAAGCTACTCACCCACAATTTGGGTGAATTTTTTCAGCACGTTCACTTCCACCAAGTTTGGCTACTTATAACTCAAATTAATGCTACTTGCTCACAGTTTTGGTGAAGTTTTCCAACGTGTTCATTTCCATTTACTTTGGTATAGAATGTATAATAATATGACAGTGAAAAATGATAAAGTGGGTGAAAATAAAAGTTATATTTTGGTAAAACTGCAAGAAGAATGTAAATTTTCTACATTATTTTAAAAGTATTGCAGTGGTTTACCATGTTCTGCACAATATGTTTGGTCATTTGTCAGAATATTTTGCAAAAATCTTGTTTCAGTAAGTTTGTACCACTAGTCACTTTCAGAGTACTCACTTTTTGTGGATTTTTTGATAAAAATTATTTTTTGCCTAAAATGTGTGGGTTAGTCCCTTTAACCTTTGGCTTGCTAAATTTCTAAAATTGGACTGGTCCATCATTAAATTTTGGCAATGCTATTATTATAAGGGGTGTTTACTGAACATTTACTGACTGAATAGCCAACAGTACAGGCCATGATCATAGACGTGCAGGCTGATCTTGGTCTGCACTGGTCGCAAAGGCAGAATCACTTGCCCCCAGCAGGCTAAATGTTAATGATATATATATATATATATATTTTTTTTTTTGGGGGGGGGGGGGGGGGGGGGGGGGGAAATTTGGTGTAGGTGGGGCAATGGTGTTTATTAGGGGGGTGAGGGGGAAGCATTTATTAGAGAATATGTGGTATACAGAATCACTATTGTAAGAACCCTGCATCATTTCATTTTTTTTGTATATACAATGTATACATAATAATGGTGCATTCTGCTTTATATTTGCGGGTAAATAATATACAATTAAATGATTTGATGAGCTGGAAAAGCATTTAAAAAGCTGTTTCACACAAAAAATTATCAAACTCCTTTTCTAAGAGTGATGTAAAGTACATGATTTCCACTACACTTTTCTGACTTAACAAAAAGTATACCAGGTAAAATATTGAGCCAAAGCTATAAATGGGTAAATCTCCCATGGCTGGTGTACTGAGAAATTGTTTTAACACCCTGTAGTAACCAGAAGTGTGATAGTCCTTACAGACAATAATAATGCTCACTTGAAAAAACAATTACAAAAAGGTGCAACAATTATTTATCACAGTGAATAAAAAATATTGACTAAACAGGTGAAATATTTCATATTCAGTTGTACCTCAAGAAAAGACAAAGTGTATCAATATGTTTACAGTCCAACCTGTCAAAGAAGCCACATAATCTGGCTGCTCACAGCAGGTGACTGTTTAAGACAGGTTGAAATTAGAAAATCAAAGCAATGGCTAGTCGGCTAATATTGAGTATGACATTAGCCTACAGTTCATTGTTTTTTTCTTAAATTATACAAGCTGTATTACCAAATATTAACGGTCGTTAACTTCTCAGTTTGAACATATTCAATTGTGTGTACAAATTTAGCAGCATGCAGTTTGACTGAGTTACGTTAATTACTCTATTATCTTCTAAAAAGTGTTTGTTTCCAAACATAGACATTACTTGATTCAACTCAAGAATACAATTTAAGTTTCGCGATTTGTGTTTTTCTCGAAAATAGATTAAAACATTTTTAAATCGTAGTATAAACACGTAAGAGCTTCCTTTATCCGATAAGTTTTCCGTTTACTGACTGCAAAATTCAACCCCGCAAGTTTATAGAAATCATACGATGCGTGTTTAGTTCAATTGGAGAATAAGGTGATCGGCTATGTTACCTAACGCATCAGACGATTCAGATTTTGTTTTTAAAAAAGCATTGTGTGCGTTTCTGTAATTTTATATACGTTTTTATACGCTTAGAAATTATTAAACATGGTATTTGCATATTTCTGTAATACGCATCTTATTGGAGCCCTGCTGGAACTATTTTTGTCTTTCGCTGGATGTTACCAGCTTTGTAAGCCTACGCAATTCTTAAATGCACATTTATGCTTAATGAGTTACATTCGGAATTGCACAATTACAAGTCATAAATATACAGATTACATCGTATATTGGTCATAGCAAAGGGAATTGACACAACTTAACTTCATTCAGCAATGAACTGTTTGAAATTTGAGAAATCTAATGGAAACATCCTTCACATGTTATTCGGTCCATTTAGAGAATCGTTGATAGCAAGATCGTCAAAGGCTTTCAGCCTTTAGCCGACTCAAAAAATGTTGCTTTGGGATGTAAGTGACAGGCTGCAAAAGGCGAGTGGCTGTTTAACAGAGGTGACTGCTAAGACAGGTTCAACTGTTAGACTAGATCAGTTTTCTTCTTTTTGCTGAAATCTTTCCCTTTCCAATGTTTTACAAACATCTAGCACCTCTTTTCCTGTGGACCATTCCACTATTTTAGCCTTCAGTTCAAGGTCAGTTGCCTCGTTGTCAAGGCAACCAAGCTTTTTTAACTTCTTCCAAAGAGAGTATTGTTTCCTAGGAAACACATAATCCTTTTCGAACAACCTCAATGAAGGACACAAATCATTGCTTCCATCCCCTACATAAAGTATATGACTGAATTCAACATCATCTTTGGCATTTTTCACATGCTCTTCCAGTATATGACCTTTACAAAGATTTTCCGTGCTCAGTTTACACCAGTCCTGTGTATGGTAAAATTTTATAGTAAGCTTCCCTGTTTCATCATACTTAGCTGGATTAGTATAAACTTTATCTACAACATTCTGCAAGTTGTACTTTTCAATGGCATAATCAATGAACACCGAATTAGAATCTGAAATTATTATGACCTCAAACAGCTCGTTTTCCAAAAATTTAAAAAGCTCGTCCATTCCTTCTGTTAACGGAATCTCCAGTATCGATTGTTTCAAATCCTCTGCTTGTATGCCATGCGAATGGAGATATTCGAATATTGCGGCCATGTAGTGCGTCCAACCATTCTCGCTAAACTTCTCCTTGATGTCATCTGGCACGTTACCAGAGGGACACAGGTGAGTGATGTGAATATCACTGTTGCCATCTATGACAGTGTGGTCAAAATCCAATGCTACCAGAATCTTTTGCTTGTTGGTTGACATGCTGTTTACCTGAAAATATAAAGAAAGGTCAGCTTCTATTACTCTGTCTTTGACCTCATAAACCCAGAAACGACAGCTCTCAGCTTCTGACCACAGACAACTGCAGCAATCACTAAAGGCAATTAATACCCCCAGAGGCGGCTCTGATACCGGGCAAGTAAAATGGGATCATGACCTTCAAATGTGATTTTCAGCTTGGACCTAGTGACCTGGCTTGTGCGACATATGTCGTCTGACAACTGACACTAGTCTTATAATTTTCTTCCAAGAAATTTAAACAATATGAAGCAGACAAAGTTAAGCCATCTGACCTCGACTCTCCAGTGTGACCTTGACCTTAGACCTAAGGACCTGTTTTGTGCTTTGCATAATTATTGTCTTGGTGTGGTAAACGTCTGAAATGTTTATGAAAATCTTCCGAGCAATTTAGACAATATGGAACCAAGAAGAGCTATTTGACCTTTGACTTCCAAATGTGACCCTGATCTTAGATCTAGTGACCAGCTTTGTGTACTGATGCTATTAACAATTGATGCTAGTTTTATGAAAATCCTTCTGTCAGTTTAGAAGATTATGATGGAGACGACAAAAGGATGGGTAGACCAATGAATGACTTGCGTGACTCCATGCCCCCTGTATACTATTTATATCTGGATTATAAGAACCATAACCTAGGACGAGTCAGACTTGTCATATCGTAAAACCGGTACTTTACCTGGCACAAATGTAAGGCAACTATCTCTACAACCATTATGAGCTGACATGTCAATGCGATACAAAATTCAGGTCTAATAAAGTGGTACTATATTTACAGATTACCTGTAAATTTACAGATAATCTATAAAAAATTTTACAGATTTTTCAATATGTAAATTTACAGATTGTGTCTATGAAAACTGCTGAAACTACATTTGGCTGGATATTAAATGGTTTATTTATAGTACGCATAAATAGAGGTCATTTATGAGTTTCAGTCTTTATTGTTGATTGATTTTTTGGCCTCTTCACAAAATTCAAAGTCAGGCTCAACAAAAATTACTTAAATTCACATTTGACCTTTATTTAGGCATACCACAAGTAAATCAATCAACTTACAACTGTGATTTTGAGCCAAACATAATTTCAACAGTTTTCATAGTATTACACTCAGTCTATAAATTTATAGATTAATTGTCTGTAAATTTACAGATAATCTGTCCATTTTCTTAGACCTGAATATGTCAAGTTACAATGGTCATAATCAACTTAATTTTAATGGAGGCTGCTACCCCAACACTCTTGTGAATGGACATGTGCATTTTATGAATGCATCAGCAACTGTGCCTGTTAAGCCAGACTAGCTGCACTCTTTTTAAAGTACAGAAACTGTGAACAAAACAACAGGTCCCAGAAAAGTCACAAATTAGCTCTATAGCTAAATCTAGCTATAAACAGTTAGAATTAGCTATAAAACCAATAACAATAATGCAAAATATGTCAAAATCAATAATAAGATGAAAGACAATTATATAAAACCAAATCTTTGTAGTCACATTTTAAATAACCACAGCAATTTCTTGTGAGACTCGCCATTAGTTATGACTAACTTAGTAATGATTTATCACGGAAATTCCTAACGTGTATTAAAATTGAGACTGCATCAATCTCGATTCTAAAGACTAACAAGAGCTGTCACAAGAGACAGTGCGCTCGACTATTTCGATGCTGGATAGTGAAAATGGGCACATCTGAGGAAGCTGGAGCTGTCACTGGAGTGTTTAATGACTCCAATAAGAATGAAGATATTGGGCAATAGCTTGAGTCTGTGTCAAAAGTATTAAGTAATAAGAGAGATAAAGAAAATCAAATAAGTATAATTCTAAGCAAAAAGGGGGATAATTCATGAAATATTGGTGCAAGAGTGATTTCTGCACCTTGTGTCATATGATGTGGGTGATGATGTGGAATAAACAACTTATGTTTGAATCAAATCCATATAGTAATAAATAAGATACAGTGAAAATACATCAAAATTAACCTGAAAGTCTAAGTAAAAGGGGGTCATTATTCATGAAATATTAGTACCAGAGTTATGGACCTTGTGTCATATGATGTGGGTGATAAGGTGGAACAACTATTTTAAGTTTGAATCAAATCCATTTAGTAATAACTGAGACAGAGTGAAAGTGCATCAAAACTTAAACCTGAAATTCTAAGTAAAAAGGGGGTATAATTCATGAAATATTGGTGCAAGAGTTATGGCCCTTGTGTCATATGATGTGAGTGATGATGTTGAATAACTATTTTAAGTTTGAATCATATCCATTTAGTAATATAAACTGAGATAAGAGTGAAAGTGCATGAAAACTTTAACCTGAAAATCTAAGTAAAGGGGGGGGGGGGCGCATAATTCATGAAATATTGGTACTAGAGTTATGGACCTAGTGTCATACGATGTGGGTGATAAGGTTGAACAGTTATTTTAAGTTTGAATCAAATCCATTCAGTAATAACTGAGATAGAGTGAAAGTGCATCAAAACTTTAACCTGAAATTCTAAGTAAAAAGGGGGGATAATTCATGAAATATTGGTGTAAGAGTTATGGCCCTTGTGCCATATGGTGTGGGTGATGATGAGGAATAACTATTCAAGTTTGAAACAAATCTACATCTACATCTGTATGTGATGCTGTCAAACTTGACCATTATATAACGGTGCGCATGAATAAAAGAGAAATGGAAAGTAAAGTATGAAAAGACCCAGACAAATAAGGAAATAAAAGTAAAAGATTGCCCAGTTGTGACATTCCTTAAAAGACTATAGTTAAGTGCTGACCACTCCAGCTTGCGTGGCACTACCAGGGAAGTGCCCCCGCCGGCACAGCTCATGAGTCTTATCATTGAAAATGCCACAACTGGAGGAAAGTCCCCATTTAGAATGGTTGCATAGATAGCTCCCTCTCGGCGGCACGAAATACCCAAATCTACCCAAATCTTACTCAAATCTACCCAAATCTTACCCAAATCTTGATAGGAATGATCAAATCTTCGTAGATTATGAATATTTATAATATATTTCAACATAAATATATCATTTTGATGTATTATAACGATAATTAACTAGAAAAATCGGCGTTGAATTGAAATCGCTCAACATTTGTAAATATCACAGTTAAGTATTCTTACATAGGTGCTGTACGTAAGAATAAGTGACTTCAGCTATAGCACTATTGGTTACGACGATGGGAAAATGTCTTTTATTGTCGCGGCAGTTCCGAGTTTGATTCCCGACGCGGCCGTCTTTTTTCTTGATTTGGAATTTTCAAAATATTTTAGAAACAAAGATTCTTATTCTAATGTTCGTGATATGACCAAAACTTCAAATTGAAAGAAAGATTGTCTTTTTTAGCCAGATCTGGAGGCATGCTGCTTAAATGCATTATAAACGCCACGTGCATGGCGCGAAAATGAAAAAAAATCAGTTTTATAGACATCTACTCAAGTGCGAAATACACAAAATAATCGGTGACACGATGACATCTTGATTGACATAATTCTTTCGGTGACCATCAACGCTCTCAATGAAATTTAAAGCATGATCAAGACAGCAATTCCCTTGTTTTACATCTGAGGATACTTACGATAAATTTGAAATGAGATTGATTGTGCACGCTTGTGAAAACATTTACGTTGTGGACACGTTATTAGCATTTTGGCGGGAAAGAATCACGTGCATTCCATGACGGATATTGTGTCTGCGGAAGGGCTACTCCAGCCTCTTTTGGGGTCGAAAAATAAATCAAAGCGGGAACTAATATTTCCTGTCCCTTTCTGGTCCTGAGAATAATATTGTAATTCATTCAAAAACATCTCTCCCAATTCAATTCGTAGGCGCGGCCACCGAAAACGTTATGGATGTCTCCATTATTTGATGTCACCGCACAAAATTCAATATATCGTATGTTGATATGAAAATAGCCCAGAATCTCACGTTTCACGACATGAATTACAGAAAATTAAAATCCTTAAAATGAATGTTATCTCTCGTCGCGCTTATCATCCCAAACAGGGCTAACTGTAAAGCGTTAATATAATTCATCAATAATGATAAAGATTTTCTTTTCATTTTTTTCCCTATAGTTTTGAAGTAAAAGAAATTAAGAAAATAGATCTCCAAATGGGGAAATTTGTAAATATCACAGTCGATTATTCTTACGTACAGCACCTATGTAAGAATACTTGACCGTGATATTTACAAATATTGAGCGATTTCAATTCAACGCCGACTTTTCTAGTTAATTATCGTTATAATACATCAAAATGATATATTTATGTTGAAATATATTATAAATATTCCTAATCTACGAAGATTTGATCATTCCTATCAAGATTTAGGTAGATTTGGGTAAGATTTGGGTAGATTTGGGTAAGATTTGGGTAGATTTGGGTTTTTCGTGCTGCCCCTCCCTCTTGAAGTGTGCCAAGGAGGGAGCCTCAGCAACTGAGGCTGGTAGTGCATTCATCAAAATCCAACAAGTAATTACACAGATAAAGTGAAAGTGCATCAAAACATCAAATGGCTATTTCTAGCTACATATAGACAAATTTAGCTATATAGCTAATTTTTTACTTTTCTGGGACCTGAACACAGCTTCCTGCACTTTGCCAGCCCCAATGGCACTGAAATTTTCAGTGAACAACCTCTGAAGAAAACGGATAAACGCCAGAACTGAAACATGGATGATTCCCACATTATCAAGAAATGCTACAGTAACTGACAATGGTGTTTTAGCCTTTTTTTCAATAAAATTTAACTCACATCAGTTTGAGGTTTGTTTACATAAAGGTCAAGGTCATTATTGTAACGGTGTTAGGGTAAATTTATGTGCTGAACTTAACATTTTGAAAATGACTATTCGTTAATGCGAAACATACGAAGTAATCAAGATGAAGTAAAAATCATACATCTTGAAACTTAAACAAAAACTCTTTGTCTTTATAGACTTAGAAGATATTTAAAACTGAACTGCACGATTTGTAACTTTCACGGCTGACGGAAATGACGTCGTGTTAGCTACTTTGTGTTGTTTTGCTTGACGACAGCCACCATTTGCTGTAAGATTGTGTCTGATTTCCGCCAATTTATCTGTAAATCTACAGCCATACAATGGCGACAGTGATGCACGGTAGACGCAGGGGTCAAACGCGAGGTAATTTGTTTTAAATATAGATTATCACTGCTTTTTTATTTTGTAAATTGGGTATTTTCTTGAGTTACATCAATTGACCATAAATTCAATTTGACAGATGATCATATATTTCCCTCACTGGCAGTCTATCCAATGAAATTACGTGGGTAGTTTCCATTTTAGCGGTCCCCACTGACTTTGACTATCTATTTTAGGAGGGTTGTGTTTCAGTTCTTGTTGAAATAACATAGCGTTGATATGGGGCCATTAGCGCTAATGGAAAAAGCAGGGGTGTGGGGGCAGCAGCCCCCAAAGTAACGTGACGTCATGATGTATTTCCGACCGGGGACCGCTAAACTGGAAGTGTCCCAATTACGCTTTTAACAGATGGGAAAGCTTCTTATGTAGGATTTCATTTGCTGTTTTCGTCTAAATGCTTTTTTTTTCAGCATTTTCCCACGACAACAACAGTATTCATGTGTCTTGTAACGGTACAAGTTCTGCAGAAAGATTGTCTGCATAAACTGTCTCATTTTTTTGATCAGCACTTGCTTTTTAGCAGTCCCTACAATAATAGTACTTTAAAAATTAAAAGTTATAGGCGGTTAAACATTATTTTTAGATGAATATGTTTGGGGGCTGCTGCCCCCACAGCCCTGCTTTTCCCCCATATCCCAATTTGCTGTCGCATGTACATTGCAAACTTCCAGCGACCGCTAAAGTGCATTCTAAAATAATAGTTCTTGAAGAGACAAATAAAATAAAAGTATATTTGGCATGAGAAAATATGTCAGAAGCTCAGTAAAGTGCAGGTGTCCCCGTAATGGCTAAAATGCTTTTTACCTGTACACACTTCCTTCTAGGATTTTAGAAGGCAGGATTTGCTTGTTACAATCAATTAAATAAAATGTAACAATAATCTATTCAATAAACAAATAAGAAAAACGGGTGTATGGGCGTTAGCCCCAATAAGATCAGGGATCACTTTTGGCTGCGATTCCGCGATATTCTCGCATTATTTTGGCCAAAATCGCATAAATTTTGCTCAATCGCGCTTAAAAATCGCATCCGCGTGGCCGTAGATCTTTTGCCAAATTGCAACTTTTCGCTGAAATGTGGTCTTGCCGTTACTTACTTTTCGTTTGACGTTCATTTAGGCGCTTGAATTTCGCTTTTATCTCCATAGAGCGTCCGATGATTATGACTACCAGACACAAATAATCTGTTTTCGCGATGTTTCAAAATACAATTGAAACAGAAATTTAAGCATTTGGAAGGACAAACTTTCTGCCTCCATTCGCGCGGACTAATAGCGATGAGAATAACAAGATGGTGGAGAAACCTCCGCTGAAGTCCCTTCATAAAAAACGCTGAACGCCCGAATTTCCATACGAAATGGTTGAGGGTAGGGTCATAAATAAGTTTGACTTTAACATTTTTTGACCTAATGGAAGTGTATCAAGTCCAGAAAGATTAAAACATAACTGAACTTCAACTTTGACAAAGCAGCTTTGAAGTAAAATCATTAGGGGAATAAGGCATGTGGACCCAAGACTTGGTTACAACTTTCATCAACCTATTCAGCAATTCCTGGCACTGAATTTTAGAGTTATAAAAGGTGTCTCTGAAAGGATATGTTTTGTTTATTTACAAGATAATTGTTCTTGCAAATAAACAGATGTTTGTTTTTCAGTGTAATAAAAGCTGTCTGCCGATGTAAAATCCCATTATAAAAAGAAAAAATCCCATTCATTTTGTCAAAAATTTCATTGATTCAAGGCAAATGGGAATTAATCTCATAATAGTATCTGCCAAAAGTGATCCCTGTAAGATAAAGAGAGAGTATTTATTGAAAGTGCATACTGGTAAAGTGCAGGTGTCCCATCATAACAATGTAGTTTATAGCAGCGTTTGAAGTAAAACTGCCAAACAGTCAGTCTGAAGGCTTGCAGCATTGCTAGTCTAAAAGTGAACATTAATAACAGGTCAGCAAAGTTGTACAGACCCCCATCACTCTGTTGACTAACTGGTCTGAAAATAACATGCATAGCAGATTAAACTGAAACAAAGGTTGATAGGGATATCAAGGCAATTTGTCCTTTCAGTCTTCAGTGTCTTGTTTTCTACAAAAAATAATTGTACATAGTAATAAAAAGCTATTTAGTAATCAGTTCAATAAACAAAAGAAGACACATGGTTGTTTGGGTCATGGCCCCATTAACCCTTAGCCTGCTGGCGGCAGATGATTCTGCCTTTGCGACCAGTGCAGACCAAGATCAGCCTGCACATCCGTGCAGTCTGATCATGGTCTGCACTGTTCGCTATTCAGTCAGTAAATTTTTGGTGAAAACCCCTTTGAATAATAAGTGGTACTGTCCAAATTGAAAGATGGACCAGTCCATTATAGAAATTTAGCAGGGTAAGGGTTAAAAATAAGAAATAAACAACTGAAGTGTGTTCCAGCAAAGTGATAAAAGGAAGTGCATTGCTAGCGACCTGTAAAGCTACCCATCTTAACCCTTACCATGCTAAATTTCTATAATGGACTGGTCCATCTTCCCATTTGGGCAGTAGCATTTATCATTTGAAGGGGTGTTTACTAAAAATTTACTGACTGAATAGCGAACAGTGCAGACCATGATCAGACTGCACGGATGTGCAGGCTGATCTTGGTCTGCACTGGTCGCAAAGGCAGAATCACTTGCCGCCAGCAAGCTAAGGGTTAATCACCAGTTAGATATATCAACAAGAACAATTGAATTTTTAAAATCTGAATTATTTTTCAAATGTTTTCAGGGACCCCTGAGGTACCACCACAGAATGCGGGGCCGCAATATCCTGACAGCAATGATCTGCGTGAAGTCACTATCCTGTCCAAGACGGACTGGGATCGTATCCAGAGGCAGCTGCACAGGAAAGAAATAGAGGAAGAGAGATTAAGAAAAATACGCGAAGAGAGAGAAGAACTAAAGCACAAGTCAAAAGAATTAGTTAAACACTGGGGAAACACTATAGCTGTATGTCTTTCATATTAATAATAACCTTGATATGTAAAATTATTGATCTGTAAGTTTTACCAAAACTTTTTTAGACTGTATAAATAAGCTAAAAAATTTTCAAAAAATAACCTGAAGTTTATGTAATATACTTTTACAGAGTAATGGTTTTGTTGGTTTTATTTTTTTCCTTTTACTGTAAATTGAGTATAATATAAGTATTGATATTTGGAATAATGTGAAAAATTTATGTCATAGCAGAGTTATAATTTTTTTTAAAAGTTTGGAAGAAAGTCCTTAAGTTTAATAGTAAATTACAAGCTTGAAACGTTGGTGAATATTGGTCTTGGCATTTTTTTCTCACACAACAAGAAAAAAAGGAAATGTATATATAACGTTAATATTTAGGGTCAGCGCCAGCGTAAACTTGAAGCTAGAAAGATACGAGAACAGAAAGATGAAGCAGAGAGAGTACAGATTGACTTGGAAGAGGCAAAATTTCAGGCACAACAACGTAAAGATGCTATAGACAAGGCTAAAACACAACAATACTACCAGACTGATAGGGTGAAAGGATTCCATGTAAGTCAGATAATGGAAATCAGTGATGATAATAGAAATTCTAATAGGCTTGTTACTGTTAAAACACATGCTAAAATGACGTCACGTTTAAATGTGGGATGACGTGATTGTTTTTGTTGCGGCCAAGAAAGAGCGCTACTATATTTTATTTACTGTTTTAGATTAAGGGCATATTAGAATCGAAATAATGTATAGCAAAATCGTGTTTTTCTTAAATTAATACACTCAGAATCGGTTATACTGTGTCAGAATAATTCACATGGGCTACGTTCTTGTGAAATTATTCTGCGGACATATAACTATAACCTCTTTCCATGTATTGATAACGTTAAAACAAGTTTTTTCTATACATTATTTCTTAAATAAAATTCCTGTCTTTTTAAGTACTAAAGTTAGTAATAAATCAGATCTGATTGATTCATTGTCTAATAACTGCCCCACATAACAAATCTATCTACATGTTCAGTTTATGCTTTGATTGGTGAACTTTTCATGCTTTTATCATATCTGTTTTATATGCATACACCACTTGTAAATTTTTATAAAAAAAATCCCAGAATCCTGCATGAAAAAATCTTATAGTTGGATATATATACTCATGCAGACTTTCAGAGTTTATTATACATACCTGTATATATTAATTATAAAACTGAATTATTCATTGATATTGAAATTTTTCTGAACTCATAAGGTATTGTGTGAAGATCTATTTTGATGGTATATGAATAGAAATAAAATAAAAACTTTCTCCTGACTATTTCATGTTTATATATTTACAGAGTGCTCTCATGCTAACAGAGGTGCTGAAAGAGCGTGAAGCACAATTAGAACTTAAACGCCTAAAGGAGCAGGCAAGCCACGGCAAGGACCGAGAGTGGTTAGAGGTAGCCCAGAAGGAACATGAGGAAGCCATCAGACTGGATCAGACAAAGGCTGCAGAGAGATTAGTAGCGGCTTCAGAAAACCAGAAATTTCTTAAAGCACAGTATGTTTAGTTTGTTAAATTGTTTTCATTACCCCACATCAAGATTTTTTTTCGTTATTCATGGCATATAAAATGATAAAAGATTCGTTAAAAAAATCTTTATCAGTTTTTAATTATTATAGATTGGTTATTATTTGTAGTAGTTTTATTTTCGGCAAGTGATTTTGGCTTTGCGACCAGTGCAGACCAAGATTAGCCTGCACAGAAATTTTGTGCAGGCTGATCATGGTCTGCACTGTTCGCCATTCAGCCAGTATCTTTTTGGTAAGCACCCCTTTACCAGTTAATGGTACTGTCCAAATTGAAAGATGGACAAGTTCATTATAGAAATTTAGCAGAGTGAGGGCTAGTATTTGGAAATAATGTCCACTGGGAATTCAGACTATTCATAAGTTTCATATTAATCTGCATTATATCCTAAAAGAACAGAAAGACTCTCGTTTCATGAAGTCTTACCACCATATATAAGGCTGCTTGCTATGAACTCACTAAATTAAGTCTGTTAAAAAACATCCAGTCTACAATATCAGATAGGCCTTTTATTGATTGCCAGGCCAGGTCTACAGGCCTGTTTATATATCTTGAGACAAAAAATGCTATATAATATATAAAAATGGTATAAATGTTGGCAACGCTTGCTTGTGTTAAATTAATATATGCTTTACAAAAATGGCTAGAACTGATATACATTCTTGGAAAACCTAACTTTGATATATTGTTTCACTAATTATGTTCAACAATTGCATACAAAATAAAAAAAAGAGTGTTTTCCTTTGAAAATGATGATCATTATATAAATCATAAAATCATGTGAAGTTTGAGGCCAGTGCTACAATGCATATGCTTTGCATAAGCATGGAAACATAAATTACACATTTTACACTGTGTCAGTTTACACAGGCTATTGTAAAATATTGAATCTTAAAGCTGTTGCACCGAGTATGTAGTGATTCATTCCCTGATAAGTTTAGGTTGAAACCATTTTGGGATAGTACGAGGGTTGTCCGAGAAAATCTTGAACTTTTTAAATTATTTAAAAAATAAGCAGCATATCAAATGATTATTTTAACTGACGTTATTTCAATGTATACTCTACATATCATACGACGATATAAATTTTAATACCACAATGGAAATAAGAGTTTTCTCTTTTTTGTGTATCCTTGGTGACGGTTTGCCTGTCATGGCTATTTTTAATTTCATGTATGCATTATGTTATTATGTTGTAATTACTATACATGTTGTTTTTAATTGTCCATGTATGTGCACTCCTTACCGGAATAAATCTATCTATCTACTGTGAGATGTATTTTGGGTAAGTTACATGAATTTAAAAGGAAGCCGCTTCTTTTTGTAGGAGGGAAACTGAGTGTGCACCAACTAGCACTGACTGCTGTCCCGTTGTTTAAAAAACACTCAAATAATAGATAATAGATATTTAATTATAGATGTTATAGATAGATGTTTAATTTGAAACTCTTTAGTCCTGTTAAGTGTACATTGAAATAACATCAGTTAAAATAATTATTTGATGCATCGCTTATTTTTGAAAAGATCAAAAAGTTTGTGATTTTCTTGGACAATCCTCGTATTTATATTGTTTTAATAAGAATATAACTTGAATAATGATTTATGTATTCCTGCTTTTTTAAGGATAATGGATCACCACCAGAACAAAGAGAAGGCAAGAATGGAGGATAACATCGAGGGGGAGGAGCTTCAGAAGCTTGGCTTGCAGAACAAACTCGAGAAGGAACGTCTAGAGATGATCAGACGAGATGAGAAACAGCAGCTGATGGATGATAATCGTAAACAGATTGGAGAACGTGCAGCGCTGAAAAAACTACAGGAGAATCAAGAAGATGTAAGTGTCTGTATACAGTCCTTTTTTCACTGTTGGGGGCCTCATTGGCAATGTGGTTAAGGATGATGACTTTGAATCACTTGCCCCTCATCGATGTAGGTTCAAGTCTCACTTGGGATGTTGAATTCTCCCTGTGAAGAAGCCAGCCAGCTGGTTTATGGAATGTTGGTTGTAACTCAGGTGCTGGCCCGTGATGAAATAATGCATGGAGGGGCACCTGGGGTCTTTTTTTAAAAAAACTTTTACGTTGGTAGCCTTTAAAGTTTGGTATAATTTTGTTACTTTTTTTACAGTTTTACACAATATACATTTTTATACAGTTCTCTTGTACACAGTTTGAATTCATGTTTCAAGGGGATCAAAAGTTTGAAAATGAATTAGAATTCCAAACAGAATCAACATTCTGCACCAGTATTTACATTATAGTAATAAATACCAATTTTCAGTTCTTTAAGAAATAATACATCTCATTTAGTGATTTGTCGCTGAATAAATCATTGTTTGGAGTTCAGATGCATTCAGGAATTATATCACGAGGGCACAGCCCAAGTGATATAATAATACGCATCTGAACGACAAACAATGATTTTATTCAAGAGCAAATCTCTAAATGAGATATATTATTTCGATTCTAACACATTATCAAGGACTTTATAAAGTACACCCTAAGTGACGGCATTCATTAAATATTTGCCTGTTTTCAGTTGGTTTCTTTTCCAGCACGCCACTATGCCGTTTGATGCTATGACGCAATAATTGTGACGTCAGAACAGTGAATTGTTGTATAATAATTAACTGTTTTCAGCCTTCTTTGTTTAATAGGAAAATGAATCAGATCTTGTTAGAATTCTGTATAATTTCTTTTTGTATAACATCGGTTAAAAAGGTTCTGATAAGGATCGAGCTTGTAATTGTTTAACTTTGAAAGCTATCTTTCTGATATATTTTGTACTTATGTAATCTCTAAAATATAAAAAACTGAAAACATTAATTGTCAAAATAAATTATAGATTGTCTGTAAATCCTGCTTGTGATCATATATTATATTTGTTGTATGTGACTGTAGGAGGAGGATGAAGAATGCCGAGTGTTTGCTGCAGCCAAGAGGAAGATGATGAAACTTAGAGCAGAAAAGGAAAAACATCTTCATGCGTAAGTTTGTTTGTAATGTTCTTTTTCCAAGTACTGAGCTGGGATCTTTGTAAACCAGATTTCGATAGCTCATTGAATTATTATAAACCCTGATTTCCATATCATTTTTGTTAGCTCGACTATTCGAAGAATAAGTAGAGCTATCCTACTCACCACGGCGTCGGCGTCGGTGTCGGCGTCGGCGTCACACCCTGGTTAAGTTTTTCGTACCAGTCCACATTTTGACAAAGTCTTTTGAGATAAAGCTTTGAAACTTTCAACACTTGTTTACCATCACCATGTCCAGTTATAGGCAAGAGTACATAACTCTGTCAAGCATTTTGACTGAATTATGGCCCCTTTTGACTTAGAAATCTTGGTTAAGTTTTTCGTACCAGTTCATATTTTGACAAAGTCTTTTGAGAAAAAGCTTTGAAACTTTCAACACTTGTTTACCATCACCATGTCCAGTTGTTGGCAAGAGTACATAACTCCATCAAGCATTTTGGTTGAATTATGGCCCCTTTTTGACTTAGAAATCTTGGTTAAGTTTTTTGTACCAGTCCACATTTTGACAAAGTCTTTTGAGATAAAGCTTTGAAACTTTCAACACTTGTTTACCATCACAATGTCCAGTTGTAGGCAAGAGTAAATAACTCCATCAAGCATTTTGACTGAATTATGGCCCTTTTGACTTAGAAATCTTGGTTAAGTTTTTCGTACCAGTTTATATTTTGTGTAAAGTGTTTGACATATGGCTTTGAAACTTTTATATCTTGTTCAGTATAATAGTCTCTATCAATAGGCAAGAGTACGTAACTCTCTCGTCTTTTTGGCTGAATTATGGCCCTTTTTGAACTTGGAAATTGTTTTGTTTTATATATGTCCATGTTTTGTCAAGACTATTTGACATTTTGGCTTTTAAACTTTAAACACTTGTTTATCATTATGATTTCCATCTGTAGGCAAGAGTACATAACTCTGACAACTATTTTGACTGAATTATGGCCCTTTTTGGACTTTGAAATTTGTTCAGTTTTTTTTAACAAGTCAGCGTTTTGTCAAAACTATTTGAACTGTGGCTTTGAAACTTTTAACACTAGTTTATCAACATGATTTCCATCTGTAGGCAAGAGTACATAACTCTGTCAACTATTTTGACTGAATTATGGCCCTTTTTGGACTTGGAAATTAGTTAAATTTTTCATATAAGTCCATGTTTTGCCAGACATATAACTTAACATATTTGCCATCATGGTCACACATTGCCAGTTAGTGCAAGACTAATCGAAATCCACAAATACAGGAACATTTTTTGTTTATCCATTTTTTTGTTTAGTCTGAAAAACTATGGAAATATTTTGACCCCATTCTTCAATCAATTCTTCGAATAGTCGAGCGCGCTGTCATCCGACAGCTCTTGTTACATATGAATATTGTCATTTGTCAAACTTAAAACTTCCAAAGCCATTTGAATGTAATGTATTTGTATGCTACTATAATTTAACGAAACCCCCACCAGATCTGTTTTAGCAGCTATATTGGAATCACCCATTGTATTGTAATGTCTTTATCTGTTAAATCCTGGTTGTGTAAAGCAGGGGCCTCCATGGCCGAATGGTTATGGTCGCTGACTTCAAATCACTTGCCCCTCATCGATGTGGGTTCGAGCCTCACTCGGGGCATTGAATTCTTCATGTGAGGAAGCCATCCAGCTGGCTTATGGAAGGTCGGTGGTTCTACCCAGGTGCCCACTTGTGATGAAATAATGCACGGAGGGGCACCTGGGGTCTTCCTCCACCATCAAAGCTGGAAAATCGCCAATAATATGACCTAAATTGTGTCGGTGCGACGTTAAACCCAACAAAATAAAATAAATAAATATAGTTGTGTAAAGCTGTCATCTTTCTGCTGTTATAGAAGCCCACTTTATTAGTCTAAAATAAATAATCACTGTTAATCGTAGTTTTTTTATTTACGATAGAGAGAAGCAGCGTCAGTTGGAAGCTATTCGTGAAAAACTTGGAGCACAACTCAAACAAAAGCTCGATGATGAAGATGAGCGTATACGCGAGGCAGTACAGGAAGCCGAGGAGAAACGGGCAAGGGAAGAGGCGGAGAAGGAAGCCAAAATGAAAACAGTGATACAGTCACAGGCGGAACATAGACATTTACAGGTAAAGTTAGACAGTCACAGAATGTAACATAGACATTTGCAGGTAGACAGTCACATGCAGAACATAGACATTCTCAGGTAAAGTAAGGCAGTCACAGAATGTAACATAGACAATATACATTGACATTTGCAGGTAGACAGTCTTATGCAGAACATAGACATTCTCAGGTAAAGTTAGGCAGTCACAGAATGTAACATAGACATTTACAGGTAGACAGTCACAGGCAGAACATAGACATTCTCAGGTAAAGTTAGGCAGTCACAGAATGTAACATAGACATTTATAGGTAGACAGTCACAGGCAGAACATAGACATTCTCAGGTAAAGTGAGACAGTTAAGGGCAGAACATGGACATTTACAGGTAAAGTTAGATGGTCACAACAGCAGTGGAACAAAGACAGGCAGAACAGAGATATTTACAGGTAAAGTTAGACGTCATAGGTAGAACATAGACATTTACAGGGAAGTTAAACACACAGGCAGAACAGAGATTTTTTACAGGTAAATTAGACATCCCCGGGCAAACAGAGATTTTTTACGGGTAAAGTTAGACAGCCCCATGGGTAAACATAGACTTTTAAACAGGTGAATTAACAGCCTCAGGCAGAACAAACCTTTTCCCTTTGGAAACCCTTGACTTTTTCGGCAAAATCAAACATTAAAAAAGAAAATTTAAAAATCACATGGGGTTTATGCAGTCATAGATTGAACTTAAGACATTCACATGAGGTTAAGCAGTCTTAGATTGAACTTAAGACATTCACAGGAGGTTAGGCAGTCATAGATTGAACTTAAGACATTCACAGGGGTTAGGCAGACATAGATTGAACTTAAGACATTCACAGGAGGTTAGGCTGTCATTTACTGGAAAAGTTAGGCAGTCATAGATTGAACTTAAGACATTTACAGGTAAAGTTAGGCAGTCATAGATTGAACTTAAGACATTTACAGGAAAAGTTAGGCAGCCCATAGTTTTGAACAAAAGGGCCCACTTACATAAAGTTGGGCATCATGTTTGAACATAAGACTTTTTATTTTTTAAACAGGTAAAGTTTAGACAATCACAAAATTGGATTATGAACATAAAAAGGGGGAAGTTAGTGTCACAGGCGAGCATAGACTAGTTTTTAATTTTTTTAATTGGCTGAATTATCGTCTTTTGTTTTGAAGAAATTTTTTTTAAAATAAAACCCACATGTGGAAAAAAATTTGATCTAAACGTGCAAATTTTTAAAAAGGGAGATTTTTTTCTTACACAATAATTTGTGTTTTTCCTATTAACCCTTTTATCTGGCATAACATCATTACATTTTAAATGAAAAAAACTGAACAAAAAACAAAAGGAAGAGCTTCGTAAAAGAACTTGGGGACAATCCGTATACGACAAGCTGCCGACGAGATCTTCCGACGTAACGAGGAAGAAAAACGTACAAGAAAGTTTGATGAAAACAGAAACCTGGCAAGGTTCCATCTTGAACAGCAAGTAAGAAAAATTTGTTTTTAAAACCTTCCTTTGAAATGAGACGGAAAATAAATTTAGCATCTTTGGGCATGAAATTTCTTTTTTTTGGGCCAAAAGGGCCCTATTTTAAAGGGGATACAAAGTGTTTTTCAATTTTAAAAAACAAAAAAAAAATTTGGAAATTTTTTTTTTTTTGGTTTTTTTGGGGAAAAAAGCCGTTTTCAACAGAATTTCATTTATATAAGGGGAAGGCATTTTAACCCTAGCCAGTTTCCCCGGACTCTGTACCTTTACAAACCTGTTCTCTCAAGAAACCCTCCCAAACTTCCCCAAAAGAAAAATTTGGGGGACAAATTTGTTTTTTAGGCACAAGGGTCTTATAAAATTGTAAACTAGAACATACTTTTGCGCCAGAGGAGGAACCCCATGACCCCTCGATCCGTAGATCTAAGCTCTCCATATTGAGCTAAGTGGGCTGGCTGAATGGTATTTTTCTTGAATTCATGGGATTTAATTTTGTAGGTTGCCTCAGCCATGAAATCCAAAAATTTTATTCACCCTTTAAAAATTAAATATAAATGATTTTACAGTATATGAAAGACAAATTTAATCAGTTTTTGGGAAAATGTAAAGGAATAAACGTTTATAAAAAATTCCTTATGCCCGATATCTATTTTGAAGCTTTTTTAAAGCTCGTCTGTTTTTTGAAAAAAATCTAAAAAGGAAATTTTTTTGCCCATTTAATGGCAGTTTTGGTTAAATTTTTTTGTTTAAAGGCCACCTTTTAAAAAAAAAACCTAGAAGATTTTACAGCTTTAAATCTTGCACACTTTTTTAATCAAAATTATTTTAAACAAAGGTAAAACAAAGAACCATAACCCGGGATATGCATTTTGCCCAAAAATTAGGGCCCCTTTTTTTATATTTAGAAAATTTGAGTTTCGGGGTTAAAAATTTGGGCAATGATTAAAAAAAGTTTTGATGTGATTGCTTTTTTTTTTGTTCGGGATTTACGTAAAACAAAGAATTGAAGAAAAGGAAAAAAACCTTGCTCTAGACAAGGAAACATAGCGCTACTTGCCGGGTTGAGGAACAACATTTTTCCCGGGAGTACGCTAAAAAAGTCTCGACCCTGGGAGAAAGGGGGGAAACTAACTTTACCCCACACGTAAAAGCGGGGCACAACCCGGCCATGGAGGGGGCGCTGGCCCGGGTTCTTCGGGGAAAGGGAGGTATAAGGCCTAGTTAAAAGGTTTTAGGGAAAAAATGGGGAAAAAACAATGCCTCACAATCAGGGGGACTCTACCGGGGAAAAAAACAAAAAAAATGAATGCGTGAAAACAAAGAAACGGCTTGGATTTGTTTGGTAGTAAATGGTCGTTTTTGGGTTTTTAAAAAAAATGTAAAAAATCTTTTAAATTTTAACCTTTTTCATTGTGAAAAAAACTTTGACAGAGTATTTTCTTATCGGGGGGGGGTTAATTAATTCCCAAAGGTATAAAAAAATAAATGGTGAACTTTTTTTCCGGGCGTATCTTTTTTGTATACTGAATTTGAAATGTATACAGTAAACTGTTGTTGATGAAATTTAAAAAGTATTCCCTTTGATGAATAAATTTTTATTTTAAAACGTGACAGAAATTTTAAAATTGAAAAATTTTAAAAGTTTTTTTAGAATTCAGATATTATAAAGTATTTTAAATAAGAAAAATTAAAGTTTTTTGCAAATCTTGATCTAAATACATGCTTTCTCCATCAGGGGTGGGGTCAAGCCTCACACAGGGCATTGAATTCTTCAAATGAGAAAGCCATCAAACTGAGTTACTGAAGGCCAGTGGTTCTAACCCCTTGCCCCCCCTTGTTTTGAAATAAAGCACAGAGGGGTACCTGGGGGCTTCCCCCCCCCCATAAAAAAAATGGGAAGTCACCAAAGTGACCAAATTGGGCCGGGGGAAAGTTTTAAAAAAAAACAAAAAAATACCAGTAATCTGCGGTTCCCTTGGGAAAAATGTTTTTATTTTACTAAAAGTTTACAAACTCAAATTTAGATTTTATTTAAACTGTTCGCATAATAACCTCACCGAAGTGATTTGAATTGTTTCACAAAAAAATCACTTCATTGGCCTTTACCCGGGATGGTAAACCTCTTAATTTTCGGCTAGAAGGAAAAAGATACCGGGCTGATGTTCAAAAAACCAGAAACCCTTTTTAAATTTTTTTATTTTCCCTTTTGAAAAATATACACAAATAATTTAGAAATTTGTACTGTAAAATCATTTAATTTAAATGGATGGAAATTTCCCAAATTTTTTTGGGAAAATGTTATTTGGGGGGGATATGGATGCTTGGATGAAAAGATGAATGGGGAAATTTTTTTTTGAATTTGATTCGGGAATGACCCCCAAAACCCTGAATCAACAAAAAAACCCCCATTTTTACGGGGGCATATTTTGAAATTTTCCGCCCGAGCATATTTATATAGAAAATACAAAAAAATCTTGGGATATTTTCATAAAATTTTAAAAAACAGTTTTTAATTTTTTAAAACCTACACATAGCATAGAATACATGTAAAATTTTATCTCATGAAACCTTGAAAACTGTTGTGTGGTTTTTTAGGTATTGAAAAGCATCCCCAAATTTCTTTGAATTTTTTACATGATTCTCATTAGGGGAGTGTGTCAGTCTTTGGGGTAAAGTACTCAAGGGGGATATAACTTTCTTTTAAAAAACTGCAAAATGCCCAAAATTTAGGTACAGAGAAATAACAATTTGCAGATTGTAATTTGGGGCCACTACCTTTAAATTTCTGCAAGGGGGAAAATTTTTAACCCTTTTGAGCTTTATTCAAGTATACGGTGTTTTTTCAAAAGAATGTTCCCTATTTCAATGCATGTGAAACTTAAATTTAAAAACTTTCTAAGCAGGGGCAGATTTTTTTATTATTTCTTCAGAGAGTCGTAAACATATTCAAAGGGGTCTCTAAAATTGTTACCCAAATTTATCTGTGTAAAGTACATTTTTTAAAATTTTTTTTTTTACTGTGAATGTTTTCCTCTGGCATTGTTTATGAGATGTAACAATATAAAATAAAAGTCTACAGCTTTACTTGTGTGTTTTTTCTTATATGCCTACCTGATAAGAGTTTTAAACAAGAGCCATTTACAAGGTGTCCCAATTTTTTTTCATACCATTTTGGGAATTTTCCTAGGTTGTCAAAAGAACCCTTTTTTTTTACCCAAAAAAAAGTAAGCAGGCATCATCAGTTGTCAATGGCTTTCCTTTATTAACCCCTTTTTTTAAACCATGAACCTAAAATGCATAGACTTTGTGGCCCAAACAAAAATTTTAAAGTCTTTAAAGGGTTTAAACGAAAACAAAGTTTAAAAATGTCTTTGGGAAATTTTTTGATTTCTTCTTATAATTTTTGTATGGGGGGGGTGGTTTTTTCGCATGACAATTTCTAACCATGCCTATCAATTTTTGTCAAATTTTTCGAAATCCGGGCCCAATACATGTCAAAAATTTTGGCCCCGACACGAAGACCACTTTTTTCGTGGGAAAATTTTGGGTATGTTCAACCAAGGACTGTGACCCGCCTTTTAGCTAGGAAATGGTCGGGAAAACCACCCTTTTAAAAAGAAGAAAAAGGCCCGCTGCATACCTTGCTTGAAAATACAAACGTTATATGCACAAAGATGGTTTCTGAAACAAAAGGGGTTTAAAAATATACGCAGGAAATACCCCGGGACTACACCGATAGTAAAGTTTTTGGGAGAAAACTTTTGACATGCAAATGAGCTCTGCCCCGTACCTTGCTGCGTACATGCTGTGGACTACTAGTAAAACAGGATGTACGCTGGAGGAATTTTTGTATGCGGGAAAAAAGTACGCCCGCAAGTACGCGGCACCCTACCCTTTTCACATGCAAATGAGCCTCGGGGTACTACCCCTGCGGGCGTACAAGCTGTGTACCCCCTGCGGCGGGACTTTTGTGTACCCCCGCCAGAGTCCTGCGGCGTACATTCTGTGGGAAACCCCCTGCAAAACCGGGTGTATACCCCTTGTGGGGAAACTGCTGTGAAAATGTAAATTCCCTTTCCCCAAACCCAAATTTCTTTTTGCAAATGCTGAACATTTGGGACAGAAAAAAAAAAGAAAAAAAAATAAATGACCCTGCCAATAATTTTTTTACCCCCTTTCCAAAATAATTTTAGATTGATGTTATCAAATAAATTAATAAGCTTTCCCTCAACCCCCTTTTCAAAAGAAATAAATCCCAAAATTTGTAGCATGTAATTTGGGGAAACACTGAAGAAAAAGGCGTAACGCATCAAGGGGAAACAACTTTAATGCAACCCAAATATAAGTGTTAAAAATTTCAAAGTACGCGGTTACATTTCAGTGTACTATTTTCCTTTTACAAATCCCCCGCGTTCACCCGTGTAAACCCTTAATTTTTCAGAGGGCCCGTGCTGCGTACTTGAAGGTACTAGTGACCTCCTGCGAAAATGCTGTGTACTCGTCGAATGTACGCGGGGATTCCCGGGATGTGGTGTATGGGAAAAAAGTACTCCCCTCGTAAATAAAATTTCCGTTCGCGGCATGTCCCCCCACCCGAGGGGTTTCTTCTGTAAGGGAACCCCTTTCCCCCCAAAAACGCCAAAGCACGCATGGGGGACACAAAATGCACACCCCCCCCCCATTTTTTATGGGGGGCATAAAGCCCAATGTAAAGATAGTGATTATTTTATCTCTTTTTAAAAAAGCCTTGGTAAACCTAGTGGGAGAGTGCCCGCTTCAAAATGCGGGAAAGGGGGTGGGGTTTACCCCTGGCTGGGGTTGTACCAAAAAATTTAAAAAATTTCTGGCTCGGGGCTCAGCATTTAAAAGAATTTTACTATAGCTTTGGTCTGGTCAGGGCCCGGTGTCATTTCATAATGTGAATGGGTGGGGGATCACCACATGTCCACGCATGATATTCCATGAGGGGAGCACTATAAAGATGGGAATTGTGCTCACAGCTACAAGTAACTCCATTGTTTAAAATGACTCATTTGTCCCCTTTTACCCTTTTATGAAAACCCCGTTTGGGGAACCTTTGACCTTTTGGGAAACCCAGAAAATCATTAAGGTAAAAAACAAAGACAAAGTTTCATTAAATCCAATTTGAAAAAGTGGTTTTTTTAATTTTCCAAAAAAGCTTTTTTTTATTTTAACCTTGTTTTTGACCCCAAAAAGAAAATTGTGACCAGGAGTTAAAAGTTTTAAATTTTTGATGACAAAGGCACACAATTATTATTAGTGCAATCAGAAAAGGTCATCTTGACAGGTAAAAATCACAGAGTGGTCAGGTAAAAACAAAGACAAAAAAGGTTATAAAAGATTTTTTTTTAAAAAAACAAAACAATAAATCATAATTAAAGTCCCTAAGCCCCAAATTTTTTTAAGGGGTCGGGGGCCCAACATAACATACTTCTTGCATACCAACGGGGGGGTTTTCCGGGTTTTTTAAACCCCGGGTGGAAACCCATCTTTAAAAATGGGCTCTCGTCTGTAAGTGGGCGTAAAACAACTACTATTAAATTAAAAAGATTTAAAATAGTTTAAAAAAAAATTTTTTTTTAAAAAAACCCAAATTAAAAAAATTTAATACCTTTACTGTTCCTATTATTTTCCCGAAGTATATATCTTGATTCAAACACGTTTTTTTATCAAAAATTCATAACCCAAAAAAAGCAAAAATGATAAAACAAAACCGGAACTAAACATTGTTATTTTTTTTTGAAACTCATGACCTCTTTTTTCCCGTTTACAGACTTGGGGGCCCCTGCTTTTTTTAAAAACCGCTATAAAAAATAGTTCAAAAGGAAAGCCGTTCGATTGATTTTTTTTTTTATTAAATTTTTTCTTAAATCGGGATGCAAGAAAAAGAATCAATCACTGGTCGCGGGGCAAGATGGGAATATCCCCACTCAGTTTAAATGTTTAAGGGCGTAACTCGGCTGGGAAACCTCGTTTCCCCCCTAAACATTACCCCCCGTGCCCCGGGAAAAAACCCCTCTTTACCCGCGGGCCAGTGAAAAAAAAAAATTCTTATAATAAACAAGTAAGTTTGTAAGGGGGGCAAACACCAATTTTTTAACCCGTAAATTTAGTTATTAAATTTTAGGTTATTTTAAATTTTTAGACCCGTATAGAGAAATAAAGCAGAAGTTCTGCTTTGAAATAAGTGGGGACTTTGGAGCGCAATAAACATTTTTTGCAAAAGAACAATGCAAAACTTCCGATGCAGAAACTAACCCTTCTTTTTATTCAAACAAAATACAAAACTTAATTAATTTTACAAAAAAATGATTTGTTCTTTAGGGACAGTAAAATTTGAAAAAAAAATGTTTAACTTTTAAACTGAGGGGAAACATGAAAAATGACAAAACACAAATGACTCCCCGCACCTGATAAGAAAAACTGGGAAATTTATATGGAAAAAAATTGACGTTTCAGGTTTTACCTTTAAAAATTAAAGGGATTTAAAAAGAGAATTTTAATTAAAGGGAGTCATTTTTAAACCCAACCAGGGAGTATTCCGGATTTTTTTCCATAACTAACCTGTTTTCATGCAAGTAACTTTTAAATTTTTCACATTAAAAAAAAAGGAAGGGGAAATTTTTTTCAGACAACGGTTTTATGAAAGACATTGTTTTTTGAAAAACATTTTTCCCCACCATGATTCCCTATGGGGAAGAAGGGAAACATTTCAGTTGGAGTTACTTTGCGGGGAAAAAGTTTGTTAGTTTCTGGTATTGAATCCAGGGGCACTGGTTAAAATACCTCCATTAAAAAAACCCAAAATACTATTAAAAAACGGCTAAAAAACAATGCAAAAAAATTTAGAAACCCTCTTTTATTAAATCATCACAGAGGACAAACATCTCATCTAGGAAGTGAGTTTATGACTCCATGATCAGCTGACATGCACTCTCCCTATTGAGCTAAGCCGTGGGCGACAAATTAACGAAACCTACAAGAGAGATAAATAGTAAATTGCAGTCAAACAAGACTCAAGACAGAAATGTGTTAGGGATATATATTTTCCTAGGTTATGAAACAAACATTAATGATAAACAGGAATTAAAACAAAAATGCTTACATATTACTTGAACTGTGGATGCCTTATGGCAACTTTGCCCATCATAAGGTGCTCAGTGAATATCAATACCTAATGCTTTGTAATTCCGACGGTAATCCCACAAATTAATCCCGAATGAGGGGAGAACAGAGTTTCAACTGTTGCTCTCTCTGATCTATAATTTTATGCACAGAAGGAATGTGAAAAGTTATCTAAACCAGTGTCTCTTTTCAAGTGGTTAATGGACCAAAATAGCTTAAAAGCATTTAGAGGCACTAGACTAAGTATTTTATGAAAGCTATAACACAATAGTTACAGTTATAGTTATTTTATGACTACATCTCAAGTTTCTGAACACTTTTCAGAAACTGTCGTAATAAAGCAATCACCTTATACTTTTTCAGGTATTTATAGATTATTATGTATGTATCGAGAAATTTCGAGCATTAATACTTTGTGATAAAACTAGTGCCTATTTCTTTTGATACAAATTTAATAATCTTTTATATATTATCCATTTTTATTTTATGTTTTTTGGTGGTTTATCGAAATATAACGGTGAATTGTATCCTGATAAACTCACTGGCCACTCAGTGAAAATTATCAAATCTGATACCCGGATTAACGTCAAAAAGTTTACCGAGCGTACTGAAAGCCGGAAACAATATGACGATGACGTCGTTAAAATGTCGTCATCTTTGTGATGCTTCCTGATAAAATTTCCCGCAAATTTCGACATTTTATTGAAATAAACACAATAGAAGTAGAGTTTAAGGCATAAAATAAACAGAAAAATTGTTGGTATCGATGTAATATCATGGTAATTTCACTTGTGAACACCAAAAGTTGTTATTTTCACTCGTGGCTGCGCCACTTGTGAAAATACAACTTTTGGAGCCCACTCGGTGAAATTATAACGTGATATTACACCGAAACCAACAATTATCCTCTATATATTCATCAGTGTTTCGATTCAGTAAAATGAAAATTTCATGGCTAATAAAAGTTTTAACATGACAACATGCATTAAAATCATCACAATTTAAATCGGACATCTGATATGAAATTTACATGTTAACATAGTAAAATTATGACGCTTTCTCACAATTATGACATAAAAGGTTCCAATATAAATAATTAGAGTTTAAAAATGAACATTTAGTCAAAGGAATTATGTATCCTGACGAGACACCCCACCTTTAGGTGATAAAACCAGCTTTTAAACAAAATTAATTTTAAATCAAACTATAGAAGTTTGAAATATTGTATTCATTTAGAAGCATTCTATCTATTTATGCATAATGTGAATTTATCATAAAAAATTAATCTTTCTTTTACCAAATAAATAGGACAATTTTTTTTTAAATATAAAAATCCACAACTATCAGAAAGCCAATAAATATCTGTCTACATTCTACATAAAAATCATCCAACTGATTACAGCATACAAAACCTGTAATTTCAATTTTATATACTATAACAATCAAAGCAAACCTTATTATGCACACTATCGAAAATGAATACATGTATAAAGCTCATTAAAAACCTCTATGGTTTAATTTGATCAAATAATGACTAAAAAATTACATGAATGGAATGTTGAAATAATATGAAATTTTGCTAATGTATATACTAAAGAAGTACTGATCTATCTTTTCTGTAACAAGATTTTTCCTTAATTTCCCTGTTAGATAGAAGACAATACCATTGACATAATTATGCAACATTCTAAAAGAACATCACCGGTGGTAATAGGAACTTCTTAAATTTTGAAGTATCTTGACACAATAATTTACTTTTTTACAAGTGGCTGTGCCACTCGTGATAGTTTTCACTCGGTGAAATATATTTCGATCTTACACTGAAACAAACAAATATCCTCTATATATTGTGCAAAAGGGAGTAAACTGCTGTAACGTTTTTGAAATAATGGAGAAAATAAACACTTTTCTTGCTTTTTTACCAATATTTGACACTCACTGTCACTCCCTTTCATTTTTTCAGTGTCGTATGTAAATTCTATACCAACTGTGGACGAGTAGGTTTAACAACACAAGCAGGTTTCAACATGGAACATTTTAAGTTGCTATTTGGTTACAGAGATAAAACAACCTGACTAATACCTGATGTTTCAGCAAGAAAAACTACATTTTCCTTTCAATGTAAAATACATCTATACTTCCCCTTTATGGAGCTGATTATGATCAATGGATGTGCAAACAGTATTTTTTCAAGAAATAAAAATATGGCAATAAGAACCAAATTCAAGCATAATAAATCTGCCTAATCCATAAATGAGCCACACCATGAGAAAACCTACATAGTGCATTTGCGAATAGTATGGATCCAGACCAGCCTGCGCATCTGTGAAGTCTGGTCAGGATCCATGCTGTTTGCTAACAGTTTCTCTAACTGCAATAGGCTTCGAAAGCAAACAGCATGGATCCATACCAGACTGCACGGATGCGCAGGCTGGTCTGGATCCATGCTGGTCGCACATGCACTATGTTAGTTTTCTCATGGCGCGGCTCGAATGATTGTATACAATAACCAAGATAAAATACAAAATGAAAGACACTGGCTTCATTGCCTGAACATCACTTGAAATTGCGAGTATATAATATTTACAGACAAAATTAATAAGATGATATGGCCGTGTGGTTTAAACTGCTGGTTAAAGGTTTTATTTTATCTATCGAGTTCCCAGAGAAGGCACTCTAATGGCACTGTATCAAACAAACAAATTTTTTCCCCTTATTGTCATTGGTTGCTTTGTTTTCTATTTTAATGGCATTCTTCAAACTTCCTTCACTCTAACTTGACAGGACTGGCAAAATTAATTCGAGATATCGGTAGTTCCAGCCATCATACAATATACATTATAACGGGATTTTGCCGGAACCTGATAATGAGATCGAGCGATGGGTGGTGTTCGAATAATCCAAGTTTGAGTGAAAGAAGTTTGACCATACTTTATACTGAATAATTACCATGCCACTTACAAATTACTTTTTAAAGGATTGTTGAAATTTCTTGCTTCTTAGTTGGTATTTTTTATTTCAAGACAATGCTGCTAATATTCAGGTGTCTTTCAATTACCACATTGCTGTCTGTTCATTACTGCATGGGGCAAAAAAACGCCAGAAATGCGGCAATGCCACGAAACCAGGTTTTCAACACTTTTCATAAGAATAAAAAAGTATACTGAATCACAGTGCACCACTTTAAAGCACAACCCTAACCTATCCCTAACCCTATTTTTAGTAACAATGACCTTGACCTTGATCCCAGAAACCCCAAAATCAATCCCAAGCTACAACTTTATATAAGTTTTCTATACACCAAGTTTCATCATGATAGCTCATTCCTAAGTTAAGTTATTGACCGGAAACCCTTTTTCTATTTTAAGTAACAGTGACCTTGACCTTGACCCCAGAAACCCCAAAATCAATCCCAGCCTTTGTCTTGATATAAGCTACATACATACCAAGTTTTATTTAAATATCTTTACAGAAACAAAAGTTATTGACCGGAAACACCAGTTTGACGCCGCCCGCCCGACCAACGACATACCCCAATCTAATAACTCAGGTTTTCAACTATTGTAAATATATTGTGAAATAATCAATATTTTTGAAGAGACTACTTTTCATGGATTTTTATCAATCCATGAAATCTAGTCCCAATGAACACATAAAATCTCCATTCATTTTGTCTTCAAAAGTTGAAATCAACAAATTCATATCTCAAAAAAAACAACAAAAAAACAAAAAAAAAAACAGCAATTTTGTCAAAACGAAATTTCATACCCATGAAATTAAAAAAATCCACTGGGACAGTAACCCAATGTACAGTAACATGTTATAATTTCTTAAAATTCACAATTAAAGGAAAACTTCAACACATGAAACAGAATTGAAGAAACTACAACTTAAGACGTAATGTCCTTTATAATGCTATGGAAATTGGCCTTCCATTTTGATCTAGCCAACTGAAACTACAGCTGTGGGACAAGACCAATGTCCAGAAAAGATCAATGTCAAGACAAGACCAGTGTCCAAACAAAACTATGTCCAGACAAGACCAATGTTCAAGCAAGATCAATGTCCAGGCGTGACCAGGCAAGGCACTTTACCTCAGGAATGTAAAAGATCAAGGAGCAATTAAAAAAAATCTCAGTTTCTCCTGAATATTGCACTATCCTCAAACTAACAAGTACCAATTTTCAAAATGAATTGGCTGTTCAAATTTAGCAGGGTTTTTTTTCCTTTCCTCTATTTTAATTTCTTAATTCAGTTACTGACTTTCCAGAATGAAATAATTTTCAACTAATTCAGTTTTGATTGCCTAAAATCAATTAAATCAACAGAAGATGGCACATTTTACAAGAATGTGAAATTACATTCAGTTTGATGAGCAAAGCTTCACAGGATTTCTTTTTTCTTTTCCATTTCTCATAAGGTTTAAGGCAGTGGTCTGACCAGGATTTCTTGGAGAATGCTGAAATCACATATGAGCCGCGCTATGAGAAAACCAACATAGTGGGTTTGCGACCAGCATGGATCCAGACCAGCTTGCGCATCCCCGCAGTCTGGTCAGGATCCATGCTGTTCGCTTTCAAAGCCTATTGGAATTAGAGAAACTGTTAGCAAACAGCATGGAGCCTGACAAGACTGCGCGGATGCGCAGGCTGGTCTGGATCCATGCTGGTCGCATACCCATTATGTTGGTTTTCTCATGGTGCAGCACATATGGTAAATTTGTAAGTTGCCAGTTGTCCACTACCTTAATAATGCCAGTGTTTTAGTTTCATAATGGCAGATGCTAATTATTCATATATTTTTTAATTATTAATTACAGCCAAACAACCTTTCCTGGAATCTAAACCAGCACTGACCCATTTCTGTAAGTACATGTATCTGTGAATGTGTCAAATATAAATGTAGTACCAGTAGTGTCATTTCATGTTGCTGTAATTAACTGCTCAGTTGATGACACAAGGCGCAGGCGGATCAGAAAAGACAATCAAAAACCATTCGGCATATCTGAGTAAGTAGTTATACTATATCAAATGTCAAAATGAGACAAAATAATTACTATGAAAAAAATTTCACATACAAAACTTTGTGAAAATGGCACCAACTTACAAGGAGAAAAATATTACAAAAGTGTTTGATCAATAATTCTGAGGTCAGGCTTGAAAGCATTGTTCAACTTTTTGAGCTCACTGGGCATGATTTACAATATCACTCTGCAGGACACTGGACATGATTTTCTATATAACAGTGCAGGTAACTGGTTTCACTAGGCATGCATGTTCCTTCCTATAGTCTTAAGTTCTCTGTGAATTTGTAGTCTGTGCCTTGTTGTGTTGTACACTGCTTGTTCCGGAACCAGTCTAGAATATGATTCTACAAGAAACCAGTCTACAGCCCAGTAATATAGTGTCCTATTGATCTGGAACCAGTCTGTTCTATCTAGAATCAGTCAATCTTACTTGGTAAGACTCGGTCTGGTCTAGTTTTTCCCAAAAGCTTGGCATCATCTATGATAAAACTGAAATACATGTAGGTAAATCGAAATAAAACACTTTTTCCAAACCAGCCATCAATCTATACTAATTATTCTAACACAAACTGATTTATTTCCAAAATAAACAAAAAAGACTGAAATGTTTGTTATTATGATATAAATCCACTGTTTGTACATCACAATTATTACGTCACAGCAAAAATGAGACAAGCTAAAAATTAGGACTGGGATGATTACTCGGTTAATCGCTCTGATTCGATTACTAGGTGAACCTGGTTTCAATTTTGCAAAACTGCTAATCGCTCTCAAAGAATAAACATCCTACAATTCCAATGAACTGCATGTATACATTACATCCTTGACAGCGATGCGTCTGTGTTTATCGATTGATAATCAGTTAGAATCAAGGGGTGTATAAGGGCCCATTTTCTTCTATTTTTGATCTTAATGATGTCACGAATCATACTTTATCTTTATACATTTCTTTGACAAGCACATAGACACGCAGTTTATTTCCGCTAAAACACATCAACATAATCAATAGTCTCTGATTTGCCTGTCCAGATATATTTAAAATAAAATACACCAAAATATGACTTATTAATTATTACACTGCTTGCAACAGATAAAGTCCTTAAGTTCCTATTGAAGTCAGGTGCCGGAAGTACCTTGATACAGTCGTCAGAAAAGAAAACAGCATTTTCAATATGGCATCTGATTAACCAGTTCAATTCCATTTCATACAAATGATTAACTGGTTTCAAAATTTTGAAAGTAAAAATTCAGTCATAAAATTAAAATGCCTTAAAATATCATCTGTGTTTAAAAGGTTCCTATTACCATTTAAAATCATGTATATGATATATCTGGTTCCTGCATAATTCACAGGATCAAACAGTAGACACTAACCTATACCAGAGTAAAGCCAGCGGCCAGGTTCCAGCATGCCACAGTGAATGGGCATCTAGCGCCCAATATAATGGAGGAAAATCTCCCAGTTCCAAACACAGCAACAGCTGTATACCAACAATAGAAGCTATAGCCTTCCACACGTATTTGTTGCGTCTCATCATAAAACACCAAGCTGTCCAGCCAATCATGTTACACACAGCTGCAAATATAGATTGCTATATGAGCCGTGCCATAAGAAAACCAACATTATAGTGGCTTTGCGACCAGCATGGATCCAGACCAGCCTGTGCATCCTGGTCAGGATCCATGCTGTTCACTTTCAAAGCCTACTGCAATTACAGAAACCATTAGCGAACAGCACGGATCCTGACCAGACTGCGTGGATGTGCAGGCTGATCTGGATCCATGCTGGTCGCAAACGCACTGTTGGTTTTCTCATGGCGTGGCTCATATGTAGATTATCTTTTTAACCTTTACCCTGCTATATTTCTAAAATGGTCTGGTCCGTCATTCAATTTGGGCAGTACCACTTATTATCCAAAGGGGTTGCAAAGGCAGAATCACTTGCCGCCAGGAGGCTAAAGATTAAAAGGCAGTAATTTCTACCTGCATTGTGACCATTTTGCAAAATGTAGAAATTGTTCATGCATTTTATTGTTTACTAACCAGTATTAATATCTAAATTTCTCTATGTACCAGCTTAGGCTAAAGAAGAAATAATAAAGTTAACACTGTGGGGAATCACATGATCAAAATAACCTCTAAACCAAAATAAATTTATGAATAATATGGGATAATATTGGAGCAAAAAATCAAGGTCTACATCTGCTTTCCTGAACAATGACTTTTAGGATTTCTAAAAGAAAGGTGTTGCTTAAATAAAATTAAGGACTATTCAGGCATACATTCATTTATTACTTGCTTTAAAAAGAACAAGTGTAATAATGAAGTGTTGACTATGGAGTATTTGACCAGTTTTGTTCCAGACGCCTTACAGTGGACTGACCTACTGGTACTCCTGTACTGACTTGCAACTTTTGTGAGAACAACTTACATATTCCTATACTGATGTGCATGTTGTTCATAACAACTTACCTATACCTACATTGACTTGGAACTTGGTAAATTCAACTTACCTATTCCTACATTGACTTGGAACTTGGTAAATTCAACTTACCTATTCCTACATTGACTTGGAACTTGGTAAATTCAACTTACCTATTCCCACATTGACTTGGAACTTGGTAAATTCAACTTGGCTATTCCTACATTGACTTGGAACTTGGTAAATTCAACTTGGCTATTCCTACATTGACTTGGAACTTGGTAAATTCAAATTAGCTATTCCTACATTGACCTGGAACTTGGTAAATTCGACTCAGCTATTCCTATCCTTATCTGGACTTTGGTGAGAACAAATTACCTATTCCTGCACTGACCTTGACTTAGGTGAGTTCAACATACATAAATATTTATATCTTGACTTGCACCTTGGTAAGAAGAATATAGTTACGTGAGACTGACCTGCATTTTGATGAGAACACTTGCCTGCTCTTATACTGACCTCACCCTATGTATGAACATATTACCTACTCCTATGTTGACTTGCACCATGGTGAGAACAACTTGTTTATTCTTTCACTTCTCTGCACCTTGGTGAGAACAACTTATTTATTCTTTCACTTCTCTGCACCTTGGTGAGAACAATTTATGTACACCAACATAAATCTGCAACTTGGTGAGAACAACTTACTGCTAGGGAAACAGCTTACCTATTCTTATCAGCACCTAAACCTAGGTGAGAACATCTTACCTATACCTATACTGATCTGCAACTTGATGAGAACAACTTACTTTCTCCTACAATGAAATGAGCCTTTGTGAGAACAACTTACCTATTGCTATTAATACATTAATTTGCATCATCTTAGGAACTATTTACTTACTCCTCGACCAACAGAATTGATCTGCATACTGTTGATAACAACTTACCTACTCCTATATTGACCTGCATGTTGTATCCATAATCAAACTTGTTAAATGTTAAATAGCAGACATGTTGAATAAAAAATGCGACACAACCTAGGCCAATAAGAGCAGGTCTGTACCACTTTACAGTTCCTAACACCCTGAAATATAAAAGTAAATGCAATGACATGAATCAGAATATACAGAAATTTAAGTTAATAAACACTTAAAAAGTGAAAATTTGCCAGAATACATAACACAATCACAAAAACAAGATAAAACAAGAGCTGTCTCCATAGGATGACACATGCCCCCGATGGCACTTTGAATGAATAGTTATGGCTGATGTTAGAGTTTAGGACCTTTGAGCTACGGACCTGGGTCTTGCGCGCGACACGTCGTCTTACTGTGGTACACATTCATGCCAAGTTATTTGAAAATCCATCCATCGATGACAAAGATATGGCCCGGACACACCCATCAATGCACTATCCTTTAATGTCTAAGTGTGTCCTTGACCTTTGAGCTACGGACCTGGGTCTTGCGCGCGACACGTCGTCTTACTGTGGTACACATTCATGCCAAGTTATTTGAAAATCCATCCATCGATGACAAAGATATGGACCGGACACGCCCATCAATGCACTATCCTTTAATGTCTAAGTGTGACCTTGACCTTTGAGCTACGGACCTGGGTCTTGCGCACGACACGTCGTCTTACTGGTACACATTCATGCCAAGGTATTTGAAAATCCATCCATCGATGACAAAGATATGGACTGGACATGCCCATCAATGCACTATCCTTTAATGTCTAAGTGTGACCTTGACCTTTGAGCTACGGACCTGGGTCTTGCGCGCGACACGTCGTCTTACTGTGGTACACATTCATGCCAAGTTATTTGAAAATCCATCCATCGATGACAAAGATATGGACCGGACACGAAAATTGCGGACAGACTGACAGACCGACAGATCGACAGACGGTTCAAAAACTAAATGCCTCCCTTCGGGGGCATAAAAAATGTGTTTGTCAAGTAATGGACAATAAATTTTACTTTCTATCTTTTAGAGACAAGCATGGTTCACACACTTGCATTCAGCTACTTTTTTACATTCATCATTTTCATGATTTTGTTGGTTAATTACGAAATAATATATTCCAGACAGTGATTTATTGTAGAATAAAAGCATTGTTCAGATGTAAAGGAATTACATCATAAAGGTGTAGCATGAGCAATATAATAATATGCATCTGAAGGACAAACAGTAATCACTTTTTGAGATATATTATAATATCAAGGATAATTTTGGATTTTGAGAATTTTTATTTTCTTATAAAAATATAAGAGCAATATGCAATGGCAGAAACAAACAAAGTACAAAAACTTTTTTAAATAATAAAGCCATATTTTCTCATTGCAAAACATGGTATTTTACAAATAAACATTTAAACAAATAACAACTTACCTACAGGCTAAAGTGAAAGTGTTATAAAGCACAATGGAAAAGGCACAAAAGTAATCCATTTTCTGAAATAAGAAACACATGAGAAAACCTTTAATGACTGCAAGAATGAAATCAGATGTTACAGGGTATTACAAAAAAACTTTAAAAAATCTTACATGTAAATATAAATCAACATTATTTTAATGCCACTCCTATATTTCTGCTAAGGTGAGCCTACAAGAGGGCCATGATGGCCCTAGATCACTCTACTGACATCACAGCTTGATTAAATAATTTTGTAACAAGAAACAATGCTGTGAAATTATTTTAAAATTTGGGCAGCAGTTTCAGTAGGGAAAATTTTCAAAGTTTTCCAAATAGTCATCTAGGGAAATCTAGTCCCATCACCCGGCAACAACATTTTTAAACAAAACAAAATAGTTTGAAAGAACTTGGAAGACAGACACCAAAGGCATTGTTGTAAAATTATTTTGAAATAGAGCTAGCAGTTTCACAGAAGATTTTTAAAGCTTTTCCTGTCAACTGGAATGGCAGCCAGAATTCTAAATGGATGGCCTAAATTTCAAGGAATCTGAAAGCGGATTATGCAAGGAACATTCTTGCCAAGTTTGGTTGAAATTGGCAAAGTGGTTTAGGAGGAAATGTTCCTTAAAGAAATTGTGGGCGACAACAGATGGACAGATGATAGATGGACGATTGACAGACAATGGGCATCAAAAGATCCTAAAAGTTTACAAAGAGCACTTGGTGCTCAGGTATTTAAAGCTAAAAGGTATAAAACAGCAAACTAGAAGAAAAACATACCTCAGTGAAATCTGTATCTTTACAATGAAATATTGTAGAGCAAGTCCATGCAAACATGGCAGTCTGAAAAATATTAAAAGAACTTCTTCACCAATATCATTCTGGTAAAAACTGAAACTATATCAAAACAGAAATATAAATAAAATGTTACATATATTAGGGATAATTCCAGTTTTTGTAGGGACTCTGAAGATGTAACAGGAAACAAATATTCATCAATACAATTCTAGCATAAAAGTTGAAAAAGGCTAAACTGAACTAATAGTATTTCTATTACCTTTCATTTCAAATCAAACCTTTGTTTGAATTATGTGTAATAAATTGATATTTTCGGAGTTTTTATCAAGGGCTGTGGTGTGGTGAATGGGGATTTCCCCCTGCTATAGCCCTGCCTACTTTTCCTGTAGCAAAAAAAGTTCTGAACAGGAGGAGGCCCCAGATGTCCCTCTACTCTGCAACTTTCACCTTCTTCTTATATAATTAAAGAAACCCCTGATTTTGCCACGGAGTGTGTCAACAACATGTGCTCTCCTTGTTAACACACCTTTACTACCCTGTTAAAACACCTCTTGAAAAGGACACTAACAGCAGTTTTAAGCTTAAATGATTATTTTCACAATTGCAGCATAATTCCTGTCAATAGCACCTTTGATCTTGTCACTTTCGGGGAATGGGACAATACCATCTCAGTTGGAAAATTTTAAGAGGCATTTTTATTGAAAAGAAAGGGAATTCTATCTTGCAATTATTTCTGATAACGTATATCATGGACTAGTATTTATAGTAGTTTATACGAATTCATTTTAGTTTGACTGTGATGAAAACCTTAAGCTTAACTGAATCACTCAGTACTGGTGTCATATGTGTGGCTGTAACCCTACTGGGGCTTGATCCCCAAACCTCCTGGTTGAACAGATTTTGCTGTTGAAAACATTAGGAACTTTATGCAAAAACAACATCTTAAATTTAAACTAAACTGATTTCTTTTCTGTATCAGTAAAATTTGGTGGAAGAGAATATTTGAAGACAGCGGTATAGACTGGTTCATCATTCAATTTGGGCAATACCATTTACCATTTGAAGGGGTTGTTCACTGAAAATTTATCGACTGAATAGCTAACAGTGCAGACCATGATCAGACTACTCTGTTGTGCAGGCTGATCAGTGTCTGCACTGGCAGCAAAGTCAAAATCACTTGCTGCCAGCCGGCTAAAAGTTTATCTCCAAATGTGTTCAAATGAAGTCCTTGTGTACTTACAATAGCTGCACCATGCCAGACATAATACATAGGTGTAGATGATGGAATCAATTTTCTGTAGTAAAATATACAAAGATGAGCAAGTCCATTGAAAACAGAGAATATCATTGAGGCAGGCTCTTGTATACCATACAATCTCACAAAAGGCCACTGAAAAAACAACAGAATATCACTGATGCAGATTCTTGTATAATTATCATACAACCCAACAAAAAGCCACTGAAAACGAAAAAAGTAAATGTTACTCATAAAGGGTTGTGTATCATACACAGCTTGTAAGATCAGAAAGGAGTGCACAAGACTATCAGTCAAGAGGTTGAAAATTTTATACCCAGGCAAGGTATTACTCTACTGAAAGTTTTATCCCCAGGCAAGGCATTGCTCTAGGCCCAGGCAAGGCATTGTTCTATCGTCAGGCAAGGCATTATTATATCTCAATGCAAGGCATTGCTCTATTCCCAGGCAAGGCATTGCTCTATCCCAAGGCAAAGCATTACTCTATCCCCAGACAAGGCATTGTTCTATACCCAGGCAAGGCATTGCTCTATCCCAAGGCAAGGCATTGCTTCTATCCCCAGGCAAAGCATTGTTCTATCCCCAAGCAAGGCATTGTTCTATCCCTAGGCAAAGCATTGCTCTGTCCCCAAGCAAGGCATTGTTCTATCTCAAGGAAAAGCATTGCACTTGCCCCTGGCAAGACATTGCTCTATACCCAGGCAAGATGTTGATCTATCCCCAGGCAAAGCCTTGTTCTATCCCCAGGCAAAGCATTGTGCTATCTCCAGTCAAGGCACTGTTCTATCCCCAGGCAAAGCATTGTTCTATCCTTAGGCAAGGCATTGTTCTATCCCCAGGCAAGGCATTGTTCTATCCCCAGGCAAGGCATTGTTCTACTAAAAGTTTGATTATGAGACAAGGCAATGTTGTACTAAAATTGTCATATTTAAGGTAGCATTTCTATAAGACTTCTAGGCTCATTTATCAATTCTGCACTGGCAAGGATGCCTCCTTCATGGTAATGTTTCACAGTAATTTTAAAGAATAACTGAAAGTTACTGCATTTAAATTTTAAAGAATTCATAATCAATTTGAAAATATCTCAAAATTGGAAGTCTACGGCATGTGGGTGCTCCTTAAATTCACCGTATTAAGTTTAAATTTGTCCTGTTACATTTTCAATCTGTTTGACTTACTAAATAAGCATTACATCATTTTTTGCTAAACGAGAATTTAGACATTACAAAAACTTATTAAGACAATGAAATACCTTCCCATGAAACTGTGGGACTTTGAGACCATCTTTCTGGAATGCATCTACAGTGATCCACATACACATGTATTTACATTCATCTTCACAACTCCACTTTAGTAACTGGTGGCTGAATGGTTGTTCCTCCCTGTCAGGTATATATAGAACATGTGGTTTAACGGCTATTTAATGTACCGGAAAACCTTATTTCAATAGTTTATTCCTAGCTTGTAGACATATGGGTGGCTAGCTTATGTCAGGTACACTCTAGTGTTTATTTATTTTCAAACGGGGCAAGCAGCTGGGTAGAACCAGAGACTTGTCTGGCTAAAAATTAGTAGCATATCAAACTTTTCTGCCAGTTCACAAGGAATGAGTCAAATATGGGTTGAAGTGGTAAATGAGTAAATTTATAAGACAGCATAGTTTTTGTTGAAATTTTGATATATTATCAACAGAGCACTTATTAAGCCAAATTTTAAAAAAATGTGCTTACGGTAATTTTTAAGATATTGGCAAAAAAAAAACAAAAAACGGCAGGTAATCTGTTTTGTTCTACATATATCCACATTATAGAATTATATCAGGTAAGATAAGATTTATATTATGTTATTCAAAGAACAATTTACATTAGACCACATACTTAAATGTCTTTAACTGTGTTCCTGTGCAATTAACATCTTTACAGTGATGGTTGCATTTTTGATATACATAGGACCTATCTCCAACAGAGGCAGTAACCATAGTAACCACTGCACCAAGCAACAGCAAAACTACTCTCACAGACAGAGGCATCTGTCGAAATTCCATTGTTGTGTTTAAACTCCTTCCATTGGCTGTTAAAGGAAATCTATGAAATCTACAATAAAACACAATACGTACACGAATATAAAAATATGTAGTGTATTGATTGTTATACCGAAATGAAATAATAACACCTTTATTAAAATTTTGCTATGAAGCAAATGTGTCACAGAATTAATATTAAACAACAAAATCATGACTACCAAACCAAGACTCCAATGCCAGTGTTGATCAGCATTTAAAGCAGCAGACCTGTAATGGCAATGGACAAAGTTCGTATTCTCCAAACACTTTAAGCTGCCCATGTATCATGCGTGTATAGGTGCTATACACTGGGCATGTTAAAGAACCAGACTGTCTATTCACACGCCTGTATCTAAAAGGATTTCACTCTCTCTCTATGTTCTGGGGGCTCTCCTTTGGTCAGATTGCTCTGTGTCTGCACTAGTAGAGGATGAATTAGGCAACCTGAGCGGCTGCTTTTGCGCTATGTAAAGCGCCTTTGAACGTGTTTATCATGAAATGGGCACTATATAAATCTGGTACAATAATAAATAAAAAAGATATCCTAAATAACCACAAATTATTCCTTAAAAATATAAGTTTCCATATTTTTAAGCATGAATGCTCTTAATTAGTCTAGCTCTTTAACAGTTGAAGTAAATGACTGACAGGATCACAATATTTGCTTTTTCTTTCTCAAATTTTGCATGTAAGTCTGTTAATACATTAAAGTGTCACTGAACTTCTTGACCCACTTTTCAAATCAACCAACCAAAATAACAATTAGACATATAATATTGTTCATGGTAGACGTTAAATAAGAACTTTTGTGTTGGATCTATGTAAAAAAGGAGGGAGAGAAGAAAGAAAAATTATATTTCCTATAATTATCTTCGAATAAACGTTAATGAAACTTTAATGGAATTTGTTGAACAAGAACCTGCAAATTCCTCAACAGCAACCATGGGGGTCAATGGTTGGGAAAAGAAGCATTTTTAAGCCTTAACTTCAATTATCCAACCACTGCTTCTATCAGTCAGGGGTGTAACTGTTTTAAGTTATGTAACCTGTTTCAGTTACTTTTTCAAGCATTTTATAACCTGTATTAGTTATAAAATATAGTTAACTCAGGTAAGTTATTCAAAAAAAGTCTTTTTGCTGTTCTCACAAAGTGACCTTTATAGTGAAATTAGTAGCAAACTGTGGTTAATCAAATTCTCTTTTAGTCTGATCATGACCTGATAAGCATAATGGGATGTTAAGAGTTTTATAGCTTTAAAACTCTTGCGTAAAACTTTATCAGCCTTGCGTAAAATTTTTTACTGCATAGCTGGAAAGATAAAAGGTCAAGGATTCAGGAAATAATTGCATCAGTCACATTAAAAAAAAGGAATTGGCACAGGAGGGCTTTTTAATATTTTATGATAACTGAAACAAGTTATGAAAGGATAAGCAATAACTCAAATGAGTTATAAACTGCGATAACTTGAAACAGTTACACCCCTGACTGTCTATAGCTTCTAAGTAAACTGATGGTCCTCCAATGTCATATATGGTCTAAAAAGTGCACCTCTGCACAAATGCATACATTTGTACCCGCCTACATCCCTTTGGTTACATTCTACAAGTCTGTCTAAATACCTTTGGTTACAATCTGTTTGCCTTTGGTTACAATCTAAATGTCTTTGGTTACATTCATAACAGTTTAAATAGAATAATTCATGTTAATAATTGTTCCATTTTTGATGTTGTGAATAATATTCTTTATGAATCGTTTGCTTTTCTATACCAAATCATTTGCATTATGAATAAATAAAATTTGTATTTTATGAATTAATAAATATTCTATGCAGGGTTTTTCATCTTCGTATAACAGAGGCCTATATTAGGCCACTTCCCAATCCAAAAATATAGTATTTTTTCCAAACTGTGGCAGAGATATTTCCCAAAATGCAAGGTAAGATTTCCCAAAATCATGCCAAAAAACGGTTAAGATTTTATTTACATTTCTTTAGTATTTCCAGAGGAAGCATTTGTCTGGTATCAATTTTTTGTCGCACTTTAGCCTAACTGTGCACAGAACCACGTGTGACGCATTACCAGTCTAATCCTGACTCGAGACCATTAAAGGCGTTCCCCAAGGCCCAATACTATGACCACTAATTTTTAATATCTTTATTAATGACATATTTTATTTTATTGAAAAATCAAAACATTACAATTATGCTGATGACAATACCCTTTCTTTCAACCATCCGGATCTAGAATTTCTAAAAAACTACCTTAGAACAAGACAGTGAACAATTAATAAAATGGTTCGATTTTAACAAGCAAATCCAGAAAAGTTCCAAGCTATAGCTATAGGTATTAACACACACGCTAAACTATCAACTGTCACCATTGGAAGTAATAAAATTGTTTGTGAAGAATCAGTAAAACTATTAGGAATTGATTTAGATTACAGCCTAAATTTCGACCACCAGATAAAAAAAATGTGCCAGAAAGCCGCTAATCAACTAAACGTAATACTCAGACTAAGCAAATTTTTAAACTTTGAGTGCAAATTACTTATATATAAATATTTTGTTAGATCCACTTTTAACTACTGCCCAGTAATTTGGCATTTCTGCAGTTTAGACCAACACAGATAAATTTGAAAAGCTACAACATAGAGCCTTGAGGATTGTCTATAATGATTTCGAGTCCTCGTACAACGAACTTCTCAACAGAGTAAATATGCCAACATTACACCTCAGAAGATTAAGAACTTTAGCAATTGAAACTTTTAAATGTCTTTATAATTTATCTCCACCATATTTAAATGACTTAGTAACCTTTAAAAACTCAAAATATTCTTGTAGGTACACCAATACAGTTGAAGTTCCGAATGTAAGAACCACCAGCCAGTTACAGTAAGAGATCTGTTCAGTTTGAGGCGACACAGGTCTGGAACAGCCTACCAAACAATATATGCCAAGTAGACAACTACAAGGAGTTTATTAGGCTTATCCGGACTTTGGTCGTCCCAAGCTGTAAATGTTCAATGTGCCACTAGTTTTTTTTTTATCCCTTTAATAAAGGATAAAGGGCCTTTATCCCCACCCCGCTTAGTTGCAGTATGTTAGATGCATGCTCCATTACTGCTTGCTATTTTAGTTTTTGTTTGACTTCTTATTTTTCAGTTCAGCTTTTGTTTGTCAGCTTTCGTTTATCAGTAACGGCTGGTCAGCATTCAGCTTTTATTTTGTCATTTGTCAGATACAACTAGTCAGCATGCTCGCTAGTCTTTTCTTATTCCACTTTATTCCTTTGTCTTAATTAAATGTGTTAACATAATGCTATATTATCCTACTTATATGCCAGTCACATTTGTTTTAACCACGTCTTAAATCTTTTAGTTACAGGTTGTTTGTTTTTTAACTGCTTTATTGTCTCTTGTTTTATAGTCGGAAAATAGCATAATGCTAATGTTATATGTTTAAAAGACCGACTCAAAATAAAGTTTCTTGTATCTTGTAATCCATTATGTTCCATGGCCTGGAGATAAATTTAATTTGTCTTTCAGTGTTTATTTCCGGTTGATTATTTTTCCCAAAATGGACAATTATCGCGCATAAATTTCCCAATTTGAATGGCCAAGGCCACTTCCTGCACATCGTGTCGCTAACTTCAAATGGAGGCTTCAAATACATGCATATTCGAACTCAATTTTTCACACTAAAATTACATGTCTGGAAAGCTCATTCAAAATACAATCATTATGTCCTGACTAATGAGAAAACTGTTTAGTAGGCAAAACACTTTTAAACTCCATGTATGTCAGTGTGTTTTCTGCTTACACCCTTAAATTTCGATTTACAGTCAACTCGTCCCCTAGTCAACTCGTTCCCAATTTGGTCATTTCGTCCCCCTCGGCGATTTCAAATTGGTCATTTCGTCCCCCCTTTTTCGGCCCCCTTTTTAAAACGTATTTTGAAAAAAAAATAATAAAAGTATAATAAATTAAATCGGTTTAAGTATATTTTATGCTAAAAATATACATAAGTTTTCATTTATTTTAAGAAGGTTTTGCTTTAAAAGTGATCGATTTAACAAGGAGGATTTTCTGGGGTTTTTTTTTCTGTTTTTTTTTTTATTTGTTTTTGTAAGTCTGCTTTACTGGACAACATGATTGCTGTTTAAATGTCCGTATTTGATGCTGCTTATTTTCAAACTCTCGACTAAGATTAAACTTTGGTTGGTTGGTTGTAGTTTTATTTATACTCGCTGCCGGGAGTCCCATATGAGCGAGAATATTCGCGCCTTCACTGTCCATCATAGAGCGTCAGCGGGCGTCTTGTCATGCTGTCCCTTGTAGTCCTTGCGGAGTACCGTTCGTGGAAGATGACAATACAAAGCTGAGGTGGTAAACGATCCTTCCTAGGGCCGCATCCCTCGCTCTTAGTTGTGACTCTATCGGCTGTCTTCAATATATTTATGATCACTTCCGGTAGAGCCGCATGCCTGCTCCGCGACGTGCACACGGCGAGAGCTTGGAGCAGGATTAAACTTTTTATTAAACTTTTTTTTATAACAAATAATTTCCTCACTTCAATCAACTACTAACACTACTTGTGGAAAATTTTCACACATTTCATTCGGTTAATCAACAACTTCTCATGCAATTAAATACCATTAACACCTTCCAATCAGCCCAATCAACGCCTTTTAATGTGATTAATAACCTTTAACACCTTTCGTATGCAGGTTAATATGCTCATTCTACTTTTTTTTAGAAACCACTGTCTCTCTACTTTTGAAGTATTTCTTTTTTTATTTTAATAACAAAAATGAATATAAAGCATGTTGGTTATATTTTTTTTATTTAGTAAAACATATGTGACAGATATTAATTGTTTAATTATTCTTTATTGTATTTCTAATTAAAATTTTCGTTTATTATGACCAGAGGTAAGGATTTATTGCTCTCTCTTTTCTTACTATGATTTTTAAAAAGTTAATTAGATCTTCTATTATATTATATTTTTAATACTAAGGACATTGTATTTTTTTATCTTTTATTTCAGTTAATTGTCTTATATTTACAGTATATTTTTTTTATTATTTTATAAAACCTAATTATTTAAAGTTAACTATTTCCAATATAACTCCTTCAAAACTCACGATGATTTTAAATACAAGTTTTCAAAGTCAAACATATCAAAAGAAAGCAAAAATTCCTAAAATATTAATGGGGACAAAATTACCAAAAGGGGACGAATTGACCAAAAGGGGGACGAGTTGACCAAAATGGGGACGAGTTGACCAAATTTTTTGATGTGGGGGATGAAATGACCAATTTTGGGGGACGAAATGACCAAATTGGGGACGAGTTGACTGGGGGACGAGTTGACTAGGGGACGAGTTGACTTGATACCGACCTCAGTCATGTAAAGCTATGTATGCGTTTATGATACTTTATCATTTATCGATCGGTATATCTTTAAACGTCACTCACTTGATGATGTGTATGTAAAACTATTATAAATCATGAAGTTTAAATTTCCACAACAGTTTTGATCCTAACTAGTTGAGATGTAGAGGCAGATATATGGTAAATGTCAGTCTGTGTGAAAGCCGACTAGGTAAAAAGCAAATCAAGACTGCATCAAATGTGGATATATCAACAAAGCAACACATGTACTTCTACTGCTACCTGTCAACATTACTGACAAATTTTAAGCTAATAACTTTAGTCCCAAGGGTCTGCCAGGTAACCTTGCTTGTTAATTTTCTACTTTCGGTTCAATTGCCGCGATTCCTTTTTCTGGTTATAGGGAAAATTAGAAGGTTTCCTCGCCTAAACTGCTACCTTTGATTTATTTGCATCAAAATTTAAACTGTAGTTTCTTGTAATTACCATTACGACAGGTATTTCAAGTCAAAACCATAATATTTACGATTGTTTCAGCTTCCGCAGCAACCGGCTCACATCGCACTTCCGCCTGCATATTATTAAAGCGCCCAGTGACTCAGATTAAAAAAGTCAAATTTTGAAACTCTAGTAGATCTAATCTATCTCCAATGAAAGCATGCGATGGTTTGTATAATTATTGAGTCAGCTTTATGTTATTTATTTTAGTAAAGATAAATTATAATTTGGTTTCTGAATATTTTTAATTAATTTTAATTTCATTGATTCGTACACGAAATATTTCGTACCAGGGTTTTAATAATAGGCAGTGGCTGAAGATCATCTCGTATTTTACTTGTTGTTTTAAATACATGGTAAGTCACAGGAGTATTCATAATTCTTTAATCCCGGGAAAAATTCGATCACGAATTCGACAAATAGTTAAAAGCAATTTGTACCCAGTGATCGGAAGCTTTTATTGATTTGATGGATTTTGTTCATGAATTGTTGAATTCATTTTACTGCTAGGGCTTAAAATAAAATTAAGTTTGTTTGACCTTTACCGACCGACCCGAAAAAATTGCCGCGACTCAAATAATTTGATTGCATTCCAGAGAAAAAAAAAAATTTTATTTTCTTATCAAAGGGAAAAACTTATTTTGGTGCTTGAAACTGGCGATTATTTTATTTAACAAATGCGTACATAATTATGGCAAGTGAGAAAGTAACCCGCGGTCGGCTTGTAGAAATCGATAAAGCGGACTGTTTATCATCTCGTGTATTCCGAAAACGTGTCAACTATGCCGATAACGTTGCCTAAGGCCATAGGATGCAGACGACAATGAAACCGCTTATAACCGGAAGGCAATCTGACGAAAGGACATAATTTTACAAATCTAGTATCTAATTTACCCGCTAAACGTAAAGAAACCAAAACGTCATGCCGGTACTTTTCCATTCCACGAGCACGTGCGAGCTATCGTAATATCTAATTTCCATCACTCGACGTTACTTTTGTTTACACATACACAAAAAAACGCGCGTAGTGCATTCTTTTTTTGTTATTATCGCATCAATACTTTTTTAGCACCGCTTAAGAAGTAATATAGTTTGAATTCTATAACGATTTTAATAAGATATCGACAGGAATGTAGGCAAAATTCTATAAAAACGGTCAAATTTAAATTTAGTTCTTTGTAAAATTTCAAACAGTGCGATCTTAAAATTACTTATTTCTTTCTAAGAGTAAATAAATGATAAATTCTATGGGCATAAAGTTCAGACTTTTGACCAGAAGGTACAAAAAACAAAACAAAAACAAAAACAGAATAAAAAAATCTTAAATAATGAAAAAGCGTCAGCAATTTAAATACATGGCGTAAAACGACTTTTGGCAAACAGATTTATGATAGTGCGGCAAAATAGCTCACAGAGGTAGGATATCCACAATTATCGTTTGACACATTTACCTGTCAGTTTATACAGGATATTGAATTCGCTTTAAGAAATTAAAGAAGAAACTTTTTTATTGATTAATTCAAAGAACCGAGGCGGTACGATCAAACAGTGATGTGTTATATGGCGCGAAAACATGACGTAATTCCATGACAATCTCGGGCAACTGTAACGCTTTGATCTCCACTTCAAATGCCATGATACCTACACACTTCTTTTAGCTCTTTGAGGGGGGTGTTAATTGATGATGAAAACAATGACAAGGACTAAGTTTATCAACAGAATAATTACCGATAATCGTTTACGCTTTTTATTACGCTTCCAACACTGGGTGGATTATGATTATTGTGTCCATATTTTTGGGACACTTTACAAAATAATCATTTTTCGGGAAATAAGTCTTGAGAAAGTGAAAATAACTAGTCCAAACATTTTTGGGAAATACGGTAAGGGCCTAGACTGTGATTATTTTTACTATCGATGCAGTTATTATGGAGAGCAACTAGGTGGTGGTGATTACTAAAATACCCTGAAAGAAAAATGTCTGCTGTGAAAACGAAATTTAAGAAGAACAAATACGATTGATTACAAAGGAAACGTAATGTACATGAGATTATTATTTGTCTACTATGTGTTATATTTGAAATTTGCTTGTACATAATACTGCTTTCATAACAGTGACAGTATTACGGCAATTGACAGGCGAGTGGTGGGAAATTTGATTATCTGTGAAAATATATTATGAACTGACTTAATTGTTGATTTCAAAATGTCTTTAATCAGAGATCGTTTTGAAATGCATTTGTTCGAAGTGAGAAAATCTCAGTTTCCGAATTTCAAGAATTTGACACGAACGTAAATGTTTTGAAATATGACAAGCTAGATAGTTTTAATATTTTAATTTTGTAATGCCAGAACAAAGAGGTATAAAAAATCTTATACTTCTTTTGCAAGGACAATGGCATAATAAATGTCTGATGTCGGGGATACCCAATCTTGTTTCTGTTCTTAGTAACATGACCAATACGTGAAAGTAGCTTGAAGCTAAAAAATCATCACTTTTGCTTGCATACTGCCATAACCGTTGTAAAAACCTTCTAAAACTCATAAAAAGTTATTATCTATTGAATTAAGCATCAAACACTTGTTGAAAATAAGCTGTAATTCAGTAGTGTGTTTAGATGCCAAATATTTTCGCGACTATATCGTTTTGTACTTTTAAGCGCAGATGTAGTAAATACATTTTTGATATATATATAAAGAAAAAGTATAGACATGAAAGATACTCAAAGACTTGGTCAACTTTGCCTTATGTGCAAATTAAGTCTGTGCCCATATTGTGTGTGCATGAATAGCGCTAGGGGTTTATTACAAGCATACATTTAACAGAGCATCTTCCGAGATTATCTACAAGCAATAGGTATTAATAAACAGACTTTAATTTTTATTATTACTGAGACAACAAACATTAAAAAAAAACTAAAATATAATAAAATTATTTACCTACCTACCTACCCACTGTAAAAATACTGGGTTGGTAAAGGTCAAACAAACTTAATTTTAATTTAGGCCTAGAGTAAAAAAATAAATAACATTGATTACTGGAAATCGCTGTTAAAATTCCATCTTCAATAGATACGCCTTGAACCAGAGTGGGAGAAGGACTGGCAAATGTTATTCAACCCCTCCAAGTGTGAAGTTGTCAGAATTACTAGGAAACGTAACCCAATCAGAGCCAAATACTCCATCCATAGCCATGACCTAGCTGAAGTAACTTCCGACAAATATCTTGGAGTCACAATCACCAACAATCTGACCTGGAACGCACACATCGACGACAAAACCAAGAAGGCCAACAACACACTTGGTTTTCTCCAACGGAACATATCCAGATGGCCAAGGGAAACAAAGGCTCTGTGCTACACCAGCGTAGTCAGACCCATCATTGAATATACCTCAACCGCATGGGACCCCCACACTAGCAGGAACATCCAGCAGCTGGAAGCGGTTGAGCAAAGAGCAGCCAGATTCGTGATGGGTGACAAAACCACCAGTCACTCAGTCAGATGATAGGTAGCCTAGGCTGGGACTCTTTACAGCAGAGAAGAACCAGTAACAGACTGGTGATGATGTACAGGATCATCCATGGCCTTATAGACATCCCTGGTGGACAGTTTCTTCATCCATCGGCACTTACAATCTGTGGTCGAGCAATGAAATACATGCTGCCATTCTACCGGACACCAACACTCCTTCTTCCCAGCTGGCATTCGTCTGTGGAACCAGCGGCCAGAGCAAGTCTCCACAGCCCAAACCTTAGCACCTTCAAGGCCGGGCTTATCGCCCACCACAAATAAACCCATTCAGGGTTTTTATCGTCTTTTATCGCTTTTTTTCTTTCACTGTTCGCTCATCACAACGACCTTGTACATAGTTTTCATATGCGACGATGCTCCAGAGTGGGTCCTGCATATTAATGGAAGAAGAAGAAGAAGATATTAATTATAAATGAAATATTTGCAAAAAACGTAGTATTAACGGCAACTTTATGACAACTTATCATAACTTTTACCAGCAATTACCTGATACACTAGGAATACAGTAAATAACGTACAGTATATACATAGTCATAATTATATATTGATTAGTGATTACCGGACTTCTAGACTCCAGGTCTAGAGGTCCAGTTACCGGACCCCTAGCCACTTCCTTAATAATAATATAAAAGGACCAAGGCCAGTAACTCAAATTTAAAGGTTTCACACTTTGAGATGTTGTATTAAATGCTTTTCCATTAATCTGCCATCCAACAAGGACCTCAATTTTAGAATGTATCCTACATATTTAGTATCATGACGCAATTTTTCCCTTATTAATTTTATCAGTCCATAATATTGCCACAATTCACATCCAATGTGGGAATTAAGTTTGCTCTATCTTTTGCTTATCTGCAAGAATGATTGACATAGAGTTTTATTACAAATCATAATTTTGCTTATAATTAAATATTTGACGGTAAATGAGAGAATGTCAGCAGCAGACATGGCTGTCAACTCCTTTTGGGGAAGGGGTCAGGGCCCTTACAAGGGAAAATACATTATTTTCGTAAAGTAGGAGATTTTAATGTTAGAATTATTTCAATTTGCAGTGTTTTTTTCTAAGTTTTGGGGGAATGGTGGCAGGACTGTAAGGAGGGGAAAATCTTGGCGTAACCACTAAAATAGGAGAAAAATTTTGTTGTGATAAAAACAATATTTTTCATTTAAATATGTTGCACTAAAAAAGAAAATGATTTAAAAGCACATTGTCCCATGTTTTAAATGGTACAGTTACAATTTATATCATGTCAGGTTTTTTTTCCCCTTCATAATAGGAGCCGTTTATAGGCCCTTCCCCTCAGAAAATGTCTTTTAAATCTTCCCCTTTGCACTAATACCAAGCTATTTTTTCCCCAAATCACAGGCCTGGGCCCCTTCCCCTCCTGGTAAAAAAACACCCTGCACCCTTTTTTTTTTTTGAGGGATTTTCTTTTTCAGAAATAGGGGAAAACAACAAACTTTTTGAACAGGGGAACAGCCAAAAAACACACTGAAATTTGTCAAAAAAACATGGCCACCAGGTGATATTGTCACATAAAATGTCTTCTTTTCAGAAAGTGCTAGTTTGTGAAACTTGATACATGTATAACCATGATAACCGGGCTCCTTATTTTCGTTGGGAAATCAGCTATTAACAAGTGCTAGAGTTTTATCTTTTATTCCATTCTAAATAAATTTTTTTTCAGTAATTCCAATTCATAACAATTCTTAATTAATTAGTACATAATGTTATCTTCGAAAGTTTCCGAAGTATTTCTTGCCTAAAATCTTAAAATATCAATTTTGACTGCTGATGCCTAAAACAAAACTCAAACCTTAACTGACTTTCTCTCTAACCCCTTCTTTCAATTTTCCCTCCAAACTCTCCCACATATTCATTCACGCTCACTTCATACTTCAACCAGTCATATCATACTTCAGCCAATCATATCATACTTCAGCCAATCCTATCACACATGCCTGACCAGTACTTGTCTATCATAATTAATTCCACCAGCTTATTACTTTCTGATACCAATTTAATAACACTTACTAATTAAACTATTACCATATTAAATTCTGTCTGGAATATCTTTTGAAGTAGTAGACCAAACCAAATCAAATTTATGTTTAGCTATAATTATTTCTAGATAAGTAATAAACTGTAGAAAGGTATGGGCACTCAGATGAAATAATGATTTATTGTTATTTTAATGATTTTCATAATAAAAATATGTCTAAAATCTAGAACTGGTCACACACCCATGGATAAATGGCAATATGGAGAATATGCACATCCGTTCATTTTGTTGCTATGGAAACAAACGTGATTGCTATGGCAACAGATAGTCAAGAAATATGAGAAAAGGTAGATTCTGGGTTCAAGAGACTTTTTCATGAAATTTGGTGAATATATAGTTAGAAGTAAATGTGGAGAACAGCCATGGACATTATATTATTTTTTCTGTTTGTCTGTCCATTCATTTATCTGTCTGTCCTTCTCTTACTTACAGATGATGGATTCTGTCATTACTTCAAGTGTACTAAAGATTTTTTTCATGAAACCAGTGGGACATAGAAAGCAATAATTATGTAGAATATACAGATCATTTTATTATCCATACATTTGTATGTCTGTCTGGCTGGTCTAAGTCGCACAAGATAGATACTTTGTTAACTGTCAGAGAACAAGAATATTTTTCATGAAACGTGACGTACATGTTGTAGATGATGGTAGTTTATTTGGAGAATTTGCAAGTTCTTCAGTTAATTTCAAATATAAAAACGTGAGTTTCTATGGCATCAAATATGACAAAGTCCCCATTTAATGGTGGACATTCATTGCTGGACAGTATTCTTGTTATACTTGTTTGAGCTGAGAAACTCTGGCAAGCAATGTGGGGCCATCATGGTCCTCTTGTTTCTACGTACTCAAAAGCATGGTGTCAAAATTCTGTATGTACAATCATCTTCTATTGATTGCATCAACTTATGCTTATAATATGTCTCAGTGGATGTCTAATTATAATAAAATAAGCATTGGAATGTTACATGTATAGGGATGATATATATTTTGGACCTGCATTAAATCCAAGTACTGTTGTACAAACCAACTGAGAATTACGGTATGTCTCATTTCAGATCTGATGTAAAATGAGCACAATGAACACATCAGTGATGGAGCATGACAAGATTGAGAGGCTGCGTGACCGCATGTTGCAGTGTCCGATATGTATGGACGAGTACAAAGACCCACGTATACTCACCTGCCATCATACTGTTTGTTTGAGTTGTCTTCTTGATTACATCCATGCCTCCTCATCGTCAGGTAGAATGTTCAGGTTAGTATTCGGTGATTGTCAGTTGTTTTAAAGCTGATATATATCTTATTCTCCAAAGAGAATAATTTAGTTGTAATTATGCTCCTGGTGTCAAAAACTAAGTTTTCATCCATTTCAAATGAAATCAACATGAAATTGACTTAGTTACTCAACAGTTTCCATTCAATTTAAATGAAAGATGGTATACATTGTTGACATGAAATGGGCATTGGCATATTTTTGGGACTTTCATGTCTTATTACTTTTTAACTATTTGAGTTATGTCCTTATTTGGACTTCACTATATTACAACAACCTGCGTGTACCTATGATAGATACCGCAATACTGGTATATAAATTTCATGAATTTCTATAACACTAGCTTATGATATCTGTTTTAGGTGTCCACAGTGCAGGGCAGATGTATGTGTTCCACGAGGGGGAGTTAAAGATTTTCCACCAAACTTTTACATCAACTGTATTCAAGACGAGATTGGTTCCCGGCCATATTTTGGTATTTGTGATGTTTGCGAGCGGGACTGGCTGATGTCACAGTACCGTTGCATTGACTGTGACCTTGATATTTGTAAGTTCTGTATACATGAGCACCGACTTTTCAAGCACATGACTGGACGCCAACCGAACATCATTAAAATTGAAACAGGTAACATAGGAATTAACCTGACATCGGAGAAGTCATGTACCGACCATAAAGACGAGTCGCTGCAGATGTACTGTATGACGTGTGATGTCGCCATTTGTGTTTCATGCGTGTGTGAGAAACATCGGAAACATAACACCATGACCTTGGTCAAGAAACTACAAGTAGCTCGTAAACTTCTACAATTTGATTATGACCAGCTTATGCTCGATGTAAAAGAGGTCAAGAACAGCCTGACAAAACTGCATGATGTAGAAAAAAAGGGCGACAAATCGGCGGACGATGCCATTTCTCAGATCAAGGATTATACGCAGGGCATCATAAGCTGCATAGAGAAAATGTCCGATGAGAAAATTGATCAGATAAAAGCCGACAGAGGGAAACATTTGAAAGAAATTCACGATTACGAGAAAGATTTGGCTGTCTTTTTGGAGCAGCTTCATAGGGGGTCGACTTTTCTCGGCGATCTGCAGGATGAAGACATGTGCCTGGAATTGCTGACGGCTTTCCAAAAGTACAAAGGGGTAATAGAATCTACGCAAAAGTCTGTAGCAAACAGAAAAATTAAACAGAACAACTTTTCTTTCTGTCCAGGAAAAGTTAACAACAAACTTGGCAATATATGGATAAGTAGAAGTGTACTAGGTAACAATGAAGAGGAAAAAGTTTTCCTTCCAAGGGAGCAGACAAAGAAAGGAATGAGCAGACTGGTTTCTGGAAGAATTTCTTTGACTGGTTGCATGTTGGTGCTAGTTTTCTTGTTTTTGTTGATTGGACTGGTTCAGTTTGTGATGTGTATAGCAGATAATGGTGCTAATGTGGAAAACATAATGTGTACAGCATTGTATGGCTATCTTTGTCTTGCTGGGGTGTTTTCTTACAGAAAATCGAGATAATAAATGTAATCAGAATCTGTTTTTATCTGCATTCTGATTCTGAAATTTGGACTAGGTCTTCCAAACAATACTTTTTTTTATTTTTATTTGCCTTTATTTTTTAAAGCCACAACAGATTTGTAAGAAATTTGGCATGAATAAAGCTCCAAATTCTTAAGAAATATTAAATTCTGTAAAATAACAATAATACAGATAGGTTATGTTATCAAGTAACAGCAGATTGAAAATAGCTGATGCCTTTAAACATTTGTGTCTGAAATTCTATCTCAGAATCTTGATAAATACAGAGCTTACATTGAAAGTTGATAGGATGTATACCAGTCGCTTTGTAGTCATTTTCTTGCTAAATAGTATTTTCTATTGACCACCATATGTCATGTAAGATACAGAACTGTATTACAAGACATTGATGTAAAAGCTTTGTATGTGTGTAATATTGCAATTTTTATAATGACAAATCATGTTTTATTTTCAAATATACAATGTTACATTATTGTATTGTCAGACTACTTAAAACAAGTGAGAAATAGTTCATTGAATGAATGAAGTAAAGGATTCACGCTGTTTTTGCAAAGTAATGCTGTTGTGAACTATGTATCTCAGTAATTTTTATATGCTAAGAGTAATCATGGTATCTCCTAGTTATTCTCAAAATGAAGTTCTGCAGAAAAAAATATTCCCACAGACTGGGTGAAAATGAAGAATTTGTAGACTACAGAATTTAAGGCTTACACAGTGTGTGTTTGGTTATATTATTGTCAGACATGTGATCGAAAACCTAGAAAATACTGAAATGTACAAATAGTGCATTATAAAAAAGAAATTTAGAAAAAAAAGAACAGTTTAACTGTTTTATTGAAATGCTTGACTGTGTAACATCATGATTGTAAAAGGCAGTGAATAGCTGCTGTATATTTTGTTTCTATCACAGAAAAAAATCTGTTCTTCATGATTACGATTAATGAAAACTACAAGAAATAATTTTAATGCTATAATGTGCTGAAAAAATATTTATTATGCCTATTTTTGCAAGATGGCTTTTCCACTATGGCTTACAGTTGATTATATTAAATGTGCTATGGATGCCTGTCAGTGCATTGTAAAAATGTGATGTTTGTATGTGTAAAGCTTTGGCAGTGAAAAGGATATTTCATATAGTTACTTAGTGTTTTAGTGATTTTTAGCTCACCTGTCACAAAGTGACAAGGTGAGCTTTTGTGATCGCGTGGCGTCCGTCGTCCGTCGTCCGTGCGTCAGTGCGTGCGTGCGTGCGTGCGTGCGTAAACTTTTGCTTGTGACCACTCTAGAGGTCACATTTTTCACGGGATCTTTATGAAAGTTGGTCAGAATGTTCATCTTGATGATATCTAGGTCAAGTTCGAAACTGGGTCACGTGCGATCAAAAACTAGGTCAGTAGATCTAAAAATAGAAAAACCTTGTGACCTCTCTAGAGGCCATATTTTTCAAGAGATCTTCATGAAAATTTGTCAGAATGTTCACCTTGATGATATCTAGGTCAAGTTCGAAACTGGATCACGTGGGGTCAAAAACTAGGTCAGTAGGTCTAAAAATAGAAAAACCTTGTGACCTCTCTAGAGGCCATATTTCTTAATGGATCTTCATGAAAATTGGTCAGAACGTTCACCTTGATGATATCTAGGTCATGTTCGAAACTGGATCACGTGGGGTCAAAAACTAGGTCAGTAGATCTAAAAATAGAAAAACCTTGTGACCTCTCTAGGGGCCATATTTTTCATAAGATCTTGATGAAAATTGGTCAGAATGTTCAACTTGATGATATCTAGGTCAAGTTCGAAACTTGGTCACGTGGGGTCAAAAACTAGGTCAGTAGGTCTAAAAATAGAAAAACCTTGTGACCTCTCTAGAGGCCATATTTCTCAATGGATCTTCATGAAAATTGGTCAGAATGTTCACCTTGATGATATCTAGGTCAAGTTTGAAACAGGGTCACGTGGGGTCAAAAACTAGGTCAGTAGATCTAAAAATAGAAAAACATTGTGACCTCCCTAGAGGCCATATTTTTCATGAGATCTTCATGAAAATTGGTCAGAATGTTTACCTTGATGATATCTAGGTCAATTTCGAAACTGGGTCACGTGGGGTCAAAAACTAGGTCAGTAGGTCTAAAAATAGAAAAACCTTGTGACCTCTCTAGAGGCCATATTTCTCAATGGATCTTCATGAAAATTGGTCAGAATGTTCACCTTGATGATATCTAGGTCTAGTTTGAAACTGGGTCACGTGCGGTCAAAAACTAGGTCAGTAGGTCTGAAAATAGAAAAACTTTGTGACCTCTCTAGAGGCCATATTTTTCATATGATCTTTATGAAAATTGGTCAGAATGTTCACCTTGATGATACCTAGGTCAGGTTCGAAACTTGGTCACGTGCGGTCAATAACAAGGTCAGTAGATCTAAAAATAGAAAAACCTTGTGACCTCTCTAGAGGCCATATTTTTCAAGAGATCTTGATGAAGATTGGTCAGAATGTTCATCTTGATGATATCTAGGTCAAATTCAAAACTGGGTCACGTGCGGTCAAAAACTAGGTCAGTAGGTCTAAAAATAGAAAATTCTTGTGATGTCTCTAGAGGCCATATTTCTCACTGGATCTTCATGAAAGTTGGTGCGAATGTTCATCTTGATGATGTCTAGGTCAAGTTCATAACTGGGACATGTGCGGTCAAAAACTAGGTCAGTAGGTCGAAAAATAGAAAAACCTTGTGACCTCTCTAGAGGCCATATTTTTCACGAGATCTTCATGAAAATTAGTGAGAATGTTCACATTGATGATATCTAGGTCAAGTTTAAAAGTGGGTCACGTGCCTTGAAAAACTAGGTCATTAGGTCAAATAATAGAAAAACCTTGTGACCTCTCTAGAGGTCAATTTATTTTTTCAATGGATCTTCATGAAAATTGGTCAGAATTTTTTATCTTGATGATATCTAGGTCACATATGCTCAAAAACTAGGTCACTTTGTCAAATAATAGAAATAACGACGTCATACTCGGTTCAACACTGGGTCATGTGGGGATAGGTGAGCGATTCAGGACCATCATGGTCCTCTTGTTTAGTGACACAGTTGTGAGTGACAAAGATAAGTATTGATCGGATAGTTTGTACAGTAAATGTGATTGATCGAGGTAAATGAAAAAGAAGATTATTGCTGAACACAATTTTGGTTTGAGATGCAACAGTGTTACTTTGTTTTCTTGGAACTGAGCCAGGGCCCGCTCTGCCGTTAGCCATTGGCTATAAAATGCCACTTTGGCTATAAATTTGATGGTCCATTTTGCAATTTTAAACATATTTTTGTATGATCTTAACAGCTTTTTAGCTCACCTGTCACATAGTGACTTTTGTGATCACCCTTTGTCCGTCGTCAGTCCGTGCGTGTGTCCGTCCGTCCGTCCACAATTTTTTGTCTGCACGATAGTGGTTTCATTTATGATTTTATTTTAACCAAACTTGCACACAACTTGTATCACCATAAGATCTCGGTTCCTTTCTTGAACTGGCCAGAGATCCCATTATGGGTTCCAGAGTTATGGCCCCTGAAAGGGCAAAAATTAGCTATTTTGACCTTGTCTGCACAATAGCAGCTCTATTTATAATTTGATTTTTACCAAACTGGCACACAATTTGTATCAACATAAGATCTTGGTTCCTTTCTTGAACTGGCCAGATTAGCCAGGGAGCCAAAAGTGCGAGAAGTGCCTAGAAACAGGATTTACCTGTCCGGTCATGCTATAGTCAGTTTCTATATATATTATGAAAGTGCAAAGTCTCGCGGATCAGAAAAATCGGGCCTGCAAAACAAAAGCTCTTGCGAAATTTGAGAATATTAAGGGGAGATAACTCTGTATATTTGCAGTTTTTTCAGATTCAAAACGCTTTTTTGCTAACAAAACATGGCATCATGTTTCTAAAATCGGTTTAAATATATATATTTCAACATTGCTTTTATGCATAAGGCTTATGGTTGAAAAATACGCAAAATGTACTCATTTTATGTACATTTTATTATAAGATTTGGCACCTAAAATACCAGAGAATAAAATAAAAATATTTAACCTAAAATTTACTTTATGAAGAAGTAACCTTTAAAATGGTCTTATTTCTCAAAGTCATTTATTAATACCGCTGCGAAACAGTCTGTTAGAATAGAAAATCATCTAGATACTCTAGTTTAGGTTTGGCTAAGAAATACGCAAATCCGGGGTATTTTATGTACCCCACCCACTTTATATAATGCAAAAAATGTATAATAAAAATATTCGACCAACAACCAAGAAGATATGTTCTTTTTATCACGTATACAATATAATCTATATTTTTGACCATTTAAAGCTGGATGAGGGGTATTTAAAAGATTTTAAACAAAAAAAGGGGGTAGGAAAACCTATGTATTTACAACCGATAATTAGAATAAACAACCCGTTATCAGATAAGAGCAACACTAATGGAAGTCGAAAAAACCTTTACTTGCAAACTATTCATTTGGAAAGTAATTTATTTAGATACACTATAATGCAATCTAGTTCAGGTTTGGCTAAAGAATACGCAAATCCTGGGTATTTTATGTACCCCACCCACTTTATATAATGCAAAAAAATATATAATAGAAATATTTGACAAAAAATCAATGAGATATATTCTTTTTATCACGTATACAATATAATCTATGTTTTTGACCATATAAAGCTGGATGATGGGTATTTAAAAGATTTTAAGTAGAAAAAGAGGGTACCCCACCCTCTTTATATAATTGTATAATGCAAAAAATTCATAATAAAAATTTTCGACCAAAATTCCAGTATGGGTTCCAGAGTTATGGCCCCTGAAAGGGCCAGAATTAGCTATTTTGACCTTGTCTGCACAATAGCAGCTTCATTTATGATTTTATTTTAACCAAACTTGCACACAACTTGTATCACCATAAGATCTTGGTTCCTTTCTTCAACTGGCGAAATTGCATTATGGGTTCCAGAGTTATGGCCCCTGAAAGGGCCAGAATAAGCTATTTTGACATTGTCTGCACAATAGCAACTTCATTTATGGTTTGAATTTAATCAGACTTGCACAAAACTTGTGTCACCATAAGATCTCGGTTCCTTTTTTAAACCGGCCAGATCCCTTAATGGGTTCTAGAGTTATGGCCCCTGAAAGGGCCAAAATTAGCTATTTTGACCTTGTCTGCACAATAGCAGCTTCATTTATGATTTGATTTTAACCAAACTTGCACACAACTTGTATTACCACAAGATCTTGGTTCCTTTCTTGAACTGGCCAGATTCCATCATGGGTTCCAGAGTTATGGCCCCTTAAAGGTCCAAAATTGGCTATTTTGGCTTTTGCAGCCATATAGATACTTCATTTATGGTTTTATTTGATACAAACTTCCAAAATATCTTTAACAACAATAAATCTTGGATTCCATGACAAATCTGATCCAATGGTAGGTTCCAGAGTTATTTTATATCTGATTACCTCCCTTGATTGTAATCAAAACGGATTTATATCAGTAAGTACTTATAGGACTTATTTGAAATTTCATTATTGTCGTTAGTTGGACTGAGCCAATCAGGGTAGATAACTATGGACTGATTTTGTCAAATTACTTCCCTTTATTTCAAATTAAAATGGGTATATCTCCGTAACTAATGAAGATACTGATCTGAAATTTCATTTATTTTTGGTTAAATTTCTTCCCTTTGTTGTTCCTGTCCTTTGGACTTAGATATTTTTTCTGAGGACCTTCTTGTCCTCAAGTGCAATGATAACAGGTGAGCGATATAGGGCCATCATGGCCCTCTTGTTCTTTATTTGGCTACAGCCAGTTATTGGCCAGGGCGGGCCCTGTGAGCTGAGTTTCTCTTTAATTCAGCCTAAGTAAGGATATATTTATATGAATGAAAATTATAGGGTTTGTGTTTCGGTAGCAAAAATTTGAAGATCATTTTTTTTTAACACGCAAAAACCAAGGGATAGAATTATTACAAGATTCTTTATTTAAAAGTCAGTGATCCATAGTTTGTACTTTATGACCAGTCTATATTAGCATGATTGCTGTTGAAAAGAAATCTGTGAAAGTTTATTTCTTATGTCATGCAATAAAACACTAAGTCTTACTGAATTGCTTTTCAGTCAGTAAGAGTGTACTGTTTAACCTGATGACTCACAAAGGTTCTGATATTATGTTACTGTATCAGTATTTGTTTAGGACGAGACGAGTTATTCTCATTTATCTGTTATCTGTTTTATACATGTATGCAAACAATGAAAAAAATACAAGGCTTGTTGGGGGCTTATCGTGAGCTGGAAATGTTTGTCAAAATGGCTGTTTTGTGTATTTACCTGTATGTGTGTTTCCGTATATCTGATCTAGTCAGGACTAACTTTGACATGCATGGAGCAATATTAGTGAGTGTCAAAAAATGTTTTTCTGCATGAGATGGCTTGTTTGGTGCCAGACCCAGGTCTTTGTCTCAAAGATCAAGGGTAATAGTCCAAATTGAATTCAGATTTTGCTTCCATATACTTTAAAAAATCTTAGAAAAAGAATCATAAAAATCTATGTCTTCATGAAACAGTGATTACTAGAAAGGCCCCTGGAGACCGTTCTTTAAAGGGATTTGTTGAGCTTGCCAATTGTGCATCAAAATTCTTGTTACAAATTTTGCTAGTAAACCTGTTTATGCAATTAAATATTTTCAGCTTTAAGTTAATAAACACTGTTAATGGCTTGTTGTGAAATCATTGAACGTCTTGAGCATAAAATGTCATGGTTTTGGCTACAACAGTTATTTTATGGGGATATTGATTGTGGATTTCATCTTTTAAAAGATGAAGTATATGGGCATTAATTCAATTTTATGGATTGATGCATTTGCAAAATTCACCCAGTTTAGTCCTTTAAGAAAATTAAGGATTTTGTTGTACTCGTATATTGTTTGGTGATAGAACACATATATTTTATATCTCTGTATATATTTGAATACAAGTATTTGAGCTTTATATTTATGTGTTTGCCATATCAGTTAAAGATAAACTGTCGGTGCTGCATTTAACTCTTACTGTAGATAATCTTTTAAGGTTTTGTTCATGGAAAAATGTTAATGAGTCATTTAGAAATGTATATTAGAAATTAGTTAAGTATTTAATTTTTAGTTAAGAGTTTTAAAGAAATGAGCCGCGCCATGCGAAAACCATTCGCACAGTCTAGTCAGGATCAGTGCTGTTCACTAACGGTTTCTCTAATTGCAATAGGCTTTGAAAGCAAACAGTATAGATCCTGACCAGACTGGGTAGATGTGCGGGCTGGCCTGGATTCATGCTGGTCGCAAATGCACTATGTTGGTTTTCTCATGGTGCAGCTCAAATATTGTTTTTGTTTTTCTGCAGATTTATGATATTATCTAATGTGATATTAGTGTACCTTTAACCCTTATCATGCTGGACATGATTGATTCTGCCTTTGCAACCAGTGCAGTCTGATTAAGATCTGTACTGTTCGTCATTCAGTCAGTATATTTTTGGTAAGCACCCCTTTTAACAGTTAATGGCACTGGCCGAATTGAAAGATGGAAATTTAGCAGGGTAAGGGTTGAAGTTATTTTTAGTGAATTAATTTATTTAATGTTAAGACTGTTCTATTCATTTGTAAGTATTGGTAAATCTATGATTTTGAAACAACGTATACTTCCCTCTTACCTTTCAGAACGTACAATTTGTTTACTTCCATTAATATGGAAAAATTCAAAAAATCATGAGTAGATATTAATCTGGAGATAGCCAGTCCAATACCAAGGTTCTTCCTATGCATTTTATTTCAGGGATTGCAATGTAGAACTGTTTGTCCTCCACATGCTTTTAATGTTTGAAAATTGTCTGTATGGAAAAAGGAAGTTAGTATGCAAAGATTTGGTAGTATGCAAAGACTGTTTCGGACAGTTGTCCACAAAATATTGGCAAAGTAGGTTAAACATAGTTATGCGTTTAGTGAACACTGCATATTGAGAACTGACTGAGTGACTGGACCTATCAGGGTGGTTATCTAATTTGTCAAAGATATTTTGCCATTAAGCATTCTGACAAAGTTTCGTGAACATTGGATGAAAACTTCCCCTGTTGCAGAGCAGATATTGTCACCATTCACAGTTTTAAGTCATTTATGGGCAATAACTCCAGGGTAACATTGACAATCCAGCTGGTTATTGAACTTGACTGAGATATTAATATACTCACCAATATTTTGATCAAGTTTCGTGAACTTTAGATAAGAACTTCTCATTTTTTGTGGATACTGCTTTCTTCTGCAGGGGATCCCATAAAACGTCACATTTCGTGGGGGTATAAAAAAAAAAAAAGCAAACTTAAATATATTCTACAAGAATCGAGCTCAGGATGTCTGTCACTTACACTCATGGGAAATAATCTACAAAGATGAATAATTTCCAAAAATCACTCGATTGTAAAAGAACCTCAGTTTTATAATCTTTGTGATTATCATACCTCATCAACAAAGGAATATACTTTAGGTATTATAAAAATGTGTATTACCAGTCCAGCCCTTGGTTTATTGACATTAGTTAGGAATGAGGAAATGCCATCAAAGTTTAAGTTTATAGGTAGCTTGAATGGAAACCAAAGGTCAATAATCAAATTTGGGGTTGGTTGGGTCATGTTTCAAAAAAAAATAGTGGTAATAACTTGCTATAGAAATACAGGTTTACGAGAAAATATGAACATTCTTAAATAGCTGTTTTACTTGAAAGCAGATTTAGAATTTTGTGTATGGGAATGGATTTGCCCAATTTGTCCGGAGGTGTGCTCCTAGCATCATTTTAATTAAAAGCAAGGGTCAAATGATGCATTTTGACTAATACTGAACATGAATAGTGTGTGGTAAAGCTGCCCCAATGTTGGCTTTTTTACACGTTGATAGATAGCAATAAGATTAAAGTTCAGAGCCAACAAGTATCAACTCTGGGTAGTTTATGTTAATGTGATACTAGAAGTTTTAGTCCGAGTTGTGTTTGATTTTTAGCTCGACTATTCGAAGAATAGTCTAGCTATTCTACTCACCCTGGCGTCGGCGTCGGCGTCGGCGTCACACCTTGGTTAAGTTTTTGCATGCAAGTACATACAGCTATCATTTAAAGGCATATAGCTTTGAAACTTATTTATTCTTTTTCTAGGTCAATTACCAACCTCACTGGGTCAAGTTCCATAACTCTAACATGTATTTTGAGCAAATTATGCCCCCTTTTGGACTTAGAAAATTCTGGTTAAAGTTTTACATGCAAGTTACTATCTCCAAAACTAATGCAGATATTGAATTGAAACTTCACATGTGTCTTCGGGGTTATAAAACTAGTTGATAGCACCAAGTCCCATAACTCTGACCTTCATTTTGGCCAAATTATGCCCCCTTTTGGACTTAGAAAATTCTGGTTAAAGTTTTGCGTGCAAGTACATACAGCTATTACTAAAAGGCATATAGATTTGAAACTTATTTTTTCTTTTTCTAGATCAATTACCTACCTCACTGGGTCAAGTCCCATAACTCTGGCATGTATTTTGGCCAAATTATGCCCCCTTTTGGACTTAGAAAATTCTGGTTAAAGTTTTGCGTGCAAGTACATACAGCTATTACTAAAAGGCATATAGATTTGAAACTTATTTTTCTTTTTCTAGATCAATTACCTACCTCACTGGGTCAAGTCCCATAACTCTGGCATGTATTTTGGCCAAATTATGCCCCCTTTTGGACTTAGAAAATTCTGGTTAAAGTTTTGCGTGCAAGTACATACAGCTATTACTAAAAGGCATATAGATTTGGAACTTATTTATTCTTTTTCTAGATCAATTACCTACCTCACTGGGTCAAGTTCCATAACTCTTAACATGTATTTTGAGCAAATTATGCCCCCTTTTGGACTTAGAAAATTCTGGTTAAAGTTTTACATGCAAGTTACTATCCCCAAAACTAATGCAGATATTGAATTGAAACTTAACATGTTTCTTCGGGGTTATAAAACTAGTTGATAGCATCAAGTCCCATAACTCTGATATGTCCCCTTTTGAACTTAAAACTCTTTTGATATTTAACATTTTGGGTAATAATTTCCAGCTTCTGTGACAATATTTCGAATAGTCGAGCTTGGCTGTCTTATGGACAGCTCTTGTTATTCTCCGTGTCAAAAACCCAGGAGGCATGAAGTGTTTGTTTTGTCCGTCCATCACCTTTTTTTTGTTATAAATTTCCACAGTTTCCATTCATTTCAGTTGAAAGACTTTCACCTATGATCCTAAAACTTGGTATGCTGGTCGTCCTTCTGTCTTCTAGCAGTTCAGCTACTGCTCAGTAACTTTATGATTGCTTTGACCTTTATCCCCATATTTGACAGGCAGATTGCTTCAGGCATATTTTGATCTGTAAATCAGTGCACCTTTTTTTCGCTTTATAATATCACATCTGTACGTTTTAGTATTCAATCCAAACAATTTCCAAGTGATTCAGGTCAAAGTTGTTTTTCAACATCCATGTCCAGCGTGTTTCTGGAAAAACTTGTGGAGGAAAAAAATTGGAACTGCTGCCTTACCCTTCCATGATAAAGAGAGGCGACTTATTAAATGGGGTCCGACTATTTAGTTTTGCTGTTTATCTGTGATTTCAGAGGATGTGAAAGTTTTGATTCACAGCTTATATTTTTATTTTGATGTAAATGAGGTGTGAAATCAAAATTTTTAGTCCTTTTTTAGTGACATACAACTTTGTTGGTGTGACAGCTTGATGTCCGTCGTGCATTGTGCGTCAACAATTTCTAAAAAAATCTTCTTCTTGAAAACCACTAGGCAGAATTACACCAAACTTCACAGGAATGATCCTTGGGTGGCCCCCATTTCAAAATTGCTCAAAGAATTGAATTCCATGCAGAACTCTGGTTGCCATTGCAACCGAAAGGAAAACTTTAAAAATCTTCTTGTCCAAAACCACAGGGCCCAGGGCTTTGATATCTAGTGGTCCTCTACCAAAATTGTTCAAATTATCCCCCTAGGGTCAAATATGGCCCTCAGTAGCCTAGTGGTAGAGCGTCCGCTTCGAGTGCGGTAGGTCGTGGGTTCGATCCCCAGCAGCATCATACCAAAACGTGACAAGGCAGTCTGAAAGACAGCTAAATCCCCCGCCACTGCTATGGATAGTGAAAGGGTAAACCTTTGATTTTAGCTGTGACATTGACCTTGAACTGACATGGCTGACTCTTGAATTCTGCACAACGTCTTGATGAGGTGATCATTTGACCCAAGTTTCATGAAAATCCTTCAAGGGGTTAAGGAGATACAGAGCTGAAACCTTTGACCTTCAGTTGTGACCTTGACCTTGAGTTGACATGGCTGACTCATGAGTTCTTGATGAGGTGATCATTTGACCCAAGTTTGATGAAAATCCTTCAAGGGGTTTAGGAGATACAGAGTGGACACAAAATGGAAGGCTCAAACCTTCGACCCTTAGTTGTTACCTTGACCTTGAGCTGGCATTGTTGACTCATAATTTCTGCACATCGTTTTGATGAGGTAATCATTTTACCCAAGTTTTATAAAATTCCTTCAAGGGGTTTAGGAGATATAGAGCGGACACGAAATGGAAGGCTCAAACCTTTGACCTTCAGTTGTGTCCTTGACTTTGAGCCGACTTGGCTGACTCATAAGTTCTGCACATCGCCTTGATGAGGTGATCGTTTGACCCATGTTTGATGAAAATCCTTCAATGACTTTAGGAGATATAGAGCGGACACAAAATGGAAGGCTTAAACCTTTGACCCCTAAGTTGTGACCTTGACCTTGAGCCGGCATGACCGACTCATGGGTTCTGCACATCGTCTTGATGAGGTGATCATTTGACCAAAGTTTGATAAAATTCCTTCAAGGCGTTTAGGAGATATAAAGCGGACACAAAATGGAAGGCTCAAACCTTTGACCTTAAGTTGTGACCTTGACCTTGAGCCGGCATGGCTGATTCATGGGTTCTGCACATCGTCTTGATAAGGTGATCATTTGACCCAAGTTTTATAAAATCATGAAAATCCTTCAAGGGGTTTAGGAGATATGGACCGGACACGATTTTGTTACGGAAGGACGGATGGATGCAGACCATTCCTATAATCCTTCCGCCACGGCGGGGGATTAAAAAATGATACCAGTACAGTCGACATTGTATTAAGAGACCACCCAAGGGACTGCTAAGAAGTGGTCTCTTAATGGAATGGTCTCTTAATGAATTTCAGTAAGATGAAAAGAAAAGTTATTTTTAACTGTTAATGTAACAGTATTAATTATGAACATACATGTATATTTCAAAAATCTGTTTTTACATCGTGAACACTTTTCCAAGTACACAAACCGTAAAAATTATGGCTAGATTGTTTGTAAGTTTGACTGATACAAAGGTTAATTGCATTCAGTCACGTGCAAAACGTACTTACTAATAACACAGACAAAGAAATGCCTGGTAGAATTTTGGTACCTGGTCGCTTAATAGATACTTTTTTCGAATATTTTACCTGTCGGGACTACATTAATGTGGTCGCTGGTCGTTTGATAAAAAAGTCGTTTAATGGAATGAATTTATGTACTGAAAACGTTTGGGAGCATGCAAAAACAGGGCCTTTGCAGAATATACTTTTTATCTTTGCCAAATATTTGCCATAACCTTTGCAGAACAGTTGCAGCACATGATTGCTGAATATATTCCGCAGACGAGTAGAAATGGAACGAAATGTGCAACTATTCTGCAAAGCTTTTGCAAATATACACTACGCACACAGAATGCAAATACTTCGCAAACAATTTACAATTCGCAGCTGAAACTTCAGCAAATAAATCGCAAAGTGATAGCAAAGTAATCGCAAAGTGATAGCAAAGTATTTGCAAATTGCCTGCAAATAATATGCAAAGTATTAGCAAATATGTAACAAATAGCAAAAAATGAATTTCTGAGGTTCAAAAAAAAGGACTTTGTTTAATATCTGAAAAACAGATGTAAATTCACAAAACCATTTGCAGTTTAAATAACTATTAAAAGTCAACCATTGCAGTGATCATTCAGTAACAATAACTGAAATAATGTAAGTTTCAACAATAATTTGCTTCAATCAGTAAAAAGTGTTTTATATAACTATCATTGATTAACATTACCTTTCTACATGCTGCAATATTCTCTGTTTCTTGGAAGTCTCATTGCTTAACAACATGGTATTGAATTATCCTTATTCAACAAAATTTATATCCAGAAAAAAATAATTAGAATATAATAATCTGTTTAAGTTAACACAAGTTTGCATCACCAAAATATTTCTACTAACTGATGTGTAAACATTTCCTCACAATATTTTCAAAAATCCTGCCATTTGAATATAGACCAATCAGAAAACAGAATGGTTAATTACTTCCTGTACCTAGAGTCTACCAGGAAAGCAAATTCATCTATGTTAACTATTTGCAAATGCTTTGCTCTTTCATTTGTGTACAAAGTGTTTATTTGCAATACCTTTGCTAACTAAATGAGCTAAGTGTTTATTTGCAGATGCTTTGCTGTCTGCTAATTTAACAAAGTATTTGTTTGCAAAACCTTTGCAGTCTGTAATTTATCTAAGTGTTTATTTGCAAACCCTTTGCTTCAGTGTGATATGTTTTGCAGACTGTTTGCAAAAGTCTGATGCAAATACTTTGCAATCACTTGGAATATAGTTTTGAGAAAACAAATATTTAAAATATATTCTGCAAATACATGACAAAGGGTTAAATATGTATGGGAGGGTCCTTCTGACCGGTCGTTTAATACAAAAATCGCTTAATAGAGGTGGTCGCAAGTACGATGTCGACTGTACTTCCCTTGCTTGGCGCTCAGCATTAAAAGGGAAACTGGCCTCTTCTCTCATACCCTCGTGGCGATGGATTCCATCAGGAATGAGGTGTCGAGAGTGATTAATATAAATTGTAGAACTTCCTTCACAATCGACCTAAAATAAATTCTGTATAAACTAATTAAGGCCCCGCTCTGGGGTCACATGGTTTATATAGACTTATATAGGGAAAACTTTGTAAATCTTCTTGTACAAAACCACATGGCCTAGGGCTTTAATATTTTGTATGTAGCATCATCTAGTGGTCCTCTACCAAGATTGTTCAAATTATCCCCCTAGGGTCAAATATGGCCCCGCCATGGGGGTCCCAAGTTTTACATAGACTTATATAGGAAAAAAAGTGTAAAAATCTTCTTGTCTGAAACCACAACACTTAGACCTTTGATTTGTAGCATTGTCTTACGGTCCTCAACCAAAATTGTTCAAATTGTACCCCTTGGGTGAAAAGAGGCCCTGCCCTTGGGGTCCCAAGTTTTATATAGACTTGTATAGGAAAAAGCTTTAAAAATCTTCTTGTCTGAAACCATACGACCTAGGCTTTTGATATTGACCAAAATTGTTCAAATTATGCCCCTGGGGTTAAAAGAGACCTGGCCCTGGGGTCACTTAGTTATTATGTGAGTTATATAGGAAAAATACTTCAAAAATCATCTGATCCTATTTCCAAGACTGTTTAATTATAATTACCTGATGACCCCAAGTAATATGATGTCACTTGACTATGACCATGACCTTCTGACCTACTTTCTTGTTTTTAGCTCACCTGTCACAAAGTGACAAGGTGAGCTTTTGTGATCGCGCGGCGTCCGTCGTCCGTCCGTGCGTGCGTGCGTCCGTCCGTCCGTAAACTTTTGCTTGTGACCACTCTAGAGGTCACATTTTTCATGGGATCTTTATGAAAGTTGGTCAGAATGTTCACCTTGATGATATCTAGGTCAAGTTCGAAACTGGGTCACGTGCCATCAAAAACTAGGTCAGTAGGTCTAAAAATAGAAAAACCTTGTGACCTCTCTAGAGGCCATATATTTCACAAGATCTTCATGAAAATTGGTCAGAATGTTCACCTTGATGATATCTAGGTCAAGTTCGAAACTGGGTCACGTGGGGTCAAAAACTAGGTCAGTAGGTCTAAAAATAGAAAAACCTTGTGACCTCTCTAGAGGCCATATTTCTCAATGGATCTTCATGAAAATTGGTCAGAATGTTCACCTTGATGATATCTAGGTCAAGTTCGAAACAGGGTCACGTGCCGTCAAAAACTAGGTCATTAGGTCTAAAAATAGAAAAACCTTGTGACCTCTCTAGAGGCCATATTTCTCAATGGATCTTCATGAAAATTGGTCAGAATGTTCAGCTTGATGATATCTAGGTCAAGTTCGAAACTGTGTCACGTGCGGTCAAAAACTAGGTCAGTAGGTCTAAAAATAGAAAAACTTTGTGACCTCTCTAGAGGCCATATTTCTCAATGGATCTTCATGAAAATTGGTCAGAATGTTCAGCTTGATGATATCTAGGTCAAGTTCGAAACTGGGTCATGTGCGGTCAAAAACTAGGTCAGTAGGTGTAAAAAATAGAAAAACCTTGTGACCTCTCTAGAGGCCATATTTTTCAATGGATCTTCAGGAAAATTGGTCAGAATGTTTTCCTTGATGATATCTAGATCAAGTTCGAAACTGGGTCACATTGGGTTAAGAAATAGGTCAGTAGATCTAAAAATAGAAAAACCTTGTGACCTCTCTAGAGGCCATATTTTTCATGAGATCTTCATGAATATTGGTCAGAATGTTCACCTTGATGATATCTAGGTCAGGTTCGAAACTGGGTCACGTGGGGTCAAAAACTAGGTCAGTAGGTCTGAAAATAGAAAAACCTTGTGACCTCTCTAGAGGCCATATTTCTCAATGGATCTTCATGAAAACTGGTGAGAATGTTCAACTTGATGATATCTAGGTCAGGTTCGTAACTGGGTCATGTGTGGTCAAAAACTAGGTCAGTAGGTCTAAAAATAGAAAAACCTTGTGACCTCTCTAGAGGCCATATTTTTCACGAGATCTTCATGAAAATTGGTGAGAATGTTCACCTTGATGATATCTAGGTCAAATTTAAAAGTGGGTCACGTGCCTCCAAAACCTAGGTCATTAGGTCAAATAATAGAAAAACCTTGTAACCTCTCTAGAGGCCATATTTTTCAATGGATCTTCATGAAAATTGGTCAGAATTTTTTATCTTGATGATATCTAGGTCACTTGCGCTCAAAAACTAGGTCACTATGTCAAATAATAGAAATAACCACGTCATACTCAGTTCAGCACTGGGTCATGTGGGGATAGGTGAGCGATTCAGGACCATCATGGTCCTCTTGTTTAAGATACAGCCTTGAAATTTTGATGACATACACAGTTTTGCACACAAATCGTAAAACTGAATTTCATTGACCATGAATGTGACCTACTGACCTTAATATTTTATCATCAGTTTGACATGTGAAACATGTAGCTCATATTACTCAGGTGAGCAATCCAGGGTCATCATGACCCTCTTGTTTGGAGTTAACCTCTTTTTTGAACCCTTTCCAGCATTTTCAGGTGGCATAATATCATACAGTGTTGACGTCATTCTTGTTGCTTATACTTTTGTGATATTTTTGTTAGTGCTAATCATATTGAGAGAATTGCAATAAATATCTGAATATTTTTTAAATGTTTGATTTATTAGACTAGTAAACATGTATATCTTATTTGATATTTATATGCATTGTACAGCAATTTTCCTTGAGACATTTTTACTGTCTGGTATACAATCATGGCAAATATACTTAATCACGCAAAAAAAGTAAATTAGTTAAAAGCTATTTTGTTTGGTTTTTGTATCATCACATTCTTTCCATATGGCAAAATGATTGTGTGTTGAACAGATATAATTTTCCCCACTGACTGTCCAGCCCTTTTCAATAGATATGAAATTATAGGTGAATTTCTTTCGCTTGAACTCAGATTATTAAAACAACACCCTTCTTTTGAAGTCATTGTTATGTCCAGGCAAAATTCCTATAAAATGTATATTGTTCGAGGGGTTGAACTACCAATTAACTCAAACCAATTTTGCCTACTCCTTCAAGTTCTAACATCTGTAAAATACATACACAGACAAACAAAACATTTACACAATACAACATCTTAAAGGAATAGTTTCCATGGAAAAGATTCATGCTGTATGTCGTGTGGTTCTCTTACTAACCAAAGTAAAATGCAGAAATCATTTTCTGAATGATCGCAGTTCACAAATCAACTTAAGGTTTAGAATTAAGCTTTGAGAAACAAAAATCAAGCAACAGCAGATCATAGAAAGAAAGAATTGTTTAACATGAAAATTGAACAGCATGTAAAACATGTATATAACTTTATGAAACAAGTGTCAGTATACTGATATAAACATTAAATTCCGGAAAAGGACTGCCTAAAGGGGCCCCTCTTCCGGACAGTCAAACGCCTTTAAAAACTCACCAATTTCAAAGACCTGTTACACATGTTCGTTTTGATGTATTTGCAATAGCGTGCGAGCGGTGAAATTTCACATAAGGTGGAACACAGTTTTCAGCAATTGTTCATCTTTAGGCATGAAGGGGGCAATTAGCCGGATATGCCTCCGTGGTCCACTCGAATGTAGTCCATATCAATATATAGTGCAATTTTCCCGCCTAGTAAAGGCCATTTTCATGCCAGATATAAGCTTTATTTATGCTTGATTGTAAAAAGGAATGTCCGCAGATGATTTTAAGCTACGTTATATGCTTCAAAAGTTGATTGGAAGCTGCCTTGTAAAATGAAAGTGAAAGTAGGTATTTCCTGATGTCTACCTACGCAATATTAACGTTTTCATCACGTGTCTCAGTCACGTGACCATGGTTTCACTGCATTATGGTCAACCCCATATTTTTTGGGTATATTTTGATTGCCTAAAGACAGACCTTCAAGACAAGGGTAGTCTCGCAGGAAGTGAAAGACTAGAAATCTTGATAAAAATATGTTATAAGTTGTTAATTTTATATAGAAAATAGTAGCGGATGCATTTAATACATTCATACCTTTATTTCTTTACAAATGGCATTCATTTTCAAAGGGAGACAACTTTTTCTTGACAGATACTTAAAATATTTGGAAAAAGGTGTCTCCCTTTGAAAATGAATGCCATTTGTACTTAAAAACAGATAAAAACCTTGTTTTCTTTTGCAAACTTTATTTTTATTTTGGTCAAGTAATTTACTGACATAACAAAAATCTGACATTGAATATAAACTTATGTCAAAGTAAACAAAAATTGCATGTACATAAAACAATCAGTAACAAAAAGATCACAACAATTCTTCTTTTCAACTTTACCTATTAAATAATGGAGCCGCACCATGAGAAAACCAACATAGTGGGTTTGCGACCAGCATGGATCCAGACCAGCCTGCGCATCCGCGCAGTCTGGTCAGGATCTATGCTGTTCGCTTTTAAAGCCTATTGGAATTGGAGAAACTGTTAGCGGACAGCACGGATCCTGACCAGACTGCGCGGATGCTATGTTGGTTTTCTCATGGCGCGGCTCATATAAGGGTACTTCCCAAAACAGCTTCTACCTTCTCTAAGTTCACAACAACCTCTGTATGTTCGCAACTTCTACATCTATTCAGTAAGATAAATACAAAGAAGCAATTATTACAGATAAACCAGTTGTTAAAGAAAATGTGCCTTTTGATAGTTTTATATCATGAAGCAAAGGTTCTGATGAAAAAAGTCCGCCACAAATAATGAAATCATGACATTGTGAATTGTCTTTTCTTTTTAAACGTCAACTGCTTTTAAGCAAACTTTAACGATTTTTTCTCTCACTTTTTGAGTATTTCTTTCAGAGATTTACTTCAGCAAGGAAACAGCCAATTACATGCAGACAGATTTCTATCAGATATCAAGAAAAAGGTTTCACTGTCTTAAAATAAAATTTTGTAATTACCTCCCTTTAAGGTGAAAATGCTACAACTGCTGTTTCCTGTCATACCTTAACAAGTCACATTCAATGATGCCAATTTAGTGTTATCAAACTTATCATGTCAGTAAAGGGTATTCACAGGAGAGCAATATAATGAAAAGAAATATTTCAAACAAGAGCTCATAGAACACGAAATGCGCCCCTTGATGCATTCAGTAATTGCACAAGTTACAGAAATTATATGGTCATTGTACATAAAATTTCTACTGTTCTGGGTCAATGTGACCTTGATCTTTGACCTATTGACCTAAAAATCAAAATAGGGGTCATCTGCTGGTCATGACCAACCTCATGTCAACTTTCATGATCCTAGGCCCAAGCATTCTTGAAACCATTTAACTGTTCCAGGTCACTGTGACCTTGACCTTTGACCTACTGACCTCAAAATCAATAGGGGTCATCTGCTGGTCATGACAAACCTACCTATCAATTTTCCTGGTCCTAGGCCTAAGCGTTCTTGAGTTATCGTTCAGAAACCATTTAACTGTTCCTGGTCACTGTGACCTTGACCTTTGACCTACTGACCTCAAAATCAATAGGGGTCATCTGCTGGTCATGACCAACTTCCCTATCAACTTTCACGATCCAAGGCCCAAGCATTCTTGAGTTATCATCCGGAAACCGTCTAACTGTTTTGGGTCACTGTGACCTTGACCTTTGACCTACTGACCTCAAAATTATTAGGGATCATTTGCGGGTCATGACCAACCTCCCTATCAACTTTCACGATCCTAGGCCCAAGCGTTCTTGAGTTATCATCCGGAAACTGTTTAACTGTTCCGGGTCACTGTGACCTTGACCTTTGAACTACTGATCTCAAAATCAATAGGGGTCATCTGCTGGTGATGACCAACCTCCCTATCAACTTTCATGAATCCTAGGCCAAAGCGTTCTTGAGTTATCATCCAGAAACAGATTGGTCTACATACCGACCGACGGACAGACCTACCGGCCAACATCTGCAAAACAATATACCCCTCCTTCTTTTAAGGGGGGCATAATAAATATACATCTCTTTCACTCAAGAAATATTTTTCAAAACATAAAGACATTAATATGGGCAGAAAGACTCCTACTGAATTTGTTCAAACACAGAGACAAATAAAAAAACTTAACCCTTACCATGCTAAACTTTTATAATGAACTTGTCCATCTTTCAGTTTAGACAGTACCATTAACTGTCTAAAGGGGTGCTTACCAAAATGATACTGACTGAGTGGTGAACAGTGCAGATCCTGATCAGACTGCACATACGATCATGATGTACACTGGTCGCAAAGGCAGAATCAATCGTGTTCAGCATGATAAAGGTTAATGTGTGTAGAACAAACATTGTGGTTGCCAATAAGTAATAAAGCTAACAAACTTTCTAAGAGAATTTCTTCATATTCTATAAATAGAATATGTTGCATAAATAGAACATCACTCTGATATACCATAAGGAATCTTGAATCACAGACAAGGGAGTTAATCATTGATATTACAGTGAAATACAAAATTGCAAACTGAATCACTGCACTTTGTTACATGCCTCCATAACAAACCTGCTAACAGGAAGTATGTAGGAAATATACCAACATATAAATTTAACCCTTAGCCTGCTGGCAGCAAGTTATTCTTCCTTTGCGACCAGTGCAGACCAAGATCAGCCTGCACGTCTGTGCAAGCTGATCATGGTCTGCACTGTTCGCTATTCAGTCAGAAAATTTTCATTGAACACCCCTTTGAATAATAAATGGTACTGCCCAAATTGAATTATGGACCAGTCCATTTTAGAAATTTAGGAGGCTAAAGGTTAAATAAAAAACAACTTACAAGTATTATAGACTGTACAAGTTGAATTATGCATCAAAACTGTAAAACAAATCAAACTAAAGAACAGTACAAATAGTTGTTTCATAATTAAGCAAAATCCTCTGCAAATAATGTTTGACAACAAAAAATACCCAACAAAAAGTTCTTATTGAAAATGATGTATATTCTGGATCTTGGAACCATTTTAATTTGCAGTCCAAAAAGTAAGGTCCCAATTTAGTAGTAATAGATTTGTGATTTTTAAAGAAACAAATGCAATTCAAGAAAACAAGAATATTCAATACTATTTCTGGAAAACAAGAATATTCAATACTCTTTTGGAAAACAAGAATATTCAATACTATTTCTGGAAAACAAGAATATTCAATACTATTTTGGAAAACAAGAATATTCAATACTATTTCTGGAAAACAAGAATATTCAATACTATTTTGGAAAACAAGAATATTCAATACTATTTCTGGAAAACAAGAATATTCGATACTATTTTTTGAAAATAAGAATATTCAATACTATTTCTGGAAAACAAGAACATTCAGTTCACATAAAATACTGGATCTGGGGTTATAAACCCAAAGGAATTGCATGTCTGTCAGAAAGCTATCTTATCTAATATGTCAGCCATGGCCAGATACTGATATACTGTGCATCCGTAAAAACATTTTTTTAACTGAAAACTTTGTACGGTTTTATATGTTCACAAGTTTATAAATCTAACAATGATGAAAAACTGCTAATATGCATGCTGAATCATATACCATGTGCATTTTTCTTGGTCTGTTCGACTGATATGACACTTGTACATATAATATGCTATCCTTTAGCCTGCTGGCGCCAAGTGATTCTGCCTTTGCAACCAGTGCAGGCTGATCATGGTCTGCACTATTTGCTATTCAGCCAGTAAATTTTCAGTGTCCATCCCTTCTAATTATAAATGGTACTGACCAAACTGAATGATGGACCAGTCCATTTTAGAAATTTAGCAGGCTAAAGGCTAATTAGCTGAGTCAATGAAGAAATTGGTGCAATCTCACAAAAACAACTTCTGTTGTGTAAGTATACATCATCACTTGACATTAATTTTATGTTATATGTTGTTTTGAGTGTGTAATATGTGCCACAGTGTTGGCTGGAACATTCAACATCAAGAGTAAATATATTTATGAAATTAGTTTGTTAAACTATGAAATTTCAATAGGACCATCACTTGGTTTCAGATCTATAAATATATCTGCACATCACTGAATAAAATATCAGGTAAAAAATATAAAATATTATGCTTATATTATGCAAGATCTGGTCCATAGATTATAAGATGTTGACCAATTTCAATTTGGCAGTATCTGAGAGGTTGTTTCTAAGTACAATCTTGAAATGGTTTTATAATAACTGGACCTGATCTTAACTGGAGAATCAGTATGTGTACATAACTTCATTATGCCTCAATTCATTGACCTATGAAAAGCTGCGCTTTTAAACAAGCCACAAACCACTGATTAGTTAGAAAATCTAAGATCAAGAGGTTAATCCCAAAATGATTAAAACTTACTTGGATCACTCTGAATTAGAAACAGTTGGTAACAGAAATCTGAAAACACCATACTGAAATGGACTGTAACAATCAGAGAAATAATTAATACAAGTCCATATCAAATATCTTACCTAAACAATTACACATTATATTAATCATTTAAGATAACGTGTCAGCTCAGCGAGTCAACATAAACATGTTAATAATATTTACGTAATATATGGTATATGTTAATCATGGCTATCATTCTAAAATTGTGTGTATGTTTGGGTTAAATGTTTTTTTCAACAATTTTTCAGTCATATAAACGATGGCGTCTACTAGTAGCAGTGAGCACAATGCCTACCTTTACAGTGCTGCCTCACTGGAATATCATGTCATAGACATGTGACATGATACCCCACCCAGTCACATTATACTGACACCGGGCTGACCAGTCCTAGCCTTATAATGCTGAGCGCCAAGCAAGGAAGCTACTACAGTCAAACCTGTCCTAAGTGACTGCACAGGGGAAGTTGAGATTGTGGTCTCTTAACTCAGGATAGAGTTCTGAGCATGTATTTCGGTAAAGAAGCTGTCATGAAGAAACAAGCTGATTTTCCAGCTTCAAGACAAGTTTGTTTATGATTTTCGCCACTCTGGTAAAGGGAATCTACTCTACGTGCTAATTTTTTAGGCTAAAAACTACGATTGCCATTCGTATGATCTGTATAAAACGCAAGACCACTATTAGGTAATAGTAGTTTATTTTTCCTTAACCAAAATTAATTTTATATGAAGTTATGTATTTTGAGGAAAGAAATATAAAAAATTGTAAATAATATAATACTAATAAAACTATTACCTTTAACTGATATCAAATTGTGAACAACAAAACTGGCACGAGGTGTCACGCTAATTGCCGATAATTACTGGCCATTTGATCTATGAAGTTTAACAGGTCGTAACAAAGGATGATCACACCTTTTGTTATCGGTTTGAATTGAGAAGTTGATGTCATTTTTTGTCTATTTCATTTTCAAGTTGGTCGCTTGATAACAGGTAAATGTAATGAATGGGAAGTAAAATAAATGGTCGCTGGTCACGTTTTACGGCATGTCACTTGTCTCGAGTACATTATTGTTGAAATCGCAAAGGAGGAATTTAAAGTGGTCGCTTAGGTCAGGAAGTGGCTTAACTCAAGTGGTCGCAAGGGCAGGTCCAACTGTAATAGCATTTTTCACGTCTTTGGTATGACACGGCCGCGGATCAAACCCATGACCTCCTACACTTGAAGCAGGCACTCTACCACTAGGCTATCTAGGCAGTTCTAAAATTGATATATCAGTATACTAAATGTATATATTTTCTTTTTACGTATTTTGCTCATAACCATATCCAACAATAAATATGTTCATACCAACCTGTCAGCTGATACATTATACTAAATGATTAGTACTTTGTGTTAAACTTGCAAATTATCCTCTATCATCAGTATTTCTGTCCTAACCTTAAATTACTTTTGTTTACAGTATTTATTTCAGCTAAGTGCATGTACAGTGCATATGTTATCAACTTCTCTTCTTATATATCTAACAACAGTCAGACATATTATTCAACTGTCAAAAATTGTATTCAACTTTCCGACATTATAACTGTCAAACATTGTATTCAACTTTCCGACATTGTATTCAACTGTTAAGATGCTGTATGCAACTGTCCGACATTGTATTTAACTGTTATACACTGTATTCCTTCCTCAGTTGTTTAATGTCCTCTGGGCTGTAAATCTTGGACGGAAGTGATTCTAACTTGTTCATCACTGTCTGAACATCTGTAAAATACACAGGTAAACAAAATATAACACTGTGACAATGCTTTTAGCTATTAGCATATTAAACATACATATCAATTAGCTATTAGCATATTAATCAAAGGCCTGAATGGCCTGAGTCGGCTAATGATTGATGTACTGACAGTATAGTCTACCAGTTTCAGTTTGCTTTTAGTTTTTTTCTTAAAATTTCATAACACAGCTCGATATTTACCCAAAATATTATATCCGGATACGATTACACTTTTCTCCAGTTTCAACAATATATTTTACAAATTGTGATGATACGAAGACATTTAGCAGCAATTGGCAGTATCTGACATTGAAGTTTACGGTTAAATTACCTCTTATTTAAATCTTTTCATAAAAAAGTTGTTTCGTTTCGCCAAACATAGACGATCTACTTTCGATTTCAAAAACTACAAGAAAATTCAATTTAGATAATGTTTCGCCGATTTGTTTATTTCTCGAAAAATAAGAATTAAAATCATTTTTAATATCAGTAGTAATTAAACAAACCAGTAAGAGCTTCTTCTTCCGATAATTTATCCGTTTACTGACTGCAAAATTCAACCCACGCAAAGTTTGTAGAAATCATATGATGCGTGTTTACGTTCAATGTGGGAGAATTAAGGCTGATCGGCTATGTTACCTAACGCATTCAGACGATTCAGATTTTGTTTTTAAAAAAGCATTGTGTGCGTTTCTGTAATTTTATATACGTTTTTATACGCTTAGAAATTATTAGACATGCGTATTTGCATTATTTCTATACGTAATTTAATTTAATACGCATCTTATCTGGAGCCCTGCAGTGGAACTATTTTTTGTCTTTCACTGGATGTTACCCAAGTTTTGTAAGCCTGCGCAATTCTTAAAATGCACATTTATGCTTAATGAGTTACATTCGAGAATTGCACAATTACAAGTCATAAATATGACAGATTACATCGTATATTGGTCATAGCAAAGGGAATTGACACAACTTAACTTCAATCATGCAGTGAACTGTTTGAAATTTGAGAAATCTAATGGAACTACATCCCTTCACATGTTATTCGGTCCATTTAGAGAATCGTTGGATAGCAAGGACTCGTCAAAAGGCTTTCAGCCTTTAGCCGACTCAAAAATACATATCAAGAAAATACCTTTAGCTACTGTAAATTCAGGAAAAGTCCATTAAATATAAATTAGTTTATCAGCAAATTACACAACTAAAAGAAAATATCAGTCGACCAAGTACATACCAGTTGATTCAACACCAGTGTGGTTTTAGGTGTTTTTTTAAATTTTGTTTCGCTTTGGAGGGGTTTAAGGATATGACATAACTTAAATTTAATTTATCTGTTAAACTACTGTGAAATCCTTAATATTTGTGGTGGACTAATTTTTTGTGGATTTCATGGTTTCAAAAATCTACTAAATTCAATACCAATGACCATGTAAAATTCCCATTAATTTAATCTTCAAAAGTTGAAATCCACCAAAATCATATGCCCCACCAAAATAGCAACTTTGCACAAAACCGTAAAAAGTAATTTCCATGAAATTAAATGATTTTACAGTACTTTGAAACAAACCTGTTTTCTCTTTCTGTGACATGAACATGGAAACTGTCTTAAATCTTGGCACAGTTGAAAGGTTTCTTAGCAACTCGTAGCTTGTTTCACCTTCACCTGTCATAATACAACAAGAGTTTAAATACTGAATACATAAACTGCTATCTCTTAATGAAAAGTTCACTTACAAGCTTTTTACAGGCTATTTTACACACTTTTTTTAAGTTTACAGTAAAACAGTAAATCACCAGCTGAGGTTGCAGTGGGATGGGAACAATATTCTAGTCAAGGGTTTTGTACAACCTTTTCACCAACCCAAGCATAGACCAACTTCTGTAAAAGTCATGTTCTTCATTCACACATTAGTATTGGATGGAAAGATGACTAACAAATTTTGCTTCATAACCATAGAAGTACAAAGATTATGCAGGGACAATAGGAATTGATTGAAACAGCTCAGTTGCTTTAGTTGAGAATTCTGTCTTTGTAATAATAATAATTTTTGTGATCAAGGTGAAAGGCAAGCATGAAATAGGCTCCTCAGTAAATGACATTTCTGCTGATTCGGCCGAATCCAGATCTTTTTCACATCGACTTTGAGGGCAGCAGTAGTCTAGAGCTTAAGAATCTGCTGTTCTACCTAGGGGATTGTGGGTTTGAGCCCCACCGGGGTCATGACCATGTTTCTCATATGACAACAGAACCAGTTTTACCAGGAAGCCGACTCCACAGTAGTTCAAATAAGTTTAAAGCTTTCATCACAACTGAGCTAAAATGAATTGGTATTAACTAAAATCCACTTACACAGTCTTCACATTATACTGTTACATCCCTAAAGGTTTTTATAGATATACAATTTACTACTATCTTAGGTAAACTGACTCATCATACAAACGTTATATAGATAAACTTACCATTAGGTAGGTAATGTTCAGACACACATCGTGTTATTACATTAAGCATGGCACCATCAAGCTTATTTGATATCACTGAAAATAAAATCAAAACATTGTTAACTTTAAATACAAATTGCATTGTAAAAGTTTTAAAATTAGTAGGAATATTTTTTCCAGGTGTTCATGCATATATCTGCTAAGCCAAAAAAAAGCACACAATAAAGCTACAGTGAATGGATGCCTTTAAGGCAAAGCAAAAAAAACAACAAAAAACAAAACAACAAATCCTTATAATTCTAAGTAACAAAGTTAAACTTTCATAATTATTGTTTTCACATTTTCACTGATTAATGTTTTCAGTCTCTGCATCAAAAATTCCAAAAACAACTCCTATCAAATCTTGAAGGCATACGCTAGAATTCCCTGTATATGAGATGGGCGAAAATTTTCCCATTTAGAATTTCTTCAAACTTTGGATATTGAAGAACAATCATCTAAGAAACAAAAAAATGCAATAAAAATCATAGGTCACCAGATTCGAAAAACAGTTGTCTGCCCTTGAAAACGTCATTTTTTGGGGAAATGCCATTTTCAAGGGCAGATAACTCTTTTTCGATACCGGTGACCTATGATTTTTATTGCATTTTTTTGTTTCTTAGATGATTGTCCTTCAATATCCAAAGTTTGAAGAAATTCTGTTATTGGGAAAATTTTCGCACCAAATTCTAGCATACGTCCTTAAATCAAAACAATGGTCATTGAAAAGGAAATCATCTAAATAAGAAAATGAGTACCAATACTTACATGTTTTATTTACAACTAAGAAAAGTAATTGCTGTTTTTGAAATATTTTTGCTATCAGTTTCAGCCCTGACCCAATGCTGAAATACATACAGTAATACAAAATGATAAACAAGGGGTTCATCAATAAGTGAACTTCTCCACTAAATCAATCAAAATGCTTGAATTAATATTGGAATTTTTACTGTATGAAATAACTGTTCTCATTTACCAGTTTTTATATCACCAGGTTTGATTTGTTTGAGCAGATCATAATACAGCTTCACAGTTTCCGAATTCTTTAGAGCATTCCAGGCTGATATAAACTCATATGGTGTTGCTTTATCCAGCTTTGGTGCTGTCTGTGGCACACTTGGTAAACCCTGACTGGTTTCCTTTATTGCTGATTTCTTCTGACTGGGTTTTGAACCTTTTTTGCTAGAACCAGTCTGTGAATTGACTGGTTTACTGTCTTTGTGCTCTTTGACTGGTTTTGATTTTGATTGTTTCTTGTTTGTTTCTGTGTTAATTACTTCTACTTTGGGTTTTGCATCTTTTCCACCTGCCTTGCTTTCTGAACTTGCTTTTGATGCACCTGCAATTTGAAAGCCAACATTTTGAAACAACTATCACATTTTAAATGAACTACCACAGACAAGAAGATTACTATATATACATGCATGTGTAACTGTATATGTCTAAGTTATATAGAGATAACAACTTATACTGCAACCAGCTATATGACTTTTCAAGATTTCCCCTAAACAAAATTTTCTGGAACATTTTTCAGCTGAACAGCAATCATCATTTTTGGTACTTTTTATCCAGTATTTTCTGTATAAGTACCAACCCTCTCTGACAGATTGTGCTCTGTTCTGGACTGTGTAGTGACCAGTCTGATGTAGGTGTTCTGACCTTGCACAAGTTGGACAGTGTACTCACTTTTACTGATTTACCTTTATCTATATTCTCTTCTTCCTCACTTTCAACTTCCTGTATCACCATACGCCTCTTCTGTTTACCAGACTGTGTCCCAGTCTTTTTTGCAGACTGTGTACCATTCTGTGTTCCAGAATGTGTCCCGGTCTGTTTTCCAGACTGTGCACTGGATACCTTTGAGGCCAAGTCATCTTTCTTACTCTGTAAGTCAGCTATATTTTTCTTCATACTTTCCAGTTCCTGTGTACAGACAAACAGGGTGTATAGTTGTATATTACTTTAAAACTTAAAAATCAAGTTAAAGGCTTAACAAGATATAGTGCATTTACTACAGAGAAATTTCTTCCCTTAATTTCATATGAAGCTGATATAAACTGTGAAATCATTTAAATTCATTGACATGAAATTTTGTGGTTTTTGGACAAAACAGCTACATGTTTTTTATGGAGATATGAATGTGTTGATTTCAACATTGGAACTGAAAATGAGTGATAAATATGTTTGTTTGTTAACATCTTACTACATAGATATACTGAACCATGAAATCCAAGAATATAAGTCCTCTACAATAAATAACGATTTCAAAGTATGTCTTCCCTACAGCATATAACCTAATGCATGTAGTTCAATTAACAAAATAGAATACTTCTCTATAATAACTAAAGAAATTCTAACTTATGTAGTTCATTTCTATAGCAAAGTAAGTTTTAGTTATATATCTGCTAGACTTATTTTCAAATTATGCATTTTTTTAATTTTTGACAACAGAAAATTTGACGAGCTGTTGAAAAATATTCATTACTTTTATAATTTGTAAAACTACCTCATAAATCATAAATTCCCTTCATGTTACATTTCATCTCCAAAATTAAAGGTCCAATACTAAGGAAAGTGAACATTTTAATTTCTTTTAAAAAGCACAGAAACTATTTCATTTTATTGGAAAATGAAAGTTGGTATGTAGAAATTCGAAATAAATCGCAGTATATGTACAATTATTTTTCTATGAAGTATGAAGAAAGTTAAAAAGACCTGGGGGGTCATTCTGTTGATTCATTGAAATTTCAACATAATACACATACATTTCTTTGAGTTTCAAAGACCTTCTGTAAATTTTGACCTGCCAATCTTCATTATTTAGTGTCTTGCAGAAGTCTATGCACTGGCTATGAAAAACTAGAGCTATCACTAAAGGTGATGAATGTACCCCCCGCATGCACTGACACAGTACACTGCAATTTGACGCACACAAGATTGCATAATTATGTGGACTGTATGTATATAGACTGTATGTATACAGTATAGTAACAAAAAACAAAGTCCCATAACTATGCAGAATATTTATCTAAAAGAATGTAACATGCACCATGCACAACTAGGGTTGGTACTGATCACTTGTGTGAAGTTTCATTAAATGGTGTGTAAGGGTTTGGTAGATTAGGCACGCACAAGATTGCATATGCAGACTGTATGTACATAGTATGTTAACAAGAAACAAAGTCCCATAACTCTGCAATTTTTGTCGCTGAAAGAACCTAACATGCCCCATGCACAACTACTGTTGTTACTGATCACTTGTGAGAAGTTTCATTAAATTGTGTCAAGGGGATGAGGAGAGATGGTGCGCACAAGATTGTGTCTATGTATATAGTATAGTAACAAAAAAACAAAGTCCCATAACTCTGCAAAAATTTTTTCTAAAAGAACCTAACATGCCCCATGCACAACTACTGTTGGTACTGATCACTTGTGTGAAGTTTCATTAAATTGTGTCAAGGGGATGAGGAGAGATGGTGCGCACAAGATTGTGTCTATGTATATAGTATAGTAACAAAAAAACAAAGTCCCATAACTCTGGAAATTTTTTTTCTAAAAGAACCTAACACGCCCCATGCACAACTACTGTTGGTACTGATCACTTGTGTGAAGTTTCATTAAATTCTGTCAAGGGGATAAGGAGAGATGGTGCGCACAAGATTGCGTCTACGGACAGACGGACAGACAGACAGACAACCTGAAACCAGTATACCCCCCCTTACAACTTTGTTGTCGGGGGGTACAAAAATGCCAACTCAATTTCCCTTAGTAATGGACCTTTAACAATTTAAAAACTGTATACAAACCATATACTAATACTGAGAAATCATTAAAAATCTTGGGATACTAATTTTTGTTGATTTCTCGGTTTCGCCAACCAAAGAAACAAAATCCATTAAAACATGTAACATTCTCATTCAATTCAAACCATCAATTCCTTTTTTCACAAAGCAGCCATTTTGGCTCAAACCAAACTATTAAAATAATTTCATTGTATGCAAATAGCCCATGCAAAATGTCCTTGTTACGAGTATTAAAATCTAACAGATACCTCTCTCCAGTAATTTTTCAGTAGTTCCATTTCTTTCTTTGCTGCTGAATTTCTAGGATCAACTTGTAGTAAATGTTTGAGGTCCTCAATACCGTCTCTGTATGTTTTCAACATCTGTAATTGGAATACATGCATTTTTAAGGTGAAAACTATTTGTTATATCAATACATCAGTAAAAGACTTAATTTCAGTGTTCCTTTTTTCCTTTCTATGAAATAAAACATTAGTCAAATATCATTCTTCAGATACAGTCTGACCTTTGAAAATAAAGAGACTACACTGCAGAGTTATTCTTTCTTTTAGGATATTATCGTTTTTTACCGTTAAAAAAAAATAAACATATCCTTCAACACCTATTAGGAAACTAACAGAATGTTTGTACCTACCTTTCTAGCCTGAGCCCGTCGGAACAATGCCTTCACATTATCCTTCTCTAACTTCAGTGCCTCTGAACAATCCTCCTCAGCTTTCTTTGGCTGTCAATAATAAATACAACAGAACATTCAGTAAGTTGGTTAAATAAATGTGAAACTTAAACTAGACAACAAAATGAAATGTTCAATGTCCCCAAATAATATAAGTTCACTAAGAAATAAATAATACCAATGGGTGTTGTTTACTTCCAATATACAAACCTACTGTTATAACAAATATAAAGCTGAGTATTAACAATACAAAAACATACCTGATTAGTTCTGATGTAGCATAGAGCTCTGTTTGTGTAGATAGCAACCTGGCCTGGTAACACAGTCTCACATTTATTGTAACACTCTATTGCCTCTTTGAATTTACTCTGAAAGAAAATAAATATTACAATTATATCATGATAGTATGGGTTTTTACCTGAGATGTCCGCCTAGCAGTCCAAAAAAAAAAAAAGAGATCTGTCCTCCACTAATCTGCTATTTAACAGCATGACTGATCTCAAGACCTTGATGGATCTGTTGTGCAACAGGATCAGAAACCTTACAACTTTTGGAATTAATCAGACTTTTTTTATGAGTCCTTGTTTCCAGTCATAGCCAGTTGTAACCCGTTTAAGTTGTCATTTAGCATGACTGGGACTTTATAAAGACAAAAGAAAAGTTATTCATTGGTGACAAAATTTTGTGGATTATGTGTCTGCATCAATCCACAAAATTACTGGGACTTTATAAAAACAAAAGAAAAGTTATTCATTGGTCACAAATTTTTGTGGATTATGTGTCTGCATCAATCGACAAAATTAAATCCCAATAAACAAATATTATTCCCATTCATTTCACAATCACTGAAATCCACAAACTCTTATTCCTCAAGAAAAAAACAAAACGTTCTGGCTAAAATCACAAAATTTCATGTTCACAACACTGAATGTTTTAACAGTAATTAACTTATAAACTTTTTAGACTAGATAAATTCACTACCTGTTTAACATATTCATTTCCTTCTGATTTAAATGTCTCAAACTGTTCCTTGGGTGTTAATTTTAACTGTGGTACACTTTTCTTCTCTTGTTTAGTCTCTACGGCTACAGGTGTTGGTATTTCTGCTTTCTTGGACGGACTAGATACACTCTGATTAGTACTCTCTTTTGATTGGCTGGTGCTTGTACAGGTGGACTGTGATTGGCTGCCAGCTGGTGGGTTACTGAACACTGGTGGTGCTGTAGATTTTCCATCCAGACCAATAATATCTGGGATTTCGAATGGAGAGACCTTCGGCAGATGAACTTTCTCCCGCCATCTTGGACCATCCTTCTGTGACAACATGTGCTGACATCTGGTATCAATACATTTTAGAATGCAATATCATAAAACAACTTGGCAAAATTCATTATGAATTCCTAAATCAAGATACAAGACTACAAGATAAGACTACAAAAATTTGTTTCTTTCAAAATCGAATGATACATAACCATTATTCAAGGATTTCTCAACACTGATATAACTTAAACCATCAGCCTACTAAATATCTAAAATGGACTGGTCCATCATTCAATTTGGGCAGTACCATCTATTATTCAAAGGGGTGTTCACGGAAAATTTACTGACTGAGCAGTGAACAGTGCTGACCATGATCAGCCTGCTGATCTTGGTCTGCACTCGTCGCAAAAGCAGAATCACTTGCCTCCAGCAGGCTAAAGGTTAAAGGTTTGATATACTGTGTAACAAAACATTCTTCCATTATCAAGGAACCAGCTAGAATAACTTGCTTGTTGTGAACTTGCTACAGTGACATCTTTAATGAAGATACTTGACTGTAGACTTAGATTATGTATATCTAGTGACAAAAACATATTTGTAACAGAAGTACAACTTTATATTTAAATTACTATTGAGAATAGGGTGTTGGTAAATTACTAATGCATGCTCAAATTAAGTAAGGAACAAGCTATCTTCTTCTAAGGGGCAGACCAGAGTATTAAACTCTCTAGAGATAATTTCAATTTGCAGTTAAAGTACTAACAGAAAGACAATCTGGTCCTAATACACCCTCCCCAACTCCATCTCCCTACCCACTTCCCGGGGAAAATGCAACCTGTCTGGTGAAAAACAACAAGAAAGGCTTAAGGCATTACTGGCAGATGGAAGTTATCACCATTCAACAGAACCTCTACATTATTAATGTTAATCAATGATGAAGTAAAAATGCCAACTATCATATTACACTGTTTACCTTTTTGTTCCTAGATGAGCTTGATCCATTCTAGAATCCAGCAACAAGACATGTCTATAATCTATATAGGCTGGTCTGAACCTGGAAAATAAATCAAATATGTAACAGATTAAATATTATGTAAAATTTTGTCACTATACAAGCTACATGAATGCAGGGTTACCGTAATTAAATGGATTTCCGTTAACCAATAGCATATTCAAGAACATTATATTCCTTAATATAGACCAGCATTAACTTAATTCTATGATCTTAAGGGTTTGATGATTTGTTTATGAATGAACTGAAATAACAAACCTCTCTAAGTGTTCATAAGCCAATGCTCTCCGAAGTAGTGGTTTAACACAATGTGGTATAAGGTGTAGGGAAGCGTTACAGTCTTTCACCGCTCCTGGTAAATCTCCGGTCTTCAGGTGGCAAGCAGCACGATTACTGAACATCAATGACAAGTTTACAGTCTGACTCTCATCTGAAATAAAACAAGAGACATGATTTATTCTATTTTTAGTAACTGTGTTCAGTAACTTTGACCAAAGAGAGACCTTGACCTCAGTCGCTACAAAAGCAATGTTCCAACCTTTCTGTTCTATTAAACTACCAACAAAAAAAGTTCCATTGTAGTATCTTGTTTCTTATTTGAGTTATTGAGTGGGAATCATTTTTTATATTTTAAGAAACAGCATCCTCAAATACAACCCTCAGCCAGTTCTTAATGTAAGCTTGCTATACATCAAGTTTGGTGACAGTATGTCAATCATAACATGTTAACAAGAGGGCCATCATGGCCCTATATCGCTCATCTGGTAAAATGGTTGCTATGAAGATTTGTATTTAAGCTTGACCCCGGGGTCATGATTTGAACAAACTTGGTAGAGATCCACTAGGCAATGCTACACACCAAATATCTAAGCTCTAGGCCTTCTAGTTTATTTCTAGACATTTTTTTGAAGATTTTCCTATGTACAATCAAGTAACCAGTGGGGCAGGGCCAATTTGAAGCCTTGGGGTCATGATTTGAACAAATTTTGTAGAGATCCTCTAGGCAATGCTACATGTCAAATATCTAAGCTCTAGGACTTCTGGTTTATTTTTAGAAGATTTTCCGATGTACAATTAAGTTACCGCTGGGGCGGGGTCAATTTTACCCCGGGGGTCATGATTTGAATAAAATTTGTAGAAGTCTACTAGGCAATGTTACATATTAAATATCTAAGATCTAGGACTTCTGGTTTATTTTTAGCAAATTTATGAAGATTTCCCTATGTACAATCAAGTAACCCCTGGGGCTGGGTCAATTTGACCCTGGGGGTCAAGATTTGAACAAATTTTGTAGAGGTCCACTAGGCAATACTACACGACAAATATCTAAGATCTAGGCCTTCTGGTTTATTTTTAGAAAATTTTTGAAGATTTTCCTATGTAAAATCAAGTGACCCCTGGGGCGGGGTCAATTTTGACCCCGGGGGTTATGATTTGAACAAATTTTGTAGAGGTCCACTAGGCAATGCTAGTTACTTTAAACGACATTTTCTCATAAACCGCTAGGCCAATTTCATCCAAACTTCACAGGAATGTTCCTTGGGTGAAGCTCTACAAAAATTATTCAAAGTAAAAGTTTACGGCCGGATGCCGGACGAAGTGCGATAACAAAAGCTCACCTTGTCACTCCGTGACAGGTGAGCTAAAAACCTGAAAACACACTTCTGATTATCCCAGTAAGAAAAATCTATTGATAGGTACTTATGCATTGCCCCTCAAAACTCTACATTCAAAACGGTACAACAGATCAATGCCATAGACCATTGTGCCATGGTGGTATTGTCAAAGTATGCAGATTAATTAGATTATGCTTGCCTTGAACTTGACCCTACTGACCCCATAGATAATCCAAACCTTGGTGTTTCTAAAAGCTACCTATATTCAAAGTTGGATTCCAGTACATCAATCTAAACCGAAGTTATTGGGCGGTAACTGCTTTTTTTCTATTTTTACTAACAGTGACCTTGACCTTAATCCAATCTAAATCTTGGTCTTACTACAAGCTACCTATAGCCCAAGTTTCATTTCAATATCTCAACCCAAACTCAAGTTATTGAATGGAAATGAAAAACATGATGACATCCATTCAGCCACCTGCCCACCAACCTAACGACATCACCAATCTAATAACAAGGTTTTCAACTTTGAAAATCCTAGTTTATAAAGAAACTCATATCATAGCAGTCACATACAATATTGTCTAGTTTTGTCTACTCCAGTGACAGTGGAATAAATATAAGAGACTTACCATTTTCCAGTAGGCTGATCACTTTGTTATATTTGAGGCAAGCTTCACCATATTGTCCACTTTTAAACAGTGTAGTTGCTTCCTCCTTAATCACTGCTGTTTTTGGTGGCAATTCTTTCATATAAAATACTGGTCTCTTTATTTCTTGTTCTGGTACAACAGCCTCTGTCTCAGAACTTTCTACCTCAGAACTTTCCTCTTCTTCTGCACTTTCCGTGTCTGATTTTACTTCTTCAGCAGCTACTGGAGAACTCCTATCATCTTCAGTGTCATTTTTGGTTGTTTCACTTAGTTTATCAGACTGACTGTCTTTAACACTTTCTTTAGAATTGTTATCTTCCGATACCAATTCTACTTTTTCCAATTCTGTTTCTACCTTGATCTTGCTTTCTGATTCTTTTCCAACATCACTCACAATTTGTTCATCTTTTACAGGTCCATTACTAATTTCTGTTTTATTTCTTTCTTCTTCTGAAACATGTCCATTCACTAACACTTCACCTTCATTTTCATCATCTTTATCACTATCACTGTCAACTTCTTCTATCTGCATTCTCCTTACAGGATTTTCATCTTTTTTATCACCACTTTCACTGACAGATTTTTCACCATTTTTGTCAATACTATCTGTTTTTGTAGATTTTAAACCTGAGTTGTCACCCTGTGAAGGCGTACTATCTGTGTTGGCAAGATTTTCAGTTTGCTCGTCTCCGTCAACATCCTCAATGACCATTCTTCTACCAGTCTTTTTCTTCTCCTGGGTATCCTTTTCTATTTGTTCCAACAGTTCCTGTGCAAAATGCAACAGAGTAAAACAATATTGTTCATGCCACGTTAATCTACATACAGATGTGTGCAACAGAACAGTTTTTATGAACACTTAATTCTAACACACTGTACATACATTCCATGCAAGGCGAGTTTTGTTCTACATGTTCTCTACGTAAGTTCATAAGAATAAAGTCTGTAAAAAGCAACTGGTCCTCAGACAAAAGAAAATCCACAGAAAGATAATTAACTTAAAACTTAAATTGGGCACATCAGATTTCAGACAAATATTTTATCTGAATTATATATTTACAGCTTAATTTTATATAAATTGCATCTATATAATTTATTAGATCTACATTGCTAGTTCAAATATCTTATATACAGTCAAACTTGGGCTAACAACCACCTTTCAACAGAGACCATCTGCCCCAAAAGACCCTCCAATTAAGTTTAAATTCCAATTTAAGCATATGCAGTGCATTTAAACCTGCCTTCATAGAACAAAGTTTGGCAATTCCCACGGTCTTAATAGCAAGGTCTGACTGTATTATCAAAGTACCTGAGCTTTTTTGTTGTTTGGTTCTATCTTCAAGACATCGTTAATGTCAGCTTTGGCTTTCTGTAGTTTTTTCAATCCTTTATATGCTGTTCCTCTCCTTAACAAAGCTGAAAGTAGAAATTTTCATGAAATATCCTTTATTTTTTTGGGACTACAGTCACATCGACACAATTTAGGTTATATGGCAATTTTTCCAGCTTTTGACGGTGGAGGAAGAACACAAATGATCAAAGGTATTATTACATTACGGGCGGACTCCTGGGTAGAGCCACAAACCTTCCACAAGCCAGTTGGATAGTTCCATCACATGAAGAATTCTACTCCCCATGAAAGGTTTCAAAACAATATCTACGAAGAGCAAATTATTCAAAGTCAGCAACCTTATCCGCTTGGCCACAGAGGGCCCTATTAAACTTCATTCACTATTCAGTCAGCTTAGGTCATACAAAACTTAAAAGTTTTTAAAGACAGAGAAAGGCCATAGATTGCAGACCTGGAATAGTTAATGGTGTATTTATAATTAATTGCAATGTTATTATGTTTCCTGATTAATCAATGTAGTATTTGTAATTATGAGATCTAATTTAATAAATTTTCTACATTGCAATTAAGGGATGTAGCTAACAATTACAATTTACTTTTCAGTTACACAGCATATTATAGAATATAGATATATAGAATATTCGCAACAAGATATTATTTCATGCACAGGCTGGCACCTGGTTTAAATAAACAACCATTGGCTAGACAGGTTTCTACTTCTATACTGGGTAATATTAAGTCATATTTCAAAATGGAACCAGCAGTTTTTGACAAAGATTTCTTTTTAAACTGTAGGGAAAAGCGACAAAGCCCCCTGGCAGGCATGTGTTTTTGACAAATCAGAATAATAATGCTTTACCGACATTTCATATGCTTTTTAGAGACCTATTACACATGTTTTACAGACTTTTTGAAAGCTTTGTCAGCCTTAACCAAACTCTTTCAGAGAGATGTCCTCGGAAAGAAAATGTTGATGCTGATAGACAGATGCCAAAATAAAGCTGAACATATTCTTTGAACAGTCAAGCTACGAATGCACACTTGAATAATATCTTGAAATATTCTATAGACTTTGCTTTTCATTTAGATAATTTTCATACAATGTACACATTATATTTAAGGCAATTTGACAATCACTCCTGCAAACAAAATCTTGCTATGTTATATGCTGGTGCATGTACATTTATCTATAACATACCTTTAACATTGCCTGGTTCCAGTTTCAGCACAGTATCTGTATCATTTATAGCTTTCTGCCAATCAGAGGTCTTTAAATCTAGAAATAAAACATAGTACAGTAAAGACAATAATGTTTTTATCTCTATTAAAGAATTTTGAATTGAATTCTTTAATAAACTGTCTCAATTAAGAACACAAACGTCAAGGAAATCTAAAGACCGGGCTTGAAAAGAAATGGACAGACAGAAACCCTCCCAGTTTACCTTTTTCAGTTCTCTGTTGCTATTTTAAGCTTGTGCATTTTCAACATACAAGAAACCAAAGCGGACACTCAGTGGTACAGCATATGCCTCATATGACAAAGAATGAGATAAGATATCCCAAAAGATTTGTAGAAATGGTTCCAACAGTTTCTATGGCTTGGCACTCAGCATTCAGAGGATAACTGGTCAATAGGTTTAATTATTGAGCTTAAGGTCACACCGAAACATCACAGGTAATATGGCGATTTTCTAGCTTTTGATAGTGTAAAAAGACCACAGGTGCTTCTCAGCACAAAACAAAAGGCATGGGCTGGCACATTGGTAGAACCTACAATCACCAATTTTCCATAAGCCAGCTACAATGTATGCTAAATGGATTCCTTACATGCAAGAATACTACATCCCAAGTGAGGTTTGGCACCTACAGCAGTGAGGGGCAAACTGGAACTCTGCTAACCAATGTAGAAAGCTTTTGTAGGGGACATGGCATACATACATGTACAGGCTACAGCTATACTATCTGATGTTGAAAGCCTTTATAGGAAGGCATGGTATACTTACATGCGAGGGCTCTGTTATTGTAAGAAGCTGCTGTTGGCTGTAAGGATATACTCCTGGAGTAATAAGTAATGGCTTCCTTAAAGTCATTAGATCTAAATGCCTGAAATGATAATCAAATGTATGAGATAATTATTCTGTTTAACTGAGTTAAAAATCTGTGGAGTTGTTCTTTTTAAAAAAAAATGAGACAGTTAATCACATTTCTAACTTGGCAGTAACCATTTTGATTTTTGGCTTTTTATTTTGTCGTTTTTTTAATCCTTAGCCTGCTGGCGGCAAGTGATTCTGCCTTTGCGACCAGTGCAGACAAAGATCAGTCTGCACTGTTAACTATTCAGTCAGTAAATTTTTAGCAAACACACATATAAATGACATTAAAGTGATGCTGCCCAAATTGAATGATGGACCAGTCCATTTTAGAAATTTAGGGTTAAGTCACACTGACATAAATTGGAGACCTTAGGTGGTTTTTGGAGAAGGAAGACCTCAAGTGTCCCCTGAAACGCATCATTTCAGGCAGAGACAGGCACCTGGGTAGAACCACAGATCTTCTGTAAGGCAGTTGACTTCCCTACACACTGACCCAGGTGAGAGGCAAGTGATTGGAATTCAGCAACATTAACCACTCAGCCATGGACAACCCCTCACAATTTTGACTGTTTCATACAAAGTGTAACAGATATGTTAAGTCTGTTTTACTTGGAAATTATAGTTGATAAACCAACTAACTCAAGTCCATCATAAAATACTGGAAAATTAAACTGCATTTATATCTAGATAATGTGGACGAATATTTTTTCTCATATTTACCTGTAGAACTTGATTAATTTATAAAAGTTATTATGCATAAGGATTTTACAAGTTCCAGGGTGATTACACATCAGGAAGTCTCTGCTCTAACATACCTCATTGCCTTTATCTTTCTCACGATTTGCTTTCAGCAGTTTCTCGCTGTCTGACAAGCCTGTAAAAGAGATATATACTTTGTATGCAATACCTACATTAAATGCAAGGAACTTTCATATTAACTACTACATGCTGATAATTTTCTGAAGTTAAATTTTCTGACAATAATTTCCAGTTTTCAGCAACCTCTTCCATATAGCTAAAATGTAACCTGATCAATAAAATATCAATCAAAATAAATATGTAATGTTAAAATAGAAGTACATGACAAAATACAACAAGTTGTAACTTTTCCTACTGCTCTTTTAAATGCTAATATCTACAAAATTGTATTCAAAGCTATTTGTATCATTTTTTCTATTTCATACCTTTAACCCAACAGCTGACAGTTTTCATCTAGCATTACTATGAAATATTTGATGATAAAACTCACAGTAACTCCACAAACCAGGGTCTCCCCTGGGCCTTATAAAGTGAGAGCAAGTGCCAAACTGAATCTGAACTGCTGAAATTTGGCCACATTTTAATAAAACTCTTGTTGCCACTTTCAAAAATCTGTAGCCAGTTCTCTGAATTTGTAGCATTTGGCTACATTGACGAATGGCAGAGGAGGCCCAGCACAAACTATAAGTTAGCCTGTTCTATTGCAACATGGGGCTATACATGCAAGTTGAATTACTGTCTATATTTAATCCTTTTCAAATGATTGGCCAGTGTGTAATTGTGGCAAGTGAATTTACAGTTTTAAGTATCCAGGGTGGGGCCATGCCCATTAAGTTTTTCAACAGAGAAAGATTAAGATTTCCAAATTATCAAAACACTGCTACATTATTACTGTACCTTTAGCATCAATTTTGTTTGGAATATTTGTCACTTCTCTGTTGGCAATAAAAGTTCTCTCCTTCACTTTATGATCTGGTTCATCAACTTTCTCCAATTCTTTTTCGACATCAATTCTACAAATATGCATTGTTTTATATAGTTGTTGCTCAGTAAAGATTTTGTTTTGAAGAATTATCTCATTTTTCTACACCCTGAAATGTGCATCAGTACTAAGCTTGATATCACTTCCTACACCTTGAAATGTGCATCAGTACTAAGCTTGATATCACTTCCTACACCTTGAAATGTGCATCAGTACTAAGCTTGATATCACTTCCTACACCTTGAAATGTGCATCAGTACTAAGCTTGATATCACTTCCTACACCCTGAAATGTGCATCAGTACTAAGCTTGATATCACTTCCTACACCCTGAAATGTGCATCAGTACTAAGCTTGATATCACTTCCAACACCCTGAAATGTGCATCAGTACTAAGCTTGATATCACTTCCTACACCTTGAAATGTGCATCAGTACTAAGCTTGATATCACTTCCTACACCTTGAAATGTGCATCAGTACTAAGCTTGATATCACTTCCTACACCCTGAAAAGTGTATCAGTACTAAGCTTGATATCACTTCCTACACCTTGAAATGTGCATCAGTACTAAGCTTGATATCACCACTTCCTACACCTTGAAATGTGCATCAGTACTAAGCTTGATATCACTTCCTACACCCTGAAAAGTGTATCAGTACTAAGCTTGATATCACTTCCTACACCTTGAAATGTGCATCAGTACTAAGCTTGATATCACTTCCTACACCCTGAAATGTGTATCAGTACTAAGCTTGATATCACTTCCTACACCCTGAAAAGTGTATCAGTACTAAGCTTGATATCACCACTTCCTACACCTTGAAATGTGCATCAGTACTAAGCTTGATATCACTTCCTACACCCTGAAATGTGTATCAGTACTAAGCTTGATATCACTTCCTACACCCTGAAAAGTGTATCAGTACTAAGCTTGATATCACCACTTCCTACACCTTGAAATGTGCATCAGTACTAAGCTTGATATCACTTCCTACACCTTGAAAAGTGTATCAGTACTAAGCTTGATATCACCACTTCCTACACCTTGAAATGTGCATCAGTACTAAGCTTGATATCACTTCCTACACCTTGAAAAGTGTATCAGTACTAAGCTTGATATCACTTCCTACACCTTGAAATGTGCATCAGTACTAAGCTTGATATCACTTCCTACACCTTGAAATGTGCATCAGTACTAAGCTTGATATCACTTCCTACACCTTGAAATGTGCATCAGTACTAAGCTTGATATCACTTCCTACACCTTGAAATGTGCATCAGTACTAAGCTTGATATCACTTCCTACACCCTGAAAAGTGTATCAGTACTAAGCTTGATATCACTTCCTACACCTTGAAATGTGCATCAGTACTAAGCTTGATATCACCACTTCCTACACCTTGAAATGTGCATCAGTACTAAGCTTGATATCACTTCCTACACCTTGAAAAGTGTATCAGTACTAAGCTTGATATCACTTCCTACACCTTGAAATGTGCATCAGTACTAAGCTTGATATCACTTCCTACACCTTGAAATGTGTATCAGTACTAAGCTTGATATCACTTCCTACACCCTGAAAAGTGTATCAGTACTAAGCTTGATATCACCACTTTCTACACCTTGAAATGTGCATCAGTACTAAGCTTGATATCACTTCCTACACCCTGAAATGTGTATCAGTACTAAGCTTGATATCACTTCCTACACCTTGAAAAGTGTATCAGTACTAAGCTTGATATCACCACTTCCTACACCTTGAAATGTGCATCAGTACTAAGCTTGATATCACTTCCTACACCTTGAAAAGTGTATCAGTACTAAGCTTGATATCACCACTTCCTACACCTTGAAATGTGCATCAGTACTAAGCTTGATATCACTTCCTACACCTTGAAAAGTGTATCAGTACTAAGCTTGATATCACTTCCTACACCTTGAAATGTGCATCAGTACTAAGCTTGATATCACTTCCTACACCTTGAAATGTGCATCAGTACTAAGCTTGATATCACTTCCTACACTTTGAAATGTGCATCAGTACTAAGCTTGATATCACTTCCTACACCTTGAAATGTGCATCAGTACTAAGCTTGATATCACTTCCTACACCCTGAAAAGTGTATCAGTACACCTTGAAAAGTGTATCAGTACTAAGCTTGATATCACTTCCTACACCTTGAAAAGTGTATCAGTACTAAGCTTGATATCACTTCCTACACCCTGAAATGTGTATCAGTACTAAGCTTGATATCACTTCCTACACCCTGAAATGTGTATCAGTACTAAGCTTGATATCACTTCATACACCTTGAAATGTGCATCAGTACTAAGCTTGATATCACTTCCTACACCCTGAAATGTGTATCAGTACTAAGCTTGATATCAGTACTTCCTACACCCTGAAATGTGTATCCTACACCTTGAAAAGTGTATCAGTACTAAGCTTGATATCACTTCCTACACCTTGAAATGTGCATCAGTACTAAGCTTGATATCACTTCCTACACCCCTGAAATGTGAAAAGTGTATCAGTACTAAGCTTGATATCACTTCCTACACCCTGAAATGTGTATCAGTACTAAGCTTGATATCAGTACTTCCTACACCCTGAAATGTGTATCCTACACCTTGAAAAGTGTATCAGTACTAAGCTTGATATCACTTCCTACACCTTGAAATGTGCATCAGTACTAAGCTTGATATCACTTCCTACACCCCTGAAATGTGAAAAGTGTATCAGTACTAAGCTTGATATCACTTCATACACCTTGAAATGTGCATCAGTACTAAGCTTGATATCACTTCCTACACCCTGAAATGTGTATCAGTACTAAGCTTGATATCAGTACTTCCTACACCCTGAAATGTGTATCCTACACCTTGAAAAGTGTATCAGTACTAAGCTTGATATCACTTCCTACACCTTGAAATGTGCATCAGTACTAAGCTTGATATCACTTCCTACACCCTGAAATGTGTATCAGTACTAAGCTTGATATCACTTCCTACACCTTGAAATGTGCATCAGTACTAAGCTTGATATCACTTCCTACACCCCTGAAATGTGAAAAGTGTATCAGTACTAAGCTTGATATCACTTCATACACCTTGAAATGTGCATCAGTACTAAGCTTGATATCACTTCCTACACCCTGAAATGTGTATCAGTACTAAGCTTGATATCAGTACTTCCTACACCCTGAAATGTGTATCCTACACCTTGAAAAGTGTATCAGTACTAAGCTTGATATCACTTCCTACACCTTGAAATGTGCATCAGTACTAAGCTTGATATCACTTCCTACACCCTGAAATGTGTATCAGTACTAAGCTTGATATCACTTCCTACACCTTGAAATGTGCATCAGTACTAAGCTTGATATCACTTCCTACACCCTGAAATGTGTATCAGTACTAAGCTTGATATCACTTCCTACACCTTGAAAAGTGTATCAGTACTAAGCTTGATATCACCACTTCCAACACCTTGAAATGTGCATCAGTACTAAGCTTGATATCACTTCCTACACCTTGAAAAGTGTATCAGTACTAAGCTTGATATCACCACTTCCTACACCTTGAAATGTGCATCAGTACTAAGCTTGATATCACTTCCTACACCTTGAAAAGTGTATCAGTACTAAGCTTGATATCACTTCCTACACCTTGAAATGTGCATCAGTACTAAGCTTGATATCACTTCCTACACCTTGAAATGTGCATCAGTACTAAGCTTGATATCACTTCCTACACCTTGAAATGTGCATCAGTACTAAGCTTGATATCACTTCCTACACCTTGAAATGTGCATCAGTACTAAGCTTGATATCACTTCCTACACCCTGAAAAGTGTATCAGTACACCTTGAAAAGTGTATCAGTACTAAGCTTGATATCACTTCCTACACCTTGAAAAGTGTATCAGTACTAAGCTTGATATCACTTCCTACACCCTGAAATGTGTATCAGTACTAAGCTTGATATCACTTCATACACCTTGAAATGTGCATCAGTACTAAGCTTGATATCACTTCATACACCTTGAAATGTGCATCAGTACTAAGCTTGATATCACTTCCTACACCCTGAAATGTGTATCAGTACTAAGCTTGATATCACTTCCTACACCTTGAAAAGTGTATCAGTACTAAGCTTGATATCACTTCCTACACCTTGAAAAGTGCATCAGTACTAAGCTTGATATCACTTCCTACACCCTGAAATGTGTATCAGTACTAAGCTTGATATCACTTCATACACCTTGAAATCTGTATCAGTACTAAGCTTGATATCACTTCCTACACCTTGAAAAGTGTATCAGTACTAAGCTTGATATCACCACTTCCTACACCTTGAAAAGTGTATCAGTACTAAGCTTGATATCACTTCCTACACCTTGAAAAGTGTATCAGTACTAAGCTTGATATCACTTCCTACACCTTGAAAAGTGTATCAGTACTAAGCTTGATATCACCACTTCCTACACCTTGAAATGTGCATCAGTACTAAGCTTGATATCACTTCCTACACCTTGAAATGTGCATCAGTACTAAGCTTGATATCACTTCCTACACCCTGAAATGTGTATCAGTACTAAGCTTGATATCACTTCCTACACCCTGAAATGTGTATCAGTACTAAGCTTGATATCACTTCCTACACCTTGAAAAGTGTATCAGTACTAAGCTTGATATCACTTCCTACACCTTGAAATGTGTATCAGTACTAAGCTTGATATCACTTCCTACACCCTGAAATGTGCATCAGTACTAAGCTTGATATCACTTCCTACACCCTGAAAAGTGTATCAGTACTAAGCTTGATATCACTTCCTACACCCTGAAAAGTGTATCAGTACTAAGCTTGATATCACTTCCTACACCTTGAAATGTGTATCAGTACTAAGCTTGATATCACTTCCTACACGTTTCCAGCATTTCTATTTGTCAAGAGCTGAGCAAATATATTCCATTATCCAAGACTTGAACAAACACCGATGAGGGGCAAGTCATTCAACGTCAGCAACCTTAACCACTTGACCACAGGGGCCCCAGTTATCTTTTGTAATAAATAATTAAGTAATGAATGAGCAAATGCAATATGCAATTTGTTTCATTATAAATTGTTATTATATGACCTGGCTATATTTAAAGTGTGAAGTAAAAACTCTGAAAAAAGGTCTATGAAAATTTGTTTATTGTGTCAGATAACAAAACGTTTCTTAAACTGCTTACAAGTCTAACAGTATAATTATATTGTTGAACTTACTTGTCCCAGTCTCTGTATTCTCTTGGCAATGCTTTCTTGTTAGGATTTGTTTTTTGTGACTTGCTGGACTTGGCCTGTCAACAAAAAGATAAATTCAGTCACCACATACTTATAATAATTTTATGTCTGCTGCTACAAAAAAAGACCAAAGGAAACCATATTTTGGAGGACTAGGGGTGGTCAGCATCAGACTGACATCATTACAGTCATACAGCAACTTTCCTGCTTAACCCTTATCATGCTGGACATGATTGATTCTGCCTTTGCGACCAGTGTAGATCATGATCAGTCTGCACATCCGTGCAGTCTGATCATGATCTACACTGCTTGCCATTCAGAAAGTATCTTTCTGGTATGCACCCCTTTTAACAGTAAATGGTACTGTCCAAATTGAACGACAGACAAGTTCTTTATAGAAATTTAGCAGGGTAAGGGTTAACAGTGAGGTGCAATTGATTTGAAGTCAGTGATCTTAACCACTTAGCTACAGAGCCCCAAACCTTCTTTATTCTTCTTATCTTCTATTTCCTTTCCTTTAAACAAATAAGAAGACCTAAAGACATAAGGAGGAAAATGGTATAACAAGCCCCTTAATGGATTTCAAAACTACTTCTGGTTTTATTAAAGAAAATGAAGCAAACAAATATTTATGATAAAAACTGCTTACTCCATCTGCGGTAAGAGTAATGTTTCCAGACCTAATGGGAGGTAACTCTTGGTCCTCACTGTCCATTATATCAAACTGTCCACCTATGTTGCTTTCAATATTCTTCATGTCAGAAGACCAGTTCTGAAATAAAGAACAGAAAAACAATGCTGGTTACAAATTCTATATTTCTGCCTAACTTCTAAATACAACAATTACACCACTTATATACAGTACAGCTAGCGCGGAACCTTCATTTGAACACCCGTCGCCGCGATTCCAATTCGCGTGTTCGTTTTTACTGTCCGCCACGACGGGTGTCATATCGGATATTTCGGGTGTTCAGGAATGGTCATTGCCGGAGGCAGCGAATGCCGCGCATTGCGATGGACGGACGCGATGGTCCGTGGTGGTCGGCCGCGAGGAAACCTGGTGTTCATTCAATACTTTTTGAAAGAATTATTCATCTCATAATTTATAAATATAAATGCTTAAATTGTCTACGCATATACTAACTAATTATTTAGAATGTATACCTCGTCCGTATACTCGTAATCAGTCGCGATGTTATGATATGTAATAGTAATTATCACATTGTTTTGTATTTTCTGTAAAATCTAAATAGAGTTGCATATTCTTTGTTTTGTTCCAACAGTTTTATTTCTGTTTTCAGGTCACTGCAAGCGTATAAATCTTTGATCCTATTGTTCATTTCTAAATCGATTGTGGAGTTAATTTTATGCTATTCGCACCTCTTCTAACAAATACCTTACAAATTATGTTTTACTAACACCTGTTTCCAGGGCTTCGGAAATTTGCCGGTTTGTCGGTTTTGGACCGATTTTTGACTTTTCAGACCGATTCGTGAAGTGAAAAAACGAAAAAAATCGGTCCCGTAAAAATGGAGAAAAGTATAAATTTCGGTCTTATATCTCAATACACGATCACCTGCCACGTAGGAAATTGTTGGTGGCACCTTCGGTTAATCAATAAACATGTCAATCGGTCTGATTGTCACTTTGATAATCGGTCTGTAATTAGCGCGTGACGCAATCAGTGCTCGCGCGGCACATCCTTTAATGTTTGCAGACAGCCGACTGCGGTGTATTAAACATTTTTGACTGGTTTCCTAACGTTTCTGGCTGGATCCAAATCATTTCGACGGGGATCCAGTTCTTTTATTTAGAATCCGACGGATGGTTTATTTCAAAAGGCTATGTTTGATCACGGTAACAAACAAATGGTCGCTGCATTTAATCAAAGAGTTATAATTGTACATTATAGGTCTTTGATTTAATGAGACATCACATGGAAAACCGATAAAAATAATTTTTATAATTACTTGATTTGAAAAAAATACATGATTCATTTGTTCGGGCTCCAGTTGAAACAAATGCAGAAAATCGTCTTTGCAACCCTACCGTACAAAAAAGAAAAAAATGGACGGGCAACCACGAATGATAAAGAAAACCGGAGTGGCACTGTTTATCAAATCGGTCTTTTAAAAAACGTTTCAAAATGAAATTTTGTTTACATCAGAAGAGAACATATAACTTTATAAAATGTAGTTGCTTATTGAAGTACAACGTAAGTGAAATGAAATATCCGTGGCCAACCCGCGTGACGTTTTGGTACTATACATGCGGGAAATTCGATCTCAGCGTTCAAATAACGTACACGTTTGGTCCGCGGCAGAGTATTCTTTAAATACTGAGGCTGTTTAGCAGAGAACATGTGTCGTGTAACTCACTTTGACGCATTGTATTTTACAGAATTCCGTCAAAGAATGAGGAAACATCACAAAGTATCTGCCGTGTATACGGTATTGAAGTCACGTGCGTTGGCTTTTAGACTAGTTACGCACACGGTGTCAATGCCTCATATTATCTCAGAAAAACATCGAAATTCAAACAAAGTAACGATCACACATAACACTGAATAACTGTCTTCATTGTATGGTAACGCGCGGTGACTGGTAACACAGTTTTAATGCATGACATGCTTATTTCTTTACCCTATCACGTTTTACAAAATATGTAATATTGGGAATGCGGTGGGTGGGGTAGCGCCGATGTCAGGATTTTCGTTTCGGACCGATTGAGTTATCAAAATTTCCGGAGCCCTGCCTGTTTCATACTCTGTTTTATTTATTACAGTACCTAATACGCTCTTTTGTTTCGCCTGTTTGTCAGTTTTCAGATGTTTAGAAAAATATTTGTAAGTTTCTTTACACTGTTCTATGATTGCTAATTACACCACTTATATACAAAATGTACCAATCAACAACAACATTAGTGTGGTTTATACAGAATTAAGTTGAAAATGTTCCATAATTTTCCGGTCACTTTTTTCAGTTTTCCATTTCATTTTACAACCAGAGAGCTAAACAGGAGCTGTCGGAGGACAGCAACGCTCGACTATTCAACAGCTTTGTCAACTGAATGAATACGAAAGTCGAAAAAAGGGCATAATTTTGTAAATATTGGGAAAAGGGTTATGGAACCCTCACAGTGCCTGTCAGCTCATAAAGTGAACAAGTGCGTGAAGTTTCAATCCTTTCCAATAAGTGGATACTGAAATACCATCTTACATACAAAAACTTAACCAAAAACTGCTAAGTTGAAAAAAGGTCATAATTTTGAAAAAATGCAAAGTAGAGTTATGGTACCTACACAGTGCATGTCAAATCATGACAGTGAACAAGTGTGTGAAGTTTCAATCCATTCCCATTAGTGGATACTGAGATACCAGCTTACATACAAAACCTTAACCAAGAATTTCTAAGTCAAAAAAGCGGCATAATTTTGTAAAAAAGCAAAACAGAGTTAAGGAACCTGTGCAATGTAAGTCAGTTTATCACAGTGAATAAGTGTGTGAAGTTTCAATCCATTTCCACAAGTGGTTACTGAGATACCAGCTTACATACAAAATCTTAACCAAAACGGGATGCCGATGCGGATGCTGACGCATGGGTGAGTCCAATAGCTCTACTATTCTTTGAATAGTCGAGCTAAAAAGTGGAGAAAAAGAGTCTAAAAATGTTTCCTATTATCAGAAACAATGCATCATTTAAAGAATGCTCTCAAAAAATATCTGGGATACTTTGTACACAAGTATCTGATTCTGTGTCTTTTTTAAGGGATTACATTTACTTTTACTGAAGTCCCTATATGTTCAGTAATATTTTTTACCTTTAAGTCATGGTCCAACTCTTCTCTCTCTGTTCTATCCAGATCTCCCTTAGAATACAGTGGATCATGTTTCCTTAGCAGACGACTGCAATATAAAGTTCATAATTCTTATAGATAAGAATATTTTACATATCACTGGACATAGAACTCATTGTTGCTTGTGGGCAACAGTCAATGGTTCTGGATCCTAGTCACAGAACGATGTCTTTGGCATTTTGAAAGTTTAACAGACTGGTTTAAGTTTCAGTCAACCTATGTCTGCTTTATCTGATTGCTAAATGAGACTTTTGGGCCTATCAATCTGATTAAAACCATCTTAAGTTCTTGGTTTTAAAAGTTACTGACATTGTCACAACATCATCTCACCCATCCCCCAAAGTGAAACTCCACCCTAAATATCAAACATGGAGGACAAATTATATTTAAATGAATATTTACTCCATCTCTCATGTTCTTATGTTCTGCCCCAATACATAACTAGGTAGACTGCTAAATGACATTCTAGCTATGTTTAGCTTATGCTTTTTTTGTTGGGTTTTTAACATCACACAGGCACAAGTACAGGTCATGTGGCGACTTTCCAGCTTTGATGGTGAAGGAAGGCCCCAGGTGCCCCTCCGTGCATTATTACATCAAAAGTGGCCACCCGGGTTGAACCACAACCTTCCGTTAGCCAGCTGGATGGCTTTCTTACGTGAAGAATTCAATGCCCCAAGTAAGGCTCGAACTCTAATTGGCGAGTGATCTTAACCACTCGACCACGGAAGCCCCCATGTTTAGTTTAAGACTCTATCTGTTAATGATAACGAGAAGAGAGCACTTAAAGGCCTAGATTCACTACTATATAAGTGTCCCCCCCCCAAATCCAATATACAACTCCCATCTTTTCTGCTGCTTATCAGCGATTATGTAACAGTAACTGATTAGAGGGCAATTAGCACAGCAGGGACCCCAACTAGACCATGAAGATGTGTGCAGTGGAGTTTACTTTAAAGAAATTATTTTTTCTTCAGTGAATGTGGAATGATAATAATAATAATTATTATTTAGATATTATATAGATGATAATAACTATTACTTTAATGTTATAATAATAATAATAAAAATAATCATAATCATTATTATTATTATTATTATTATTATTATATTACATATAGGATGATAAAAGGTACAGTAATAATATTGATAGTAAAACACAAGTATAGTGAAAACTTCATGAGTTCTTTATACTGACAAACAATATTTTTCGAATTGGAAATTGATTTTCTTGTATTCATGTAATCAACATTATTTGAATATAAAATCATTGTATTCCATCTATACTCAATTTGCCTTTTCAGTGTGTTGCCAAAAGTGACTTTTTTCATGCTTTGCTTTGTAAATTTGAAATGCACATTCTGTTTTCAATTCTAGACAAATGTTATTTACAGTATTCTGCAAGCTTTAGATGAGTGAAAGTCACATTTTTTTAAAATATCACAATTCTCCAGACAGAATTTGAAAAAAATAAAAACTTGCATATTTCTTTAAGTAAGTTTCGCATTATTTCATTATTGTGAAAATAAGTTTCTGATTATTTTATTATTGTGTCAAATATTTTTCTTTACATAGAAACGCCAAAAAAACTAATATAACTTTAAAAATTTTCATTTATTCATTAATTTAAAATAAATTACATTGTTTCCCCTTCTCACTAATTGATACACTTGTAAGGTAGACTGACTCTCCAATAAACAATGACCCTTGTTTATTGGAGCCATACTGTGATGGTCATTAACCCCCAACTGTGCTGGTGAAGACAGAAATCCCTTGGCCCACTGCCAAAATCTAGGCCTTTAAGGTTCAACTTTTTAAGGTAAGTCAAAACATTCAAATGTCACAACAATCCATTGTCTTTGATGAAAAGATTAAGCACAAACAAGAATAATCTCAATATCCTAAGTCTGTAAAAAAATCGCCATTTTGGCTTCACAATTATCAAAAAAATCAAATGGTTTGACAGTATTGCCTTTCAAAAGTCATTATGTTAAAAGTTCAGTGATTTTATTATCAAATACACTCAGTTTCTCATTACCAGCTATCCAGCGGACTAGAAAAACCTTGCACAGACAGACGCGCAATACTGCCTGGGGAAGTCAGCATTTTATTTCTATCTTCTACTACTAACCTGCTAGGGTTCAAGTCCTGCAATCTGCTCTCACAACAATTTTCCAAGTCAGGATAGAAACCTTCTTCTTTTGACCTGTAAATAAAATTATTAAATATGAAAACATTGCTATAAAAGTTACATTTTTTAGACATGCTCTATGGACATGAAGTAGGAAGGCAGCAGATATACTATTTGTACATCAATGAGGGAGGGATTAGATAAGCTCTATGTAAATGAAGTAGGGAAAAAGTATATATCTACTCTATGTATATGAAGTAGGGAAAAAGTATATATTATCTACTCTATGTACATGAAGTAGGGAAAAAGTATATAATTATCTGCCCTATGTACATGAAATAGGGAGGGAGTATATATCTACTCTATGTACAGGAAGTAGGGAAAAAAGTATATAATTTTTTATTAACTCTATGTACATGATGTAGGGAGGGAGTATATATCTACTCTAGGCACATGAAATAGGGAGGGAGTATATATCTACTCTATGTACATGAAATAGGGAGGGAGTACAATTATATCTACTCTATGTACATGAAATAGGGAAGGAGTATATATTTATTCTATGTACATGAAATAGGGAGGGAGTACAATTATATCTACTCTAGGTACATGAAATAGGGAAGGAGTATATATTTACTCTATGTACATGAAATAGGGAGGGAGTACAATTATATCTACTCTATGTACATGAAATAGGGAAGGAGAATATATTTACTCTTTGTACATGAAATAAGGAGGGAGTACAATTATATCTACTCTATGTACATGAAATAGGGAAGGGGTATATATCTATGGTACTCTATGTACATGATGTAGGGAGGGAGTGGATAAAATGCTTTATGTACATAAAAAGAAGCAGATATGCTCTGACTGTACAAGAAGTATGAAAGTAGTAGATACACTTTATGAACATTGAAGTAGGGAGTAAATATACGCTTTGCACATGAAGTAGAAACAGGGTATGCAATAGAGCTGTCATTGACAGAAAAATATTTAACCAATATATCAACCGAGAGATTTCAACAATACATAAATATACCAGTACTAAATGAGCCACGCCATGAGAAAACCAACATAGTGGGTTTGCAACCAGCATGGATCCAGACCAGCCTGCCCAACCGTGCAGTCTGGTCAGGATCCATGCTGTTCACTTTCAAAGTCTATTGCAATTAGAGAAACTGTTAGTGAACAGCATGGATCTTGACCAGACTGCGTGGATGCACAGGCTGGTCTGGATCCATGCTGGTCGCAAACCCACTAGGTTGGTTTTCTCATGGCACGGCTCAAACATGTCCTCCGCACATTTATCACAATTATTTTGAAGTTTTGACAACTTATTCTCATAAGTCTCAGAGACATGCAACATAACACTGAGAGTAAAAAAAAAAAGTACAAAATTAATGACAATGAAGGAAAAATATAGAACTCATTCAGGGTTCTTGTTTTTCCTCCAGCTAATTTCATAGCTGTTACTGGGTAATGTTCCCAATTGAAACAACCTATCTTTTTTTTCTCAAAATTCACATAAAAATTCTGAATTACAAGTAAATAACGAAATAATGTGGTCAAAAACTAATCTTTCTATGTAAAATATACAGCAAAATTGGTCACAAATATCATACTGTGAAATCAGTAATATTCGTGAGAGACTAATTTTCGTGGTTGAATCAATCCACGAAATTTAATCCTAATGAACAAGTAAAATTCCCATCCATTTTATGTTCAAAAGTTGAAATCCGCGAATTCATATCCCCATGAAATTGCCGTTTTGACCAAAAACCGTGACATTTCATGCCCATGAAATGAAACGATTTTACAGTATATCAAACATATAAGTAATTGTAAAGAAACAGGTGTCTCTTCCATAATAATATGCTTTGCTTATTAATATCAGGTGGATAACTGGAGAAATGTTAAAATTTTCACCAGAATGCTGCTAAAATTCCCAAAGTCAAGAGTGTGAGCCATCTTCCCAAAATGCTGAGAAAAACCACTGTTGTATCAAATGTTTGTTTTATTTGCATTTTCAGTTGAATCTCATCTAGGTTATTGCTTCAACTTTTTTCAGTTTTGAGTTCTTGATATCCGATATACCCGGTATATATAAATATCATCATAAACTTGTCAAAGTTGCTACCACATTAATATCGAGTTTCACAACGAATAGCAGTTTTCATTCCTTACTAATAGGTTACATCTCACACTTTGTTTAATTTTGTAATTTAGCACAAAATTTTATGGTTTTACCCCAAATGGCTACTTCCTGGTGATATGAATTTGTTGGTTCCAGTGTTGGGCATATAAATGAATGGAAAGTTCACATGTTTGTTGTAAACTAATTTCGTGGGTTGACCCTAACTTTAAATCTAGGAAAATAAATACCGGTATCCCACAAATATTAATGATTTCACAGGTCATACCTGAGCTAAGAACACAGATAAGAGACTGGGTGAATAAGGATATAATTCAGACAAAGGAAGCAATTCTCAAGGCCGTAAGAGCCTGAGGATACGGAACAAGTTCTTTGACACTTCGAGAGATATTCTGGTCCCATGTTTACAATACATTTTATGGTCTCAACGGGCTAGAGATTGAAATTTTGATAGCAAGTTTTACTAGAATTTCAAGGTCAAATTCCAGTTAAGACTGACACTCAATACTGAACAAGCACTTGAAACTAGTCTTTAACGCAACATTTAATTTAAAAACATGGAATTTAGATACAAATGGCAAAGTTTAAACATCCAAATGAATTCAGCTGACACGCTTAAGTGTTTCACAAACATGAGGACAGCAACCTACCTGAGGACTCTGAGAATTTTTTCCAAATGCTTCACATTGGTACACTCCTTGATGTATCCAAAGTCTAGGTGGTCCATTGGAATATCATGTTTCTTTGTAGTGCCCTGGAAAACCCTTGCTGCATCCATCCTGTTTACGAGGAAGTAATAAACTTGATATAAAGAAATGTCCCTTAGAACTATTTGCACGACAGCAATTGTAAGGGACCACTGGAGAGACCTATGGAAAGGATTTTTCAGCTGAAAGTACTGATTTTGCAATTTATCCAATGATAAATTTTTGTTCTTTGATGTATTTTAAGGCCTGGAATTTTGACAAAATGTAGAAAGTATCATATAAACCCTCCTGCACAACAAAAGATTTGAGATGCATTATTTATTCATTTTTATTCATGACCATATTTATTCAACTTATTTGTAGTGCAGAACTATTTTCCTAAATGTGTATAAAAATACATATTTATTCACGTTTCATCTTTGGCGAAGTGTCATATTCGACCAAGTGTCTTGCACCGGATATAAAGATATATCCAGAAAGCGAAGATTGCCAAAAAACTTTTAATAAGAAAGGGGCATAATGCTGTCAAAAATACACGTAGAGTTATGGGGGATTGTAACCTCACATGCAGATGGTGATTATAAAAAAACTTTTTTTAATTTCAGGTCATTATTTTAAAGTACCAAAGATATGTCTATATAGCAATTATATAGACATTTATGCATGCTGGTTGGCGACCAAGAATTACAGACGACCTAGAAACCCGGACAGTCGCAATAATGCTTATTTCGGCATTTTTTTAATCATTTGTTGACAAGTACACAGATGTTTGCTTTATGTGCAACATCCACTGCAACAAGTGCAAAATGTATGTAAAACTTACAAAATTGGAATATTTACATTTGTTCACGAAATGTTGTGACAGCTCTTGCTAGGGGAAGTTGCATGTGCTTTCATATATATAGTATATATATCTTATTCTTCAGCTATATATATATATAGACAATGGTTTCTTGACTTGACTAAAAAAACTAGAATGAGCATATAACTGCATACAAAAGGGGCTAAAGAATAAAAGCAGGCCTTTTTTTCATCAATTTGGGAATGCCACCGACACCAGTGGAATTGGGAAAATGCTCTCGGAAATTGTCTTAATTGGGACAATTTGCAAATTACCAAAATCTACATAAATGTGTTTTTGTGTGAAATATTGTTGGATTGCATTTCAGTAATTGTTCAACAGTATTATAATTTACCTAAATATACATACAAATCAGCAAAACTATCTTAAAACAGCAAAAACCCTAAAAGGTATAATCATTTGGGAATTTTAAATTCAACTTTGGGAAAAAAACATACTTTTTTGCATTGGGATTACCTCCTTTTACAGGAGGTAGATTTATAGTGGAAAAAAGCCCTGAAAAGATTATTTATCACATTAAAAGGCGTTGATTGGGCTGATTGGAAGGTGTTAATTGTACTTAATTGCATGAGAAGTTGTTGACTGACCGAATGAAATGTGTCAAAATTTCCCCCTAGTAGAATTAAATGTGTTAATAGTTGATTGGAGTGAGGAAATTATTTGTTATAAAAAACGTTTAATAAAAAGTTTAATCATATTCAAGAGTTTGAAAATAAGCAGTATGAAATTCGGACATTCAAACAGCAATCATGTTGTCCAACATGCAGACTTACAAAAACAAACAGAAAATTACAACAATAAAAAAGAAAACTGAAAATCCTCCTTGTTAAACCTATCCTTTTTAAAGCAAAAAGTTTTTAAAACAAACCAAAACTTATGTATATTTTTAGCATAAAATATACTTATTTAAAAAAAAAAACAAACTTAATTTATCATACAGTCGATGGTCAGTTCCGGATCACTAAGGGCTATATTTGTTATAGAACTTCGAAAATATATCTTTTAAAACAAATTTTTGCACAGGGAGAAAGGAAAATCCTTTTGCTTTTTAAATTACCACATTTGGTTTGAAAATTCAAAGTAAATAATTATTCTGCAGCAGCAACAGTGATGTTACCACCCCAGTCAGTTTCAGATCATTTTGGTCAGTCTTTGATCATTTTGGAGCAAAACTTAAATGCACTGTGACACCTGTGAAATGATTATTGTTTTCTATCAGCCAACCCAATCATTACATTTTGAAAGTCTTGAAAGATAAAAATATTTTCTTGTTTAAAAATGGTTTCTCGATATCGTTGCATCCCTGTTGCGTGAGTTCCAGATCACGTGGATCAAAGAGCTATAAAAATAAATAGATTGGCAACTTAAAAGGCATCATATTCATAGAGCAATTCTCGCCAACCTCTCGTGACAAAAAAACGAGATCTCGTTTACGGGAGTGGCGCTTTCTCCACGCGCCATTTTGTATGCGAAATCATCGGTAAAATAATTATCAACGTATGACCACGCTTCTTTCGATGGCAAAAAAAAAACGTGTACTTTGAGTCTTAAGACCATTTCAAATTAAACGAATTTTGTTTTAGAAGCTAACATGTATTTTAAATGTAGTTTTAAAGGTACAAATTGTTACTCCATGTTCGCCGATGTTAGTTTTTAGTAAGATAACGCCGAATCACGCTCTGACACGAGCTCACACGAGATTACAGCCAGTTGCCATTCTGTGTATTTTATACTTCTTAGCGTGGATTGAAAAAATATGATTTTTTTTCACATTCCAGCCATCTGTATTTTGGTATGTTATTTCTCTTATTGAAACAAAATTTCATGCTAAGAACTAAATGTTTATCTTCGTCATGTAAGTGTAAACAGTGCTGTGATCCGGAACACCTATGATCCGGAACTGACCAACCAACTGTACTTTTTTTTTCAAAATTACGTTTTAAAAAGGGTGCCGAAAAAGGGGGGGGGGACGAAATGACCAATTTGAAATCGCCTAGGGGGTCGAAATGACCAAATCGGGGACGAGTTGACTGGGGGACAAGTTGACCGTTAATCCTCCAATCCAAGTAAGAACTCATAAAAAATAATTATTAGAAGACCCCACTTTATAACAGAATTTTTATGACAACTACAGAACTATAACATTACATAGTAACTAACAGTACAAGTATGTTGATTACCGGACCTTTTGAGTCCGGTTCTAGATGACCCCCAGCCACTTCCAAGACGAAAATGAAAGTAAGACTAACAAATAAGACAGTTATTAAGAACTGGAGATAGTAACAATGTCTGAATTCGAACTGGATATGACAATCCTAAAATTTGCATTCAAGCACCTTATCTTTGTAAGTCAGCCTATCGTTTTAACAGGTTTAGAGCTTGTTTCAGCGTTCTGGTTTGATCTTGTTGTTTCCAAGCGGAAGTAATTCCCCGGTGTGTGCTCTTCAGTGTAGAAGTTATGAAAATCACTATATATATGTAATTGACGCCAAAGTTTCAAAACAGCTGCAAAGATGGACTACATCACACTCCCTCGAACTGACATTAAAGTGTCTCGTATATGTTTAGGATGTTGGCAGATGAATGACAACAAAGCAAATGCTTCTTGGGAAGCACAGACATATGAGGTAAAGAAATCTGTAGTGAAATTATTCTCATTTAGTCGTCAATTTTCGAAAATTAAAAAAACTAAAGATACAAACTCAAAGGAATATAATTGGGGAAAAGATCCCAATACAACCTGTAAATAGTATTAGTTTTCTTCTTTAGTTTGAAATTTGTTTATTATGCATAAAATTGTTTATCATTGGTCAAATTGTGGCTGTTAAGAGGCTAGTCATTCTCCCAGGGATTTTGGACCTTTGCTAATTGCCTTGGTCCGGAATCTTGGAATGTTGGAGAAAATGTAATTGTTACTCATTCTCCTGTAACTTTGTATTATTTTCTGTGTTCTCGTTGTTACATGTTCACATTTTATATTACTTCGTATTTTATATCACATGTTCTTATGAACCATGACAGTATTAAATAAATCTTGAAAAAAACTTGAAAATCTTTACAATATTTCTGCCTTGTATATTTCTGGATGTTTTAGATGATCTGTGATTTTGGTTAACATTAATGTTGGACGAAAATTAAAATGCTAAATCGTTAATTTTACAAGATGATTTTGGTGATTCTTTCCATGGATAGGAAATTATTTATAGTACTACCAATGGTATGATGTGGTATGGGTAGTTCTGTTACACTGCAGTATACTATATTGGAAGGGTAATAGGGAGGCCAGCCTAATTAAAAGTGATAGTAACAAAGTAGTTCCATGTAAAATAAAGTTAGAAAAACAAAAATTCTAACACAACACAAATGTCAAATTATTTTCTTATTGTTGAAGACTTTAATAGACTGTGTGTTATTATGCAACCAAATCATTTTCTGTACATAGCAGTTATGACATTAATGGGTCAAAGGTCATCAGACTAAGTGCTGGAAAAGAAAACCACACAAAACAAGTAAATACCTGGTGGATGCATCATGCCAAGCACACAACCCAGACCCCTAAATCTAACGTCACACTGGGACGTAAAGGTCAGATAGCTCACCTACGTGTCTAATCTGTATTGTATCAGTTGATTACCTCATCAAGATGACATGCAGAGTGCACAAACTGGGCCCCTAGGTCCAACTGACAAGGTCAAACTTGAAGGTCAAAGGTCAATATCACAACATTATACTCTGCCTGTGACAGTGGCATCTTGGGGGTATTACTCATTTTTAGTGATAGCTCTTGTTCATTAAGTATTAATGAGGGGTTATTACTCATGTTTATCAGTGCTATCTCTAGACTCTAGTTCATAAAGTAGTTAAGAATATACCACTTTTTTCAGAATTGTTTTTCTGAGCCTTATCTTATAAAGACTGCTTTAAACAAGCCTATTAAGTATTTCATGCCAGGACCTTTGTTTGGGTTTGAATTATTCATTGTGATCAATGCTTCTAGCAAAAGTTTTATGCAAATGAGAACAAACTATTTTTATTAAGAGCACTAAAAGTATATGTGTTTGGTGAAGGTTTTAAATGTTTGCTTACCAAGAAATTTCATGGGATAGTAACTTGAATAATTACGTTAAGCATTAAAAATTTAATTCATTTTAATTATTTTCAGACCTCAAAAGCATGTGTAGATAAATGTTTGGAACTAGGAATCAACTTTTTTGATACAGCAGAGGTGAGTTGTAACAATCCTGTTAATTGTGATAATAGTCTTTTATCTAGACCTGTAAAACAGTATTTGAGCCGCGCCATGAGAAAACCAACATAGTGCGTTTGCGACCAGCATGGATCCAGACCAGCCTGCGGATCCATGCAGTCTGGTCAGGATCCATGCTGTTCACTTTCAATTTTATATTTCACTATTGCAATTAGAGAAACTGTTAGCGAACAGCATGGATCCTGACCAGACTGCGCAAAGCCACTATGTTGGTTTTCTCATGATGCAGCTCATTTAATGATATTTTAAGGTATCCAATTTGCAAAAAGGTAACATTTTGATACCTGGTGACCCCATGTTTTTTGGTATCATTTGAAAGTGTTGTGTCTGCTGATCAAGAATTAGTAAATAAAATGACCATAAATAATATGCACAAATCACTACAGTCATGTTTTCTGACTGAGAAATGATAAATCTTACACCGTAATAACTGGATTTCTGTTGCAGTATCACTGAAGACTATAAAGTAAAACAAAAGAATTCTAAAACTAATTTATAATGTAACTTATATCTTCTTTTTCAGTAGGCAATACACTGTCAAATGATACCAAAATTATATGAGCTTACCAGGCATCAATATTTAATATAATTATATTTTAATAAGCACTAAACTTGCTTATTTGTGGTTTCGGATACCTTAAAAGGTTACAGGTTATCAATAAGTTGTTATACATACATATATACAGCAGGGTTCGATTTAACATCTGTTAATGATTTATTAAAATCTGAACACAATACATCTATTTTTATGTATTGATTGAAATTGGCTAGCAGTCAGTTGGTAGATCAAGATCAATGATGATAAATCTTTTTCATATAGTTTTAGATTCTTTACTAGAAATTGCACTGACTTTTAACCCTTAGCCTGCTAAATTTCTAAAATGGACTAGTCCATCATTCAATTTGGGCAATACCATTTATTATTTGAAGGTGTGTTCACTGAAAATTTACTGACTGAATAGCGAACAGTGCAGACCATGATCAGCCTGCACGGATCTGCACTGGTCGCAAAGGCAGAAGCACTTGCCGCTAGCAGGCGAAAGGTTAAATGATTCATAAGCAGAATTTGATATGATTTTATCACTAGATAGCTAGAATTATTGTTAAAATTGAAGAATATTAAAATCACAGATCAGGTGGATATGCTTGGTTTAACAGACACTCCAGCATTTTAATTTCTGTTTAAGGGGTATTTGAGTATTCATATGTCAACTGTTAGAGTGAGTTAAGCAGATGGACCAGTGTAAATTCAAGAGCACTCGCTGATAACAGAAAGCTGATAACTGTACTGTAGATTTGATTATTTTGGTGATGGTTTTAATTTCCCTATATCAGTGGATAGTACATCCATATTAACCTTTAGCCTGCTGGCGGTGAGTTATTCTGCCTTTGCGACCAGTGCAGACCAAGATTAGCCTGCACATCGGTGCAGGCTAATCATGGCCTGCACTGTTCGCTATTCAGTCAATAAATTTTCAGTGAACACCCCTTCGAATAATAAATGGTATTGCCCAGATTGAATGATGGGCCAGTCCATTATAGAAATTTAGCAGGCTAAGGGTTAAATTGTAAATGGTATGTAAACCAGAGTTATAGCTATATAAGACTATCACACGCTATGAAACTTGAATTCTTAACAAGTTTTTTTGTTGTAAGCTTTTTAGTCTGGAGGATTTTTGCCATCTGACTAATAGTGCAAGGAGGATTTATTTTAATGTTCTTGCTAAGCCTAATTTTATTGGTTTTTTTTCTGAATAATGCCATAGTTTATTGTCAGTCTGATGTTGAATATCTGACAACTCAGGCTGTCATCCTCAGGGTTATAATTCCTATGCATCTTTACTGTGGTATATCAGGATTTAAACATTGAGTATATCATTGACATAAATAGGCAAAATAGTGTGCACCAAAATTTCCTATATGATACATGTATGTGCCTTAAATTATATGTGAAACGTATGTGATCTCTAACATGTGAGTCTTGTTTGCCAGCATACATGAAATTGTGTTCTTAAAATAGAAAAGATTTATGTCTGGGGCTGTGTAGATTTAAATTGCAAAATAAAATTCATGCAAATGATAAGTGATCTATAGCATGAGATTTTAAATGAGAGGAAATGTAGGCCAGTGTGATATGACACTCATAGATAATACCCCTTGCATTATCTTCGACAGTAGGATTTATCTTGACCTAGAGGATTAATCAGGAAGATTGTAGTTTTTGACCTGCTTGTTCTATGTGAAATTTTCACAATGGAAATTTCTCATCAACTAATCTTTATTGCAAAGGTTAAGGAGTTGGATTTAAAGACCCACCACAACCTAGTGACCTAATGTTTCCTCGCATCATACAGAAGACTACCATACAGCATAGATTTTGAGAAAGCTTTCTGCTAAAAGGCATAATACAGCTATACTACAGGACGACAGTGGACACTTAAGGCCCTTCCTGAATTAATGCATGTGCACAACTCCATCTTCAAACTTTTTCAGTCAATGTCAGTATATGATAGTTTCGAAAACATAGATAAATGACTGTCTAACACTACTGTGATCTAAACTTAACTAAATGCTCCAAGTACTGCAACATTTTATGACATTTAACAACACAAAACCTTAGATTGATTCTGTGGTGGGTCTTTAAACCTACCAAAGACGCTCATAACTTACAGCATCCCACCCACAGATTTTTTAAAAGAATTAAATTGTCTCCAGTTTGTGAAAGAAGGTTTTTTTTTATTAGCTTGACTATGTGAAGAATAGATAGAGAAAGTAAACTATGCCCTTTTGACGTTACTGTGAAATTATAAATATACATTGGGGGCTAATTTTTGTGGGGTTCCATGTTGAATCAGGCAATTAAATTAAATCCCAATGAGCAAGTCAAAGTCTCATTCATTTCATTTTCAGAATTTGAAATTCATGTGTTCATATTCCCATGAAATTAAATGGTTTTACAGTACTATGCACAGATTCCATAACTATTTTGCGTTTCACTGAGCTATGCCCCTTTTTCCACTTAACAATTTTTGGTTATGTTTTTGTTTGAAATCTGGTATCTCAGTATCCACTCATGGGATTTGATTAAATTGTTACTCTCTTGTTCACTGAGAGGATCAGATGTGCAGTGCACAGGCTCCATAACTATTGCTTTGCTTTTTCAGAATGTTATGCCCCGTTTTCAACTAAATGGATTGTTATTCTCATAATTATGTTAACCTGTTTGACTAGAGTAAGCTCATACTGGGTCCAGAGATAAGTGTTGCAAACTGTCCGTGCTGTGTTTGATTTTCGTAGAACTTTGTAAAAAAAAATTTGCAGTCCTCACAGATTGTATGCAAAATGACAAAACACCCTAGTTTTCTGCTAAAACTAATTTTATCCAAAAAGTCTTAACAGTAATGTTACTTTTAACCATTAAAAATAAACATTTTGGCCAGTTTAATAAGCATTTTTCATGAAGTTCGATGGTATAGAAATAAGGTATATTGGCTGAGACCACATTATTCTGCAAAATCAGCATACTGATATGAGACCTGTTATCTGTAGACACAGGCTAAAATTCAAAAATTGAAAAATCATCATCTGAGCCGCACCATGAGAAAACCAACATAGCGCGTTTACGACCAGCATGGATCCAGACCAGCCTGCGCATCCGTGCAGTGTCATGAGGATCCATGCTGTTCGCTTTCAAAGCCTATTGCAATCAGAGAAACCGTTAGCAAACAGCATGGATCCTGACCAGACTGTGCGGATGCGCAGGCTGGTCTGGATCCATGCTGGTCGCAAACGCACTATGTTCGTTTTCTCATGGTGCGGCTCATCTTATGAAATAAGACAGAACTTGAGAAGTGACATACATGTATCTTAAGTGTTGCTGATATGAAGATATTTGATAAAGAATTATGAAGAAAACAGTGTGGCATTTGCCAATGAATTTGATATTTGACCAAAATTAAGAAAATTTAAAGGACTACCATAGTCTTTCATTGTTTCCTTAAATACATAATATCTATAAACTCTCTATTTTCAAAACTCGATATCTCAAACTCCCTTGTCACAGATTGCAGCTATCTCGAAAGACACTTTCAAGTCCTGTCCCAAAGACATGTGCTAAAAATATCACTTAAAAGCCATATTTTCGGTTATCCTGAAGTAAAACGCTAAATCACCTTTTTTACAGAGTTTCATCTGTAATAATATTAAATGAATGTTTTAATTTGTTTTCCATTGCAATTGTCCTTATTATAATAAGTTAAAATACCAAGATAGATAAAGGGTCAAACCGAGGTACTTCAAAAATTTACTTACAATTTGTGGTTTTAGACACTATTACAACATCAAATCAAATGCAATCTGCTACTATTTGTTGAAGCATTTGATTTATGCTATGATTTCAGGGGTATGCAGGGTCAGAAGAAGTGTTGGGAAAATGTCTACAGGGACGACGACAAGACGCTGTCATTGCCAGCAAGTTTGGTTTCAGGGAGGGGCCATTTACCCCAGCATATAGTGCCGTGCAGATTGATGAATCTATCACTAAAGGTCTACGCAAATTGCAGACAAATTACATAGATCTGCTGCAGGTATTTACAAATTATAACAGGGAAAGAATGCAGTGGTTTCAAGGATAGGTTTTGGAATGCCGATTAGTTGTATTGAGTTGCTGAATAAATTAAGTGAAAATAGTAGCATTGTATAGAACAAGTCAGTAATATCTTAGACAAGGACAATAGCCAGCTGGACACTGGCTATTACTCCAGAGTCCTGGCCTTTGAATTTCTTAAAATTGTGAAAACTTACAGTTTCCAATAAATAATGTCAACAGTTCTTATCCAGTGCTCACCAAACTTAGAATGTTACGTACATAGGTGTATTATTATGGCCAAGGGATAGCATTTGTTGCTCTGGAGTTATGGCCCTTGAAATAATCAAAATTGAGAAAAGTGACAACTGGTCTGCTCAATAAGTAAAATATTTTAGAAGTTAAAATTAATTCTCTGTGAGCCCGCCCGCTTAGCTCAATAGGGAGAGCGCAGATCTACAGATCTCAGGGTTGCAAGTTCGATCCCCAGGCGGGGCGTATGTTCACCGTGATGATTTGATAAAAGGCATTCATCCTTCACATCTTTTTCATGTGTGGAAGTTGGCAGTTACTTGTGGAGAACAGGTTTGTACTGGTACTGGATCCAGGAACACCGGTTAGTTTAATAGCCCGTCGTTACATAACTGAAATACTGTTGAAAAACGGCATTAAACCCAAAACAAACAAACAAATTCTCTGTGACAAGTGTATGTTGTTATGTTTTTGCACTCTTGTCCTGTTCAAACTTCAGAAAACCTAAATGGGAAAATAGAAAAAAAAACATATGTCATGCTCTTCAGTTATCTCATCATGAGCAGATTCAGGTATAATTATATTTTATTTGAGATGATATTTTCAGGCACATTTCCCAAGCTTTATTGAGAACACAGATGAGGCTCTCACAGAACTGAAAAGACAAGTATCACTGGGAAGGATAAAGAGCTTTGGTGTTTGTAACTTTGGACCTAAAAACTTGAAGACATTGCTGGATAAAGATCCCTCTTTTCTTCCAGTTTCTAATCAGGTTCAAATTAATACTATAATATATTATTTCATGATTACAATGTAAATAAGCCCTATACAACATGTAAGGGACACTTCCTATTTCAAAAGCAAATCTGTGGGCTTTTCACAACTTTCCGAATGGGAAGTTTGATACTAAATGTAGTAAGTGCTTCCTGTTGGTGTCACACACCAAAGCCAGTATGTCAGCTTTTTTAAATTTCTAGCATTTTAAAGTCATAATTTTTTCCCCTAAAATTCAAAGCTTCCCAAATTGGAAATGTAACTTCCTGGAAACTGTGATATATATATTTACAAAAATGTTGCATGTAAAAAGGTATTAAGTTTCCCATTTGGGAAGTAGAGAAAAATGAATAGATAATTTTCCAGTTGGGAAATTTCCCCACTGAACACGGGCATTCTAGCTCATGCATTATTATAATGAAAATAAATACAGTCAACTTCGTTAACTCAACTCGTATTATCGGTAGTTCCAGTTATCAAACAATTTACATTACACAGGAATTTTTCTGTGACCTGATGATGAATTCGAGTGAATGGTGGTATTTGAGTCATCCGAGTTCGAGCAAATGAAGTTAGACTGTATATACTTTCGCAGCAATTTTTTTCCTTCTTTATAAAGGTCCCCTAAAAGGACCTTTTCCCAATTGAAAATTGCAATCTTTTTTCCCAATTATCATCCAAAAATTCCCCAAATGACCAAATCAAGTTTGCATTTTGATAATTGCAGAAGGAAAACTTAGTTACATTGACATATACCATGATTTAAGTTTGTTTGATGCTATTTACATGGAATTAAAGGAAGAAGCATTCTAAATGATGTTATTAATTAACTATAAAAATTCTCAATCTGAGTAAAACCCCCGCTATTTTTCCCAATTTATCCGGTACCAGACCTTTTCCCAAAAGGGAAAAAAAATCACTGCTTTCGTAATTGTAAATTTGTAATAGATCCAAGGTCTATAGATCCAAGGTGTGGCGCAAGTCCATCGTCTAATACAACAGATTGAAATTCTGTTACAGGGCCATTGTGACAAAACGTGTTTATTAACAACCTTATTACATGATCATTTTGAAATGTTTTACCGTAAATTGAATACAGATTGATAAAATATTCTCACTTGCCTGGTAAAAAGTCCAACTCCGCATGTACCTTCATTTATTATAGCAGCCCTGTAGAAATTGTTGAGTTTAATGAACTAATCAACTAACACATGTTTTCAAAATGAGCTTGTAAAACATTCCCAATCTGTCATAAAATATAACGGATCATTATCAGTAATGTAGATAGTATTAATGAGCCGCACCATGAGAAATCTGCGCAGACTGGTCAGGATCCATGCTGTACGCTTTCAAAGCCTATTGCAATTAGAGAAACTATTAGCGAACAACATGGATCCTGACCAGACTGCGCAGATGCGCAGGCTGGTCTGGATTCATGCTGGTCGCAAATGCACTATGTTGGTTTTCTTATGGTGCGGCTCATTGTTTGTTTTACTGGGTTTTAAGTCACCGAAACATGATTAAGGTAAATTAGTGACTTTCCATCTGTTATGATGAAGGAAAACTCTAGGGGCCAGCATTATTACAGGTACAAGTTTAAGGGCCTAGATTGAACCACTAACCTTGCAAGGAGGAAGTGGTTCCTAGTCGGTAACCTTAACACTTTGCCATGGAGGCCTTATATATATGAGGCATTGTCAGTCTAAGTCAGTGGTTAATAAGGGCTTTGTGGGTAACTTTGTATAGTACAATGAAGATGAAATATCTTTATATTAAAAGCATCCACTAGTTCATGGAGTACAGTATTTGTCAGAAAAACTGAAACTATTTCGTAATGTTGCACAATAAGGCCAGTTGCAAAACTCGTGTATAAGTTAGATAATACATACAAGTGTGTTACTGTCTGGTATCATGCGCAGAAGAATCTCAGGGAACATAATTTGGGTAGCAAACGAGCCATCGAGAGGGAACGTAATGTGGGTAGCAAATGATTGTATTGTCTAACTGATTTGTCGCATGATTAAAAACAGTTAACTGAATAATTTTTAAATATCTTAAATTTAATATATTTAAAAATATTTTCCCTCTTGAGCCTCCGTTAGAAACATATAAAAGCCAGAAGATGGTGCTGGGGCAGGTTTTTATATAAATTATGCATGCTTCACATCAGAGAACCCTTTTCCAAAATTTTAAATAAACTACTGAATAAAAAGTTATAAATAATTGCATAATTACACACTGAAACATTCTTTATCAATTGGTGTAACTATTTTTTAAAACAAAAAATTGTAAAGTTTTCTAAAAATAATTTTAACTAACAGCCAAAAATTTGAATTTGCTGAGAGGACCTAATGAGGTCATGAACCCGGAGAAATAGAGAATGTAAACGTGGCTAATTTTATCAACAAACCTGATAAGCAGAAGGCTTCTTGTATCAATGGAATTAACACCTAGAATATATTGTAGAGCTTTGCCAGAAAAGAAATTTTGAATGTTTAAACTGAAATTTACTGAATAGAATATCATCATTATTTTTGCAGTTATATTTTTATATTATTTAAAAAATCAAGTTTTAAATCAAGATGTAGAGAACTAAACTACAGAAATACAGTGATAAATTATTTCAGATAGCTTATCATTTTCAAGACCTTATCACAGCAACACTTGCTAATTTGTGTGTATTATTCTACATACCAGACTGAATTACCTACATGTATATTTAGATGTTGGAGTATAAAGTACACATTTGATATCCTGCTTTCTTTATTATGTTCATGTGATGAGCAGCTTTCTGTATAGACTTCATGTAATAATAAGGATGTATCAGAAAAGTTAACCTCTGGAAATATTTTAAATTAATAGTTTGAGAAATTATTCCTATATATAAAGGGGTGGTGCCTCAACTCCTCTAGTAAAGTACCCCAATAAGTACCACAAAGAGTCTCATGAACAATAGTCCTAACTATAGTAAGGAACCAGCAAGGGAGCCATCTGGTCTAGTCGCGTAATGGTGGACAGGTTTTTGAACACTAAATTTTCACTTGGTATGGCCACAGAGCTGGTTTCTGTTTGGATGTATTTTTGACATTTTGGTAGAAAAAAAATGGGAGAGGAGTTGTATTTGATGAAGGTGAAGTGAACTCAATTTTAGTAGTACTTTCAGGTCACAGCAGTGTGATTTTAAAAAATGTGACAAGAGAAATCTCTCTTAGAAGATGCATGACCCCTACTTTTCTCTTCGTTTTATATCAGTTTTATCATAACTAAAATGAGGTATGGATTTGTTATCTGAAATGGGTCTAGCTATGTTTTGAAGCTCTTCAAAAAATGTCAGTTTTATATAGATAAGGCATACAGACACTAAATAGCCTGAGCACCTATGAAAAAATGGTAGTCGCATAATGGCGGATTCAAATAGTTCTCAGTTTTTTTGGCTGTAAGAAGGATTTTTCCTTGAAATCATTGCTATATATTGGTTGAAATCATATTGCATGCCTATACTTGACATACTGGTAGCATTTGCATGTTGAAAAAAAGACTCCAAACTGATTTAACATGTGAAATTTATTCATACACCCCTACCCTAAATTGTGATTGTCATTTCAGTGTAAAAATTATGGTGTGTCCGTTTGACCAGAAATATTTTTCTTGCATCAAACATGATCCCTACTTTTCTTTGGATATTTTTACAGTATAAATGTTGCTGTACAAGAAAATGTAAGTTAAAGAAATTTAAAATGGGTCTAGGTGTGTATTGCAGCATTGTGAAAACTTGTCATTTTATATAGAATATATAGTGGTGGCTATTTAGTGTGTTATAACCATAAGTATAGGGAATACTATTTAGTGTTGTGTGACCAATACCAGGTGTGTCACGATAATTTAGTGGACTACTATCTTAATGAGAAATCATACCGTGAAGGTCTACCGATGTCACCGACTACCAGATAGACACAATTTCGGACATTCGGCTTTCGATTCAACGAGTAATTGTGTAACAACTAGATCTTGCCATGGCAAACAAAAGGTCTAAATTGGACATCAGTTCAATTCACCGGCAGTTGAAAAATCACGATGCCGTATTATATAATGGAATCAAAAACTTCGAAAACAAACAATCTCTCGTATGTTTTGTCCGAATCCTGGCATGCAGTGGTGGCTATCGAAATAGTTTTTCTGATGCGTGGTGTGAAACGGAAATTGATTACACTAAATGTGTGCTATACAAACATTTGTTTGACATTGGGATTTTGGAGAAATTTTTGGACACGGGTGTTCTACCCAATAGCCTAAACGAAAACCAGAAATATATTGTTCTGCTGGCTTTGCAGACCTTGGCTCTGTTTATGGACGATTATGAAGGTACGTACATTTTGACATTACTTTGCATGAATCTCTCTCTCTCTCGTAACATATCAGTCGACATTTTGTTATGTTATGATCAGATTGTTATTGTTTATAAATTGGAAGTCCATGGCTATTCTTACGGCTCTCCAGTAAGAATAGTGAAAAGCCCGCAGGTGTCTATTCCTACAGCTCTCCGTACGAATTATGAAAAGCCCGCAGGTGGTTATTCCTACGGCAGTTTTGTGTTACACATCGTACTGAATTCATTTCACTGATATAATTTCAAGGAAATCCAGAGAAGGCAAAAAAGGGAAGTGATTTCCCCTAGTATAACGTATTTTATTACATTTCCAGGGTTTTCCCTCGGAAATTTTAATAGGGGGTCATTATGACCCCTTCATGTTTGACTTTGGGGGTCATTTTCAATTTCAAGGGGTCATTTATTTAAGTTAAAAAAATGAATAAAATGGTTTTGAAATCTATATAAAAAATCCAAAAGAAAACAGTGTGTTTATCATAAATTAGCTTGCAATGTATACTGTAAAGATTACTAAAGAACAAAAAGAAATACTAGTATCTATCTATTATATACTGCAGCGCTCCTCTCTGCAAGTATTATGTGCAGCTAGTACATCAACAAATTAATTTTTTACACTTTTTTCAACCTTTTGAGTGCATCTGCGTGACGGAGGGATCTTTCAACAAGTTTCGTGAAGAATTTTTGCCTAACTTAACATGTTTAGTGTAGTGTTGCAAAATTGTTCGCAGCCCGATACGAAAGGATTGTTCTGAATCTTTGATACATGGCCAGCATTTCATTTCAAAGTGATGACATATGATATATGAATGTTTACATTTTCGGTCAAGGACCTTTCAACAGGGTTTTCCTACGTGCAGATGACAAGAAAAACGTAATCTTTTGTTGATGCACCATTTTGTTGAATGGTTTAACGTTTAAAGAGATGTCGATATCGAGCTGTTAATTAAACCTAGAACGCAGTCTACCTTTACTGCTTCGTACCTAAGCGTGAATCGGTACTTACTTACAATTTTGGGTACAAAAATTTGTGTCGTCGTAATTTCGGCCGGTAGTTGAGTTGCGTCAACGATGACGTGTTCAGAATTATTTTGAGAGTCATTTTGAAAATCAGTGTGCTAAAACGCACAAAAATGTGCGTCAAGGAAAACCCTGCATTTCATTACTTCCATTTGTTACATAAACAAACACTTTAATACAACGAATTTATTGTAAGAGTAAAATACTTATTTAACACATGTTTAACTGAAATTTGTCTTCTAAATAAATCGGAAAACGATTGTTGGTTGTACAGGTGTAGATCTGATGTAAATACATACTTTATTAATATAGAAACACTAAAAATATTGACCAAGTGTTTTCAACTAAACCAGTTAGAAAATTATTGATCTATGTTTTGTGTATATACATGCAAATGTTTCATCATATTTGCATCAATTCAGATCTGGCATTTTATTTGTAACACAATGACCAAATTTATGTGATTACATGACTGTAATTTCCGAAAAACGGTTGAAAATATATCAGTTGATTGACTTAAGTACAATGTATTGTAATACAAAACTGCCGTAGAAATAGACACCTGCGGGCTTTTCACTATTCTTACTGGAGAACCGTAAGAATAGCCTGCGAGGCTATTCCTTAACGGGACCGTAAGAATAGCCACTTCCTTATAAATTCTTGAAGTTTTTAATGAATTTTTAGCTCGGCTATTCATAGAATAGTAGAGCTATTGGACTCGCCTATGCGTCGGTGTCCGCGTCCCGATTTGGTTAAGTTTTTGTATGTAAGCTGGTATCTCAGCAACCACTTGTGGGAATGGATTGAAACTTCACACACTTATTCACTGTGATAAACTGACTTACATTGCACAGGTTCCATAACTGTTTTGCTTTTTTACAAAATTATGCCCCCTTTTTTTACTTAGAAATTTTTGGTTAAGGTTTTGTATGTAAGTTGGTATCTCAGCAACCACTTGAGGGAATGGATTGAAACTTCACACACTTATTTACTAGGATAAACTGACTTACACTGCACAGGTTCCATAACTCTATTTGCTTTTTTACAAAATTATGCCCCTTTTTCAACTTAGAATTTTTTGGTTAAGGTTTTGTATGTAAGCTGGTATCTCAGTACTCACTAATGGGAATGGATTGAAACTTCACACACTAGTTCACTGTCATGATATGACATGCAGTGCAAAGGGTCAATAACTCAACTTCGCATTTTACAAAATTATGCCCCTTTTTCAGCTTAGGAGTTTTGGGTTAAATTCTTATATGTAAGCTGGTATCTCAGTACCCACTAATGGGAATGGATTGAAACTTCATACACTTGTCCACTGTCATGAGCTGCATGATCAGCACTATGCAGGTTCCATAACCCTATTTTACTTTTTTACTAAATTATGCCCCTTTTTCGACTTCCGTATTCATTCAAGCGACAAGGCTGTTGAATAGTCGAGCGTTGCTGTCCTCCGACAGCTCTTGTTTTATATATATTGAAAAACATTTTTGATACATTTGTAGATGAAGTCAATTGTCGGCAGTCCTTTAGATTTAGGTCTTTCGATATAATTAGCTTTCACATTTAGTATACGCTGCCTTATAATAAAGAGCTGTGTTCAAACAAACAGTTAGAACCAATCAAGATTATTGACCAATAATGACATTGGCGGAGAAATTGTGTAGTAATTAATTAATTAAAAAAAACGCATACAGAGGTTCTAGGGATTTTTTAAGGCTGATTTTTTGGGCAGAATTCGGGCCCCATCCCAATTGCAAAAATTTGCTCATTTTCCCAATTCTGAGGTATAAATTTCCCAAAAATCTGCCTAAAAATACCAATTTTGTGGTAATGTCAATTTTCAGGTTTCCAACAATTTCAAAAGACACAAAAAAAGACTTGATGTGACATACAACAATAACAATTCTGAAATAAAGGTTGTATGATGGTAAAACTTATTGTTTGAATTTCCCAATTTTCAGGTTTTACGCACCATTTTTCCCAAATAAATGGGCCCCAGGTTTGAAATGGTAAAAAAATTCCTGGATGCAGAAGTGATGACCACTTAAAATTATCGCTTTAGAAAGTTCACATAAGGATCAAAAGCGGGTATGTTCAGTAGAACCGCATCATTAAATGTACTTTGATGCTCTTTCTTTTGCCCTTTTGTGACAATAATGTTGTTTTTTTTTAAACTGTTTTGTGTTGTTTTAAGAATGAATAACAGTATCTCAGATAATTTATGTATCAAGTACTTTTTTAGAAGGTATAAAAACTCATGTTAGCACTTTCACATGTGTCATTTGTGTCAGATAAAACAAATCAAGAAAACTTTATGCTGCCAAACTTTGATAAAATATGTCTGCATTGATCATGCTTGTAAGCATAAAAAAAAATTAAAATATACAGTAAATTTTTTAGGGCCAGTTGTTTAGGATAAGATAATGTCTGTTTCTTTCAGTCCGTCCGACCTTGTGTTAACACAAAAACAAGAAAGTTTGAAACCTATAATAAATCACGTCTGCATTGACCACGCTCACAATAGTAAAATCATTTAGGTCCCTTTTTAAAGATGCAATGTCATGTCTATATGTTTCGAAAACAACACGTTGACTCATTCGTTTATAACATAACAAAATGTCGGCCAATATGATATGAGTGCATAATACGGCAAAATAAACAGGTAAATCACAAAAAGTAAATAATACATTGGTAAATCACAAAAAATGTAATTTATTTAACTAATAAAATGATTCTTTATTCATGTTATTATAGTTTATTAAAGCCGGCTACCTTGACTTATAGCCCCATGTGGTTCTGGGACGATCTGTGTATGAAAAGAATTGGAACCACTGCCTTACGCTTGCATGATCGTAAGAGGCGACTAATAGGGTTTTAACACTAAGTCTTGGTTTTGCTGTAACTCTGATTCCAGCAGGTATACAAATTTTGATTCCATACCTCATGTTTTCATTTTGATGTAAATGAGATGTGAAACCAAAATTTGTAGTCCTGTTTGACGCCATATACACGTAACCTATACTGTGTTGGTGCGCCGTAAAACCCAAATAAACCTTGACTTAACGTCTTCATATTCGATATGTATATATAAGAGCCAGCTACCAAGACCATTAGTCACTGCCTAATCAAATATCTTAAACAAATGGCAGTGGCTAGTGAACCAACACTGGTGCAGCAGTCCCAAGGTCTAGTGCATTATTCAGTGTGAAAATAGCTTTTCTTTATAACTCCTACCATATAACTTTCTTTTTTTAGAAACAAATAAAATCATACAGAAGTACAGAAAAACAAGTTTAAAAGAAGTTTATTGGACTGGAATATTTGGAACACACATTATTAAGAAACTTGCCACAAGTAAGAATATGAAGGTCAGTGAGTGTGGTTATGAAAACTGTGGTGCAGAGCAATGCCATTGTGGATGTGGTGAACAATTGGTTTATGGCGACACAAGTATGGGTGAGTTCGAAAATTGTGATTTATTATTTTATTATTAGATTTTATTCATTACAGCATGTTGAATGCTCACATTGAGCTATTTGAGCGGTTGGACTGTTAACACTTTAGCAGCCACAATTTTCATCTTATCTTCACGAAACTTGGTCAGAATGTTTGTCTTCATGAAATCCCACATGAGATCTAATCTTGATAACATAGGGTGAAAAACTTGTTCACTAGGCGAAATCAAAGAAAACGGTTGTTTGCACTCGAGGGGCCACATATTTGATCCAATCTCCATGAAACTTGGTCTGAATCATGCATGTATATATTACGCAATATCTCATTTACAATCAACACTAGTGCATTGAAACTTGGAACACATACCACAATTCGTCAATAGTATTTATCAGGGTCCATAAATTTGCATTAACTTTATAAGGCCTTGTGTCACTTTATCTTGTTTACTATCATTGCCTCAAGTCCTTACTAAATATTTGTATTTTGTGAAATAGTCAAGCATGCTCTCTTACTAACTGCTCTTGTTTTGTGGTAATGTATTTCTACTCTATTATTTTCAGGTCACAGAGAAGTTTGGCATGGCAGTGTTGACATCCTTCTGCAAAGTGCAGCAGTAGAAGTAACAACAGAAGAAATTGAAGACCTTGAAGACTTTGAAATGAAAATAGATGACCTTGAGAAACAACCGTTTCCTCAAGCGATTGTAACAAGTTGCTCTATGAGAGGCCCTACACCACTGATAACAGTTTCAAAAACAAATGTTAAAATCTTCCTGTATGACTACGATTCTGACCTTCTTTTTGAAAGTGAAGAGTTCTTTTTTGACATGAAACTTGAAATTTCTACAATTTTAGGACTATGGCTTGCAATAAATAACCAAGCGTTTGGTTTGCCAATTAATCCTGCCTTTATAGAGGCTGGTTGTCGTTCAGGTTTCAAAACACTCATGCAAGAGGCTAATAAACTGGATGTCTATGAAAACCATACACATTTATATGGGTGCAAGAATGTGTGTAATATTGGACTGCCTATTCATGAAGTTTTTTCAAGAACCAAGCGAGGAAATATTCAGATTATATTGCCCAAATGACTTGAGCTAGACTATAATTTAAAGAACAGGTAAAGCTATTGGACTCAGCGATGCGTCCGCATCAACGTCCCAATTCGGTTGAGTATTTAGCTCACCTGAGCCAATGGCTTACTGTGAGCTTTTGTGACCGCTCCATGTCTGTCGTCCATCGTGTGTCCGTCAGTATTTTTTAAAAAATCTTCTTAAAAACCAAGGGGTGGAATTACACCAAACGCTGAAACTGTATCACTTTGCCTTCATCAGGGATAATAGATAAGATGTAAAATGTACCTTGGTGATTTCCAGTGTAATGCAGCTTGCAAAGTTAGCTGTCTATAATTCACAAACAATCTGACCATGTTTAATGTATTTTGGATGAAAAGCAACTAAAAAAGAGCTGTCAAGTAGACATCAATGCTAGACTATTCAACAGCCTTGTCAAATGAATGAATATGAAAGTCGAAAAAGGGGCATAATTTTAGATTAGTATCTTCAAAGTTACAGCCTCTGCATTGTTTGAAATTTTACGATGTTCATTTGGAGTCCTAATGCATTATAACAACTGGATGGAACTTCATGTAATCTAAAATAAATATGTAAAACTATAGAGCAATATAGCATGCAGTTGTTTTATCCAGATTGAACCACTTGCTCTTTGAGTTATGGCCCCTTAAATGAAATTTAACAAATTTATTTGAAGTCCGTCTGGAACCATATCTCAGAAACCAATGGTGGGAATTTAATAAAACTTAAATTAAAAATGAAATTGTATCACTATAAAGCGGTGGTCAATTTGGTACAAATGTTCCTTGGGTGGCCCTATACATGTACCAAGATTTTTCAAATTATTGATATTTGTTTAAACAATGGCCACCACTGGTAGGGCTGAATTTGGAACATAATCCTTGGGTGACCCTCTATGAATCATTTAATTTGTTTCAATTAATGTACTGAAACAATAAAGCAATGCTGTATTGAAATGTGTGCACAATGTTTTATGCATGTACATGCACATAAATATCTCTCTATAAATGTTAGAATGTGTTGTTTATAAATACTTACCTTATGTTACAATCATTTTAATAAAGATATTAAATTAATTTGTTCTTTGTTTTTAGCTTAGCTTTTCAAATAAAAAGGGGAGCTGTCATACTCACCACCAGTGTCAGCAAACTTTTTGTGCAAAAGACGCAAAATTCCAAATTTTAATACATATTCAGTTGGAACTTGGAATTTATTCCCACTGTAAAAATTTGCATCACATAAAGTAAGCCCCATAATTGTATTTTGTATGTTGGCAGAGTTATGGCCCCTTTTTTTTTTTTACAGTGCTCCAGATGGCAATATACCCAGCTGCTTTTTGAGTTTGTGCAAATATATCTAAAGATAAGGTGTGACGGAGATTTGAAATCTTCAACAAAATGCTGATTGATATTTCAGATATGCTACAATTTATTGTGGCGATCTGCTGAACCTGGCATCTTGCCAATTTGTAAGGAGAAAGACATAGCCATTTTAGCATACAGTCCACTGCAGCAGGGTCTTCTTAGTGGTAACTATATGACAGTGGATGATGTACCTATGGGCAGGAGGAGAGGCAAACTGTTTTCACCCGAGAGGTAATGTAGCAGTGTTCTCACCAGAGATAATGTAATATTGTTGTTCATATATTTGAGGTTATGTAACATTGTAGTTCTCATATGAGAGGTAACATTGCAGTGTTGTTCTCACCAGAGATCAAGCAACATTGTTGTTCTCATATATGGGGTAATGTAACATTGTTGCTCTCATATGGGAGGTAACGTAACATTGTTGCTCTCATATATGAGGTAATTTAACATTGTTGCTCTCATATGGGAGGTAATGTAATATTATTTCTCTCATATATGAGGTAATTTAACGTTGTTCTCAAATGGGAGGTAATGTAACATTCTTGTTCTCTTATGGGATATAATACAACTTTTTAATCATCATTTACGTAGTAATATAACGTAATTTTCTAATTTATGAGAGGTTGGTTCTTTCAGTTTAGACAGTACCATTAACTGTTAAAAGGGGTGCATACCAAAAATTTACTGTTTGAAAGCAAACTGTGCAGATTGTGATCAACACTGGTCGCAAAGGCAGAATCAATCATGTCCAGCATGAAGAGGGTTAATAATCTTGAAGTTTAAAAATTAACTTTTATCTTGTTTGTTGAAATGATTGGAAAAGAAGAACTTTCTTACTTGAACATACTATAGTTATAAAACTGTGTAATAGGTTAGATGATGACCATTAGTCTATTTTAATCAATTTTTTGTGTCATTTCTCTCTTCAGTTGTAGTCTGGGTCGACATGGAACTCCAGGATGTGAGAAGGAATTGTTTGAGGTGAATAATTGTTAACATGTTATAAACCATTCTTTGTGTAACTGACGAAGAATATATTATGGCCCAAAAAAACTCTGAAAACTTGAGTCATAGGTATGACTGCTCCAGAAAACACGAGAGCTATGGCTATTGAGTTAGTCAAAATTGCCTTGTTTCATGTTATTCACATTTGCAGCCACATTTTGTATTCACTTGATGTACATGTATGTAGACTATTAATAGCCACAATATCTTGTTCATGTTGAACAGTGGGAAAGACCTTCCTAATCACCCGAGAAGTATGGCCCTTGAATTAGTCAGAATTATCATATTCCATGTTGTTACCATGTCAGAGGCCGCAGTTCTAGAGCTACCTTCATGAAACTTGTTATGGTAATGGCCAAAAGATTTGTCTGACTAATTTGATAATGAACAAGGTTTCTTCAGTAACACCAGAGTGATGCCCCTTGGCTGTTGTCAAAACTGCCAAATTTAAAATTAATGATACATTAGCAACCATCTTCATGAAACTTTCAAAGAATGTAATATAGCTACAAGATCTCGAACAAGTCCTTGAATGCGCATGTTTATAAGATCTACAATAATTGACAAGATAACACTAGAGTTACGGCCTTTGAACCATATTTCACATTGTTGATACATTAGAGACCCCAGTCTTGGGCAGACTTCATGAAACTCGCACAGAATTAATATTGCTAGAAGGTCACAGACACCTAACAATGGGAAAAAATGCTCAAATAACACCAGAGTCCATGTCTTAGAAAACTGGTATATTTCACTATCTGGACATATCAAAGGGTGCATTTCCTGAGAAGTGACACCACAAAATGTACATTAACTGTGTATACTCATTAGAGGAGAGACTAGGTTGATTATTGGCAAGGTAATTTCAGCTGCATTAGAGTTGTCAAAAAGATCATGCGTGCAATTTACATTGTTAATTCATTAGAGAATACATTTCTTGAGCAGTGAAGCTGACACAAGATTATTGAAATAACAACAGAATTATGGCCCTTGGTTTCTTGAAAATTGCTTTACTTTTACATTAGTGTACATATGTTGAAATCAGAAATAACTTGTTTGTACAAATATTTAGGTGAAGGATATTGGGCTTTTGTGGCTCTCTTTCTAGAACATATTTTGGACACCAGATCATAATTGAGCCGTGCCATGAGAAAATCAACATAGTGGGTTTGCGACCAGCATGGATCCAGACCAGCCTGCGCATCTGCGCAGTCTGGTCAGGATCCATGCTGTTCGCTTTCAAAGCCTATTGCAATTGGAGAAACTATTAGCGAACAACATGGATCCAAACCAGACTGCGTGGATGTGCAGGCTGGTCTGGATCCATGCTGGTCGCAAAGCCACTGTGTTGGTTTTCTCATGGCGCAGCTCATATAATTTATTATGTGAATAGCTTGAAGTTCTAAGGACTTTCTCTGTTATTGATGTAAGTAAACATGTTTAAATCGTTATGTATTTGCAGGCTCTTCAATCAATGAAAGGTCTCTGTACCAAGGCTAATGTACCAATGGCTAAAGCTGCTTTATCCTGGGTCATGCAACAACAAAATAAACCAGTGGTCATTGTAGGTTGTAGAACACCAGAACAGGTTGTAGAAAACTACAATGTTGTTAAGATATCTGATGTAAGTATATTTTTGATGTTGTTAATGTGAAAATATATAATGCAAGTGTATTGATTATGTTTCAGTTTACATGAGCACCTTACCTAAGCTGTTGTAATTGCTCTGTTGTGCTTTGTTTTGCATCATAGAAAGTTTTACTTTACCTTTCTCTCAAAGTCACAGTTTTGTGCCAACGGCAACCTTAAAACTTGGTCAGAATGTTTGTCTTAATGAAATCGACAATCAGTTCAGAACTAGGCCATTTAAAATAAAAACTTGTTTCAACTGTATAGTAGAAAAGTACATCAAAATGATCAGATTTTTTCAAAAATGATCAAATTTTTCAAAAATGATACAATTCAAACAACTGCATTTAAAAATATCCCATGACACCATAAAAGAAATTGTCCATATGTTTATTCTGTGATTTTATCTAACATATTACTGTCATTTCATTTAGTAATTATTACAAAAATAAATGTAGTCATATTTACTCTTTGAATTGGCTTACTGATTAATGCAAAATGTCTTTATGAAAACAATTTTTATATCCTTGTATTTAATTTAATACATGTATTTAAATGCATAGTGGAATGAATGGAAGTTTATTTGTGAAGAGATCAGTTGTGTCATATTCAAAGCATTCTCAAAACCACATCAGTGATTAGTTACACTGTAAATTGAGTTAAATTGTATTAGCAAATGTTAATGAAGTAGTGAAAAAATATTTGCTTTTATCGTCTTTTAAGGTTTGGGATATTTTGCGGTATTTTTGTGTGATTTTCTGTGTTTTACTGTGGTTAACATTGTTTTTGGTGGTTTGTGTTTTTTTATGGTTTGCAGTTTTTGGGGTGGTTTGTTTTTTGAGGGGGAGGGGAGGGTTTTTTGTGTTTTGGGATGTTTTAGGGTGTTTTGATGGACCCTTTTTAACCCCTTCATTGTCATCATGTACTTTCAGGAGCTTGTGAAGGAGCTAACAGACGCTACAGAGGCTTTGAAAGATAAAGTTGGCTCAGCTCTCGACCAGTGGGCAACTCCAGATAGGTGTGAATAAGCTAGTCGCAGAACAGTCAACACGTCCCAACACAACCAGTATTTCATACACTTGTTGTTTGAAAATTGCACAGGAAGGAAAAATGGGAAAATTGTTTGAAAGGCGAATGTAAAGGATGAATTAGAACGAATGTTAAGAAATATTTATTTCATTTGAAACAACTACAACAGTTACTATACTTGAGTTATAGTTCAAATGGTCTACATGTCACATTTGCAAACAGTTTTTAAGTTTTAACTCACTTATTTTTATATTGTGCCAGGCTTACAAAAGACCTGAAAAAATAATCCATTACGTAGATCAGTTAGTTATCAAATAAGGGGTTTACTAATGGTTAAATACTGTTTCACTTGTTAAACTATAAATAGGTTATATATCACTTATTGGCAGTCAAATGAATTAAGTTATTGCTGTCATGTTGCTGTGTTCCATTACTTCAAAACTTAATTTCATTAGAATGTCAATAAGTGACTTATACATATTCATGAGAATTTTACACTTGTCATACTTTTCTTTATTCCAAATTGAAAATTATACTATTCTTGCATTAATTTTTTTTTTAATGTAACAATGCATACAGAAAATATATATGTATAATTATACAATCTCAGTGTTAATTCATGTGTAGTAATTTTATTTCTCATCAAAGTGATAAACAGTTAAAAACCATTTGCTTATTTCCCAATTCCCCAAACAGTGCCATTTATAATTTTACTTTCTTAACACAGCATGTTGGTTATTATTGGGTAATTCATTGATAAGGGGTAATTTGGATGATTATTAAACTGTAATTTTTGCAATAAATTTGATTTTTATAAAATTTTGATTTTAAATTGATGTTGTTATGTATATGTATTTTTCAGTGATTTATTTGTGATAATTGAGTTATCAATAAATGTATCAATTTAAGGTGGCATGAGGTTAGAAATCATTAGAAGTAACATAATTATGTTATAATATGTATGCAGGGCAAATTAAATGTAATACAATCTTCTTTTCTTTGTTGTTTCTCTGAGCTGTTTATACATCCATTTACGCATTAAGTTAGTGTTGGTAAAGACACACTGATTACTCTCTGTCTGTGAATTTCTGTAACAGACATATGTTTAAAGTTTTTAGGTATAAGGAAACGTGTTGAAGTATTCGACTTAATTGCATCAATCTACCCTGGGTTCACACACGAATGTAAAGTACCAACGTTTTGCTCTGTTGAGTTTTTAAGTTTGATTGACATACTTAAGATCATATGGCAAAGGTGCCCTTCCTGCACTATTTTGGGCACAAGTGGGCATCTGGGTACAACTACCTAGCTTCAGTTAGCCTCCTGGATGGCTTCCTTACATGGATGAATTCTACATTGCAGATGGGGTTTCCAAGCCACAGAGTATATGATAAGTAATTTTAAGTTGGCAACTTAAACAGCTGTCTAAGTGGAGGCATTTTCTTTCATTAGGGAAACCATTACAGATAGGTACCACTTTCCTGTCCATATTAATATGAGCCACGCCATGAGAAAACCAATATAGTGGCTTTGCGACCAGCATGGCTCCAGACCAGTCTGCGTATTTGCTAACAGTTTCTCTAAATGCAATTGACTTTGAAAGCAAACAGCATGGACCCTGACCAGACTGCACGGATGTGCAGACTGGACTGGATCCATGCTGGTCGCAAAGCCACTATGTTGGTTTTCTCATGCTGCAGCTCATATAATGCTCAGGGCACCTGGGATCATCTAGCAGATAGAGCGAGGGATTCCCTTGGATAACGGAGCATATTTAATCCAAATATACCATTTTACACATTTAAGATTATTAAATGCTTATCTGCTGCATTTTTGTTAAAGTGGACAAAAACGTCATTTTTCAATTGATTATACACTGAAAGATAACACAATATATAATTGAATGAAATACTTTATTTCAAGTACGACAATGGAGTAGTAACCCTTAGTATCACTATACAAAATGCCACCCCTCTATAATCTCAAAGTTTTTGAAAGAAAAGTTTCTCTTTCTTTTAATTGCAGTTGAACATCTCTAAAACAGGGACTGCAATCATCAAAGTTTAAAAAGTCTGAAACATTTGAAGGCTAAATTTTCATTAAGTTTCATCATTGCTAAATTAGTACATAATATGTAAATGATATTACAGTCTGCTTTTACAGACCTCTCGGCAAAATTTTATCTACCAGTATACAAATTTGTTATAAACAAAGTTTTGGCAAGATGAATAATTGCCAATTTGATGCCAACTTATTTTTAGCTCACCTGTCACAAAGTGACAAGGTGAGCTTTTGTGATCGCGCGGTGTCCGTCGTCCGTCGTCCGTCCGTGCGTCCGTGCGTCCGTAAACTTTTGCTTGTGACCACTCTAGAGGTCACATTTTTCATGGGATCTTTATGAAAGTTGGTCAGAATGTTCATCTTGATGATATCTAGGTCAAGTTCGAAACCGGGTCACGTGCCGTCAAAAACTAGGTCAGTAGGTCTAAAAATAGAAAAACCTTGTGACCTCTCTAGAGGCCATATATTTCATAAGATCTTCATGAAAATTGGTCAGAATGTTCACCTTGATGATATCTAGGTCAAGTTCGAAACTGGGTCACGTGGGTTCAAAAACTAGGTCAGTAGGTCTAAAAATAGAAAAACCTTGTGACCTCTCTAGAGGCCATATTTTTCATGAGATCTTCATGAGTATTGGTCAGAATGTTAACCTTGATGATATCTAGGTCAAGTTCGAAACTGGGTCACGTAGGGTCAAAAACTAGGTCATTAGGTCTAAAAATAGAAAAACCTTGTGACCTCTCTAGAGGCCATATTTCTCAATGGATCTTCATGAAAATTGGTCAGAATGTTCACCTTGATGATATCTAGGTCAAGTTCGAAACTGGGTCACGTGGGGTTAAAAACTAGGTCAGTAGATCTAAAAATAGAAAAACCTTGTGACCTCTCTAGAGGCCATATTTTTCATGAGGTCTTCATGAATATTGGTCAGAATGTTCACCTTGATGATATCTAGGTCAAGTTCGAAACTGGGTCATGTGGGGTCAAAAACTAGGTCAGTAGATCTAAAAATAGAAAAACCTTGTGACCTCTCTAGAGGCCATATTTCTCAATGGATCTTCATGAAAATTGGTCAGAATGTTCACCTTGATGATATCTAGGTCAAGTGCGAAACTGGGTCACGTGCGGTCAAAAACTAGGTCAGTAGGTCGAAAAATAGAAAAACCTTGTGACCTCTCTAGAGGCCATATTTTTCACGAGATCTTCATGAAAATTGGTGAGAATGTTCACCTTGATGATATCTAGGTCAAGTTTAAAAGTGGGTCACGTGCCTTCAAAAACTAGGCCATTAGGTCAAATAATAGAAAAACCTTGTGACCTCTCTAGAGGCCATATTTTTCAATGGATCTTCATGAAAATTGGTCAGAATTTTTTATCTTGATGATATCTAGGTCACATGTGCTCAAAAACTAGGTCACTATGTCAAATAATAGAAATAATGACGTCATACTCAGTTCAACACTGGGTCATGTGGGGATAGGTGAGCGATTCAGGACCATCATGGTCCTCTTGTTTCTTAAGTTTCAGACTTAATAGAATCTCTGAAAACCAGCCCCCTCTCCAAACATGGTCTGGACTAATTTCCCTCTACCGGTACTTAAAAAAACTATCCTTTAAACCCAAAACTGCCCTAAACTGAATGTTTTCTTTCATACCCAGGCTGTTCAGCTCCTAATCAGGTGTCAAACATTGCACTTTACATTTGTATTTTATTTTCTGTAACCTGAACTGAAACAGCATATCTCATCATATCATAAAACATCAATGACTCGAAGTCCCAAATGCTCGAGATATCCAGTATTTTGAGCAATCAAAACAAAATAAAATGTAACTTGAAGGAAGATGGCCTGGGATCACATGAATTACTCAAGTTGGGCCATGGTGCCCAAGTCTGGCCTGATGCCCGGGCTAACAATGTCTCACCAAATATAAAAGCATTTTCTGACTATAATATTGATACTACAAAAATGATCCTGTATGTCACAGAAGCCTGTGTAATATGATATAAATGTATTGCATGGCATTTGTCGCCTTAGATATATAACGTTTTTTCTACCAGATCTAGTCATTATGAAATCATTTAATTTAGAGGGAAAGAAATTTCGTGATTTTGGCCAAAATGACCATATATTAAGCTGGGACAATAAATTCGCAAATTGAAGTGTTTGAAGACGTACGTGTGAAATAGAAATTTATATGTTTTCATTGGGGTTAAGTTTCATGTATTTATGAAACCAAGAAATCCATAAAAATTTAGTCCCCCTCGAATATCAATGATTTCACAGTATGTATGACTACCTGTAAGTTACAAAATTATTCATGTATGACAAATTTTTCCTTGTATAAAGTGTAAATAACAAAATTATTCATGAAGACAGATTATTCCTTGTATAAAGTGTAAGTTACAAAATTATTCATGAAGACAAATTATTCCTTGTATAAAGTGTAAGTTACAAAGTTATTCATGAACACAAATTATTCCTTGTTTAAAGTGTAAGTTACAAAATTATTCAAGAACACAAATTATTCCTTGTATAAAGTGAAAGTTACAAAATTATTCATGAAGACAGATTATTCCTTGTGCATGTCGAGACAAAGTGTACATGGTTCAACAATCTGGCTTTCATTGCTTGCTTTAAATGCCCAATAAAAATGGTGATCACTTCTACAAAAATGAAAAACACAAAATATACAACACACACTAATATATAGTACATTATAAGAATATATGCATACACATGTGGAATGTTTTGTAAACCAGTTTAATATTTTTGGCACATTTTCCTGGTATTTCTAGATTTACGGAAGTTTAGAACACCTTATTTACGGTAAAAAACTGCCAACTGCCACTCCCTCAAAATACAAGCAGAAATATACTTTTAGATATTTTTCTCACATGTAGGGTGGTATTTTGAAAAATACAAAAGAATTTTGACACAGAAAACAGCCTGTTTTAAAAAAGAACAGATAAGTTTACTAAAATTTCTGTAATGTTATTTTGAAAATCAGAAAAGAACATTTTTAGAGCTTTTTTCTGTAGCCATGGTAACTATTTATACCACTTGGTTCAGTTAGGCTATTATATTTTGGTAGAGAACTATCTAAAAGATCGTTAAGTGAAAATTTATCAAAAATAGCTAGGTGATTTCAGTTGATTACTTCTTTAAAGCAATTGTTTATGGACTGACAACAAGTGAACTTAAAAGTGCAGGAGAAATCAGAATTATGTTGACAGCCTGCTTTAAGGTACTTTCTGAGAACAATCTGCAGTAAAGTACTTCTCTCATAAAAGTTCACACATGTATTACAAAAAAGTAACATACAACAATACATGTTTTGATACCTATCTTATGCGTAACATACCATTAGCAATAACTGGACCCAAATTGCCTGAGAACTTTTAAAAGCTTCTAATGTTACATCACTAACAAGAGGGCCATGATGGCTCTATATTGCTCACCAGAGTTGATCTGGCCTACTGACCAAGCTTTTGACCCCACATGACCCAGGTTCAAACTTGAACTCTATAGAGATCATCAAGACAAATATTCTGACCAAGTTTCATAAAGATAGGGTCACAGTTGTGGCCTCTAGAGTGTGCACAAGCTTTTCTTTTGATTTGACTGGGTGACCTAGTTTTTGACCCCGCATAACCCAGCTAGAGATCATCAAGCCAAACATTCTGACTGATTCTCATGAGTTTCAAACTTAAATTGTGGTCTCTAGAGTGTTAACAAGATTTTCCTTTGATCTGGTCAAGTGACCTAGTTTTTGACCCCCACATAACCCAGTTTCAAACTTTACCTAGAGATCATCAAGACAAACATTCTGACCAAGTTTCATAAATATTTGGTCACAACTGTGGCCTCTAGAGTGTTAATAAGGTAAATGTTGATGGATGATACACGAGGGATGCCGGACAATGACCGGTCACAATAGCTCACCTTGGTATGCTAAAACTCACTAAAATTTCTAAGATATATTAGTACACAGGGACTAGATGTGAGTCTTTATGACACTTGTGCTCCCTCTATGTTACTTTATAGTCCTATATTATCGGTTGACAATCCTGTGTGAGGGATACAGATACACCAGAGCTTTATCAAGAAACACAAGAAAATGAAAAGAAACATTATTCAGACTATGATTAGGTGGGGCGTACATAATGTTCTAGCTGAACAATTTAACATGCTGAGCTGTATTCCTATCAAGTGTCAATCAAAGGTCAAATACTTTTTGAAATATCTTGTCAGGTGACCAATACAAAACCTCAGCAGGGTTGCCACTTACCCTGAAAAGTCAGGGGAAAATGATTTTTTTTTTCAAGGTCAGTAATTGTCAGGGAAACCTTGATAATGGTCAGTGAAAAATTAAATTTTAGAAAAGTCGGGGGGAAAATGAAATTCTGAGTCAATGTTTAATATGTTCAATGGCTATGGCAGTTGTAAGTATTTCCAAACACATTTTGGTGTAATTTTGTATAAACATAATTCAAATGTGTTTGAATCAATTTCGTTTTTATGTTAACTTTGGAATTTTGTGAACTGAAAGGCTTTGCAACCCTTGCCTGAAACAGAATAAATATAAAAGTGTGGATTGGACGACAGTAGGGGAGGAGGAGGCCGAAAAAATATGATGGTACTGGTCAGTGAAAAGTATGGTTTAGTCAGGGAAAAGTCAGGGAATTTCATTTGCTCAACAAAGTGGCAACTTTTCTCAGGTTAAAAACTTCACATGCTGAATTATATTCCTATACAGTTTCATGCCTTGAGGTCAAATACTTCTTGAGGTATGTACAATACAAACTTGCACAAAAATATCCAGAGGAAGTAACTTCAAAATAAGATAAACAAAATCTCAGCAATAGCACTTTTAAATATTATGGATATGTAGCAACTGAACTCTTGTAAAAGTCACAACCACAATCAAATTAGCTCATATTATATTGAAATTCAGTATAAAGTTGCATTTTCAGGTACTGTATCTCCTTTTTCATCATTAAGTTTCAAAGTTGTACCAGAAAAAAACTTCAAAAAGCACCAAATCTTGATGATGATAGTTCAACTGGGATACAGAAGAAAACTATATACATGTAGTTAAAATAATCAATTATTCAAATGTTAAACAATAGAGAATGTCTTTCAAGAAATTACAGTAAATTACAGATGGGCTATAATTATAATGAATTATTAACCTTCTACTGGCTAAATGAATAAAATATCTAATACATATACTTCTTTGGTTTTGTTTGAAAATAAACATGGACCACAGACAGAAAGGATTTCCAATATTCATAAAACCTGAGCCCTTTGTAAAACATATATTCCCTTATGATGACCTACTGGGTATTGGGTCTGAAGTTCCCATCCCAACCATCTAGACTTGCGCAAATGACACCCAAAAGAATAAGGTCCATCTACTGACCACGATCAGATATCATTGAGTTTGATACTTGTGTACAATCCAAGCATTTTCCAGTTAATATGAAAACTTTTACAGTCTCAGTCAATGTGACCTTGACTTTTAATCTGTTTATTACATGCAATCATTCCATTCAGACTGTACTTTAAAAACATCTTCAGTCATTGATTTGTAACTATTTTTAGCTTCACAGTAATTATGACCTTGACCTTTCACCTGCTGATATATTAAACACAGGCCATCATCTTGTGAAGTTTGACCTCCATCAACCCTTACCATGCTGGACACGACTTATTCTGCCTTTGCGACCTCTGCAGATCATGATCAGCCTGCACATCCATTATCTGCACTGTTCGCTATTCAGTCAGTACCTTTTTGGTAAGCACACCTTTTAACAGTTAATGGTACTGTCCAAATTGGAAGATAGTCAAGTTCATTATAGAAATGTAGCAGGGCAAGAGTTAAATAACTTCAGAACAGGCCCATGCATTCTCAAATTACAGATCTGAAGTTGTTTTCAGTGACCTTGACCTTTAGGAGTCATCCAATCACAACAGTTATTTAGTATGAACAAACTGTTCTAAAACAAACTGATCAACATGAGCAAAAGAGTACAATATAATCTTCCTTAGAGAGGGATCAAAAATTACAAATGAACAAGCAGAAAAGGAAATAAACACCACTTATGCTTAACACAATTATGTAGCTGCAAAAAAGGTTCCAGACGTTATCATCCCTTCAGAAAAATATTACAGACTTTTTTTTAAATTACAGTTCTTTTTTCTCTAATTGGGTTTCTACAAAAGAAGCTGTGCATAAAGAACAGCTCTACATAATGAATAAAGCCCTGTTTCCAATCTGATTATGAGACAGAAAAATACAGATGAATAAAAATGATGTCAACATTGTATGACACATGCCCCCTGAAAAATAAATAAAGTCTACAGTGGGACCATTATTTTCTAGAAAAATAATCAGACATGAAAATCCTGAAAATATGCACATGTCCACTTCATGTTGATGATGGATACAAAGTATCATTTCAAATGGATGGAAACGCATGTAGCAGTTCAGTACACTAGAAAATAGGACAGACAAACTGATGGACTGTTCAAACACTATGTGCCTCCCGGGTCTTTGGCAGTGGGGGTGGAGGGCATCAAAATGTTTTTAAGAAATTTCAAGTTGTGAATTTATTGCACAGAACTATAGCACTGTCCAAGTAATATCTAGCACAGTTTTGATAAATTAAAGAAAGCATATCAAGGAGTGATAGGGTAAGAGCAGCAAGTACATTTAAGAAAAGAAGCAGCTGGACTTCTTTTGTTTTCAGCTTCTAAATTGTAATAGCAGTTAATGCATCAACAGAGAATATAAAAGTGACCAGCACAATGTCACTTTACCTGTACCATTAACCCTTACCCTGCTAAATTTCTATAATGAACTTGTCCATGTTTCAATTTGGACAGAACCATTAACTGTTAAAAGGCGTGTTCGCTAAAAATTTACTGACTGAATAGCGAACAGTGCAGACCATGATCAGACTGCACGGATGTGCAGGCTGATCTTGGTCTGCACTGGTCGCAAAGGCAAGGTCACTTGCCACCAGCAGGCTATGGGTTAACTTAAATCAGGTTTAAAACCAGACACACAAACTGTAATTTTAGTTTCAATACTGACTAGAAATTCTGCATCAAAATACCAGTCCAACGTTTTTTTCATATACCAATAATATCTTAACTAGTAGCATCTTCTGTTTAAAAGTACTGCTTGGCAGAAAGTATCAAACAGACTGCCTCGGAACAAAAGAGTACATAGACTTAAAAAAACAATATATTTCAGATATAAAGTTAAAAATACATGATGAAAGAAGAATATGACCAATGCCCATTTTTTTTCATTCAGTCATACAGAACCTCTTGTATACAAAATATACCCTGCAAAGTACAAACTACTTTTCCAGTTTAATTTGAGCATTATAAAGTTTAAGTTTGAAAATAAAGTAACAATTAAATACAAGAGCTGTCACTATTGGTGACAAATGCCCCTGAAGCATACCCAAGACTGTTACAGTTTCTGCGCAAAAAATCGCACATCACTTCGTGACCTTAACTATGACGTGACGTCATAAGTGTGACAAACCTTCTCAATATGGTTAACATTTGTGTCAAATTAGTTTCAAATCCCTTGATAAATGGCAGTGTTATGGACCAGACATGAAACACCTTTGACATGGCAGTGTTATGGACCAGACATGAAACACTTTTGACATGGCAGTGTTATGGACCAGACATGAAACACCTTTGACATGGCAGTGTTATGGACCAGACATGAAACACCTTTGACATGGCAGTGTTATGGACCAGACATGAAACACCTTTGACATGGCAGTGTTATGGACCAGACATGAAACACCTTTGACTTGTAAGTGTGACCTTGGAGCTAGGGGTCTGGGCCTTGCACATGACACGTCATCTCAATGTAGGGAACATTTATGCCAAGTAATTTTAAAATCCCTTCATCAATGACAGAGCTATAGACCAGACAAGAAACAGACCATGTCAACCTTTGACCTCTGTGACCTTGACATTGAAGCAAGGGGTCTGGGTTTAATGCATGACATGTCGTCTCATTATGGTGAACATTTATGCCAAGTTATTGTAAAATCCCTTTATGGATGGCACAGTTACAGCCTGGACAAGAATTTACACAAACCCACGGACACAGGCACGGACGGACGGACAGTGCAATTTTAATATGCCCACATTTGGGGGCATAAAAAATAAACTAGAGCTGTCTTATGACAGTGGAGTCGACTGTTTGAAGCACTTCCACAAAATACTAGTTTACAAACAACAGCTTTACCAAAATTTTCAAAGTTGAAAAAGAGGTATAATTTTGTAAGGTGTAAGTCTGAGATATGAAACCTGTACCAGAATAGTCACTTCATGATGTCAAAGACGTTCCTAAAAAAACGCTTACATTCAGAACTTTAAAAAAATAATCAAAGTTAAAAAAGGATATCACTTTGCCAATTTGTAAGCCAGATTTATTAAACCTGCCATGTGATGTTGTCCTATGATTTAAAGGATGTGTGTGGAGTCTGAAAATAGTTGGTCAAGTACTTTTTTCAGAAACACGCTTACTGGTACATGCAAAACGTTCAGAAAAATTCTGTGTTAAAAAGGGGCATGATTTTGGCAAAACGTAAGCCTGAGTTATGAAACCTGCCCTATGAGATCAACTTATGATGTCAAAGACTTGTGATCAGTTTGAAAGCATTTGGCCAACTAAATTTTGGGTAACCTGCTTACATGCCAAACTTTGACCATAATTTTAATGTTAAGAATGACTTAATTTTTTCATAATTATAAACAATGTTGTTTTTTCCACAATATGGAAATCAAACATTAATTTGTAAAAACAATAGTTTAATTGTATTAAAATTTATAACATTTTTGCCTTGGTCCTTCAGTCCTTGATATGCATTTTCAGAACAATCTCCAGTCATCTACCTTTTCTAAATCAAGAGCTGTCACAGAACAGAAATGCTTGACTATTCAAAAGCCTTCTCTAACAGAAGTTGAAATAATGAAAACACAGACACAACAATAGGAAACAATTTTGAAAAAGCAGATTTTCTCCTTGTATGATGTTAAATGAGTTAACAGATGACACCCACAAAAGTTGCAAAATCATAAAAAGGGACATAACTTTTAAAAACTCAAAACAGAATAATGGGGCTTGTACCATGAGTACGTATCATCACAGTGAACACACGCGCGTGAACACAAGACTTTAGTGGTTACTGATATATAAATACTTAACCAATTGGTAAGGTGACGCAGATATGGATGCTGACTAGAGAGTGCAATAGCTATACATATTCTTTAAAAATCGAGCTTAAAAAGTGTCAAAAAGTCACATTAACTATCATCAAAAAACTCATGTGAGCATTGCTCATAAAGATATAAAGAGCATATACTCTAAAAAATATTTCAATTAACATTTTTATCAATATATACATAATAAATTCGGAGTGAGTTCTATGAACAGTACTAATATCAAGACATGTATACATGCCGTTTTTAAAAAAATGTCTGTTGCTTTGATAATCCAGTCTGTTCTATTTATAGATGAAGTCTGTGTTAACTAGACGCATATTTTTTCTTTCCATGCTCGTTTATCACACAGATGTGCTGAAACAAAAAGATATTGTACAAATATATGCTTTCAAATATTAACCTTACTTATGGCAGCAAACTGTATCAATAAATAACAAGTGAAAGAAGTATTGCCATGCAATACAAAGTCCCCTACTGAAAGGCACCTAATTTTCTCTACTGCAGTATAACATAATGAACTAATATCTGTCAATAATGTATAAACAATATTGTACTATATACAATATGTTATAACGAAACACTTGAACTTGTATATATAAAAACCTATAGTTGTTATAATTATCAAAAAGGTATCGTATAAGTTATTTATATTTAAAAAAAAATCTATGTAAGTCCACCAGGTAGAGATAGGTAAAAATACAATTAAAAATTGGATGTAACATGCATGTTGTACAACAGAAAACTGGTCTCGATTTTTCCCTATGGCCTGTAATAAAAATGGTATAATTATAGTAACAACAAAGGGACATAATTCTAAAAACAAGGGTGCCTCATGGTGGTGAACATTTGTGCCAAGTTAAATGAATGACACTCCGTCTCATAGTGGTGAACATTTGTGACAAGTAATATTCAAATCCTGTTCCGCATGACAAAGTTATACACCGTACAGAAAAATGTCCCACAGACCTTTGATCTCCAAGTATGACCTTCACCTTTAAGCTAGGGTTCTGGGTTTTGCGCATGACAAGTCGTCTCATCATGGGGAACATTTATCTTATGTAATATTAAAATCCCTTGATGAATGACATGGTTCTGGACCGGACAGGAAAAAAAACCCTATTCACCTTTGACCTCCAACTGTGACCTTGGCCTTTGAGCTAGGGGTCCGAGTTTCGCGCATGACATGGCGTCTCATCATAAGAAACATTTGTGCCAAGTAATAGTAAAATCCCTTCATGGATGACAGAGTTATGGACCAGACATGAAACAGACCCTGTTCATGCCATGTTAACATTTGACTGCCAAGTGTGACCTTTACCTTTGAGCTATGGGTCTGAAAGTTGTGCAAGACACATCAACTTATTATGAGGTACGGACCAGACAGGAAACAAGAGCTGTCTCATGACAGCGCGCTCAACTATTCGAAGAAGTGATTAAAGAATGGGGTCAAAATATTCAGATATTCAGACAAAAGAAACTAGAACTGTCACAGGAGTGACTCACACCCCCACCATACGGTCTTGTCACAGAAGAATGGCAACCATAAGTAATCTTAACAAGAGGACCATGATGGTCCTGAATCGCTCACCTCTTCCCACATGACCCAGTTTTGGGTAAGACGTCGTTTTTTTTATTATTTGACATAGTGACCTAGTTTTTGAGCTCATGTGACCCAGCTTTGAATTTGACCTAGATATTATCAAGATAAAAATTCTGACCAATTTTCATGAAGATCCATCGAAAAATATAGTCTCTAGAGAGGTCACAAGGATTTTTCTATTATTTGACCAATTGACCTAGTTTTCGAAGGTACGTGACCCTGTTTTGAACTTTACCTAGATATCATCAAGGTGAACACTCTCACTAATTTTCATGAAGATCTCATGTAAAATATGGCCTCTAGAGAGGTCACAAGGTTTTTCTATTTTTATACCTACTGGCCTAGTTTTTGACCGCACGTGACCCAGTTTCGAAACTGACCTAGATATCATCAAGTTGAACATTCAGATCAATTTTCATGAAGATCCATTGAAAAATATGGCCTCTAGAGAGGTCAAAAGATTTTAATAATTTTAGACCTACTGACCTAGTTTTTGACCGCAGTTGACCCAGTTTCAAACTTGACCTAGATATCATCAAGATGAACATTCAGACAAACTTTCATACAGATCCCATGAAAAGTATGGCCTCTAGAGAGGTCACAAGGTTTTTTTTATTATTTGACTTAATGACCTAGTTTTTTAAGGCACGTGACCCAGTTTCAAAATTGACCTAGATATCATCAAGGTGAACATTCTGACCAATTTTTATGGAGATCCATTCACAAGTATGGCCTCCAGAGAGGTCACAAGGTTTTTCTATTTTTAGACCTACTGACCTAGTTTTGATGGCACATGACCCAGTTTCGAACTTGACCTAGATATCATCAAGGTGAACATTCTGACCAATTTTCATGAAGATCTTGTGAAATATATGGCCTCTAGAGAGGTCACAAGGTTTTTCTATTTTTAGACCTACTGACCTAGTTTTTGAAGGCACGTGACCCAGTTTCGAACTTGATCTAGATATCATCAAGATGAACATTCTGACCAACTTTCATAAAGATCCCTGGAAAAATGTGACCTCTAGAGTGGTCACAAGCAAAAGTTTACGGACGGACGCACGCACGGACGGACGGACGAAGAACACCGCGCGATCACAAAAGCTCACCTGTCACCACTTTGTGACAGGTGAGCTAAAAATACTTAGAATAATATAAAAATGTCAAAAAAGCTTAATACTTAAAAAGAAGTTTACTCGTCTTTGGAGTACTTCATCCTGGGCTTCCACATATAAGTAGAACTAGTATAATTATGTGCCCTGGATGAGAGATGAGGTAAATATAAAAAATTTCTAATATTAGTGATACACTAAAAGTGAATACAAAAAGGTGTCTTACCGACCCATGTTACCACAGAAAAATGTATTTACTTTTTACATAGGACTGATAATAAAACAAGAGGACCATGATGGTCCTGAATCGCTCACCTCTTCCCACATGACCCAGTTTTGAGTATGACGTCGTTTTTTCTATTATTTGACATAGTGACCTAGTTTTTGAGATAACGGCACGTGACCCACTTTCGAAATTGACCTAGATATCATCCAGATGAACATTCAGACCAACTTTCATACAGATCCCATGAAAAATATGGCCTCCAGAGAGGTCAAAAGGTTCTTCTATTATCTGACCTACTGACCTAGTTTTTGACCGTACGTGACCCACTTTCGAACTTGACCTAGATATCATCAAGGTGAACATTCTGACCAATTTTCATGAAGATCTCATGAAATATATGGCCTCTAGAGAAGTCACAAGGTTTTTCTATTTTTAGACCTTCTGACCTAGTTTTTGACCACACGTGACCCAGTTTCGAACTTGACCTAGATATCATCAAGATGAACATTCAGACCAACTTTCATACAGATCCCATGAAAAATGTGGCCTTTAGAGAGGTCACAAGGTTTTTCTATTATTTGACCTACTGACCTAGTTTATGACGGCACGTGACCCATTTTCGAATTTGACCTAGATATCATCAAGGTGAGCATTCTGACCAATTTTCATGAAGATCTTTTGAAATTTATGGCCTCTAGAGAGGTCACAAGGTTTTTCTATTTTTAGACCTATTGACCTAGTTTTTGAAGGCACGTGACCCAGTTTCGAACTGGACCTAGATATCATCAAGATGAACACTCTGACTTTCATAAAGATCCCTTGAAAAATGTGACCTCTAGAGTGGTCACAAGCAAAAGTTTACGGACGCACGCAGGCACTGAAGACGGACACTGCGCGATCACAAAAGCTCACCTTGTCACGTGAGCTAAAAAGTTAGAAAAATACCAAAAATATTGAAAATCTAAAAATAGGATTTCTAAAAATACACTAATTCCTGGAATTTAAGGGGAAGAAACTCAGTACAAAAGTTAAAAAAAAGGTTACTTCCCTTTGACTCTAAGCCAATCAGAATGAGATATAGTGAAAATACATCAAAATTAACCTTGAATTCTAAGTAAAAGGGGACATAATTCAAGAAAAATTGGTGTCAGAGTTATGCACCTTGTGTCACATGATGTGGGTGATGAGGTGGAACATCTATTTTAAGTTTGAATCAAATCCATTTTGTAATAACTGAGATATAGTGAAAATACATCAAAATCAACCTTAAATTTAAAGTAAAAAGGGGACATAATTCATAAAAAATTGATTTCAGAGTTAAGCACCTTATGCCACATAATGTGGGTGATGAGGTGGAACAACTATTTTAAGTTTGAATCAAATCCATTTAGTAATAACTGAGATATAGTGAAAATACAACAAAATTAACCTTAAATTCTAAGTAAAAGGGGACATAATTCATGAAAACTTGGTGTCAGAGTTATGCACCTTGTGTCACATGATGTGGGTGATAAGGTGGAACCTCTATTTTAAGTTTGAATCAAATCCATTTAGTAATAACTGAGATAATAGATTTCGGGACGGGACGGGACGCGACGTGATGCGACAAAACTGACTCCTATATACCCCCCTCCAAACATGTTTGGTGGGGGTATAACAAACAGATTAGACTAACAATGTTCCTGAATTTCTTTGATTTCGATAAGTCTTGCACTAAATGGCAATGTATGAACCAATTTTAAAGTCCAAAAAGGGCCATAATTCAGTCAAAATAGTTATGTACTCTTGCCTACAGATGGAAATCATAAAGTTAAACAAGTGTTCAAAGTTTAAAAGCCATATGTCAAATAATTTTGAAAAAACGTGGACATGTATGAAAACAAAACCAATTTCAAAGTCCAAAAAGGGCCATAATTCAGCCAAAATTGATGACAGAGTTATGTACTCTTTCCTAAAGATAGAGACTATTATACTAAACAAGTGATAAAAGTTTCAAAGCCATATGTCAAACACTTTACAAAAAATATGAACTGGTATGGAAAACTTAACCAAGATTTCTAAGTCAAAAGGGGCCATAATTCAGCCAAAATCTTTGATGGAGTTATGTACTCATGCCAATAACTGGCCATGTTGTCAGATGGTAAACAGGTGTTGAAAGTTTCAAAGCTTTATCTCAAAAGACTTTGTCAAAATATGAACTGGTACGAAATTTCAACCCAGATTTCTAAGTCAAAGAGGGCCATAATTCAGCCAAAATCTTTGATGGAGTTATGTGCTCTTGCCTATAACTGGACATGGTGATGATAAACAAGTGTTGAAATTTTCAAAGCTTTATCTCAAAAGACTTTGTCAAAATGTGGACTGGTACAAAAAATTAACCAAGATTTCTAAGTCGAAAGGGGCCATAATTCAGCCAAAATCCTTGATGGAGTTATGTGCTCTTGCCTATAATTGGCCATGGTGATGGTAAACAAGTGTTGAAAGTTTCAAAACTTTATCTTAGAAGACTGTCAAAATACGAACTGGTACGAAAAACTTAACCAAGATTTCTAAGTCAAAAGAGGCCATAATTCAGCCAAAATCCTTGAGGGAGTTATGTGCTCTTGCCTATAACTGGCATGGTGATGGTAAACAAGTGTTGAAAGTTTCAAAGCTTTATCCCAAAAGACTTTGTCAAAATGTGGACTGGTACGAAAAACTTAACCAAGGTGTGACGCCGACGCCGTGGTGAGTAGGATAGCTTTACTTATTCTTCGAATAGTCGAGCTAAAAAGCCCTGTTGACATTTGACCTCCAATTGTGACCTTGACCTTTAAGCTAGGAATCCAGGTTTGCGCAAGACAGGTCATCTTATCATGAGAAAAAGCCCTGTTGACATTTGACCTCCAATTGTGACCTTGACCTTTAAGCTAGGGATCCAGGTTTTGTGCAAGACAGGTCGTCTTATCATGGGGAACATTTGTGCTAAGTAATATTAAAATCCCTTCATGGATGACAGAGTTATGGACCAGACACCAAATTGCAGATGGACGGAATGATGGACGGACGGAAAAGCGCATTCCCATAGTCCACAAAACTGGTTTTCAACCAGTACTAATAAAACTATGCCTCATCTAATCTTTCAATTAGCAACAAGGTTAATGGTACAAGGTATAATTTCAAACCCTTCTCTTCCAAGATTTAGCAATTACTAGATCATAAAATCATAGTAACAGATGCGATTTATAATATGATTCTGTCAGTCTAACTTTACATCACAGCATAACATGCTTTTATCCATTGTAGGAAACATGTCATACACAGTTTAACTAAACAGATATATGAGTACTTCTAGGTCAACTTACATTCAAATCCCTGAAATATTCATTATAATCCAAGGCGTACCCAACAACGAACAAATCTGGAATCTCAAATCCTGCATCTGAAAACATGTAGGGTCTATAGGTTATCAAGTCATAAAAGTATAATGTTGCTTTTTTTACATGTTGAAAACCGGTTTAATCCTAAGCGCTTATTCGTAATTTGAAATGATTTACATTACCTTCTCATTGTTGAACACTCAATAGTCTCAGAAATTTTGAACAAACTTGTACCAGAGATAAAATTCATAAGTTAACATTACAGGTAATATTTTTAAATTTTTTTATCGATGCAGCGCTTTGAGATTTTAAACCTGGGATGCTATTTTTTAACAATTTTCTATGAAAATAATCCACATTTTATGTCTAACCTTACATAAAAAATGTGAACCCTTTAACAAACTTCAAAATGCCAACTCCAGACCTTTTTGATACTGGTTTTGGATTCACATAGTAGCAGATCAAAACTGGAACATTACATCCTCTGAAATTCTCATGTTTGCTTCCACTATTACCATGTAACTGGCAAAGTGGTTGAATAGGATTTTTTTGACATTTCCTTTTTTTTCATCAACAAAATGCCATCTTAGCTCCAATTTTGTTTTAAGCAGAACAGGGACACAACAATTTACTGCATATAATTTAAATACTTCAGGAGTTATCTCCTATGAACTGCACATAAGGTCAGAAAAAAATAACTGTAAATGCCTTTTATAATAAAGTTTCTAAAATAGCCGTGAACTCTAGTTCTTAAGCAACTCTCCTGACTTTTCTCTGACTTAGAAACATTTTGCGAATATTTATACATTTAAATATGTGTATCTGTATTTACTTACAATCTGGTTTGTAACCAACACTTCTCTCAGTTCTCTTTACAAGTAAACTGAAAAATAACAGTGGAGTGCTGATACTTTGATAGATAAGAAAAGGAAATATGAACATGAATAGAAATAACTAGCAGCCGCTACCTCATTGAAAAATAAGATAAACATTGGCTAATAATTGAACCCATGTCTAATTTTATAAAATATACATGACATGATTTCTCTGACCAGCCTAAGTGGCTACAAACTCTAACATCATTAACGATCACTAAATCAATTTGCATTTTTTCTCTTAAAATGGATGAATAGAGTGCCTTTACCTATGGACATATAATGTGAAATATTTCATTTCATGGGAATGAAACTATGAGGTTTGGACAAAAACAGCCATTTTGTAGGGATATAAATCCATGGATTTTAACTTTTTAGCATAAAAATAAATGGGAGTTTTACTTACGGTATTTGATGGAATTTAATTTTGTGGGCTGTCCCAATAACAAAATCCATGAAAAACAGTCCCCCAAAAATATTATTGATTTGAGCCATGCCATGGGAAAACCAACATAGTGGCTTTGCGACCAGCATGGATCCAGACCACCCTGCGCATCCGCGCAGTCTGGTCAGGATCCCTGCTGTTTGCTAACAGTTTCTTTAATTGCAATAGGCTTTGAAAGCGAACAATATGGATCCTGACCAGACTGCGTGGATGCGCAGGGTGGTCTGGATCCATGCTGGTCGCAAAGCCACTATGTTGGTTTTCCCATGGCACGGCTCATTTCACATTAATACACATCTGTATATACTGGAAGGTGTTTAAGAGATACAGAGTCAACACAAAAGGGAAGGCTCAAACCTTTGATCCTTGACCTTGAGCCAACATGGCTGACTCATGAGTTCCGCACATCGTCTTGATGAGGTGATCATTTGACCAGTTTCATAAAAATCCTTTAGGGGGTTTAGGAGATACAGAGCTCAAAACTTTGACCTTGAGCCGACATGGTTGACTCATAAATTCTGCACACTGTCTTGATAAGGTGATCATTTGACCCAAGTTTCATGAAAATCTTTCAAGGGGTTTAGGAGATTCAGATTTGACCTTGAGTTGTGACCTTAACCTTGAGCCGACATGGTTGACACATGAGTTCTGCACCTCATCTTGATGAGGTGATCATTTGACCCAAGTTTCACTAAAATCCTTCAAGGTGTTTAGGTGACACAGCGCGGACACAAAGTGTTATGGAAGGAAGGACGGAGTCCATTCCTATAAACCCCACCACCCGTAGCTGATATGGCTGACACACGAGTTCTGCACATCGTCTTGATTCATGAAAATCCTTCAAGGGGTTTAGGAGATACAGACAAGACACAAAGTGTTACGGACAGACAGACGGACGGATGGAGACCATTCTTATAACATCCCCCCCCAACTGTCGTGGTGGAGGATTAATAATCTGCAAGAGAAAACCCTGTGGTCTCTGCCACGGATAAACAAGTGAATGAAGTATTGGCATTCAATACTAAGTCCCCTACTGGAAGGCACCTAATTTTCTCTACTGCAGTACAACATAATGAACTGATATCTGTCAATGATGTATAAACAATATTGTACTATATATACAATATAATATAACAAAGCACTTGGATTAAAATTTGCATATATAAAAACGTACAGTTGTTTTCATTTGGAATTTTTTTTTGGCCAATTATAAAAAAAGTTATCATAAAAGTTATTTATAGTAACAACAAAGTGAAATTAATCCTAAAAAAAATTCTTTATAATGTAAGTCCACAAGAAACTCTTTACCAGGTAGAAATAGATAAAATACACCTAAAAATTGGATGTAACATGCATGTTGTACCACAGAAAAGTGGTCTCGATTTTTCCCTACGGCCAGTAATAAAAAAAGTTACAATATAATCTATTTATAGTTACAACAAAGGGCCGTTATTCTAAAAAAAGGGTGCCTCATGGTGGTAAACGTTTGTGCCAAGTTACATCAAACTCCCTCCATGCATGAAGAAGAAATGCTCCAGACAAAGTCATTCTTGAATTTGACCTTTGACCTCTAAGTATGACCTTGACCTTAGACCTAGGGACCTGGTTCTTGCGCATGACAATTCGACTCATGGTGGTGAACATTTGTGCCAAGTTACATTAAAATCCCTCCATCCATAAAGAAGAAATGCTCCAGTCAAAGTCATTCTTGAATTTGACCTTTGACCTCTAAGTATGACCTTGACCTTAGACCTAGGGCCCGGGCTTTGCACACAACATGTTGTCTCATCCAGGGGAATGTTTGTGCCAACTTGATATTTAAATCCTGTTTTGCATGACAAAGTTATAGACCGGACAGGAAAAAAATCATATTGACCTTTGATCTCAGTGTGACCTTCACCTTTAAGCTAGGGTTCTGGGTGTAGCGCACGACACGTCGTCTCATCATGGGGAACATTTATGCCAAGTAATATTGTAATCCCTTGATGGATGACAGTTCTGGACCGGACAGGAAAAAAACCCTATTGACCTTTGGCCCCCAATTGTGACCTTGACCTTTGAGCTAGGGGTCCGGGTTTTGCGCATGACAAGTTGTTTCATCATTGGGAACATTTGTGCCAAGTAATATCAAAATCCCTTCATGGATGGCAGAGTTATGGACCTGACAGGAAAAAAGCCCTATTGACCTTTGACCCCCCAATTGTGACCTTGACCTTTGATCAAGGGGTCCGGAATTTGTGCATGACATGTCATCTCATCATGGGGAACATCTGTGCCAAGTGATATTGAAATCCCTTAATGAATGACAGAGTTATGGACCGGACACGAAACAGACCCTGTTCATGCCATGTTAACATTTGACTGCTAAGTGTGACCTTGACCTTTGAGCTAGGGGTCTGAAAGTTGTGCATGACACATCATCTTATTACGAGGTACAACTGTGCCAAGTGATATTAAAATCCCTTCATGGATGGGAGAGTTATGGACCGGACAGGAAGAAAGCCCTGTTGACCTTTGACCTCCAATTGTGACCTTGACCTTTGAGCTAGGGGTCCAGGTTTCGTCTCATCATGGGGAACATTTGTGCCAAGTAATATTAAAATCCCTTCATGGATGAAAGAGTTATGGACCAGCCACGAAATTGCGGACGGACGGAATGACGGAAAAGCGCATTCCTATAGTCCCCGAAACTGGTTTTCAACCAGTAGGGGACTAATAAAACCTCAGGCCTATTTATATGTAGACAGACGCTCTAACCAAGTCACTAGAGAATTCACACTTAAGCAACATGGTTTAGAGCCTGCCTATCGACCAAGAGGTCTGCGGTTTGATCCTGGTAGGGACCTTGGGTCTTTCTCTCTAAGTTAACTGTAATATTATGCTACTCTTTAAAAGTAACAAAAATATATACCTGGCAACTCTGACACACTTTGGCTTAACACTTTTCAGAATATCTAACAATTTCATCATGGTGCGGCCAGTGTCTATAATATCTTCAACTACTAGCACATTCTGTGAAATAAAGAAAAAGATGCATGTACCTTTTAACGCTGTGCAAATTAAGGCTGTTTTAGCTTTATCTATGAACATTTTTCTACTGCTGTTTTGATTTACCTCTTAACATATTTCTCAACCTTCTATCTCTGTGCATATCAATGCTGTTTTGCTTTAATCTCTAAACATATTTCTTAGACGGTTTAAACTATTATGTGCAAGATCATGCAGGAACAATCAACACCAAAAAAAGTTGCAAGTACAACAATCCTGTGAGTACTAACATCATCATGTTGCCAGTACAAGTGTCATGTTGCCAATACAAGCATTGCATTACTAGTACAAGCATCATGTTGCCAATACAAGCATCGCATTACTAGTACAAGCATCATGTTGCCAGTACAAGAATCACATTACCAGTACAACCATCATGTTGCCAGTACAAGCATCACATTACCAGTACAACCATCATGTTGCCAATACAAGCAACGCATTACTAGTACAAGCATCATGTTGCCAGTACAAGCATCACATTAGCAGTACAACCATCATGTTGCCAATACAACCATCGCATTACTAGTACAAGCATCATGTTGCCAGTACAAGAATCACATTACCAGTACAAGCATCATGTTGCCAGTACAAGCATCATGTTGCCAGTACAAGCATCACATTACCAGTACAACCATCATGTTGCCAATACAAGCATCGCATTACTAGTACAAGCATCATGTTGCCAGTACAAGAATCACATTACCAGTACAAGCATCATGTTGCCAGTACAAGCATCATGTTGGCATTACAAGCATCACATTACCAGTACAACAATCATGTTACCAATACAAGCATCACATTACTAGTACAAGCATCATGTTGCCAGTATAAGCATGATGTTGCCAGTACAAGCATCATGTTGCCAGTACAACCATCATGTTGCCAGTACAAACACCATGTTGCCAGTACCACTATCATTAATCAGCTACTCCTGTCACATATTATGGTAAGTTCATCCAGTGCAACTGCCAAGAATGGTAACTATTTACAAATATTAATTCATGGGTTCTTCCTAGGCTAGCCAAATGGTTAAGGTCACTGCACTCCTACCATTTCTCCCTTACTGCTGTTGATTTGGCACCTGGCAAGACATTTAGAATTCATTCACAAGATGAAAAGTTGGTGGTTCTACCCAGGTGTTGTTCATGGCAGAAATGATGCCATGTGGGAAATATGGACTCTTTCTCCACCACTTGATGCTAGAAAATGATCATATAATTGAAACATCATTTTTCCTTCATAACAATCACTAATACTGAAATGAAATGAAGCAATTGAATAAATATTTGTGCATGTTTTTCTTTAAAAGGAGCCATTTTTATATGAATTCATGAATATAATTTTCCTCAGACAACTTATGTACATAAAAAAATCTTTCCAAAGTTAGTTTCTGAAGTTAGACTTGCCACAGAACCACGATTTGTCTATTTATTTACCATCTAAAATTTGATGTTGGATTTCTAAATGAGCCGCGCCATGAGAAAACGAACATAGTGGCTTTGTGACTATCATGGATTCAGACCAGCCTGGGCATCCGTGCAACCTGGTCAGAATCCATGCTGTTCATTTTCAAAGTCTATTGAATTAGAGAAACTGTTAGCGAACAGCATGGATCCTGATCAGACTGTGCGGATACGCAGGCTGGTCTGAATCCATGCTGGTCGCAAAGCCACTATGTTGGTTTTCTCATGGCATGGCTCAAATTAGTTTTTACATTTAATTTACCTTTCCTTTTAAATTTTCTAGATTGTCACCTCCTATCACTTCAATTTCACCAGACTGTTTGTCATCCTATTAAACAGAGAACAAAATTCACAAATCATTCCATTATCTATGGTTGTCAACAGTTCATCTGAGAGAAAAAAAGGCAAGAGCAGTTGGCATAAAAATTTGCAAAAGAAAAATTAAGTTTTCTGACAAGGAACTTTTGAAGTGTATTAAATGAAAAATGCAATTCTAAACCAAAGTTATAATATCAATTAAAATTGATAGCTTATTTGTAGATACATATTTCAGAACTTAAAAGCACTATAATAGGGATATCAGATCAATCTGCATGGTTTCACGATGTGTTTCATTATGATTGGGGGAAAACAGAGATATAGTTAAAAGGTGAAAACAGACTGAACTTCAATGTTTTGTTTTTTTTTATATTTAATATTATAGTACACCACTGTTTAAAAATTCCTTAAGTTTCATATTCAACTGAAGGTACGCCTCATGAAAGAAAATGATGGAGCTTTTGTTCAAATATGACTCCAATCTATATAATAATTCTGGAATCAGAAACTCATTACTTGATACAATACCTACCTTATAGCTTTTTAACCTAATGAAGTCTACAGCAAGTGGTGTTGAGGTCTCAGTATTTCTGTTGAGCATTTTGATCCTGTCTAACAGATCTGTGAAGAACTTATAGCCTCCCTTCAACACACACAGGGCAACCAATCCTTCGTTACTGAACTCGTGGATAATGTCCCTGGCTAGTCTCTCTATCCTGTTTCAAAGGGAAGTGAAAATATACCCCCGAGACTTACCGATATACAACATCTAGAAATTAAGAAATCATATATTGCTGGCCCAGGTTTTTATAAATCAAAAGAATACCAAGAGGTTATACACTGCAGGGGTTTTTTTTTGGCCGTTTTTATAGCCGTTATTCGGCTATATTCCCAATGCCAAAAAGTATGTATTTTTCCCAAAATGAAGGCAAAAATTCCCAATCTACATTCTGAAAAAAATTTCATCAAAACTGCACAAAAAATGACCAAATTACGGTATGGACAATTTTGTAATGGAAGTATGTAAAAAAGGTTCTACAATGTGAAACAAGTGTATGAGAAAGTGCTTAAACACATCCTTACTATATCCTATGGGACGAAATATTTCCCAATTTGGAACATTTACGCGTCAAAATTCCCAATTTTAGGGGTATAGGCTATGTTCCCAAATTAGCCAGAAAAAACCCTACACCGGCAGAATAATTTCATAAGCCCGAGTGAATTATACATGTAGCGCATAATCGATTCATAATCGATTCATATTGAGAAATATTAAAACATGGTTCTGCTATATATTCTTTCACTTCTAATAAGTCTTCAATGTAAGTAAGTAGTCTAGATGATACAGGGAAGCACTAGTTTATGGGGCAAGCATGGCGCCAAATATAGTAGGGCAATGTGACTTGATGTCACGTTGCTTTCTTTAAGTCTGAAGTCTTCAAAACCTAACCGTGCTTTAACAGTGCTAAAATATGAGAAGTAACGGTACTGTAAATATTTTTTTTACATAAAATTAATCTTGTTAATAAACTGACCCTCAGCCATCAGTTTTTTTCACTGGAGCTTGTATCGGTAACTTTAACATATAGTTACACGTAAGACAAGTCCGTATAGAAAGATCCCTCAACTCCACAATAAACAGTCAGGGGTGTAACTGTTTCAAGTTATCACAGTTTATAACCCATTTGAGTTATTGCGTTTACTTTCATAACTTGTTTCAGTTATCATAAAATATTACAAAGCCCTCCTGTGTCAATTCCTCATTTTGAATGTGACTAATGCAATCATTTCCTGAATCCTTGGCCTTTTATCTTTCCTGCTATGCAGTAAAATTTTTTACGCAAAGCTGATAAAGTCTTACGCAAATGGTTTTAAAGCTATAAAACTCTTAACATCCCATTATGCTCATCAGGTCATGATCAGACTAAAAGAGAATTTGATTAACCACAATTTGCTACTAATTACCCTTTAAAGGTCACTTTGTGAGAACAGAAAAAAGGCTTTTTTTTAATAACTTACCTGAGTTATCTATATTTTATAACTAATACAGGTTATAAAATGCTTGAAAAAGTAACTGAAATAGGTTACGTAACTTAAAACAGTTACACCCCTGACTGATAAATATAAGATTTCACCCAATACGCTATCTATTTTATACTTAAAATGTCTCTTCTTCCACCTCTGTTTTGAAATACATGTGTCCGAGCTGTAAATTACTTGTTTAATCTTCTATATTTCTAAAATGGACGGGTCCATCACTAAATTAGAGCAGTACCATTTATTATTAAAAGGGGTGTTCCATGCAAATTTACTGACTGAATAGCGAACAATGCAGACCATGATCAGTGCAGGCTGATCTTGGTCTGCACTGGTCGCAAAGGCAAAAACACTTGCCACCAGCAGGCTAAAGGTTAAGAGGTCAAAGGTCAAAAGCACATGATACAAGTTAGCCTACTATGACCCCTAATATATAGATCAGATACCTACCGAAGAAAGCTTTATATCTACTACACATTAAATTTACCTGTCTGTAATGAGGCCAGATGGTATAAGTATGTTCTCCAGGTCCTCTTCATAATGTTTTGGAATGCAAAACAGTTCTAATCTATAGCCTTCATATTGGTCATCTATCTGTAATAATCATAAACAAGAGCACCGCCTTGCGGGTGCTGACGCTCATCTGATTTTTTTTGTGTAATAGAAATATTGTCCTACCCATGATTTTCTAAGTCTAAAAAGGGCCATCATTCTTGCAAAAAGCAGGATAGAGTTATGTTTCTTGATGTACAGTGTCCACTTATGATGGTGAAAAACTGTTGCAAGTTTTAAAGCAATAGCTTTGATAGTTTATGAGAAAAGTTGACTTAAACATAATACTCAACCAAGAAAATGATTTTCTAAGTCCAAAAGGGGCAATAATTATTGCAAAAAGCAGGATGGAGTTATGTTGCTTGCTGTACAGGGTCAGCTTATGATGGTGAACAAGTGTTGCAAGTTTCAAAGCAATAGCTTTGATAGTTTAAGAGAAAAAGTTGACCTAAACATAAAACTTAACCAAGAAATCTGATATTTTCTAAGTCCAAAAGGGGCCATAAATCTTGCAAACAGCAGGATGGAGTTATGTTTCTTGCTATAAAGGGTCAACTTATGATGGTGAACAAGTGTTGCAAGTTTTAAAGCAATAGCTTTGATAGTTTAGGATAAAAGCTGACCTAAACATAAAACTTAACCAAGAAAACTGATTTTCTAAGTCCAAAAGGGGCAATAAATCTTGCAAAAAGCAAGATGGAGTTATGTTTCTTGATGTACAGGGTCTGCTTATGATGGTGAACAAGTATTCCAAGTTTCAAAGCAATAGCTTTGATAGTTTAGGAGAAAAGTTGACCTAAACATAAAACTTAACCAAGAAATCTGATATTTTCTAAGTACAAAAGGGGCCATAAATCTTGCAAAAAGCAAGATGGAGTTATGTTTCTTGCTATACAGGGTCAGCTTATGATGGTGAACAAGTATTCCAAGTTTCAAAGCAATAGCTTTGATAGTTTAGGAGAAAAGCTGACCTAAACATAAAACTTAACCAGGCAACGCCGACGCAGACACCGACGCCGACGCCGACGCCGACAACCGCTCAAGTGATGACAATAACTCATCATTTTTTTTCAAAAAATCAGATGAGCTAAAAATACTTGCATTTAAAACTTCACTAGGTAACCCACTTACATTGTACACTGTACTTTCTTAACTATTGTCCAGAACTTCACAGCAGTCTTAAGAGTACATTCAGAATATCCACTCATGCAACGGAGCACCTCTTTCATGCTTATAAACCACCACAAATCTATCCTGGTCACGGCACCAATGTCGGGATCATATAGTGTAAAGAATAAATAAGCGTTTCCCAGGTTCAATTTCGATTTACGTTCCGTTCATAAGTAACGTTGTACCCTGAAATCCCGAAAATAAGCCGCGGCTTATTTTAAATTTTCGTAAGGATTTGGTGGCTTATTATCGAGACCGGCTTACTTTAGAGTTCGGCGAACTTTTGAGTACATATATTCAGTAACGGTTTAAAACCGGCGTATTTTCAAGTAACGAAATACTGAAGATATGGGTGTCGTATATTTTGCTTTTTAGTAAAAACATAGACGTCGATAAATACTTATACTTCTGACATAGCAGTTTTGTTACAATTTATTACAATTTCTTAATGAAAAAAATCCGATTCTAACAGACAATTATCCATTAAAAAGTTTTGTCTGGCCTAACAAACAAATGGATCCTATGATTTAATCGGCCAACAGGAATGAAAAACTTTCAAAATAGGTGATAAACACTGCACTGTGTTATAAAGACAGGTCATGTTAATTAGTAGAAATAATGTGAAAAGAAGTGTTTGAGACAGGATTTTTTTTTTTTTTGCTTTTAAAATTTAATTTGTCCAGGGTTTTAAATATCAGCACAACTTGCATCGTTTTTATTCCAAAGTATGTTTTATTGCTGTAACGTGGGGAAATAAATCTGCTATGTACACGCTGGTAACTTTTGCTATCATACACATATATGTGTCCTAACAAAGACATTGATACTATTACTGATACAAATGGACGGCTTATTTTTGGGTGCGGCTTATTTATGAGCCCTTTTTGCCTGTAGTAAAATGGTGGCTTATTTTCGAGACCGGCTTATTTTCAAAACCGGCTTATTTTCGGGATTTCAGGGTATATAAACAATGACGTTAACGGATGTGACGTCAGTAGAGGCGCAGCGCCACGACGTCACGTACAAAGAAGTGCGTAAAACGCCGACAGCAGTCTTAAGAGTACATTCAGAATATCCACTCATGCAACGGAGCACCTCTTTCATGCTTATAAACCACCACAATTCTATTGCACAAAGATTTATCAAAATTAAGTTCTGTTTGCAGAAGCATTGTCCCATTCATCTTAAATATGAAGTGTCTATTACAAAATCAAACCTCCAAAATTTGCTAAGAGTCTTTCCTCTCAATGGAAGTTATTACAGACAGCTCTGACAGCTAAAACATGACAGGTTTTCCTGTACTGGGTGTAAATCTGTATTTTCACATTGATTTAACTGAATTAAGAAGCCAAAGGAAATGTACTTGGACAGGATTTTCCATCTTAATGTAACTGAATTTCTGGCCACTTCCCAGTTTGAAAGAGGTACCTTTTGGATTATTTTTTTTTGAATGGATTTCTGTCTAAGAATAAGTATATTGTCCGAGCCATCTCTAATATTCATTTAAGAGTTGTGAGACTTGGTCCTCGAGCTTGTTAAACTGCATACAGCATCTGTGTGAAGTTTCAACCAAGTACCTGCATTAATTTTGGAGACAGTAATTTCCATGCAAAACTTTAAGTTGTATTTTCCAGTTTAATCCAAGAAGGGTATAACCTTGCTAAAATACAATTCAGAGCTGTGGTAAATGCACCTTCTACCATGTTTAACTGACCTCTGACAGTAATTTGTATCAAGTTTCAACTCAACATCTAAATAGACGTTGGAGGAATTCCTATGCAAAATTTCAATGTTACCTAAATTTTCTGAATCCACGAAGGGGGGTAATTTTGTTAAAATTCAGGTAAGAGTTCTGGGACTTGATGTTGTAACTTTGCGTAATTACCTGAGAGTGTGAAGTTTTAGCTTAGTATCTGCAATGGTTAAAAACACGGTATTGTACTCTTGGAAAAACTTCGACCAAAATTTTTTAATTAAAAATGGGAACATTATGCTAAAAATGTTGCAGGGAGATTTAAAGGCAAAGCTAGTTTCTCTGTGTATGAGATGGGCGAAATTTTTCCCAATAACAGGTTTTCCTCAAACTTTTTATTTATTTGCAACTTATTGAATTAATGGATTAATTTAACTAATAGAACAAGAGTGCCAGAATGTCACAATATACGCCCGTCACAGCAAATTTCTTTACTCTAGCACCTGTATTTGCAAATGAAATTTTAATTTTGTGGTTGTTTAGTACCGGTAATCATTGTAAGTCTTTTGTTTTTCTAAGTCCACAAAAAGAAACTCCTTACCAAGTAGAGATACCTTAAAATACACCTAAAATTGGAAAGTAACACCTATGTTGTACCACAGAAAAGTGTCTTGTTTTTTCCTACGGTCAATCATAAAAAAGTTACAATATAAGTTATTTATAGTATCAACTAAGGGAAGTTAATCTTAAAAAAAAATAAAAATAAAAAAAATAAAAAAATCCATAAAAAAATGTAAGTCCACATAAAAATCTTTACCAGGTAGAGATTGGTCAAAATACACCTCACAAGAGTGCCAGAATGTCACAATATACGCCCGTCACAGCAAATTTTGTTTACTCTAGCTGCTGTATTGCAAATGAATTTTAATTTTGTGGTTGTTTTAAGTAATCATTGTAAGTCTTTTGTTTTCCTAAGTCCACAAAAAAAGTTCCTTACCAGGTAGAGAGACCTTAAAATACACCTAAAATTTGAAGTAACATCTATGTTGTACCACAGAAAAGTGGTCTTGGTTTTTCCCTATGGTCAATTATAAACAAGAGGACCATGATGGTCCTGAATCGCTCACCTCTTCCCACATGACCCAGTTTTGAGTATGACGTCGTTTTTTCTATTATTTAACATAGTGACCTAGTTTTTGAGCTCATGTGACCCAGTTTTGAACTTGACCTAGATATTATCAAGATAAAAATTCTGACCAATTTTCATGAAGATCCACTGAAAAATATGGTCTCTAGAGAGGTCACAAGGTTTTTCTATTATTTGACCTATTGACCTAGTTTTCGAAGGTACGTGACCCTGTTTTGAACTTTATATAGATATCATCAAGGTGAACATTCTCACTAATTTTCATGAAGATCTCATGAAAAATATGGCCTCTAGAGAGGTCACAAGGTTTTTCTATTTTTATACCTACTGGCCTAGTTTTTGAATGCACGTGACCCAGTTTCGAAACTGACCTAGATATCATCAAGGTGAACATTCAGATCAATTTTCATGAAGATCCATTGAAAAATATGGCCCCTAGAGAGGTCAAAAGATTTTAATAATTTTAGACCTACTGACCTAGTTTTTGACCGAAGTTGACCCAGTTTCAAACTTGACCTACATATTATCAAGATGAATATTCTGACCAACATTCATACAGATCCCATGAAAAATATGGCCTTTAGAGAGGTCACAAAGTTTTTCTATTATTTGACCTACTGACCTAGTTTTTCAAGGCCATGACCCATTTCCGAACTTGACCTAGATATCATCAAGATGAACATTCAGGCCAACTTTCATATAGATCCCATAAAAAATATGGCCTCTAGAGAGGTCACAAGGTTTTTCTATTATTTGACCTACTGACCTAGTTTTTGAAGGCACGTGACCCACTTTCGAACTTGACCTAGATATCATCAAGATAAACATTCTGACCAATTTTCATGAAGATCTCATGAAATATATGGCCTCTAGAGAGGTCACAAGGTTTTTCTATTTTTAGACCTACTGACCTAGTTTTTGATTGCACGTAACCCAGTTTCGAACCTGTCCTAGATATCATCTAGATGAACATTCAGACCAACTTTCATACAGATCCCTTGAAAAATATGGCCTTTAGAGAGGTCACAATGTTTTTCTATTATTTGACCTACTGACCTAGTTTTTGAAGGCACGTGACCCAGTTTCCAACTTGACCTAGATATCATCAAGGTGAACGTTCTGACCAATTTTCATGAAGATCTTATGAAATATATGGCCTCTAGAGAGGTCACAAGGTTTTTCTATTTTTAGATCTACTGACCTTGTTTTTGACGGCACGTAACCCAGTTTCGAACTTGACCTAGATATCATCAAGATGAACACTCTGACCAATTTTCATGAAGATCTTGCGAAATATATGGCCTCTAGAGAGGTCACAAGGTTTTTCTATTTTTAGACCTACTGGCCTAGTTTTTGAAGGCACGTGACCCAGTTTTTAACTTGACCTAGATATCATCAAGATGAACATTCTGACCAACTTTCATAAAGATCCCACAAAAAATGTGACCTCTAGAGTGGTCACAAGCAAAAGTTTACGCACGCACGCACGGACGGACTGACGGACGGACGACGGACGCTGCACGATCACAAAAGCTCACCTTGTCACTTTGTGACAGGTGAGCCAAAAAGTTACAATATAAGTTATTTATAGTAACAACTAAGAGAAGTTAATCTTAAACAAAAGGACCATGATGGTCCTCAATCGCTCACCTGTCCCCACATGAACTGAGTATGACGTCGTTTTTTCCATTATTTGACATAGTGACCTAGTTTTTGAGCTCATGTGACCTAATTCTGAACTTGACCAACATATCATCAAGATAAAAATTCTGACCAATTTTCATGAAGATCCATTGAAAAATATGGCCACTACAGAGGTCACAAGGTTTTTCTATTATTTGACATAATGACCTAGTTTTTGAAGGCATGTGACCCAGTTTTGCTATTTTTTCTATTTTTAGGCCTACTGACCAGGTTTTTGACCGCATGTGACCCAGTTTCGAACTTGACCTAGATATCATCAAGGTGAACATTCTGACCAATTTTCATGAAGATCCATTGAAAAATAAGGCCTCTACAGAGGTCAAAAGGTTTTTCTATGTTTAGACCTAGTGACCTAGTTTTTGACCACAGTTGACCCGGTTTCAAACTTGACCTTGATATCATCAAGATGAACATTCAGACCAATTTTCATACTGATCCATTGAAAAATATGGCTTCTAGAGTGGTCACAAGGTTTTTCTATTATTTGACCTACTGACCTAGGCTAGTTTTTGACCGCATGTGACCCAGTTTCAAACTTGACCTAGATATCATCAAGATGAACATTCTGACCAATTTTCATGCAGATCCCATGAAAAATATGGCCTCTACAGAGGTCACAAGGTTTTTCTATTATTTGACCTACTGACCTAGTTTTTGACCGCACATGACCCAGTTTCAAAGTTTATCTAGATATCATCAAGATGAACATTCTGACCAATTTTCATGCAGATCCCATGAAAAATATGACCTCTAGAGAGGTCACAAAGTTTTTGTATTATTTGACCTAGTGACCTAGTTTTAGACCGCACGTGACCCAGTTTCAAACTTGACTTAAATATCATCAAGGTGAACATTCTGAGCAATTTTCATGAAGATCCATTGAAAAATATGGCCTCTAAGGAGGTCACAAGGATTTTCTATTTTTAGACCTACTGACCTAGTTTTGAACCGCAGTTGACCCAGTTTCAAACTGGACCTAGATATCATCAAGATGAACATTCTGACCAATTTTCATGCAGATCCCATGAAAAAAGTATAGCCTCTACAGAGGTCACAATGTTTTTCTATTATTTGACCTACTGACCTAGTTTTGGACCGGACGTGACCCAGTTTCGAACTCGATCTAGATATCATCAAGATGAACATTCTGACCAATTTTCATGCAGAACCAATGAAAAATATGACCTCTAGAGAGGTTACAAGGATTTTCTATTATTTGACCTACAGACCTAGTTTTTGACCGCAGTTGACCCAGTTTCGAACTTGAACTAGATATCATCAAGATGAACATTCTGACCAATTTTCATGCAGATCCCATGAAAAATACGGCCTCTACAGAGGTCACAAGGTTTTTCTATTATTTGACCAACTGACCTAGTTTTGGACCGGACAGGACCCAGTTTCGAACTTGACCTAGACATCATCAAGATGAACATTCAGACCAATTTTCATACAGTTCCCATGAAAAATATGGCCTCTAGAGAGGTCACAACGTTTTTCTATTTTTAGACCTACTGACCTAGTTTTTAATTGCACGTGACCCATTTTCAAGTTGGCCTAGATATCATCAAGGTGAACATTCTGACCAACTTTCATGAAGATCCATTGAAAAATATGGCCTCTAGAGAGGTCACAAGATTTTTCTATTTTTAGATGTACTGACCTAGTTTTGGACCGCACGTGACCCAGTTTCGAACTTGACCTAGATATCATCAAGGTGAACATTCTGACCAACTTTCATAAAGATCCCATGAAAAATGTGACCTCTAGAGTGGTCACAAGCAAAAGTTTACAGACGCACGCACGGAAGGACGACAGACACAGCGCGATCAGAAAAGCTAGGTGAGCTAAAAAAAAATCAAAAGAAAAAAAATTGTAAGTCCACACAAAAATCTTTACCAGGTAGAGATTGGTCAAAATACACCTCAGAACTGGATGTAGCATGCATGTTGTACTACAGAAAAGTGGTCTTGATTTTTCCCTATGACTAGTAATGAAGAAGTTACAGTATAAGCTATTTATAGTAACAACAAAGGGAAGTAATTCTAAAGAAAGGAACTGTGCATGACACTTCCTCTCATGATGGTGTATAATTGTGCCAAGTTACATCAAAATCCCTCCATGCATGAAGAAGAAATGCTTCGGACAAAGTCATTCTAGTATCTGACCTTTGGCCTCTAAGTGAGACCTTGACCTTATATATTAGACCTAGGGACCTGGTTCTTGCGCACGACACTTCGTCTCGTGGTGGTGAACATTTGTGCCAAGTTATATCAAAATCCCTCTATGCATGAAGAAGAAATGCTCCGTACAGGGTTTTTATTCTTGTATCCTTTGACCTCTAAGTGTGACCTTGACCTTAGACCTAGGGACCTGGTTCTTGCGCAGGACACTCTGCCTCATGGTGGTGAACATTTGTGCCAAGTTATATCAAAATCCCTCTATGCATGAAGAAAGAATGTTCCGGACAAAGTTTTCATTCTTGTATCCTTTGACCTCTAAGAGTGACCTTGACTTTAGACCTAGGGACCTGGTTCTTGCGCAAGACACTCCGTCTCATGATGGTGAACAACTGTGTCAAGTTTCATCAAAATCCCTCCATGAATTCCAGCATGCTTCATCCTAACTAAATGATGTGCCAAGTGATAAGGATCATTAAGATAGCCATAAAATTATCTGGCATTAATAGTTTATTAGCTTCTCTAGTGGTCAGTCTGTGCTCGAGTGTATCAGAAGTTTAAATCATTTGATGTGTAGTATTCTCATGTATAATGGGCAAAAGGAATAATCAAGAAGTTTGTGAAATGTGGGTGGAAATTCAGGATATTATTTGTTCGGCAAGTTTATGGCCTCTACAAATTCCACGTTATTTTTGGACTAAGAATTTAAGGCATTTTGAAAGAATTGTTGTAGCTTCATTTGCATACATGAATGGTCTAAACCCAGAACAATGTCTCGGCATTTCGAGGCACTTTTTCGACTGTTTGAAATAAGAAATTATAATTTGTATGCTTACAATGTTTCAAACAACAGGTACGAGTAAGTAGACGGTAGGATAAGATCATATGTGCACAGCAGTATCCGACAGTAAAACAGGTGCGTAGTAATACTTTGTAAACAGATTTGACCTAATTCGTCGCGTATATATACTCCTGTTATTTGGAACGCATACTATATATTTATTTTTTTCTTTGAAAAATTCAATTTTCAGACACTTTTAACCCCCAAAAGATTGCCAAGTTCCATTTTCTAAAGAAATGTAACCCCCAAAGAAAACCCTTTTCCCAGGGAAACCTTCCACTTGCAGGGCATTTTAGTATCTTACCTCGCTCGCCGTATATATACTCCTGTTATTTGGAACGCCCTTGTTTTTCTTTTATATCCATTGTTTGAAGGCAAGAGGTGGAATTAATTAGAGTAACTGAATGATTTGACATCATTTAAAAAGAAATACAGAATAAATCGAAGTATTATTACATAAATGAATTAATCATCATTATGACAGGGCTTCCATTAGGATTCAATTTCATGGAGTCAGGACTGCCTAACATACAGATTTTGGAGTCCCTCTTAAATTTTCTTGGAGTCCTACATATTATCACTTTGTACAGTGACCTTCAATACCATCAACATCATCATCACCATCATCATCATTACTATCATCATCATAATAATTGGTTCAGAACAGTGCATAAAGTAATAGAATTTAGAGAAAAGGACCACTAGATTGATTAGAAAACATCTTATTTAACAAAAAATATTTTATTTTTTAAATTTATAGCAACAGTCAGCATTTTATTAAAATCACCAGACTTACTGTTGTTCAGCTACAAAACGAAAATCCACTTAAAAAAATCTGAAGTTCATTTTACTTGGAGTAGAATTATGTCAAATTACGTCATTCACCTTGCAATACCCAACCAGTTAACTTTCATCCCACATCAAAGAGAATCAATAAAGGAAAATTTTGCCGACACTCCTTTTGATGTCAGCTGCCATGTGCTGGTCGAAATGTGTCGAAGATATCAGTTTTTAATAGGTCAGGAGACAAACTGAATGTTTTTTTTCTTCTAAAAATACTGTAAGGCCATGCCAAATTGATATGTCGTTCGTCGGAACTACCGCATCAATAATTTCATTCCCGAGAAAAAAAAAAAAAAAATTACCCACCCGCACGTAGATATGGCACAAAATGTGCACCTCTGCACAAGTGTGTCCATTTGTAACCTACTATATACATTTGGTTACTGGGGTTACTTACTATATATTGCTTTGGTTACCCTTCTAAATGTGTGGCAATACACATAACCAATGACTTTTGTGAGATTTTGTTGAGAAAAAATCATGTCTCTTTTCTGGTTATATGCCCGCTCGTACATAAAAATCTCCGAAAAAAATCTTTTTTTTTCGATTACGCGGTCCGGAATAATAACGGTAAAACAGGTTTTATCGCTGTTTTAATGCGTCAAAGTGATATTGATCGGATTTCATGCGTCCGTAATACATGTAGCTTATGATCCAAACTCAAAAAGTCAGGAATTATGGTGTTGTTCATCATTTGTTTTAAATCTGGAGTGTCTGTGCTTGTGCCACACATGGCCTTCGATGTGCCGGTAGGTAATGAAATAGGCACATTCTACTTTTGTTCAATACAGTGAAAAGAACGAAGCCCGACTTGTAAGACGTGCACGGGGATGCAGTTAAAAATATTTGGAAATATTGTTCAGATATAAAGTTTTCAAACCATTTGTTATCAGTTGTTTAATTCAGCATGTTAGATCTAGAGCCCAAAGCTGAGGCCAACTACTATCTTAAAAAAATATTTGTTCACAGATCCTGACCGACCTATCACATTGTCTCGGCCCAAATCTTTTTGAACGTAACTTCTTTAGTACAGCAGTCAGATATCCTATCAAAACGCATTTAGTCAATTTAAAAATTGTTTAGCTTTTCAAATAAGTAGTGTTGATATGAAAATAATTTGTAACCCCAGTTTTGCCTGTTTGTACACATGACGCCAGGATATATTTAAAATTGGCTGTAAATTGATTGAACGAAAGAAACTGAAAAAAAAACAGACTTCCCCAACTCTAAATTTCTAGTTCAGTCAAAGCACAACAAACAAGACTTTTAAGGGTGGCCATACTGGGATCATTATTTGTCCGTCTGTTATTATTTTTGCCTGAAATGAATCTCTACCACAAAAGCTTAAGCTAGCCTGATCATGATCTGTTAAGAAATTATTCCAAAGGGATTCGAGCAATGTCGAAGCATCTGTATGCCCAACTCCGTTTGGTCTCACTGGTCAAGTGGTTTATTACTTCCCCTCACCTCTATGGGTTGGAGTTCCACTAGGGGCACAAATTTGTTCATGTGTCAAAGCCATCTAACTGTGTTTCAGAAGAAATGTTATTCCACACAATCATGTGCCTGTTTTGTCTTAAATATTCCTCATCCTGTGCCATTAAATAGGCACGTCTTCAGATTAATGTAGAAAAATCAAAATTAAAAATAAGACACCCATTCCTTAGTAATTAAAATTACAAAATAAAAAAATAAAGTGATTCAGTGAGTTTTGGCATGAATTTATTTGCAAAATCATTCATGTAGTCTTTAAAACATAGAAAAGCTATATACTGTGTTACCCACACTGTAAATGTTTGATTTCTGTGTTATTTCTAAAGAAATGTTAACTTTATATATAATCATAACCGCCTCCTCAAGGGTTCAAGCTGGGAAAAAAAATAAAAAACGCCCGCTCGCTCCATGTAAAATCTACCCACCTCTGAAAAAATCAAAATTGAGAAAAAAAAAATAAAATAAAAATTTCGCTCGCCCGCTCCTATTTTTTTTGAAAATTTTCCGAAGAACTATTAATCAATTTGGTATGGCCTAAAAGAAGGATTTATCATTTATGAAAATCCAAAGTAAGTAGCAAATTTATTACCGGTTGGAAAAAAATGTATTAATTTAAACTGGATGTGAAATGTCATTTGCTAAAAGAATATAGTTACTTGCTGAGGTTTTTGTGCTGAAATTATATATTTTCCACAATTACCGTATTTTCCCGAATTAAGGCCCCCCCACCCGTTTTGGAGGGGAAAAAAGTCAACAAGAACGAAAATAAAATCACCTACCTTATTTTTATAAGTCCACATAATAAGTAATTTACAGTAAGTATCCAATGTATTAAGAATTAAACACACTTTTAAACAGTCCATGTACCGTAAATCCAAAACGTTTATACTAAGTACGGTACGTATCCAATCATCAAATAGAAAATTAAACGGTAAATCCATTTTTGATTTGTTTTTGCACCACCCGCGCACAAGCTTCCTGTCGACTTTAAACAAATTTGCGGCAAAGTGTTAACCTTTTCTTCGGCAGTTTTAATAACTTTTAATTTAAAAGCAGACACATAAGCAGCGTGTCAAACCACTGACATTGTGTATTGCTACCCGCATGTACTAAGGAAAATATTATCGGAGTACACAGCTATTTGGGTATGATGACGTAATGTGTAATGTCACGAGCGTGTCACGGAATACATGAGGTACCGTATTTAAATGCATAATTTTAAGACACACTGCATTAAATTGGATGCCAAATAATTACGTTTTGAGGGAATTAAACAACACAGAAACACTTTACAGTAATGTTGCAGGGTTCGAATTTAGCCAGATTTTCTACTCGCATTTTTTCGCAAGTGGTATTTTTTTTAACTTGCTAAATGAAAAAACAACTTGCATTTTCCGCGACTTGTCACTTTATTAGAACATGAACACAAACATCCACGTGACGAGTCCAGCCAATCGTATTTGCGCTATATAAATAGTAACTTAATATAGATTACCAAAAAACCCACCGGATGCGGTAAACGTCATCAAAATTGGCGCAGGTACTTGTCAGCAGTTGAAAAGACATGCGCACGGGACATGTATCGAGTGTAAACTTCCGTTTACGACGAAAGATGAAAGAGTGCTCCGAAATTCGTTCTGCAAATGACAATGCGCTGCAATGACCGCGAGTTGTTAAAGAAAGAACAGTGTAAGATCGAGACGACCGTTAGAAATGCACATTATTCGGCCAAAAATTTTCACTCGCAAAAAAATGCTGGTGTCTGAAATCTCACCTCGCAGTTTGAAATTTGCACTCCCATTTCGCGAGTATGCGAGCTTAAATTCGAACCCTGATGTTGGTTTTAACAATATTTTTAAGTTTTGTAAAAATTTTCATTTTTTATTTTTTTTTACCTCAAATTTACCTCTTTGGAAAATGTAACGCCCCCGGGGGCGTTTATTCGGGAAAATACGGTAAGTTACTTTGTCTTCTTCTTACTTAGGAGCTTGTTTCACCAATTTAATCAAAGCCTTTTGTTGTCTGCAATTAACGCCTTCTAAACATGTCAGCTGATCTGGATAACGGTTTACATTTACAGACGTTCTCTATCAGACACGATGCTTTCACACTGTCACACACTTCAAACACTGCCGGCAGTTTTTACGAGGCTGTCAATCATCAAGTGTTAAACCGCTTTGATTAGTTATGGGGCGGAGCTAGTCACATCATTCTAGTAAAGTTAGGTCAGGCCTAAAAAAAAAGTTGTTTGTTTCCAGTGACACGGCTAAAAAAATAGGGTAGGTAGGTAGGCATTTTTTTTTTTTTTTTTTTTTTTTTAAATGCATGAAACACTACCGTAGTTTCAAACAGGGAGATTATAAACCTTATAAACATGCATCCAATTGTTATGTTTGATTTACACCCGGATGTACAAGACTTTGATGATGTTTTAGCAATATAAAATGCCGTTTGATTGTGTATTTAAATATTATGAAATAAATATTTGCTTTACATGTTTGCGTTTTGTTGTTGTTGTTTTTTCATTTCCAGATTTATAAGCCCATCCGATTAGCTCAAGGTAGAGCAGTCGATCTACGGATCAAGTGGTCATAGGATCGTTGTGTCCTATATCATTCATTCTCTGCCGCTAATTCATGTGGAGAAGTTGGCAATTACTTGCGGAGAACATGGTTTATATTTAATTAAACGTGAAACTTGAATGAAATCTTGCTGTGGATTCTCTCTTTAAATAATATAATTTTAATATTGAATATTATTCAACAACCAACATTTATATTTCAAACTAAAACCAAGTAAAAGCACACTGGCCAGGAATATGATTTGCATCTTTGATTTGCATTGAGATTAATACCATGAGCCCCTACCCCAATCTAAAATTCTGGATTAACTGGACAATGCCAGACAATGAAGTTTTGACTGGTATGCCAAAATTGTGAATTATTAAAGCTGCAAGTGGTTGTTCAACGTCTTACTACTACTATAAATCCCATCTAAAACCTGACTTTTCAAGCCTCTGCAGGCCTCGACCTTAACTTTTTTCAGCAGGTCCACCAACTGCTGAAATCTAGTAGACCTGCTCAGACTTTAGTGGACCTCCAAATGTCATAACTTTAATTGACTCAAAGAAACAGGGCTTATTTCTAAAATAATTAACAAGAGCGCCGCCATGCGGGGCAATATACACCCGAAGGCTTACATCATAGGATTGGAGCAAAATTTTAAGAACTTGACTGTTGTAGCCCCAAAGGACTGGAACAACAAAAGGAAAACTTAAAAAAACAAATCTAAGTCCACAAAAAAAAAAAAATCAAAGTCTACAAAAAAATCCTTATCAGGTATAGGTAGGTACACCTTAAAATTGGAGGTACCATCCATGTTGTACCACAGAAAAGTGGTCTCGGTTTTTCCCTACGGCCAATAATAAAAAAGTTTCAAAATAAGCTATTTATAGTAACATTAAAGGGAAGTTATTCAAAAAAAAGAAATTATTGTAAGTACAAAAAAGAGATCTGCCAAATAAAAACAAGACCACTGCAATGCAGAGCAATATACACAAAGCAAAGTCATATATGACCTTTGACCCTTAAGTGTGACCTTGACCTTGAAGCGAGTCATCCGGAACATGCGCTCTGCACATCGTTACAATGTGGTGAACATTTCTGCCAAGTTTCTTTGAAATCCTTCCAGCAGTTCAAGAGTTACAGAGCGGACACGAAACAAACTGATATGACTTTTGACCCCTAAGTGTGACCTTGACCTTGAAGCAAGTCATCCGGAACATGCGCTCTGCACGTCGTCTTGGTGTGGTGAACATTTGTGTCAAGTTTCTTTGAAATCCTTCAAGGGGTTCAAGAGTTACAGAGCGGACACGAAACAAACTGATATGACCTTTGACTCCTAAATGTGACCTTGACCTTGAAGTGAGACATCCAAAACATGCGGTCTGCACATCGTCTCGGTGTGGTGAACATTTGTGTAAAGTTTCCTTGAAATCCTTCAAGGGGTTCAAGAGTTACAGAGCGGACACGAAATTGCTAACGGACAGACGGACGGACGGACGGACGGACACCAGCGTCATAACATAATACGTCCCTTTGGGCGTATAAAAATGGAAGACTAGCAATCTGTTATCCCGAAAAATAATTATTTTGTAAAGTGTCCCAAAATATGGACACAATAATCATCATCCACCCGACGTCGACCCGTGTTGAAAGTGAAAAAAAAAATAACAATTATCGGTAATTATTCTGATGATAAACTAAGTAATTAGCCTTGTTTTCATCATCAATTAACACCCCCTCAAAGAACTAAAAGAAGTGTGTCGGTTATTATGGCATCTGAAGTGGAGATCAAAGCGGTATAGTTGCCCGAGATTGTCATGGCATTACGTCATGTTTTCGCGCCATGTGACACATCACTGTCTAATCGTACTTTCTCGATTCCTTAAATTGTTGAGAAGAAATCAATAAAATAGTTTTTTCTTTATCTTTTTTTAAAAGCGAATGTGCAATATCCCGAATAAACTGACATGTAAATGTGTCAAACCGTGATAGCCTACCTCTGTGACCTATTTGCCCTCAAGGAATTTTACATTATTGTTTGAAAAGAATATCTAACAAAGTGTTGTGTCAAAAAATACATGTACAATGAATAATTTAAAATTTACTAAAATCAGCAACAACATCATACTGCTTTATTTTAAAACCACATTTCTATTTACGTTCACGAGGTCACGTAACCTATTCTGTCGTGCTAACAGAAATCTGTTTGCCAAAAATCAAAAATCGTTTTACTCCATGTATTTAAATTGCTGCCGCTTTTTCATTATTTAAGATTTTTTAATTGTGTTTTTTGTACATTCTGGTCAAAAGTCTGAATTTTATTACCATAGTATGTACCGTTTATTTACTTTAAGAAAGAAGTAAATAATCAAGATCGCGCTGTTAGAAATTTTACAAAACATTATATGAAAATTTGACCGTTTTTAAAGAATTTTGCCTACATTCCTGTGGATATCTTATTAAAATTGTTATAGAACTCAAACTGTATTAGTTCTCAAGCGGTGTTGAAAATTTGAAGCTAATATATTAAAAAATGAATGCACTATGCGCGTTTTTTGTGTCAAAAGTAACCGCGATGTAAATTAGATATTACGATAGGGCGCACGTGCTTGTGGAATGGAAAATTACCAGCACGACGTTTTGATATTTTTATGATTCGCGGGTAAATTCCAGTCAATCCAGGTAATTTTGCCTGATGTAATTTCTCAATTTGGTAAAGTTACCACGAAAAAACCACTTACCCGACCGGTGGAGTAGTCCATTCGTGTAAAGAGCTATAAAAATAATAATATACTTATTTGCAAAAATATGCAGCCCAATTTTACCGCTAAAAAAGTTTAGGGTCGGCGGTAAAAAAATAGGGTAGGTCGGGTCACCGGAAACAAACAACTTTTTTTTTTACGCCTCACGGTGTATTGATTTTGTCGTCCTTTGAAAATATCGGAAGTCCTTTGTACGCCTCTAAGATTGTGTATTGGCGTACGGACCATAATTTCTGGCGTATTTTACGCCGGGACACCGCTTAACGGAAGCCCTGTTATGAACTAAAAAAGTAGTTCCAAAGTTGTTATCCGGTTCGGAATGTATACATCGTCCATTTTGCCATAATGTATTATGTTAAATATTTGTTTGGAATGCGTTCCAAATAACAGGATAATGCCCAGGAAAGATGTTATAACATTTCAAAGACAAATGGCAAAGCTTAGTTCCGGTTTTCTTTTCTCAGTTGCAGAGTAACGTTATGATTTTTTGATAAAATAACATTTTTTGAATCGAGAAATATACTATCAGGAACAAAGAGGAACTGTCGTGGTATTGGATTTTTATTCATTAAATAAAATATAAATTACTACATAAATCTTCTACAAATATGTAGTTCGTAAATTATACATCTTGCCCGATTCCTAGACCAAACTAGTACTTGAGAGTTGAATATCGTTAATAATTTTGGACTTGTCGATATCCGCCTCCGAGTACAAACCAGAAAAGGAAAAGAATGTGATAGCACTGTCCCCCTTCTTTGCGTAAATAACACCCAACAGAATCCGTTGGGCAGGAATTGTGTTATAATAAAGCGACGGATCAAAAAAAGAAATACATACATAGAAAGCCTGTAATTTTTCCTTTCCAATGATGTATATATTATCTAGATGCCTTAAAAAACTTTCAAACTATGGCAGTTAAAAAAATTCAGAGGTTTAAATCGCGTGTACTACATATTGGAAAATGGCCGATACAGGTAAACACATTACTACACAAAGCGTTTTCATTGGTCACGCCTCCGACCGCCATTACATAAAGACGATTGAAACGTTAGAGGTTTAAATTTTTTACAACAGAAATTCTTGATAAATATGACCTGTTCTTATGTTTTTTATTTACTATTTATGATTAAAAACAACAGGTAAGCTGTTAGGGATAAAGAAAAATCGTGACTACTGATAAATCGTAATTTCAATCGACCACAGTTTTGATTGTTTCTGGTTGAGACCTCTAGGTAGACAACGTTAAATATCAAAATGTAAAATCGGTCTACCCGAGGTCTCATTATTTAGACTATAGTTTGGCTAGACTGATTCTGGATCTGGGTAGATTCGTTTGGCCTACGACATATAGATCTACATACCATTTTTCTACTAGTTAAATTAATTCACCAGTTGCAAATAAATCAAAAGGATATCATGAAGATGGTTCCGCTTTTTTAGAAGTTAAAGAGTCCTAGGGAGGGTCATGGTCAGTAACTTACCACAATTTTGTCCTTGGATGACATGACTGACAGTGTGTTTTTGCGGCGACCTTTCTGGTAAATCTGTTTATACTATACAAATGTAAATTGCAATGTTGTAGTTGTTTTGAAGTTCAGTAAATGTCATTTTTTTTAACACATGTTAATCTAAATCTGTCAGCGCTTATCTATACAAAAAGCGGGCGTCTTAGGACACAGACTGAATTATGATAAGGCACAGTGCCGCTAAATCTACACCGGTCGGTTTAAAGGCTAGAAGATACTAAATGTTTTCCTTTACCGATATTCAGACCAAGATAAAACTTTTTCATTAGCATATAACCATCTCGCGTTCCCTTGTTAGCTCAGAACAGCCTCAGCTCACCTGCAATTCTGTCTGGGCCAAACTGTCCCTAAAAGGGTTTAGAGATATATTAACAAAGGAAGATGAAAAACATCCTTAAAGAGAATTCCTATAGTTTTTTTCCTTTCATAGATTTTTTTTTTAAATTCACATATATGATTGGAAATTGTGTGCTGAAAACAATGAAAAAATAAAAACAATAGGTCACCAGGCTTGTTTTTGTGAAAAATTGTTTTGAACACACCCACTGTTGCTGAAACTGCCAGCGATTTTTCAACATTTTCATAATTTTCTGCTTTTTTATATTACCAACCAAAATATACATCGAGATAGCACAATAAGTTTTTTTTCTTTTTACAGATTTTATTATATACTTATTTGATATTATAGTCATATTTGTAATACTCTATCCTTACAATAATGGGTACAAATGAAAAAAAATATTGTTTCATATTTACTTTTGTGAACTTTTTTCAATGACAAATACACATAGTGAAGAATATTTTTTTTTAATTTTGAAAAAACTCTTTCATATCTTTTTTTCCTGTTTTTCTTGCGTATAGATAATTGTATTGTGAGCATAAAAATGGCTAAAAATGTATGGGTCACCAGGCTAAATTTTATGTTAAGACCGCTAGAATACAACACCTGTTCGGACGGAAAGTGGCGCGAACCTGGCCAAATTGATTACATGTATGTGTGCTAGAAGCAAAAAAAAGTTTTAAAAATTCTTATTTCTTTCTATAATTGAATAATAAATAATCTGAAAGGTGATATTTTCTTATCAGTACTAAGACAATTATCTTACATTATATGAACAACACTGTCTTTGTACTAAAATGCGATGTGAAAACTCAACCACAAAAATAGCAAGATATCTGTCAGGCATGATACTTGTCAATACAACATAAACCAGTATCAACATTTGATTAGTGATAAAACTTATCAAAAAATGTATTTCATTCAAGATTCCTCATATATAAAAAGATTGTCTGTAGCATGTTTCAACAAATGTTGACTTCAGTTCAGTTTTCCATAGAAAGTGTCGGCTGCGCAGAAAGATGCGCATAAAAAACTATAGGAATTCCCTTTAAATGAACTTTGTCAACCATCCAGAAAATCCCCATAAACTGCCCAATACGGGTCCTTGGGGATTTTAATATGCCTAGTGTTGACTGGACATCAGAATTCATCATTGAAAACTGTAGGTACCATAACTTGTACATTTCCTTCCTTTAAATTATAGTAATCCTCAATCTTCAGCAAATGGTCACCATCCCCATTAGAGAAAATAACACCTTAGACCTCTTTCTCACAAACATGCCCTCTCAAGTCCATAACACCACAACTCTACCCCCATTAGGTTCTCCAGATCACGACATCGTCTTTCATGAGATAAAGGTTAACAGAGGCCGCCCTGTACAAAAGGTCAGAGAAATGAAATGCTACCAGAAAAAAAACTGGAATGGTCTCAACAAAGACTCTGAAACGTTTTCAAAGCACTTTCTTGCAGCAAACCATACAGATCCCAATACTGCTTGGTTCTCATTTAAGGATGAATTACACCGTCTTAGCTCTATCCACATCCCAACTAGATGCACTAAAGTCCGTCGTGATCCCCCATGGGTTATGTGCACCTGCCACCATTAGGCAAATTAGGAAAAAGGGCCGATTATTCTCCAAAATAAAAAGGTCAAATTCCCACTCCCACTGCTACTCCCGAAACCTTGTCAAAGAGTATAAACAATTAAAGGAAAAAATGCAGAAAGACATTAGGAATAGCTAGTAGCAGAATTTAGATACATGTACCATAATCTTTACTGCTGACTCCAAACCAGGCCAAAACAAGAAATTTTACTCATTAATTAAATAAAAAAGGGCAGAAAATTGTGGTGTTGCTCCTCTGATTAGTGAAGGTCAAACATTTGTAGATCCCAAAGCTAAAGCCAATATACTCAATTAGCAATTTGAGTCAGTTATCTCTCGGCATCAGCCCCTTAGCCTTGCCCAATCCTGAAAACAGTTTCTGACTCCTGTAAATCTACCAGTCATGCCCAAGGTCAACATATCCCAGGACGGGGTGGAAAAGCTCCTTAAAATCTAAATCCTAGCAAAGCCTCAGGCCCAGATGAACTGTAACCTAGGTTATGAAAAGGATTGCACTTAGAAATAGCCCCTGTCCTTACTCACATATTCTAAATCTCCCTTAATACTGGCATTGTCCCCAATGACTGGGAGTATGCAGTCATTGCTCTTGCATATGAAAAAGGTCAAACCATGCAATTAACGCCCCATTTTTCTCACATGTATCGCCTCAAAGCTAGTGGAACATATTCTGGTCTCCAACATTATGTCCTTCTTTGATAAGTTTAATATCCTCAGTCCATAACAAAGCACAGCTGCGAAACCCAGCTAATAAGTTTCTCCCAAGAAGTCCATGGCAACTTAGAACTAAGTCAAAAAACATATATCATAGTCATGGATTTCAGCAAAGCTTTCGGTAAGTTAGATCAAAATAAACTAGCCCATAAGTTACAAAGATTAGGTGTCAACCCATGTCACTTTTTGGGTCAAGTCCTTCCTTTAGTGTCGCACCCTGCAGGTTGTAGTTGAAGGTTACAATTCAGACAAACTCCCCGTCCGCTCTGGTGCCCCTTAGGCTCGGTTCTTGGACCTTGCCTTTTTCTTTCCTACATGATCTGCTTGACAGTGTTGGGAAAAGTGAGGCTGTTCGCAGGTGATACGATAGTCTATATTACGAATAAATCAAACAGTGATACCCAAGCTCTACAGGAATATCGATTAAGCATTGAAACCTTGGTGTCTGATTGGTTCATGGATGATTCAGTCCACACAAGTGTGAAGTCCTCAGAATCAATCGCAAAAGAAATCCAGTAATCTTTACCTATACTCCGCATGACATCTAATTAAGACCGACTTATTCTGTCAAATATCTAGGGGTAACCAATAAAAAAAACCCTATCATGGACCAATCATATCAACAACATAACATCAAAAGCAAAAATTTCACAGGGTTTACTTGAGTGTTTTCAGGAGAATAAGACCATATAAAGGGCAATCCAGCTTAATTATTCTATGGATTGTTTAATGATTAATTCATGGTACCTTAAATTATAACGGACCGATGGTTTGTCTCATGACGTACATTGTATGTCAACATGTTTTAAAATTAGAAAGCATTGTCATTTTTGAACATTAAATTTGTGAGTGAGTTAGAGAAGTTTTGGAAATACTTATTTGTAAAACACCGTTATGCAGCCAGTTTTATACAATAAAAAGCTTTATACTACATAAAAGAGGGCGCTATCAAACAGCTTGAATCAGCTGTTTTTGGTCTTAATTGCGTGTGAGCAACATTTAAGCTTTCAGATTTTACAGTTTTCATGCATTCTGTCTGAGATTTTGTTAACAAACAGTAAGTCTCCTAGCAACACTGTTTGTTCTATGGAGCTTTATCTTAATTTTGGCAACATCCATTGCAAATCGACTTTTCTTTCTTTTCTTTTCAGGACTGTTAATGCCTATTATGGCGTCTACCTTCTTCGAACTTGAGTGATGTTTTCAAGAATCCACTTGCCAAATAAAAACCATGATACTACCATATAAAATGAAATTAACGTTTATTACTTCTTGTGTTATGCTAACAGTATCATGCATACTTTTTATTTGAAATACATATTTCACTTGTATATAAAACTCCATCCACTAGATACAAAGGTATATTTAATAGTATTTGTGGTCCGCCCATTTAACGTTAATTCCTATTAACAGGTATCAATAAGGATGCATTAAAAACATTCTTATTAATCTATTTTAATGTACATGACAACACGCAACAACTTTATGATAACTTGTTTATTAAAAAAAGTACATATCAAACAACATTTAGCACAGCACATATACTATAAATGGTGTATCAATCAAATACAAGCTCTGAAATACGGTAGTTATAGGTCTCAACCGCTTCGCGGTTTCAACCTAAAAAACGAGTTTGCAATTATTACTTTTACATGTTCAGATATAGAGTCGAACTTCGTTCGCTCGAACTCAACGGGGGGCAAGCAAAATTTGTTCCAGTTATCTGTAGTTCAAGCCATCGAAAAATATACATTATATAAATGTTTTGCCGGGTCCTGTCGAATGGTAAGGTACGAATTATCCGAGTTCGAGCGAAGTTTGAATGTAATATTAAATATAGATATATTCTTTTAGAATAATTATAATGATTTTACCATTTCAGCAACAGGGATATAGGACTCTTCCACGTGTTTATACTACATATTAACTGTATTGCTAGACAGGTCAGTGTAATACACTAATATCTTGTTTGCTTTCACTTCAAGGGAGTGAACAGGGAATCTTAATATTATTGCTAGCAGACGACAAAAGTCATTTTATTCTATTCTATTTTATTATTGACCAACAAAAGTTGCTACATGCTGGCTGTGACACATCCTACAGTTCTCAATTGTGTGAAAATAGTGTGTATAGTTGTGAAATCCAACAAATAGTCTAACACGACCCGAATTATTTTCTTGTGAGACAGAAAAGTCTGAAACTGTGTGTTATTATGCAACAAAATTACTGTTAGTACGTCATAACTGTTACGTCATAACGGCGCACTGGAAAAGACAACTACACAAAACTGGCAAATATCCGATGGTTTGCGTCAGGTATTAGTTTTATCTCATTCTAGCATACATCATATAACTACTGTGTACAATTACATAAAATCTAATGCGAGACCATTCTATTAATGTTAAAAGAATTATAGGAGGCTACATGTAATATAATTTCTGTACATATCACATAAACTATTCTATTAAGGTATTGGACCCCTAATAGTAATGTTTTAAAAATGGCATTTGCTTGGTATATTCTTAAAGCTGACCATGTTTCATACTGTGTTGCAAATTTTAAACAACTTTCTAAAGAATGAAGGCAAAATAGAGAACTTTTACCGCACGTACCTCAGTATTTTTAAAGATGTCTAACTCTACCCCTCCTGATTCAGAGGTAAATTTACATTGAACAGCAAAAAATCACTTGTAAAATGAAAATTTTACACTTTTGTACAAACCATCCATAATTAGTCTTGGAAGAAGTAAAAACTTACTAAGAAAAAAGGAAAACATGGAGAAAAAAATTTTGGTCCCAGTGGGGTTTGAACCTACGCCCCCCCCCCCCCCCCCCCCCGAAAAATTGCAGTCAAAGTAGGATTATGGTAGGAATTGAATACTCTTCAAAAAGGAGATACTCTATTACGGGTCCAATACCTTAAGGTAGTTCTGCACGTTTTATAAACCTGAAGTGATGGCGTAACGTCATTTATCCGGAAAACGTAGAATAAAGCCTGGAGCCTGGATACGTACGGAAGTGAAAATCATTTGAAGAATTAACGTCAATTCGTGAGTAAATTTATTGCAGTGACAACATTACTGTCCTTCTCAAATTACAATATAGTATTAAAACATGTGACACGTTAAATAATTCAGCTTGAAATGTGTGGATCACTTTAATCATGGGTAGATATCTATTATAGACCATATGTTTATTTACGATTGTGAGACGTTTCATTGAAATCTACATTGTAGAAAAAATTCTATTCGCGAAAATGTTATGAAAATTGCGTTTTTCCCATAGACTTCCATTTTGAAAACTTGCGTGAGGTCCTAATTTTTCAAATCAGTCCAGCAAAAAATCAAGCACACGACCCTATTTTTTATTTCCTGAATTTTCTAAATATATTCTGAGGTTTTGAGAAATCAGGGTTTAATAAAATTCTACATTGTAGAACAAAAATTGATCCGAACATACAGAACTACCTTAAGCTATAAATAAGATACATAAATAAATACAATGTGTAAAAACCGAGAAGCTGGCAGTAATCTGGGGTTTTCACTGGCCTAAAAGCTGCCATAAAACGAAACAATTACAATAAAAACAAGAGCTGTCACTAATGGTGACAAATGCCCCCGCTGCGCCTTGACCTTTGACCTGGTGACCCCAAAGTCAGTAGGGGTCGTGTACTTAATAAGTACTATCAGCACGTGAAGTTTGAAGGTCCTGGGTGCAGTGGTTCGCGAGTAAAGTGCCTTCATGCAAAAAGTTAACGTTGTGACGAACGGACAGTTGAAAACTAATATGCCTCCCTTCGGGGGCATAAAAACTAAAAAGCCAAAACACCAAGTGCTAATGTGTATCTGGTAAAAAACGATTTTAAAAGATCAAGTATTATAACAGATCAGGGGCCGTATTCATAAAGCATCTTAAGTATAAGAAATTGATTATTTACTTAAGTATTAATTACTATAAAGAATTTATTTTACTTTAGTATATTTGTTATTCATAAAACAACTTAATAAGTAATTCTTGGCTTTTATTGTGGACGAAAACATTTTAAAAAAACAACATTAATTTCAGACAGGTACAACATGCACAATTATGTTTAAAGTGCATATCTGAAAAACAACACTTTAATCGTACTCACGACGCCATTTTGTTTTCTGACGTAAGTCATTTCTTACGTATCTTAAGTTTAAGCTGTATTATGAATAGGACTTAAGTTTTTTACTTAGACTTAAGCTGAAATCACCACAAACTTAAGTAAAATCTTCAACTTAAGTCAAAACTTATACTTAAGATGCTTTATGAATACGGCCCCAGATCTGTAATAAGCTGATTAATACCAGCCTCTCGTTAAAACATACTTGTACAGCATTTAATCTTGTAAGATTGCAATAAACAATTTAATGCATTACTAATATAGCACTTATCTAACCGGTACATCTATATACATATCACATTATAAATATATCACAGTTAAAATTTACTAACATCAACCAAGGACGTAGATGACAACGCTTGATATCGTGTAAGAATCGAAAACTTTATCTCAAGCAGTGTTTTTGCTTTTTAAAAAATCATTCTTTGTCCTTCGTGATATAATTCCATCGCATCGGAACATCAAACTATGAATTTATTCAAGAGCACATCATCGTTTAGGATATACTATTCCTTAAAAAATTGTCGGTCATACTAATAGTTAAATTCTGAGTAAAAACTGTTGAGTACAAATGTATAACATTTAAGATCGAGTATATTACTTAAGTCTTGATTTGATCATTTGGAAGCATGTTGTTTAAGATTTTCCGAAACTTTTTTAATTTCTATGTGGTTACCCGGGAAAGTAGTCCTACCTATCAAACCGTTGATAAATATTGAACCCCATTTATAATTGAACTTTGCGGGAAGAACTTATCTCAAGGCAATACTTGGATATTGTATGACATAAGAAAATGTTTTATCTCTAATAAAATAAATTCAGATTCGCAATATAAGCTAAATTTTAGAAAAAATGTTCCTTGTACCGTATCACAGACCGTATATAAAACAAGGGAAAACTCTTCAGTACTCACCTTGAAAATTGACATCACAATGAAATGACTTTTCAGCAAGTTTTTAACAATTCAGCTAGTTTATTGGTCTCCTTGATTGATCTGATAATTGCAGCCAAATATAGATTATACCAGATCAAAGCGAAAGATATTATTGTTCGTTCATATTTGAATACGAAAAACTTATTCATCAATTTTTAGTTTCTGTTCAAAAAGTGCCTTATTATATACTGTGTTTTTAGCCTCAATGCCATTCACAAACAAAAGTATTATACAACTTATGCTTGAAATGACAAAATTTGCACAATTATTTCATCAATTTGATTACTGCATTCAACCTTTTGTGTCACAATCAATACACACAAAGACAAGGGATCACACTGGGTATCGAAATTATGATCAAATTATCCAAATTTAAACCATCAAACTGTGGTGGCATATTTCTGCATACGATAATCATAAAGTTTTTATGAAAGTATTACGAACTTTCGAGAAAAAACAATACTTTTCGCGAAAGCTTGAATAAACTTTCGTGAAAGTTCGAGAAAGTTTTCGTGAAAATATTATCTGGTTATCGAGACAATATGTCAAAATAGTGCCCTGAACTGCATAAAGATAACCTTATAGTCCCCTCTACGATCCACCTCAATCCCCAACCACCACTCCCAAGAGTGTCTTAAACTTTTAGATATTTAATTATAACAGTCAGATGGGTTACAAAATCAACGCCATATCGTATATTCTCTAGAATGTCTAGTATTGTTTACCGTACAATCTCTAGCGTCGTACACTGTCCAACATTGTTTTCCGTGCAATCGCTAGCATTGTTCTGTTTACCGTACAATCTATAGTATTGTTTGCCGTGCACTTAAACATCATTTACCGTATAGTCTATAGTATTGTTTACCATACATTCTAGCATTGTTAAGCAAAAATACAATTTTAAATAAGATATCTCGTTTCACAATGTTTCTTTATAATGTGAAGTTTTGTTCTTCTATGTAAATTCATGTGTTTACTACAGGTTTATTGTACGAGGCTATAAATGTATTGTGACATTTAATGCCAAAAAAGTTATGTTACTAATAAGCTTTAATAATGTGGCAGTTGAGTCCAATAAGTCTAGGGGTGTTCAAAGATCATCCGTCACAGATCTATTGTAAAGCTATTATTGGATTTACCTGTATTGGAAAATAAACATTGTCGATTGTATTGAGGTCAACTGCCACATTATCAAAGTTTATTAGTATGTTATGTTATGTTTTATAAATACAAATGCAAAATTTATTCAAAATATGTGTCATATTATTATACAATCAGCATTAGTTAGGTGTAGCTATTGACCGACATCAGGAAAACAACGAAGTAACAATAATCAGGACATGAAAATAAAGCATGCATAAGCAATTTGCATGCAAGACACTAGCTCTGCTACGACTTCACTTAAATCTGCACATGAAAATAAAGCATAAGCAATTTGCATGCAAGACACTAGCTCTGCTACGACTACACTTAAATCTGCACATGAAAATAAAGCATAAGCAATTTGCATGCAAACCAATAGATCTGCCAAGACAACACGAAAATCAGCACATAAAAATAAAGCATGGTTATGCAATTTTGCATGCAAGACACTAGATCTGCTAAGACAACACGTAAATCAATACATGAAAAAAAAACATAAGCAATTTTGCATGCAAGATACTAGATCTGCGAAGACAACGCGTAAATCAATACATGAAAATAAAGCATAAGTAATTGTTCTAATTCATCTTTTCTTAAGCAACCATCACCTGTTCAAGCTGCCAGATTGTTTGCAACACTATTGAAACATTGAGTTAATAAGTCATAGATATCTTATACATCTTTAATATGTAGTCGCAAATCGAGTGATATCTTCTTTTATATTTGGTACTTCTATAAATTCAGTAATTTCCTGTGTCTCGTTGTAGACCATGCTATCGTTTTTACACGTGTCGCAAGTATTTTGGCCAATGTCTCGAATATGCAAATGTCTTCGAACAGGTTTTTGATTCTGCATTTCTAAGGTTGTCATGCCGCTTACAGGTGGGCGTACTTTATTATCTTTCGCGTGAGCTGTTTTGTTCTTTTTCCTCGGTTTCTTATGTGGCTGCAAATGCGACATTAGTGTGGATAGTATACCTTGCTCCGATGGATCGTAGCTCTCTGCCTCTTCTTCAGCCTCTTCTTCATGTTCTTGAACAGAACTCAGAGCCCATAATCGTCTCTGGGTGTTTGGAACCCATTTATTGTTTTCATATCTTAATTTCTTTTTTACAAAACCAACTTTCTTACACATACAGTTAGGGAGGAAGCTTTCTAGAAACAGAATAACTGATAGCTTTTGTAGACGACAATGCATTTTTGTAGCAGTCCTGCCACTATGATTGTTCATCAAATCTTTGCACGAGCTCATCAGATCTGTGCACGAGTTTGACATCATTGCAATAAGTGCATTAAGCAACAGTATTGTTGTTAACAACACAAAGATCACAAATATCATAACTGCTAGAATTGGCTGTCGAGCCTGGAATAAGATTTCAATTTCTCCGATACCAAGCATTATAGTAAGCATTTTCACCATTGTTTTTCCAAAGTGTTCAAACTCGTCATTATCAGTATTGGCACCTTGCATTGCCATGTACATTGCAATGGAAAAAGCTACTAGAAATATTCCCATGACGAACGCAAATTTAAACATGTCTAATATAACTCTTTGTATCAAAACAGTAAAGAAACTAAATGTTTTAAATGTTTGCAGGAAAAACATAAAGAGATACCAACCTAAAATTACTGCAAAAAGAAGGCAGTAATTTTGATAATCCACGAATGAATGTTGCCCTGCAACTGAAGCAACGATAAAATCCAACATAAGCAACAGAGAAAACAATAAAAAGTATACTCTAAATATAAGATTTGAGTAAGGTGTACTAAAATGACGCCGAACACTTTTAAACCTGGAGGAAGATGTCTTATATTGAAAACGACCTAGATAAAGCCTTGTGAATTCTAATAATATATAAACCACACCGACTATACAGCCGATGACTGACACACTTGTTACAAAAGCATCCCTGGTAACAGGGTGTTCATAAGTAATATCCCCATTTTCTGATGCCACAAGTTTTGACCTGTACAAGGCTGCCACGGAAAGGAGGATCATAAAGAGAAAATGAACAAGAAACCATATACAGAACAACAATTTATAATGTTTCCATTTTTCTTTGATCACCTCTTTGACGGGCATGAAATCAGCAAACAAGAATGCGTTTTTTGTCTGCTGATGGATGAAGTACTCCAGTACCGATTCGTGATATTCCTGTTTGATATGCTCGTGTGCGTCTCCTTTCACTTCGTTTTCAGTTGCAAGTGTTTCAATCTCAGTGATGTCGAAGACTTCTTCATTGAAAATCCCGTCACTCGATTCTCTGGTACAATATACCTGGAAAAAAAAACACAAACGATTTCATAAGAAAACTGCCCTTTGGCTAATTGAACTGATGAGAAAAGGCCAATGACGATAATAAAGGTGTGGACATAAAGCACTTGATAGGGCTTTAACACAAAAAATAGCCGTTTGTGTTATTTAGCCTAAGAACCCAGCGACTAGAATACACCATATTCTTGAAAGAATAAAAGCCCTAACTTTTTTCATACGCGGGTATGATAATTCTCTATGGATCACTGAACTTTGTAATTATGCATGAATACAGAATTAAAACATCACTAAACTTGCAATTAAAAATCCTACTCAGTACATCTGTACAGGGCTATTTAATTAATTAGTTACAATCTTGAAAAGGCAGTATAAAAAGGTTTTTGCTATGTAAGTTTCCAAAACAAAATAAAAAAATAATACAACAAAAAGTCTGAAAAACAGACCCTGTTGAGATCAAGTCAAAAATCCGGTTTTCAGAGGATCCCGGTTTTCAAAGTATTTTGCACAAATTTCTGAGAGGGTTTATATAATTATGCATATGCTTACTTATTTTATCTGACCGTATTATGTTTAATGTCGTTTAGGTCTTTTAGGTTTTTCTTTTGCATTGTATCTCTGGTATCGCTCAATTATATATTAAAACTGAATCATTTTACATTTCTATATCTTCTACCAAAAGCATGCCCCGGAAGACTGGCCATTGTTTCCCAAAATTCAGATTATTATATAGAGTATAATGTCGGGTTGACCATATTAATATCTAATGTATTCTGCTACCAATGCTTCTAACCATTCCATTGCGGTGTCCCTTTTTCCAACTCGAGATTTGTCCGTTTCATTTTCATATAATAAAAAATGACATAAGACACTAATGAAAAAAATCCATACTCCGCATGCTAGCCCATTCGCTGTCAAACCCTATACAGTTAAACCTGTGTTAAAGACCACCTCTGAACAGAGACCACCTGCCTCTAAAGACCACATGTTTCGTTTCCCATTTTAACATTTACAGAGTATTTTAACCTGTGAATAAAGACAACATCCCAATAAAGACCACATTTTGGTTCTCCCAAGGGTGGTTTTATAGACAGGTTTGACTGTATAGATATTTTGCAGATGATTATTCGATCAAGCCTACTTTTGCGATTGTATTTGTTAGCTTGAAGAATATGCAAAGAATCAAACACACAGGAAACTATTTCTGGAATTGCGCTTATTAAATCAACAACATCAAAAATGATATAGAAATTTACCTCATGATGCATGATAAGCTCAAATATTGCAAACTGTTGCCTTTTAGCAGCTAACTGTAACGGGTTAAGTTTTTCTTTGTTCTTCATCATCAGGAGTTTACGAACTTTTTCCTTCCATATCTTTTTTTCACCAAAAGGCAAATCCGCTGAATGGAATTCACAGTCTAATATGTAATGTAACATTTTCAGTACCTCATCCAGTTTGCCTGGTTGAACATGGGCATACTTGATCAAAGAATGCACAATGTTATCCCCTTTGTGGTTTGTCACATCAAGTTCTGATTTAAAATTGTTTAATACTATCCGAAAAAGTTTTCTGTTGGATTTGAGCGCGGCAACTCCCAGTGGTGTTCCAGCCATCATAACCGTGTTTTGGAACGCAAAACCATCAGCGCAAACATCTTTGGTAGTCTCAGATTCTATATCCTTTTCTTCGGCAGCAGTTGCCATGTATTTAAGGAATTTTGCATCCTCTTTCAATATTGCAACATGAAGCGGTGTTATTCCTCTACACTTCTCATTTTTCTTTGAAAAAAACATCATCTTAGGGCAAGAATCTATTATCTTTTCTTGTATTTTCTTGAGTGTTTCATCCCGATTGCTTCGTTTTTCAACAGATATTGACATTGCTCGCAGCAACAACGAATCCCCGTTTATTTTAATGTCCTCTTTTTCTGTTTGTAATGGATCATCTCTCATGAGTTCGTCTGTTATTGTTCCTTGCAAAATATCTTTGTGATAAAGGCGTATATATTTTCCTTTCTCTTCGACTTGAAAAAAATCTTCGAATTTCATTTTAATTTTTTTTAGTTCTTCAAGATTATCATCGTCATCTAAATTCGATAAATTTTCCAACTCGGCATACAGTTTTAGAATTTGAATGACTGTTTCCTTCTGTCCAAGTTCTGATGGTTGTTCTCCGTTTGTTTTAGAAGAAGAAGACATTTTGAGTATTACTTTTCAAATATTGATCCTGCCTTAAGCCAAACTTTTGCGTTTCATTAGCCAAAGTATTAACTGAATGTCACGCTTGCTATAACTCCCAAGTACATTTAGAAGAGAGCTCCACAAGTTAAAACATGCATAATGTTATTTGTTTTATCAATATTTTATTTTCTCTTTCATTTCCCGAAACTGTTCTTGTTAAAATATTGATTTTAACAGGTAGAAAGAAACATGTTCAGTCGATGTCTCTACTAAATGTCCTCAAATTACCTTTTTATGAAAAAAAAAAAAAAACAAAAAAAAAAAAACAACCAAAAACGGTGTATAAGCAATCAAAGATCTGTCCGATATTTTCAATGTATTAAGAAATGCAAATTTCTGTTTTCTTTCCTTAGAGACTGATAAAACGTATCACACAAGAAACATGAAATTGATATGAACTTAAAATTAAGCGTGTCCTATATTTTGCCATTGATAGCTATGCACAAATATTGTTTGAAACACTCAATATGTGTGAACTTTAATTGTATAATTCATCACACTGGTTATTCGGGTACCTACTCGTGTGAGCGATACCGCCCTCGTGTGATTTATGTACATGTAGGTTGTTTAGGGTATATAAAAACAATGCCAACGTATGACACATATTTAAGAATGTTGAACATTTTAAAGACAGATTCGTCCGAGGCAATGCATTAATTCGCACTGGTGAAAATATCAGTCCTCAATAATATTGATATGACTATAAAATTAGAAGAAATGTAGCGAAATTCACGTATTTTGACGTTTTGAGACGTATTTTTCTTTGTTCAAAGTTGAGATAACTGAATTTGCCACTCACCTTGGTGGAGCTATACATACTCAACTATAAACCTTTTGGATCATGTACCTGCAAGTTCTTTTTGTTGATAAAATTTCAGTTATATGCATCCTGTTGCTGTTTTTGATGGTACCTCTGACGATGGGTGAAAATAAACAAAGATACCTACCCGTTTGCACATGGGTACCGTCGTCGTTATGTCAATGAACATTTATAAAACTACCCGCAGCGATTGCTTCCGCATAAGGTACACTAAATAAACGCAATTGAAGGTAATTGCTTTGAGGATCTGGAAATAAGAACTGGAAATGTGAAACCCGACCTTTAATAGATCTATTTGATTAGAATTTTAACTTTAACGATGCTTTGGTCTAAGATCCCATTTGATACGGAGATCATTTAAGACTGGTAAATGACCCATAATTATTGATTTGAGATCAAAACGTTAAATATCCAGGAGGCAGTGACCAAATAATTTCTGTTCCTTGTCAGTTAATTCATGCAAGTGTTATACAAGTTCTTGTTATGGCTAGAATCTCCAAACAACACATAATTATCAAATAGTTCATGACCTTTGCTAACATTTACTGTATCCTTGTTCCAGTAAAAGCAGGATGTTTCCCATTGATTTGTTGAAAAAAATGCTTATAACTCAAAAAAGATTTTGAGCAAAATTAACCAAACCTCACAAAATTTTCAAGAAGCACACGAGCTTTGCACATATAGTACTTTATCCCCTTTGACAGAGTAAAAGCAGAGTTTTACCCCTTGATTTGGTAAAAGAAAGGTTGAAAATGCTTATTAATCAAAAGTAGTTAAAATAGAATCACCAAACTTAAGCTAACTGTTCATGCCCATTACCAGAAGCTGTCAACAGCTGCAAACATCAGTCCTCTCAGTTCTTTGATTTTACAATAGTATTATACACAGCAAGTATTGTTTGGATTCACGGAGCCCACAGCCACAGAACGTTATAATATAATTTTTTGTACTGTTTGTTCAACTGTGCAGCTTTGAAACATTAACATGGCCATAAATGAATGATGCGTTTTTACAATGGTATTCTCCCTAGTTGTTATACAAGCATGAATTTGTATTCATATTATGCTATGACAATGGCCAATTGCCACCGTGCTCAAGTCAATTTAAATGAATAAACCTTTGTTCTGCTCTATCTATAAATCAATAAAATATAAAAAAAGGTAATATTCTCTCGCCGTCCAACCCAATAATTGTCGTATTTTAAATTTGTCTGATATGTAATCGATATCTTCCTTTGACAAAGACTATGAATTATACAATTACAATTACTGTTCAAATAGTCACTGTTTCTGTTTTGCTTCTAAGAATAGATTTAACAAGTACTTTCAATATCTTTTCAAAGAATATATGTTCATTAACGGTTACCAATGGCAAAATGTAGGGCACGCTTAAATTTTTTTTCTATTTACTTTTTGATTATTTGAATTGAATTTTCAATTTTAGAAGTTTTCTTTGAAAAACATAAAAACCTTTGAAACAAATAATTCACATAAAAAGAAATTTTGAACTGTTTCCATTTTTTCTTCTCGTATCGCAATGTTGATATAATGAAATGTAATGAAAGTCAATTTTGGCAGATATATTGATATAAATAATTTTAATTTGTTGTGTTGTTTTTCACCTGGTCATTAATACTTTTTTGAGATAGTTGATAAAGCATAACTGTAAGGCGTAACAAAAATGTTTGTTCCCGGTATCCCGACCTACCCTAAATTTTCGGCCCGACCCTAAATGTTTTTACCCTTAAAGAATATTTTTTCAACTTTAAAAAAAAGCTTGCAAAACTGCAATTTTAATGCTTTAAACATGGTCAGTGATGTAAGAAATCAACTTACTGATGCTCTAAAGGCATAACCCTCTTATTTGTATTCATCTTTTGACACAAAAATAATTTCCGAAAAGTCTCACATAAATATTTTTCCGACCTACCTACCCTAAAATGTTTATCATGTTATCGGAAACAAATATTTTTGAAGCCTGACCTTGTTTTAATTTTTATATCAGGTTGGATGTGTGCAATTGCCATACGACACTTAATTCGCTCTACATCTGGGCTTCTTTTCGCCAGCTGATGTTCGATATAAAACCCAAGTTTTTAGCTCACCTGTCACAAAGTGACAAGGTGAGCTTTTGTGATCACGCAGCGTCCGTCGTCCGTCCGTGCGTCCGTGCGTGCGTCAGTCCGTAAACTTTTGCTTGTGACCAATCTAGAGGTCACATTTTTGATGGGATCTTTATGAAAGTTGGTCAGAATGTTCACCTTGATGATATCTAGGTCAAGTTCGAAACTGGGTCACGTGCCATCAAAAACTAGGTCAGTAGGTCTAAAAATAGAAAAACCTTGTGACCTCTCTAGAGGCCACATATTTCATGAGATCTTCATGAAAATTAGTCAAAATGTTCATCTTGATAATATCTAGGTTAAGTTCGAAACTGGGTCACGTGCCTTCAAAAACTAGGTCAGTAGGTCTAAAAATAGAAAAACCTTGTGACCCCTCTAGAGGCCATATATTTCACAAGATCTTCATGAAAATTGGTCAGAACGTTCATCTTGATGATATCTAGGCCAGGTTCGAAACGGTCACGTGCCTTCAAAAACTAGGTCAGTAGGTCAAATATAGAAAAACCTTGTGACCTCTCTAAAGGCCATATTTTTCATGGGATCTGTATGAAAGTTGGTCTGAATGTTCATCTTGATGATATCTAGGTCAAGTTCGAAACTGGGTCACGTGCGATCAAAAACTAGGTCAGTAGGTCTAAAAATAGAAAAACATTGTGACCTCTCTAGAGGCCATATATTTCATGAGATCTTCATGAAAATAGGTCAGAATGTTCACCTTGATGATATCTAGGTCAAGTTCGAAAGTGGGTTACGTGCCATCAAAAACTAGGTCAGTAGGACAAATAATAGAAAAACCTTGTGACCTCTCTAGAGGCCATATTTTTCATGGGATCTGTATGAAAGTTGGTCTGAATGTTCATCTTGATGATATCTAGGACAAGTTCGAAAGTGGGTCACGTACCTTCAAAAACTAGGTCAGTAGGTCAAATAATAGAAAAACCTTGTGACCTCTCTAAAAGCCATATTTTTCATGGGATCTTCATGAAAATTGGTCAGAATGTTCACCTTGATGATATCTAGGTCAATTTCGAAACAGGGTCATGTGCGGTCAAAAACTAGGTCAGTAGGTCTAAAAATAGAAAAACCTTGTGACCTCTCTAGAGGCCATACTTTTGAATGGATCTCCATAAAAATTGGTCAGAATGTTCATCTTGATGATATCTAGATCAAGATCGAAAGTGGGTCACGTGTCTTCAAAAAGTAGGTCAGTAGGTCAAATAATGAAAAAACGTTGTGACCTCTCTAGAGGCCATATTTTTCATAGAATCTGTATGAAAGTTGGTCTGAATGTTTATCTTGATGATATATAGGTCAAGTTTGAAACTGGTTCAACTGCGATCAAAAACTAGGTCAGTAGGTCTTGAAATAGAAAAACCGTGTGACCTCTCTAGAGGCCATACCCTTGAATGGATCTTCATGAAAATTGGTCAGAATGTTCACCTTGATGATATCTAGGTCAAGTTTGAAACTGGGTCACGTGCCTTATAAAACTAGGTCAGTAGGTCAAATAATAAAAAAACCTTGTGACCTCTCTAGAGGCCACACTTTTCATGGGATCTTTATGAAAGTTGGTCTGAATGTTCATCTTGATAATATCTAGATCAAGTTTGAAACTGGGTCAACTGCGGTCAAAAACTAGGTCAGTAGGTCTAAAATTAGAAAAATCTTTTGACCTCTCTAGAGGCAATATTTTTCAATGGATCTTCATGAAAATTGATCTGAATGTTCACCTTGATGATATCTAGGTCAGTTTCGAAACTAGGTCACGTGTGGTCAAAAACTAGGCCAGTAGGTATAAAAATAGAAAAACCTTGTGACCTCTCTAGAGGCCATATTTTTCATGAGATCTTCATGAAAGTTAGTGAGAATGTTTACCTTGATGATATCTAGGTAAAGTTCAAAACAGGGTCACGTACCTTCGAAAACTAGGTCAATAGGTCAAATAATAGAAAAACCTTGTGACCTCTCTAGAGACCATATTTTTCAATGGATCTTCATGAAAATTGGTCATAATTTTTATCTTGATAATATCTAGGTCAAGTTCAAAACTGAGTCAAATGGGCTCAAAACTAGGTCACTATGTCAAATAATAGAAAAAACGACGTCATACTCAAAACTGGGTCATGTGGGAAGAGGTGAGCGATTCAGGACCATCATGGTCCTCTTGTTTGTGTTTATTTTGCTAAGCACCAGTGATGCCATAATTTACAATATTGCACTTTTAAGTCTATTTAAGTATTTATTAATACACAGTTTTTAGCATTTTAGCAAAGAAGGTTGTTATATAAAATTATTGTCCATTAACCTCCCCTCACCCCCTCCCTCTTCAACTCTGCCATCTATCAGCAGATTCAAGAAACTGTGGTTTTAAGATTACTTTGTTCAAGTGTTCCCTATAATAAGGCTATGTGTCACAGGTAAGACAAAGACCCTTATCTCCAAGGTCAAGGCCACACTTAGAGGTCAAAGATCTTAGGTCAGTTTTCTTGTGCATAACTGCTGTGTATGGGTCAGTATTTAAGTAACTTTGCAAAGACAGTCACTTTAACAAGACAGTCACTTTAGCAAAAAAAAAATGATGTGTCATATGCAACACCAAGACCTCATGTTCAAAGGTCAGGGTCATACATAAAGAGATAAAAGATTTTTGGTCGAAGTTTTTGGAGTGGTCTTTAATTTTTATGCATGGATTGATGTTCAGATAACCTGGTTCAATTATTCACGATTTGAAGACAAGTGTTATGTACAAGACTCAGACTCCTTTGGCTCAAAGTGGGGGATGTCAGTAGTTCTGTTACAGTTTGTTGTTTATTTCAGTTATATATTCTGAAATCTCTCCATTCCATTGATTCTAAACATCTACAGCAAATCAAATAGAGAATTTAAATATTTTAGTACTCACTTGATACGGGTTTTTGGATATATCAGACGCTAGACGCTATTTCATGATTACTTCACCCACGTTCTTATCACGTAATCTTTTTTCATAACTCAGAAATGGATAAGAAATGGAAAGAATCATTTGCTCAATAGATACTGGAGAATATTGACACATTTACTGATGGTTTGAGCGATTACGTCTCCAAGACTCTGAAATAATTATTGACTGATGATTTTATTTCATCTGGGGAAAACCTCTTAATCTACTCCAATTTCAACCATTACATTAAACACTGCATCATTTTTCATTCTTTCACTGTTAAATATTACATTACTTACAGTGTATTTGTTTGGGTTCTTTAGGTCTCTTAAAAAATGAAAGCTCTCTCTGCAGTAAGCATGACGTTATTGTAACTTTTTCTCTCCTTAAAGATAATCATTCCAGTCAAACCTGATTATCCCTTACCCTGCTAAATTATGTCTCCCACCACACAGTGGTGTGGGAGACATATTGATTTACTCCAGTCTGTGTGTCCGTGTGTCTGTCTGTCCCAAAGCTTGTCCGCACTCTAAGTCGATATTTCTCATCCGATCTTCACCAAACTTGAACAAAATGTGTTTGACCATAAGACCTCGGCCAAGTTCAATAACTAGCCAAATCGGCCCAGGCACTTGTGAATTATGGCCCTTGAATTACTGATTGGGTCCACTCATCAAGCCATCGAGAGAAACTAGACATTTTTCAATGGTGTCCACTTATCAAAGCCACCGAGAGAAACATTTTTCAATGGGGCAGTTGTGGGAGACATGCGCTTTTCTCAAAAGCATCTCTAGTTTCTATAATGAACTTGTTGGACATCCAAAATGTTAAAAGGGGTGCATACTAAAAAGATACAGACTGAATGGCAAAAATGTGCAGGCTGATCATGATCTGCACTGGTCGCAAAGGCAGAATAAGTCTTGTCCAGTATGATAAGGGCTAAGCAGCCGGTCAAGGAATTGTCATCAGGTGGTTGCTTAAGTTAGGTTGAAATTAGAACAAAATGTAAATTGAGAAAGTTATAGCTAACAGGCTGCTTATGCCAAGTGACTGCTTGATACTTGTGACTAATAATAGTTAAGGTAAGTTGCAAGTATTTGACAGCAAATTCAAAGAACTCAAAAAAGTAATGGTACAAACTAGGATATGGCATATTAGTTGTCTTTTTATGTTAAAATTTAAAAATGAGACAGCTAGCTAGAGCTGTTAGTACAAAAAGTACTATTCTAATACTCAGCATAATACTTCTACAGTTAGTGCTATAAAAGGAAGGATATCAAAAAAGATGGATTATATAAAACTTCTACTAAACTACTATAATCACCACATTTTAAACAAAGGCATTTTGAGCCTTTAAAGTTGTTCTATCACATTTATGCAACATTTTGTGACATTCTTCACTTTTTGTGTATTCTCTTTGAGATTTATTTAAGAAGCAAAAAGACACATCACAAAATGTTAGATTTGTAATGCAGATATAATAAAATAATAGGGCTCAGAGCGAAACTAGTCTAAGTGTATATAGAAGTAGAAGCAGATAGACTAGTTTCGCTCTGAGCCCTAATGATGTTTTATTGATTTTTAGCTCACCTGTCACAAAGTGACAAGGTGAGCTTTTGTGATCGTGCAGCGTCCGTCGTCCGTCCGTCCGTGCGTGCGTCCGTGCGTAAACTTTTGCTTGTGACCACTCTAGAGGTCACATTTTTCATGGGGTCTTTATGAAAATAAGTCAGAATGTTCACCTTGATGATATCTAGGTCAAGTTCGAAACTGGGTCACGTGCGGTCAAAAACTAGGTCAGTAGGTCTAAAAATAGAAAAACCTTGTGACCTCTCTAGAGGCCATATATTTCACAAAATCTTCATGAAAATTGGTCAGAATGTTCACCTTGATGATATCTAGGTCAAGTTCGAAACTGGGTTACGTGCCATCAAAAACTAGGTCAGTAGGTCAAATAATAGAAAAACCTTGTGACCACTCTAGAGGTCACATTTTTCATGGGGTCGTTATGAAAATTGGTCAGAATGTTTACCTTGATGATATCTAGATCAAGTTCGAAACTGGATCACGTGCGGTCAAAAACTAGGTTAGTAGGTCTAAAAATAGAAAAACCTTGTGACCTCTCTAGAGGCCATATTTTTCACAAGATCTTCATGAAAATTGGTCAGAATATTCACCTTGATGATATCTAGATCAAGTTCGAAACTGGGTTACGTGCCATCAAAAACTAGGTCAGTAGATCAAATAATAGAAAAACCTTGTGACCACTTTAGAGGTCACATTTTTGATGGGGTCTTTATGAAAATTGGTCAGAATGTTTATCTTGATGATATCTAGGTCAAGTTTAAAACTGGGTCACCTGCGGTCAAAAAATAGGTCTGTAGGTCTAAAAATAGAAAAACCTTATGACCTCTCTAGAGGCCATATATTTCACAAGATCTTCATGAAAATTGGTCAGAATGTTCATTTTGATGATATCTAGGTCAAGTTTGAAACTGGGTCACGTGCCATCAAAAACTAGGTCAGTAGGTCAAATAATAGAAAAACCTTGTGACCTCTCTAAAGGCCATATTTTCATGGGATCTTTATGAAAGTTGGTTTGAATGTTCATCTTGATGATATCTAGGTCAAGTTCGAAACTGGGTCACGTGCGGTCAAAAACTAGGTCAGTAAGTCTAAAAATAGAAAAACCTTGTGACCTCTTTAGAGGCCATACTTTTGAATGGATCTTCATAAAAATTGGTCAGAATGTTCATCATGATGATATCTAGGTCAAGTTCGAAACTGGGTCACGTGCCGTCAAACATTAGGTCAGTAGGTCAAATAATGCAAAAACCTTGTGACCTCTCTAGAGGCCATATTTTTCATGGGATGTGTATGAAAGTTGGTCTGACTGTTCATCTTGATGATATATAGGTCAAGTTTGAAACTGGGTCAGCTGCGGTCAAAAACTAGGTCAGTAGGTCTAAAATTAGAAAAATCTTTTGACCTCTCTACAGGCCATATTTTTCAATAGATCTTCATGAAAATTGGTCTGAATGTTCACCTTGATGGTATCTAGATCAGTTTCGAAACTGGGTCACATGCGGTCAAAAACTAGGTCAGTAGGTATAAAAAGAGAAAAACCTTGTGACCTCTGTAGAGGCCATATTTTTCATGAGATCTTCATGATAATTAGTGAGAATGTTCACCTTGATGATATCTAGGTCAAGTTCAAAACAGGGTCACGTTCTTTCGAAAACTAGGTCAATAGGTCAAATAATAGAAAAACCTTGTGACCTCTCTAGAGGCCATATTTTTCAATCGATCTTCATGAAAATTGGTCAGAATTTTTATCTTGATGATATCTAGATCAAATTCAAAACTGGGTCACATGAGCTCAAAAACTAGGTCACTATGTCAAATAATAGAAAAAATGACGTCATACTCAAAACTGGGTCATGTGGGAACAGGTGAGCGATTCAGGACCATCATGGTCCTCTTGTTTTAGTTAACTTTCTGAGTTTACCAAGCTCATGTGAATTTCATCTTTCTTGTTAGATATGTTTTATCGGTCTCTAAGGAAAGAACACATAATTGTTTCCTTTCTTAATATATTGAAACTATCGGACGGATCTTTGGCTGTTTATATACCGTGTTTTTCCTAAAACGGTAATTTGAGGACATTTAGTAGTGGCATCGATCGAAGTTAATATTTTTCGTTCTACCAGATAAAATCAATTTTTCAACAAGAACGTTTGCAACGCACGCATTTAAACCTATTCTAGGAAATGAAATAGAAACTAAGATATTGATAAAACAATTTAGACTGATGCATGTTTTAACTTGTGGAGCTCTCCTCTTGGCAGTTTACTTTACTTGGGAGTTATAGCAAGCGTGGCATACAGTAAATACTTTGGCTGGTGAAACGCTCAAGTCTAGATTTTGAATAGTAATACAAAAAATGTCTTCTTTTTCTAAAACTAACGGAAAACAACCATCAGAAATAGGATGGGCGAAAACAGATTTTCGAATTCGAAATCTGTATGCCGGATTGGAAAAAATATCGAATTTAAAGGATGATGAAGAACAGTCTAAAAAGCTAGATGAAATTGAAAAGAAATTCAAAGCGTTTTTTAAAGTAACAAAATCAGAAAAATATGAGCGCCTATTTCACAAAGATATTTTGCAAGGAACAATAACAGACGAACACATAAGAGATGATCCATTACAAACAGAAATGTAGGACAATGATATAAATGGGGAATCGTTGTTGTTGCGGGCAATGTCCATATCGGTTGAAAAAGAAAGCAAGCAGGAAGAAACACTTACGAAAATAAAAGAAATGTTGATAGAGTCGTGTCCTAAGATGATATTTTTTTCAAAGAAAAATGATAAATGCAAAGGAATAACACCGCTTCATGTTGCAATATTGAAAGAGGATACAAATTTACTTGAATACATGGCAACTGTTGCTAGCGACAAAAAGATAAAACCTGAAACCATCAAGGATATCTGCGCTGATGGTTTTGAGTTCCAAAACACTGTTATGATGGCTGGAACACCATTGGGAGTTGCCGCGCTTAAGTTCAACAAAAAGCTTTTTGACATAGTATTGGAACAATTTAAATCAGAACTTGAGGTTACAAACCATAAAGGGGATAACATCGTGCATTCTTTGATCAAGTATGCCATTGTTCAACCAGGCAAAATGGATGATGTACAGAAAATGTTACATTACGTATTAGACTGTGAATTCAATTCACCAGATTTGCCCTATAGTGAAAAGAAGAAATGGAAGAGAAAAGTTCGTAAACTCCTGATGATGAAGAACAAAGAAAAACTGAACCCGCTACAATTAGCTGCTAAAAGGCAACAGTATGCAATATTTGAGCTTATCATGCATCATGAGGTAATTTTATATATCATTTCAGCGTTGTTGCTTTAATAAACGCAATTTCATAAATATTTTCCAGGTGTATCTGAAGCTTTGTACATTATTCATTCTAAAAATACTATCTCAGAAGTAGGCTTGGTCGAATAATCATTTGCCAAAAAAAAAAAAATCTATATAGGCTGTGACGGCGAATGAGCATGCGGAGTATGGACTTTTGTTCACAAGTGTCTCATGGATGTCATTTTTTTTTAAATGAAATTGATTATTATATAAAATAAGAGTTTTTAACATATAAATCAGAACAGAAAAATCTCAAGTTGGAAAAAGGACACCGCAATAGAACGGATATTAGCATTGGTAGCGGAATATATTAGATACTAATAAGGTCAACCCGACATTATACTGCATGTAATTATCTGAATTTTGGAAAACAATGGCCTGTCTTACAGGGCATGATTTTGGTAGAAGATATAAAATAGAAAAAGTAGAAACTTCACAGGTCGCTGATGTAAAATGATTCAGTTTTAATATATAACTGAGAGATACAATGCAAAAGAAAAACCTAAAAGACATTAAACATAATACGGTCAGATGAAATAAGTAAGCATACGCATATAAAGCCTCTCAGACATTTGTGCAAAATCCTCTGAACACCGGGATCCTCTGAAAAACCGAACTATTGACTTGGCCTGGACTGGGTCTGGTTTTCAGACTTTTTACTGTATTCCTTTTTCTTTTGTTTTAAAGATTTTTATTGATTTTGTTTAGGAAACTTACATAGCAAAAACCTTTCATTCTGCCTTTTCAAAATTATGACTAATTATTAGTACTACATCGCTCTGTACAGATGTACCGAGTAGGAATTTTAATTGCAAGTTAAGCGATGTTTTAATTCTGTATTCATGATTATAATAAGAAGTTGAGTGATCCACAGAGCATTACCATACCTGCATATGAAATATATAGGTTTTATGCTTTCAAGAATAGGGTGTATTCTAGTCGCTGTTTTGTTTTGTTTTGTTTTTTGTTTTGCTAAATAACGGCTATTTGTGTGGGAGAGGATGCGTGTTTACGTGCGTACGTGCGTGTGTGCGTGCTTGTGTATGTGTCTGTGTGTGTGCGTGTGTGTGTGTGTGTGTGTTAAAGCCCCATCAAGTGTTTTATGTCCTTTATTATCGTCTTTGGACCTTTTCTCATAAGTTCAATTGACCTAAGGGCCATTTTCATACGAAATCGGTTTCTTTCCAGGTACATTGTACCAGAGAATCAAGTGACGGGATTTTCAATGAAGAAGTCTTCGATATCACTGAGATCGAAACACTTGCAATTGAAAACGAAGTGAAAGGAGACGAACACGAGATTATCAAAAAGGAATATCACGAATCGATACTGGAGTACCTCATTCATCAGCAAACAACAAACGCGTTCTTGTTTGCTGATTTCATGCCTGTCAGGGAGGTGATCAAAGAAAAATGGAAATACTATAGTTCCAAATTCCTTTTTTGGTTTTTATTTCATATTTTCTCTATGATCTTCCTTTCAGTGGCAGCCTTGTACAGGTCAAAACTTGTGGCATCAGAAAATGGGGATATTACTTATAAATACCCTGTTATTAGGAACGCTTTTGTAACAAGTGCGTCAGTATTTGGCTCTATAGTCGGTGTGGTTTATATTATTTTAGAAATCACAAGGCTTTGTCTAGGTCGTTTTCAATATAAGACAGCTTCCTCCAGGTTTAAAAGCGTTCGGCGTCATTTTAGTACACCTTACTCAAACCTTGTATTTAGAGTATACTTTGTATTGTTTTCTCTGTTGCTTATTTTGGATTTTGCCTTTGCTTCAGCTGCAGGGCGACATTCATTCGATTATCAAAATTACTGCCTTCTTTTTGCAGTAATTTTAGGATGGTATCTCTTTATGTTTTTCCTGCAAACATTTAAAACGTTTAGTTTCTTTACTGTTTTGATACAAAGAGTTGTATTAGACATGTTTAAATTTGCGTTCGTCATGGGAATATTTCTAGTAGCTTTTTCCATTGCAATGTACATGGCAATGCAAGGCGCCAATACCGACAATGATGAGTTTGAACACTTTGGAAAAACAATGGTGAAAATGCTTACTATAATGCTTGGTATTGGAGAAATAGACATCCTGTTCCAGGCTCGACAGCCAGTTCTAGCAGTTATGATATTTGTGATCTTTGTGCTGTTGACAACAATACTGTTGCTTAATGCACTTATCGCAATGATGTCAAACTCATGCACAGATTTGATGAGCCATCATAGAGGCATGACTGCTACAAAGATGCATTATCGTCTACAAAAGCTATCTGTTATTCTGTTTCTAGAAAGCTTCCTCCCTCGTTGTGCGTGTAAGGAAGTTGGTTTTGTAAAAAGAAAGAACAGATATGAAAATAATGAATGGGTTTCAAACACTCAGAGACGATTATGGACTCTGAGTTCTGTTCATGATCATGAAGAAGAGGCAGAAAGCTACGATCCATCTGACCAAGGTATAATGTCCACACTAATGTCGCATTTGCAGCCACGTACGAAATCGAAGAAAAAAAGCAAAACAACTCACACGAAATATAATAATGTACGCCCAGCTGTAAGCAGCACGACTACCTTAGAAATGCAGAATCAAAAACCTGTTCGAAGACTTTTACATATTCGAGACATTGGTCATAATCCTTGTGACACGTGTAAAAACGATAGCATGGTCTACACCGAGACACAGGAAATTGCTGAAGTTATAGAAGTACCAGAAGTAGAAGAAGATATCACTCGATTTGCGACTACGTATTAAAGATGTATAAAATATCTGTGACTTATTAACACTATGTTTCAACAGTGTTGCAAACAATCTGGCAGCTTAAACAGGCGATGGTTGCTTAAGAAAAGAAGAATTAGAACAATTGCTTATGCTTTATTTTCATGTATTGATTTACGCGTTGTCTTAGCTGATCTCGTATCTTGCATGCAAAATTGCTTATGTTTTCTTTTCATGTATTGATTTACGTGTTGTCTTAGCAGATCTAGTGTCTTGCATGCAAAATTGCATAACCATGCTTTTTTTTCATGTGCTGATTATCGTGTTGTCTTGGCAGATCTATTGATTTGCATGAACAATTGCTTATGCTTTATTTTCATGTGCAGATTTAAGTGTAGTCGTTGCAGATCTAGTGTCTTGCATGCAAATTGCTTATGCGTTATTTTTCATGTCCTGATTCTTGTCACTTCATTGTTCTTCTGATGTCGGTCAGTAGCTACACCTAACTTATGATGATTGTATCTATGACACATATTTTAAGTAAAATTTGTATAAATATTTTGTATATATTGCGCGGTTTAGTTCATCAGATAAATTTGTTTTTCAAGGCTTGCATGTTTTGACCTTTATTGCTTTTCTTCGTTTGATGGTTTAAATTTGGATAATTTGATCGTAATTTCAATACCCAGCGTGGATTCTTTTCTTTGTGTGTATTGATTGCACACAAAAAAGTTGAAAGTTCTGGTTGAATTGATAAAATAATTGTACAATAATTCAATTTTCGTCATTTCAAACATAATTCGTATAATACCTTTGTTTGTGAATGGCATGTAGGGGTTGGATAAACAACGGAGTTCATAATAAGGCACTCTTTGAACAGAAACTAAAAATTGCTGAATAAGTTTTTCGTATTCAAGTATGAACGAACAATGATATTTGTCGCTTTGGTCTGGTATTCGGCTGCGATTATGAAATAACTGTATCATCAAAAACTTGTTGAAAAGTCATTTCATTGTAATGTCAATTTTCAATGTGAGTACTGGAGAGTTTTTTTCTTGTTTTTTATATACGGTCTGTTATCAACGGTTTGATAGGTAGGACTACTTGCCCGGGTAACCACATAGAAATTTTAAAAAAGTTTCGGAAAATCTTAAACAACATTCTTTAAAATGATCAAAGCAAGACTTAAGTATTATACCCGATCTTAAATGTTATATTATTAGTATTCAACATTAGTGTTTACTTGTTCTTCATTATTCGGAATTTAACTATTAGTATGACCGACATTTTTTTTGAAGGAATATTATATCCTAAACGATAAATTCATAGTTTGACGTCCGATGCGATGGAATTATATCACGAAGGACAAAGAATGACTTAAAAAAAAAAAAAAAAAAAAGCAAAAACACTGCTTGAGATAAAGTTTTCGATTTTTACACGATATCAAGCGTTATCATCCACATCCTTGGTTGATGTTAGTAAATTTTAACTGTGATATATTTATAATGTGATATGTATATAAATGTACCACTTAGATAAGTGCTATATTAGTAATGCAATAAATTGTTTATTTCAATCTTACAAGACTAAATGCTATACAAGTATGTTTTAACGAGAGGCTGGTATTAATCAGTTTATTACAGATCTGGGGCCGTATTTATAAAGCATCTTAAGTATAAGTTTTGACTTAAGTTGAAGATTTTACTTAAGTTTGTGGTGATTTCAGCTTAAGTCTAAGTAAAAATACTTAAGTCCTATTCATAATACAGCTTAAACGTAAGATACGTAAGAAATGACTTACGTCAGAAAACAAAATGGCGTCGTGAGTACGATTAAAGTGTTGTTTTTCAGATAAAAACACTTTAAACATAATTGTGCATGTTGTATCTGTCTGAAATTAATGTTTTTTTTTTTTTAATGTTTTCGTCCACAATAAAAGCCAAAAATTACTTATTAAGTTGTTTTATGAATAACAAATATACTTAAGTAAAATAAATTTCTTACCTAAGAAATTAATACTTAAGTAAATAATCAATTTCTTATACTTAAGATGCTTTATGCATACGGCCCCTGATCTGTTATAATACTTGATCTTTTAAAATCGTTTTAGCCAACATGTAACATTGTGACAAGGTGAGCTTTTGTGATCGCGATGCGTCCGTCGTCCGTCCATGCGTCCGTGCGTAAACTTTTGCTTGTGACCACTCTAGAGGTCACATTTTTCATGGGATCTTTATGAAAATTAGTCAGAATGTTCAACTTGATGATATCTAGGTCAAGTTCGAAACTGGGTCACGTGCGGTCCAAAACTAGGTCAGTAGGTCTTAAAATAGAAAAACATTGTGACCTCTCTAGAGGCCATACTTTTCAATGGATCTTCATGAAAGTTTGTCTGAATGTTCACCTTGATGATATCTAGGTCAAATTTGAAACTGAGTTATATGCCTTCAAAAACTAGGCCAGTAGGTCAAATAATACAAAAACCTTGTGACCTCTCTAGAGGCCATATATTTCATTGGATCTGTATGAAAGTTGGTCTGAATGTTTATCTTGATGGTATCTAGGTCAAGTTCGAAACTGGGTTGACTGTGATCAAAAACTAGGTCATTATGTCTAAAAATAAAAAAAAACATTTTGACCTCTCTAGGAGCCATACTTGTGAATAGATCTTCATGAAAATTGGTCAGAATGTTCATCTTGAGGATATCTAGGTCAAGTTTGAAACTGGGTTACTTGCCATCAGTAACTAGTTCAGAAGGTCAAATAATACAAAAACTTTGTGACCTCTGTAGAGGCCAAATTTTTCATGGGATCTGTATGAAAGTTGGTCTGAATGTTTATCTTGATGATATCTAGGTCAAGTTCGAAACTGGGTTAACTGTGGTTAAAAACTAGATCAGTAGGTCTAAAAATAGAAAAACCTTGTGACCTCTCTGGGGGCCATACTTTTAAATGGATCTTCATGAAAATTAGTCAAAATGTTAACCTTGATGATATCTAGGTCAAGTTCGAAACTGGGTCATGTGTCTTCAATAACTAGGTCAGTAGATCAAATAATAAAATAACCTTGTGACCTCTCTACAGGCCATATTTTTTTGGGATCTGTATGAAAGTTGGTCTGAATGTTCATCTTGATAACATCAAGATCAAGTTCGAAACTGGGTTAAGTGCGGACAAAAATTAGGTCAGTAGGTCTAAAAATAGAAAAAAAATGTTACTTCTCTAGAGGCCATACTTTTGAATGGATCTTCATGAAAATTGGTCAGAATGTTCACCTTGATGATATCTAGGTCAAGTTCAAAACTGGGTCACGTGTCATTAATAACTAGGTCAGTAGGTCAAATAATAAAAAACCTTGTGACCTCTCTAGAGGCCATATTTTTCAATGGATCTTCATGAAAATTGATCAGAATTTTTATCTTGATGATATCTAGGTCAGTTTCAAAACTGGTTCAATGAGCTCAAAAACTAGGTCACTGTGTCAAATAACAGGAAAAACGACGTCATACTCAGATCAAAACTGGGTCATGTGGGGACAGGTGAGCGATTCAGGACCATCATGGTCCTATTGTTTTTTTAACAGATACACATTAGCACTTGGTGTTTTGGCTTTTTAGTTTTTATGCCCCCGAAGGGAGGCATATTAGTTTTCAACTGTCCGTACGTTAGTTCGTTCGTTCGTTCGTCACAACATTAATATTTTGCATGAAGGCAATTTACTCGCGAACCACTGCACCCAGGACCTCAAACTTCACATGCTGATAGTACTTATCGAGTGCACGACTGCTACTGACTTTGGGTCACCAGGTCAAAAGTCAAGGTCACCAGGTCAAAGAACAAGGCGCTGCGGGGGCATTTGTCACCATTAGTGACAGCTCTTGTTTTTATTGTAATTGTTTCGTTTTATGACAGCTTTTAGGCCAGTGAAAACCCCAGATTACTGCCAGCTTCTCGGTTTTTACACATTGTATTTATTTATGTATCTTATTTATAACTTAAGGTAGTTCTGTGTGTTCGGATCAATTTTGTTCTACAATGTATAATTATATTAAACCCTGATTTCTCAAAACCTCAGAATATATTTAGAAAATTCAGGAAATAAAAAATAGGGTCGTGTTCTTGATTTTTTGCTGGACTGATTTGAAAAATTAGGACCTCACGCAAGTTTTCAAAATGGAAGTCTATGGGAAGAACGCAATTTTCATAACATTTTCGCGAATTGAATTTTTTCTACAATGTAGATTTCATTGAAACGTCTCACAATCGTAAATAAACATATGGTCTATAATGTGGTGAAATAAAATGTATAGGTCCGTGTGCTTATTTTTGAGATATCTACCCATGATTAAAGTGATCCACACATTTCAAGCTGAATTATTTAACGTGTCACAAGCTTTAATACCATATTGTAATTTGAGAAGGACAGTAATGTTGTCACTGCAATAAATGTACTCACGAATTGACGTTAATTCATAAAATGATTTTCACTTCCGTACGCCGTATCCAGGCTCCAGGCTTTATTCTACGTTTTCCGGATAAATGACGTTACGCCATCACTTTCGGTTTATTAAACGTGCAGAACTACCTTAATAGAATAGTTTATGTGATATGTACAGAAATTATATTACATGTAGCCTCCTATAATTCTTTTAAAATTAATAGAATGGTCTCGCATTAGATTTTATGTAATTGTACACAGTAGTTATATGATTTATGCTAGAATGAGATAAAACTAATACTTGACACAAACCATCGAATATTTGCCAGTTTTGTGTAGTTATCTTTTCCAGTGCGCCGTTATGACGTAACAGTTATGACGTACTAACAGTAATTTTGTTGCATAATAGCAGACAGTTTCAGACAATTTTGTCTGACAAGAAAATAATTCGGGTCGTGTTAGACTATTTGTTGGATTTCTCAACTATACACACTATTTTCATACAATTGAGAACATTTTACTGTAGGATGTGTCACAGCCAGCGTGTAGCAACTTTTGTTGGTCAATAATAGAATAGAATAGAATGACTTTTGTCGTCTGCTAGCAATAATATTAAGATTCCCTGTTCACTCCCTTGAAGTGAAAGCAAACAAGATATTAGTGTATTACACTGACCTGTCTAGCAATACAGTTAATATGTAGTATAAACACGCGGAAGAGTCCTATATCCCTGTTGCTGAAATGGTAAAATCATTATAATTATTCTAAAAGAATATATCTATATTTAATATTACGTTCAAACTTCGCTCGAACTCGGATAATTCGTACCTTACCCTTCGACAGGACCCGGCAAAGCATTTATATAATGTATATTTTTCGATGGCTTGAACTACAGATAACTGGAACAAATTTTGCTTGCCCCGTTGAGTTCGAGCGAACGAAGTTCGACTCTATATCTGAACATGTTTAAGTAATAATTGCAAACTCGTTTTTTAGGTTGAAACCGCGAAGTGGTTGAGACCTATAACTACCGTATTTCAGAGCTTGTATTTGATTGCTACACCATTTATAGTATATGTGTTGTGCTAAATGTTGTTTGATATGTACTTTTTTTTAATAAACAAGTTATCATAAAGTTGTTGCGTGTTGTTATGTAATAAGTATTGCAACTGTATGTCATGTAAATTAAATTAAATTAATAAGAATGTTTTTAATGCATCCTTATTGATACCTGTTAATAGGAATTAACGTTAAATGGGCGGACCACAAATACTATTAAGTATACCTTTGTATCTAGTGGATGGAGTTTTATATACAAGTGAAATATGTATTTCAAATAAAAAGTATGCATGATACTGTTAGCATGACACAAGAAGTAATAAACGTTAATTTCATTTTATATGGTAGTATCTAGTAGAGATCTTATCTTCAGGACACTGTAAAAATATTTATAATATTATATTATACATGTGGTACAGAAATTAGTGAACAAGATTCGTTGCATCGGCCAAAATATACCTGATACCAGCTAATAGTGTGTTGCTAGTAGTGTGTTATATAGCAGAACTTTGAAATATCACAAAGGCATGAAACTGACCACTGACAGTTTTCATGTCATTTTTATTTGGCAAGTGGATTCTTAATAACATCACTTCAGTTTGAAGAAGGTAGACTCTGTGATAGGCATTAACTGTCTTGAAATGTAAAGAAAGATAAATCGATTTTCAATGGATGTTGCCAAAATTAAGATAAAGCTCCGTAGAACAAAGAGTGTTGCTAGGTGACATACTGTTTGTTGACTAAATCTCAGACAGAATGCATGAAAACTGTAAAATCTGAAAGCTTAAATGTTGCTCACACGCAGTTAAGACCAAAACAGCTAATTCATGTTGTTTGATAGCGCCCTCTTTTATGTAGTATAAAGCTTTTTATTGTATGAAACTGTCTGCATAATGGTGTTTTACAAATAAGTATTTCCAAAACTACACTAACTCACTTACAAATTCAATGTACAAAAATGACAGTGCTTTCTAATTTTAAAACATGTTGACATACAATGTACCTCGTGAGACAAACCATTGGTCCGTTATAAGGTACCATGCATTAATTAATCATTAAAAAATCCATAGAATTCTTAAGCTGGGTTTTTCGTTATATGGTCTAATTCTCCTGAATACACTCATGTAACCCCTGTGAAAGCACCATATGTAAATCCATTTCCCTTTCTAATGTTTTTTATCACTGTTGTTATAAAAACTATTTAGCTTCATTCAATCACTCTCGAATACACATCCTGGAAATACTAATACTAGAGTCATAATGATATGATAAGGTGAGGCATGACTCAAAGAGGAGCTCTGGACCATGACTTTTGGTCGACACTTTTGCCAGTCGAGCACTAAGTAAAGGACTCCTTTCTGGGACTATGGTAAGTGTGTTATTGAAAGTTACTTGCATATCCTGGAGAAATCTAGTTCTATTGTGGGATATTTCCTCCATATTAGAAATATTTACAACAGTATACTCACATGTTCTATGGTAAGAAATAGATACAAAAGAAAATACACATTCTATGGTGTAACATTCCTTGCGTTTCAATTTCAGCTCAATTTGATAAATGCTTACCTGAAAACAAATACATTTTAAGGGTAGCCCTCTGCAGAGCCATAAAAAAAACATGCCTTGCTCATTTGACGGGCTTTAGGCATTTGGAACGGCAAAAGTGTGTGTAGTTTTCAAATTAATGTTACAAATTATAAGTTGTTAAGGAAACATTTACAAGGAAATATTTACCCACACTAGGCAAAGAATACGTATAATTGTGTTCCATGTCGGCACAAGCGTGCAATGTCGATGACAGTGTGCCGGTATCGGGTAGTGACGTAAGCAACATACTTGTATGAATATAGTGTAATATAATTGTACCCACAAGTTAACTACCATAGGGGATAAGTACGGTTTAAGTGATTCTGATACAAACAGAAAATAAATCATATCTATTTAATAACGTATTTTTCGTTCAAATATCGGGCTGACAAAGGACTTTTTTCATTAAAGAAAGTGCTGTTTCGCTCTTACCTTTTAAATTTTCATGTTTCTTTTTGTTGCAATTACTTCAAATTATAAAACATCTGTATCTAAAACAAGATAGGTCATAAAGTCATTATAAACAATTTCTTTCATTCCATATACCTCGAATTAATGAGAACCCATGTCTTAAAAGAAAATCAAAAAGATGTAACAAAACTGTTATATGTTTAAGAAAAAATAAAATAGTTATCATAAAACCATCTTGAAATTTGCACAACTCTATAATTGTTTCCATAATATAATAAGGGGTAACCACGTGGATCTATAAATCTTATTTGACCATAATATAATGGGTATATAAATTTAGCATCGTGATCGTCTACAACGTTGATAATTTACTTTGAAATAGACATGGACATGGACAGCAAGGACAATGATGATGGCACCGAGGAGGCAACGGAATTGAAATGCTCCTCCAACTCCACTGATGCTGATGCGAACAGTAAGTTCTTTTTAAGTCAGTATATCTATAACTTATAGCATGTGTTTACCATCTGTCCAAAGAGTAATCAATGTTCCCCCTTACGTCAGACTTTGCGAGGGTTCGTGAAAATCTAACTTCAACTTGTGGATTTTTTCTATAGATACTGGAAAAGGCATTAAAATCATTAATGAGTTGCCCATAAAATACCAACAGGAAAACTTGCTTCAGATCCAAAAATTTCAAATAAGCCTAACGAAAAAAAAAATCAAGCATGCGACCTTATCTATTTTACTGGTTATTTTTTACACTTTTAGAAATTTTAATTAAATCAATGTCTGCATGTAGAATTTTTATCCAAACGTGCGGAACTGCCTTAAGAACATACTTTAACTTGATTTAGATGAGCTATTCAAGTTCGGAGGAAAATATAAATGTGAGAACTTTTATTTAAACGTGAACATGTCATTGAAATGGTGAATTACTCATGGACTCACATTATGAAAACTTGCTTCAGATTCTTTTTTTTATTTTTTATTTTTTTTTTCAAACTGGTCAAAAAAATCCACAACGCGACCCAATCTTTTCTACTGGCTAAAGCTTTTTAGAATACGATAACAGCTAAGAATGTAGTTCAAATTCTACATTTTAATTTTTTATCCAAACGTGCAAAACTACCTTTTAAGCCTATTTTAGATGGGTTAAGTAGAGTCCATTGGTAACAATTACTCATGTTCGGGGACAACAGACATTTGCGTTACATCTTTGAAGTGTTTTTCATTTTGTTGTGCGCATATAAATGATTTCATTTAAGTGCTAGATTACGGATAGAACTTCAAGAAAAAATAGTCTCAAAAGAAGCTGTGTGTAAGATGTTTAGATGCAGACAGAAGTTAAGAATGTTATTCTATGTCTATGTTGTATTGCTTAGCAATCGTTTGTGATCTTGACTAGCAGGCGCGTTGACAAAGAAAGTTCGGCAAAAATAGTAAAAACATAGAAATTATGTGCACCACAAAGATATAGTGTAAAAGACCTATTTTACATGCTAGGTTTAAAGTAAAAGCAGGAAGATGAATTAGAACTGACAGAAAGGAGGAACCTGCCTAGCAAATATTTCTAAGCTTGGACTAGCTTGAAAAGACACTGGATGACTGTTCCATAGATGCATACTTCTTCGTGTCTTTGAATACGGTATCAAATAGTTCAGGTTTCTAGTTCTTCTAAGGTGTCTTTTGTCAACTAAAACAAGCTTGTGTTGGATCTTATACAACATTGTAACTGCACTGATCTTACAGCGTTGTTCTATAGTTTGCCAGTTTAGTTCATTTAACATTTTGGAAACACTACTGGTGTAGCTGTAGTCATTGTAGACATATCTTGCTGCTGATCTTTAGACCTGCTCTATCTTGAGGGTTACATATTTTTGCCACGGATGTCATATGGTAGAACAGTACTTTAACTGGGGTCTAACACAAGTTTTATATGCAACCTCTTTGACTCTTTTATTTGTGGTTTTAACATTTCGTTTAAGGAATCTTGGGGAATTTTCTGCTTTGGATATTATGTTGTTGATATGATTGGTCCATGATAGCTCTTTTTTATGGTTACCCCTAGATATTTGGCAGAATTAGCCGATCTTAATTAGATGTCATGCGGCGTATAGGTAAAGATTACAGGATTTCTTTTGCGACTGATTCTGAGGACTTCACATTTGTGTGGACTGAATCAATCAGAATCATCCTTGGACCAATCAGACTCCAAGGTTTCAATGCTTAATAGGTATTCCTGTAGAGCTTGGGCATCACTGTTTGATTTATCCGTAATATAGACTATCGTATCATCTGCGAGCAGCCTCAATTTGCCCAACACTGTCAAGCAGATTATGTAGGAAAGAAAACGGCAAGGTCCAAGAACCGAACCTGAGGGGCTCCAGAGAGGACGGGGAGTTTGTCTGAAATGTGACCTTCAACTACAACCTGCTGGGTGCGATACTAAAGGAAGGACTTGACCAAAAACGTGGCCTGTGGGTTGACACCTAATCTTTGTAACTTGTGGGCTTGTTTATGATGATCTAACTTACCTAAAGCTTTGCTGAAATCCACGACTATGATATCTATTTGTTGACCTAGTTCTAAGTTGCCATGGACTTATAAGCTGGGTTTCGCAGCTGTGCTTTGTTAAGGACTAAGGATATTAAACTTATCAAAGAAGGACATAATGTTGGAGACCAGAATATGTTCCATTAGCTAATAGTTCAATTGAAAAACCTAGTTGATCTGGGTTAACGTGCGTGTTTTCGCTCGAAAATATGGGTAAGTATTAGAAAAACCTGGTTTATCTATTGTTAATCCTAGTGTTTCGACCGTGAACCTGGGTTATGTTATGATTGGACAATAGGCGTTCCATAACCGTTGATATTTGTTTCTAAAGTAGCGATATTATCTTTGAGGGACATAATATCAGATAAGATATAAAGGTAACAAACACAACATCTACATTTCGATATGCACCCCCCGCCCCCACATCATGTATGAATGTATGAACACTGATCAGATGGGGCGATTTTCTTGTCGGTATGAGGGAAATTGTGGGCTCGAACCCCGCTATAAACCGGACTGTTAATGGTTATTGTCTAGTCATGTTCCTTCCCTAATACGATGGTTAGGAAAATTGACGTACCCGTAATAATGTACTTCTTTTTTTTTTTTTGAAGAGTATTTAATAATCAATTCCTACCATGAGATTAATTTAACTGACTTTTTAGGAATGCGTAGGTTCAAGCCCAGCTAAGACCAAACTTTGTTAATTATATTTCTTTTTCCAAGTCTTACTATCATTGATCTGTCGTACAAAAGAGGAAATGTTTTATTTGATTAGCCATTTCTTGCTGTTTAAAATGAATTTAACCTGAAGGGTGAATGTTGAGACTTCCTTGAAAATACTACTTTACATTTGTAAAAGTTCTTGATTTTGCATTTATTCTTTAGTTTGGAAGAAATGTAGGTAGATAGGTTTTACTTCTGCCCTATGGTTCTTTATGAATGGAGAGAGCAATGCCATAATTTGAGCTTAATTTCTGTCCGATTAAATCCTTTTACTCGAGGCTCCCCAGAAAAATTGTTATCGACAATTCTATTTTGTGTTTAACTTTCATAATTGTTACGCAGTACTTTGAGGTTTCATTTAGAAAGATATTTGGTAAAATGAATTATCTGCGATCATTTTGCGCAATGGTTATCTCTTTGAAATTTGTGTCTGTTTCAGCTGGATGAAAATAAAGACATAATTTATACAAAATTAACAAATAATAAAAAGAAAAACAAACAACAAGTACAAGGTAAAAGTCGTTTAAAGATGAATCACAGTGCGAAAATATGTTAACTTGAGAACTGTATCAAGTTAATGCAATTGTTAAACATTAACAATACGGATCCACTATGATCTTAATATAACTTGAAAACAGTTGAAAACGAGTGTTTAAACAAAACTCACTTACATATACACCCCCACCCTTTAATCAAATTGTTAACAAAGCACTTTTTACATTGTATCTTTCAGTATTCGTCAGAATGTTTAAACGAATTAAGTATAAAAATAGCCCAAATAAAAAAGTATAATGTGGTCATTTGTTTCTTCTCACGTTACTGTGGCAATTCCACGCAGCGATTACTCCCGTAGTACCTATAGCAAATGATCTGAAAGAATAGATTCTTAAAACCTCTAAACATGACCGATAACTCATATCACTCTAAGTTCATTTTAATTGATATTTCATATTTCTTATTTTCCATGTTATGTCAGACCGTCGAATAATGCGCAGTATAACTCATATCGACGATTGTTTCTCGGAACAAGCGTTTGTTTAATTAGCCACTTAAAGACCGGGGTCATAATCTATAACGAAGCGGTCAACAGTGAGGTCTTACGAAAACGTTCCATTCATACGGACATTTCATTCATAGAGGCGAATTATTTTACCATCATTATGTAATATTTTCTTATGTTATCTTTCAAGTATTTACCGTTAGAAAAATAAAACATTATTATAACATGTTTGAGCAAATAGATCTATCGAAACAGGTAAGTTTAACAATCTTTATACAACTTTTGGCAAAACTGATAAACGTGGCGGACTATTTGAATTGCGCATGAAATTATATTTTGTGTTGTCAGTCTCAGCACCTGTTGAACTTTGTGGAAACTCAATATATGGTTATAATCGTCTGGCGAATATCGCCAGCCTAAAAACTGCATAACATAGTTACAATGACCCGGTTTTGTCTTGTTCTAATTGTTAGCATAGATCTTCCAAAAAGCTACTGCGTAACATAGTAGCAATGACCTGGTTTTGTCTTGTCCCAATTGTTAACATAGGTCTACCAAAAACTACTGCATACTATAGTTACAATTAGCCTATTTTGACTGAAAAGTCGATTACACTGATTATATACATGTTGAAAACTTCAATTTTCATTGTTGTTTCGAACCCACATCAGTGAGAGGCAAGTAATTTGATGTCATCGACATTAACCACTCGGCCTCGGTGGCGCCCGGATCTATAATTAATGGGTACCTATCAGAACTATTTTGTCTTTGACTTTGTAATGCACAATGATATAATATGTCTGGTTATGACCAAGTCATGCTTAAATAACTGATAAACCTAAACAATATTAAAATTTGTGACGGATTTATCAGTCATTCGTTGTGTTTCCGCCGGTCAAAAACTAGTTTAATAAGAAAAAGAAGAGAATGTTCTCTAAAGACTTACGTCACGAGCTTTCAAATTCGGTTTCATCGTGCTTTTGCAAGTAATAGGTAACGCAAGTTTGGAAATATTTATTAAGATGCGCGTTTTCAGACATAAAAAGTGAAAAGGTAAAGACTTGTGAACCCGTTTTACGTTAAGAATTGCGCAATATTCCAGTTTCAAATCTATGCATTCAGAATACTTTTTGAGGGTCTGTATAGTCGCTGCGTCTTCCGCTTGGCTCAGCATATTTTTCAACAAGGGATTGTCAATTTATTCGTCGTAGAGTTATGACCATTAGATGAATTTTAGCTAACCTGATCACAATATCCTTAAGGTGAACTATTGTAATACATACAATAATTATAACAAGTATCTATAAGACATGGAATATTATAATTTACCAAAATATCTTGATTGTTTCCGACTTTACAAGAATAAAAAACAACAATTCATTAGATGTGGAAAAACACTTGCAATAATTTATGACTATATTTGACTGTAGATGACTACACCAGTACATAACATACATACTTTGCGGAAACTTAAGTGTTATATGAGAAGTCTGTTTGAATTTTATTTACTTTATTTGAATGGGCACGTTTATGAAACAATATCGTTGTAAGTTGAATCTGAAAACTGTAATTTACATTATCAATTTGAAGTGATATATGTAGTGTACATGCACATGTTCGTAAAGGAACTTTAAATGAATTGGATGGAGATAGGACTACTGATACAACCATTAGAAGCACAATGGTACATAGTGTGAAAACGGTCACAGTCCCCTAGGATTGTTTTTAAGCTTGCCTTTCCCTGTCATAAACAGAAAATAGTAGTAAGAAAAAAGTCCGCAATTTTACACACTTTTAGTTATACAACGTGAAACGGGAAGTATCATAGGATTCATTAAGCGTGCGACCTCCCAGCAGTAGTATCTTGCCTCTGTGCATTTGTAAATGCAATAACCGTTTCAAGGTTAGAGAAGAACGTAGAAGAAATACTAGTATCCTTTAACAATTTGTACCATTTGAACGATTTTCTGCATTATCATTCGTTCAGTGCATGTTGCTGTCTAGACAGTGTCCTCAAAGTAGACTTTCCACGTATAACAATTTTTAAATGTTTTGCTCAAGATCAAAGAGACTCATTGGTAAATAGGCCGGCAGCAAAACATATAACAAAGACGTCTGGTTAACACAAGTTATAGAAATATATACCGAAATAGGGAATCAGAGAACCTCTAAAAAGATCCTTGACAGAATAAAACAGGTTAATAGATGTGTTTTGAAACCATTACAAGATACAAGATACAAATTTCATTTAAAGTCGGTGTTAATAGTTTAAAAAAAAAAAAACAGTCTTAGAATAACAGTGCAAATAAGTTTTCTATTTTAAGAGAAGTTTGACATCCATTTGATATTTTCAAAGTTTTTAATCTTATGCATTCTTATTCAATTATATATGCTTTTTGCGTAAATTATGAATTCAGGGAATCTGAAAAACTTCTCCTGAACATGCGCTACTCTTTACCCCTTTGTCATAAAAAGATTTATGATAGATAACCTACAGATATATTTCTGTTGTTTTCTTCTGGGGAAAAAAGAACTTTGTCACATCGGCTTTATGCACGATTATATTCATGTTGTTGCATGTTAATTGCAGTAATGCAGGCTTAATGTCATAAATGGTTAAACCTTTTGATTTAAAAGCTCGTTCATCAAACGGATTTGAGCATGCAAATGGATATATGGGAGCTACGTTCGGGTAAAGACATAAAAGTGCAATATTCTTTGCAGATCTTAAAAAATTGTTACGGCCGCTTACGTATGGCCTTACGTTTAAAAACCAATCTCCCACAATTGTGTCAGGGAGTCGACACTTTGTCTCAGTAGTTAGAGCATTGGACTTCCATCCGTGCGACCCGGGTTCGAATCCCGCCTCAGGCACTCGGGATTTTACTGTTAAGCCCATTAGTCGTAAGATGGGGGCAAGTCCGGGAAATGGACTTATCAAATGCCAAAAATGGCAATTTCTATGCCAAAATGACGTCCACGTCGTCATAATATGATGACTTTTTTGAAGAGAATAAAATGTTACGGTCGCTTACGTAAAGCCTCAAGTTTAAAACCAATCTCTGCGTCAGGAGTTGACTCAATGGCTCAGTGGTGAGAGCATTGGACTTCAGCCCGTGCGACCCAAGTTCGAATCCCGCACTTGGGATTTTTCTTAATTAAAATTCTATCCTCTTCAATTTCTGTTACGCTCTCAAGTCGTAAGTTGGGGGCTCGTCCGGGATATGGACTTAATCTAGTGTTTCTGTTGTTTCTATGTCATTCACGTCATCATCAATGATGACTCCTTTGAAGAGGGGAAAGTGTTACGGTCGCTTACGTATAGCCTCACGTTTAAAACCAATTTTTGACAACTGCGGTAGGGAGTCGACGCCTTGCCTGAGTGGTTAGAGCATTGGACTTCTACCCGTGCGACCCTGGTTCGAATCCCACCAGAGGCTGTTGGGATTTTTCTGTTACGCTTTTAGGTAGTAAGAAAATAAATCTGCATGTTTTACACAGTGAAATGCCGCATATAAAATGCATCGCGTGGTTTTCTAGGAGCAAGTTCGTTATTTGATAAGTTTAAATACCTTTTATTGAGTTTCTCGTTCAGAAAATAGACAAAGTTAGGTGTCCAGAATGACTGAAAAGGTCAATAATCCATCAACATTGTTTGATGTACAAATTTTGTCTAGATTTTTTTAGTCGAATTAAAACCAACTTTTACAAGAATGAGGCAATCATAATTTCACAAATTTTCAACACTTTTAAAGTTTAAAACAATTTTATATTGAGCTCAAATGTGTCCATAATTGTTAAAAATAGTACGCATTTTGCATACACTTTTTTTGCAAAAAAGCCAGGATGACATATTACATATATATAAGCTAACAATAAGATTACATAGCTTCTTCTAACATGATTATCACATGCTGTACAATGAATTATCAAAATATTAGACAACATATTTACAAACAATCTACCTGTCTAATACTCGTTTTACTAACTGGGATATTTTTGCGATACTTGAAACAAGCATATCAGGGGTTTCTTTGATGGACAATTATATGTAACTCTTGTTTATATTATCATTCATGCTACTAAGAGTTGTCTTTCTTGGGCCAAAGTTTTCATTAAAACAGCCAATATCCTGTACCTTGATAATTTAGTTTTTCACAAGGACCCCATTGAAAAGTAGTAGAAATACTTGATGGGTTATCTTGTGAAATATATGTCACAAAATTTATTTATATAAAAGAGTTAGTTTATTTTTTCTTTTAAATCAGTTTGAGATATAACATAATAGCTATTTCTGTGATACAATTGATATACTAGTAATTGAATGTTTGTTTGTAATGGTGTTTGTTCATAATGTGATATTTACAATATTTGTCTTCATGACATATATATATTCACAAATCTATCTATCTATACTGCACTGTGTAGTATTAGAAGTATGAAAAGTTCGTGTATGTCATTAACGGTGCCCGCATGATTGACTCAGTAAATGATTTTATCACTTATTTCAAAAAGTGCATTTTTACCAGGTTTACACATCTTAAAATTGAGATAACATGATTTTGCTGTAAAATTCAACATTCTATAGTGCATATTTTCTGACCTGGCGGATATATTTTTAGTACAGGCTGTACCATTAAAAGCAATAGGAAATTTGGTGCATATCGGATTTATCCGACAGAATGAAACGAAATCTAACAATGTAGCCGATTACCCTGATAGAATGGCCCATTCATGACCTTTCTATAAATATCTCCACCCGGTCAGAAAATATGCACTATACACAGGTCTTGAGATTTGTCTGAAAGTTTAAACGGGCACAGATTTCTGTCTGAGTGGAGAATACTTTGATGAAACGGGACGGAGAATGCTTTCATGAAACGAGACATTTTATTTAACAAAATAATAAAAAATAGTGACGATTTTCCTTCCGTACAATTAACACGGAACATAAATGACAAAGTTTTATTTAAAAAAAAATAACTCAGTTGAATGTTCATGATATATTTGATAACGTTTGCAGACGTGTCTGAAGAAAAGATTAACAGTTTAAACATATTTTAAAGGCAGTTTTTAAGTAGGGGTGTAATGGGTGGGAAAATGGTCAGAACGCATTTCTCGTTTTCGAAAAAAAGTTCTAATTTTGCTGGATGTCGTTTATCCGTATCAAATTAACGGTTGACATTTTCATTTGTTTAAATATTATTATATATTTTGCACTGCAGAAATTTTTAAGGTCTTATGCCACTTACTTGGCAGTCTTTCATTTATGTGAAACAGCCAGTTTCCTAGGTTCTATACTTTACATGCACAAGTAACTGGCAACTTCTTCATGCGAATCAGATGTGCAGGACGAGAGCGACTTTAAACGAAATACTGTTTATTCAGATCGTTGCCATGTCACAGAGATCAAAGGCCTCTTAATTAGTAATACTCGTTACTTTTATTGCTTAGAAGACAGAAGGGTTTTCATATTTTCTCGATGGTATGCGCGCAGTTTTTAAGCACATTTCGTTGTATCGTCCTGGTGTGCCTGATTAGGGTATATCACCCAGGTCGGATTATTTTGCCCGGATCGGGGAACTACAAGAACAACAGATAGAACTCAAAAGTTTCTGTATCTCTAGAAAAAGTACTAACATTTATATTTTACATAGTTTATATTATTGATTCAGTTGACTTAAAAAAGCTGAACTTTTATACATGTATTTTATCATGGTGGTTTCTTAATAAAAAGTTATCAAAACTTTAGGCCTAATTATGTATTCTATTGTTCCTATATGTTCTGTTCTGTTATTCCCATTACACCGATTTGTGTATATTATTTATCCCGATCGAGACGATATACACTTGGGAGAAATACCAAGCTTGCTAAGATTATTTTACAAAAATATACGAGAGAACCCAGTTACGCTATTTGTGTGTAACGTAATGGGAACGCACCATTTACTGACTAACGTGATACGGATGATACGGATGACATGCATTTCTTGTGATAATGTTATGATAAAATGTATACAGCAATGTATATTTAAGTAGCAAATTAAAGAACTAAATAAACTTGCAGTTTCTTCAAATATGTTAAAAACCCATATAAAATAGCATTTGGCAATGCGTCAAATTCTGGCCAATTGACTAGACTCAGAAAAAGACTATAATCTTCTCAATATCTCCCAAATGTACACGGATATTTCATGCAATACAAATGTCATGTCCTAGTTGCTGACAAATTCAATTACAGGTGCGTAGCAAGTTAAACATTTCATTATATTAATAGTATTCGATAAATTGAAGCACACATTGGTCTGGTTCCTTCTTTTAATTATATGTTTTAATGTAACAAACGTTTTACACATTCTGAAGTGAAGTTTTAGAGTCGTTAAAATGTCCGTTTATGCGGTTCCTTCATGCAATCTTTTTTTCAGGAATCCAAGGCACGTTTTATTAAATACAATGTTTTTGCAGAATAGTATGCATGTTTTATATGCAGTTCACTTATCATGTAAAATAACTATTTCTTTCTATGATTTGGTACTGTAGTGTTCCAATTTCAAAATTTTAAATACCCATCTAAACGTAATGGACTTCCTTGCCTAACTGATTGTTGTATTAATAACAGACATGATAACGCTTGCCATCGATCGTTTATGTGAAGCGTCCCTGAACACGTTTCCATACCCTTTCCTTTGACCTAGATCGTGACGGCTACCCTAGGACTGAAATTCGTTACACAGATTAGACACATGCTGAAAGGGTGGCTTCAGTAAGAACAGGTAAACACACTGAAAAAGCTAAAAAACCTGCAATCAATGTTTTCGTGCGACGTCACATTGTATATGGTTCCATTCGAAATTTTTTATCAACATTCATCCTCCTGGAAAAAATCTTTTCTATGCAGAACTTTTGGTTTACATGACCAAGAAAAGAATAACTTTGAAAATCAGGAATTGTTCTCCTTTCCATTATATTTTCTCAACAAATGTTCCTGTCCAGTATACGTATCATTAGGATTTGGGCTGACACATTAACAGGGCGAAAATGCGAAAAATACGACATTTCGAAAGCAAAAAATGCGACGGAATATCTTGCCGCATCCACGGAGTTGGGGCCCTCAGCTCTAATTATCGTGTTTTTATGTTTCGCCACTGCAACGCAGCAGCGCGATACATCAGCAGTTTAACTGTCCTTTTCACACACATGTCATAATCAACATCAACATCATCATCATATCATCCTCGTCGTCGTTGCCATGATCTTTATTATTGTCAACATGACATGTGTACAAGGTATAACATGGTCTTTCGTGTTAAACGGATGGGAAAAACCATTATCCGATACGGCCTAGGTGGAATATTTAGCATAAGTTTTCTATCCAGATTACTTTGTAACATAAGAAAGACAATGAGCAATGACAGCAACAGCAACAAGAATCACTTGCCGAAGTGTGCATCTCTGATACAACCCCCCCCCCCCCACCCGCCCCTCAAAAAAATAAACAACAGAAAACAGTCTAATAATAAAAGTAATGAAAGTAATGTAAGGGTTTCATTAATCTGGTCTGAACTAGCTATATAGCTATATAACAGGTATATATTTCTGCGATGGTTTATAATGGTCCGTCATAAAATGACGGCTCCACACAAGACGATTTTCCTAGGCATATAGTGTGTTATTTTTTAAATCACTATTCTCTTAGTTAAATTCTTTATAGTTTTTCACCAGTATGCATCGATTATCGTCACAATTCGAAAAACGGTGATAGGTGAAAATGGGCGGTTATAGTACCTGATCCAGTATCCAGTTTCGTCTTAACTACTACATGTATAGCTAAATTTTCTAATACAGAAAATATTACTTTTTACATCAGTCGGCTTTCTTATCATAATTATCAGTTCCTATTGATATTTTGTAAAATTATATGTAGACCCCTAGGTCAGTATGCAGGTTACTCAAACTGAAATAAGGTTGTGATACGGCAGGAAAGCTACAGTCCGTGCCTTCCGGTGTACAAAGCAGACGAAATAAATGATCAAGTTTATGTAAAGTATTATGAATTGCATGGGTTTATTACGATTTCATTGCTATTTTCTTTAATAATTGTAATCCAATTTTCTTTAGCAATATCCATTTCGTCTGTGAAATGTGCATGCTGCCTCTGTGAACACTGCGCCATAGTGTAGTCATGTTCTGATATAATCTGCCAAGAAAGGATACATTATAGAAATGGACTGGGTGTCATGATATAGAAATTTAGAAGTAAAAATGTCATTGGAAACTGTTCAGAGGTATGTGCCATTTAATTTATAAGCTATTTAATCAGGACTAGGATGTAATGTTTTTGTAAATATTTTGAAAATCAAAATAATCAGCAGTCAACATGTTTTTTTTTCGTTTCTTGGATATGTATAATAGACTGGTATTTAAGTTTAAAAAGTGTCTGAACACAAGGCTAAAATATTTTTGTAACGCAGTATTAGCAAACCTTGCACCTGAAATAGAGAAACTGGTAGCCGACAGATGGTTGGACTTTCCTTTGTTTATTGTGTTGATACGGTTGACGGCTAACGCCGCCGTCAACCTACATCCCTCCGGAGGCCTGGAAGGGGTCTGAATAGATATCTGATAGGGCCTAGGCATCTAGATAATGTGTTGCGTCTCCGCTCACTACTCAGGCTCCCAGGTCGCCCGCTGCTCATTTAATAGCGCCTTATCTCCTTAATAATAAATAGGTGTAGGAAGCGGACATGTATTAATCATCAACACTCCCCCGCACCCCTCTGTTTATTTTCAAGAGAAACTAAATAATATAGATAGTAATTTCAACTGTTATTACCCATACAATTGGAAACTAAAATTAAAGAATAGCACAGTCTACACTAAAAGAAACTAAATTTTATAGTCCAGTACTCTCCCCTGTTTTATTTTCAAGAGAAACTAAAAATATAGATAGTAATTTCAACTGCTATTACCCATTCAACTGGAAACTAAGATTAAAGAATAGCACAGTCTACAGTAAAAGAAACTAAACAATATAGATAGAATCTTTACTACAATTATCCCTACACATAGAAACAAAAATAAATATAAAAAACTTTAATCTTTTAATAAAACATTCCATTATCCTTTGTTTGTGTCTTCTCCTTAGTCAGTGATGTCTGGTGTGCTGATTGCATTTTGAATATGTGACATTAGAGTGCCGAAAGTTTCAGCTGAGTAAAACATGTTTAAGGCACCATTACATTTTCACAAGTAATGTATAATGTCATATATGCTTGGGTTGTTCTAGCACAGGCTGAACCGAAAGATAATGTCTGTAGTGCTAGCTAAGGATATATAAAACTCACTACCATAAGACTGCTACTTTAAAATTAATACTAATATCAATACCTTAAAATTTGTGCATGCAGATCACTGTCTGTAAACTTTCACCTTAAAAATAATACAGCTGCCTAAGATGAATTAAGGTTAATTCTTTCAGTAAAGGGCATACAGTTTAATTTCAAAAGTGCTACACCTTTAAAAACAGAAGTTCATCTTTAAAATTCTTGAAAAATATAGTGAATACAGAATTGATAAAACTGTTAATTCTTAATTTTGTATTATTATATTATCGGATTGTGGTGGTGCTTAATGCATTAGTGTGGTTGTGCTCAACTTAAATATAATTATCCTTACTTCATTTGAACATTCGGATGCTGTGACTTTGTGTTTAAATTTGGAATATTTGAATAGCACTTTTCTGTGTGCTAGTTCATTCATTTCATTATTACGACTTGATGTTGCAAGATTTATGAATACAGCGTGAGGATCACTGTTTATAAGGACCACACCAACCTACAAATACATACAATGTTCAAAAACCGAGAAGCTGGCAGTAATCTGGAATTTTCACTGGCCTAACAGCTGCCATAAAACAAAACAATTGCAAAAAAAAACATTAAAAAGCCAAAACACAAGTGCTAATTAGTCTGGCTACCGACTAGATTTTGTTTTGAAAAAAAAATTCTGTAAAAATTCTGACTTCATCAGTCCTGGCTCTGATGTTTTGAGAAGACAAGGGACATAATTACACTGACTAAGTGCTAATGTGTATCTGGTAAAAAACGATTAAAAAAAAAATCAAGTATTATAACAGATTAGACCTGTAAGAAACTGATTAATACCAGCCTCTCATTAAAGCATGCTTGTACAACATTTAATCTTGTAAGATTGCAATAACCATGGCTTAAATAATTTATTGCATTACTAATATTACTTATCTAAGTGGTATATATATATCACATCATAAATATATCACAGTAAAAATTTTACTAATATGAACCAAGGATGTAGATGATAACGCTTGATATCGTGTAAGAATCGGAATCTATACCTCAAGCAGTGATTTTGCTTTTTTCAAACCATTCTTTGTCCTTCGTGATATAATTCCATCGCATCGATACATCAAACGATGAATTTATTCAAGAGCATATCATCGTTTAGGATATACAATAACTTAAAAATATGTCGGTCATACTTACAGTTAAATTTTGAATAATGAAAAACAAGTAAAAACTAATGTTGAGTACCAATATATAACAATTAAGATCGAGTACAATACTTAAGTCTTGATTTGATCATTTGGAAGAATGTTGTTTACGATTTTCCGATACTTCGTTTTTTAATTTCTATGTGGTTACCCGGGCAAGTAGTCTTATCTATGAAACCGTTGATAAATATTGAACTCCAGTTATAATTGGACTTTGCGGGAAGAACTTATCTCAATGCAATACTTAAAATAAATTCAAATTGACAAAGTTAAAACATTTGAAATAATGTTATTTGTACCGTATCACATACCATACATAAAACAAGAAAAAACTCTTTAGTACTCACCCTTAAAATTGACATTACAATGAAATGACTTTCCAACAAATGTTTTAACAATACAGCTAGTTCGTTGATCTCATTGATTGATCTGATAATAGCAGTCGAATAAAGATTATACCAGACCAAAGTGACTACCAGACCATGCGACAGGTGTTATTGTTCGTTCAAACTTGAATACGAAAATGAATACGAAAAACTAATTCAGCAGATTTTAGCTTCTGTTCAAAGAGTGCCTTATCATGAAATCTGTTTTTTTACTTTAGCACAAACAAAAGTATTTACAAACTTTGTTTGAAATGACGAATATTGCACCATTGTTTTATCAGTGTAATGACTGCATTCAATTTTTTGTGTGCAATCAATACACACAAAATGTTGAAGGGATCACGCTGGGGGGTATAGAAATTACGATCAAATTATCCAAACTTAGACCATCAAACGAAGAAAAGAATAAAGGACAAACATGCAAACCTTGAAAAACAAATTTATCTGATGAACTAAACGGCACCATAAACACAAATACAAATTTTATTTAAAATATGTGTCATATATACAATCATCATTAGTTAGGTGTAGCTATTGACCAACATCAGAAAAAACAACGAAGTAACAAGAATCAGGACACGAAAAGTGAAGCATAAGCAATTTCGCATACAAGACACTAGATCTGTTACGACTACACTTAAATCTGCACATGAAAATAAAGCATAAGCAATTATTCACGCAAAACAATAGATCTGCTAAAACAACACGAAAATCAGCACATGAAAATAAAACATACGCTATTTTGCATGCAAGATACTAGATCTGCTAAGACAACACGTAAACCAATACATGAAAAAATAAGGAATTTTGCATACAAGATACTAGATCTGCTACGACAACACGTAAATCAGCATATGAATATAAAGCATAAGCAACTGTTCATGCAAACAATAGCTCTGCTATTCCACACGAAAATCAGCACATGAAAGTAAAGCATAAGCAATTTCGCATACAAGATACTAGATCTGCTAAGACAACACGTAAATCAGCATAAGAAAATAAAGTATAAGCAATTGTTCATGCAAAACAATAGACCGCTAAGACAACACGAAAATCAGCACATGAACATAAAGAAGAAGACGAAGAGCACTTATATTGATTTAAACTGTACACAGTTCTCGTCATGCATATATACATCCGAATGATATTTTTTTGAACAAATGATAACATATTATCTGTACTAAGCTGTTAATTGCATTAAGTCAGTTAGCTCACTTTCCAGAGTAACGTTTTTGTTCTAATTCATCTTATCTTAAGCAACCGTCACTTGTTTATGCTGTCAGACACTATTGAAACATTGTGTTTATAAGTCACAAATATCTTATACATGTTTAATACGTGGTTACAAATTGAGTGCTATCTTTTTCTACATTTGTTACTTCTATAACTTCAGCAATTTCCTGTGTCTCGGTGTAGACCAAGCTATCATTTTTACACGTGTCACAAGGTTTATGACCAATGTCTCGAATATGTAAAAGTCTTCGAACAGGTTTTTGATTTTGCATTTCTGAGGTAGTCGTGCTGCTTACAGTTGGGCGTACTTTAATAGTTTTGCTTTTTTTTTTCGATTTCTTACGTGGCTGCAAATGCGACATTAGTGTGGATATTATACCTTGGTCAGAAGGATCGTAGCTTTCTGCCTCTTCTGTATGATCATGAACAGAACTCAGAGTCCATAGTCGTCTCTGAGTGTTTGAAACCCATTCATTATTTTCATATCTGTTCTTTCTTTTTACAAAACCAACTTCCTTACACGCACAACGAAGGAGGAAGCTTTCTAGAAACAGAATAACAGATAGCTTTTGTAGACGATAATGCATCTTTGTAGCAGTCATGCCTCTATGATGGCTCAACAAATCTGTGCATGAGTTTGACATCATTGCGATAAGTGCATTGAGCAACAGTATTGTTGTTAACAACACAAAGATCACAAATATCATAACTGCTAGAATTGGCTGTCGAGCCTGGAATAGGATTTCTATTTCTCCAATACCAAGCATTATAGTAAGCATTTTCACCATTGTTTTTCCAAAGTGTTCAAACTCATCATTGTCGGTATTTGCGCCTTGCATTGCCATGTACATTGCAATGGAAAAAGCTACTAGAAATATTCCCATGACGAATGCAAATTTAAACATGTCTAATATAACTCTTTGTATTAAAACTGTAAAGAAACTTAACGTTTTAAATGTTTGCAGGAAAAACATAAAGAGATACCAGCCTAAAATTACTGCAAACAGAAGACAGTAATTTTGATAATCCAAGGATGAATGTTGTCCTGCAACTGAAGCAACGATAAAATCAGCCATAAGCAACAGAGAAAACAATACAAAGTATACTCTAAATATAAGGTTTGAGTAAGGTGTACTAAAGTGACGCCGAACGCTTTTAAACCTGGAGGAAGCTGTCTTATATTGAAAACGACGTAGTTTAAGCCTTATGATTTCTAATATTATATAAACCAATCCCACTATACAGCCAAATACTGATGCACTTGTTACAAAAGCATTCCTAGTAACCGGATATTTATAAGTAATATCCCCATTTTCTGATTGCACAAGTTTTGACCTGTACAAGGCTGCCACTGAAAGGAAGATCATAGAGAAAATATGAAATAAAAACCAAAACAGGAATTTGGAACTATAGTATTTCCATTTTTCTTTGACCACCTCCCTGACAGGCATGAAATCAGCAAACAGGAACGCGTTTGTTGTTTGCTGATGAATGAGGTACTCCAGTATGGATTCGTGATATTCCTTTTTGATAATCTCGTATTCGTCTCCTTTCACCTCGTTTTGAATTGCAAGTGTTTCGATCTCAGTGATATCGAACACTTCTTCATTGAAAATCCCGTCACTTGATTCTCTGGTACAATGTACCTGGAAAGAAACCGATTTCGTAAAAAAATGGCCCTTAGGTCAATTGAACTTATTAGAAAAGTCCCAAAGACCATAATAAAGGACATAAAACACTTGATGGGGCTTTAACACACACACACACGCACGCACGCACGCACGCACCCCCCTACACACACAAACACACACACAAGCACACACACACACACACGCGCACGTACGCACGCACCCTCCCCCCACAAAAATAGCCGTTATTTAGCAAAAAACAACAACAACAACAACAAAAAAAAGAACAAAAAAAAAAAACAAAAAAAACAGCGACTAGAATCGACCCTATTCTTGAAAGAATAAAACCTATATCTTTCATATGCAGGTATGGTAATGCTCTGTGGATCACTGAACTTCTTAGGCGTAAAAAAAAATTGTTTGTTTCCGGTATCCCGACCTACCCTAAAAATTTGCCGCGACCCTAAAAGTTTTTATGGCGTCTCGGGAAAAAAAATCGATTTTTTCGCTATTTTTTAACTTTTCGCGGCAAAAAATACTACTTTCCGTTCTTTACTTAATCGTTGTGTTTAACAATTTGATCTATAGATTTTTAAGCGCTTGATACTATGCTTTCTATAGAGCGTTTAGTGATAGTGATAAAAAAATGTCAACGAGTGTGCTCGGCGTGAATATTTCGTCAAAATGTGGTCATTTAAATGATGATATAAACTCTCTTCGTGCTTATAGTAACTGTCTCTCTGTTAAAGACATCTTCCTTTCTTATCACCCGTCGAAAGCACCCGATATAAAAGATGCATATAGCTTTGAAGAAGTCGGTCATTTTTCATTCCCCAACTTGTCAAAGGCACCATTACCATCAAAATCCACGAATACAAATTGCATGACGTTAGATCTGAGACTTACTGTGGCAGACCTTGTCCAGTTTGGTGTAAAATATGTAGTGTTTCAGTGCATTAAGACAGATCATGAAGTTCAAGAGGCTGCAGAAGTGGTTGAAAAGGTGACGAAGAAAACTGTTAATGCATTTGAAGTGTTGTTGTCTGGGGGACGTTCGCAGGTTACAGCAAAGAAAAGAAGCAGGTGAAAGTCAAGCTGTTAGAAATGGCTTTTGTAATTTGTGTAATTTATTTTGTAGAACTCTTATTTTATATTTTGTCATGTACTGGAGTGTAACTTCTCTAGGTTATTTAAGGAAATCCAATATTATGTGTTTTGGTATGCTTGCCGTGGCAGACAAAGCTGTTCAAATATATAATTCATACCTTTTACAATAGTCCATGTTCTCCGTGACGAGTTTATAAACAACATTATTCCTCCACCTCTGATTCATGTGAGGCAGTTTGCAGTTACTTGCAGAGAACAGGTTTGTAGTGGTACAGAATCCAGGAACACTAGTTAGGTAAACTGCCCGCCGTTACATGACTGAAATACTGTTGAAAAACGGTGTTAAATCCAAAACAAACAAATTTACAATAGTCGAAAAAAAAATTTAAACAGTGGTCGAAATTATTTCTTGTTGATTAGCCATTGCCATTAACGGTTTCATTTGGCTCTTGCGTCTGCCAAGAACTTTCAAGCATCATTGACAGTAAGCCGAATACAAACAAACAAGAAAAGTAATATTTAAAAAAATATTTTTTCAAACTCCAGCAATGTATGTGATACATCTGAAAATTGGATGTAATATATGTGTTATTTTGTAACCATTTTATCGCAATTCCATAGAAGGCTATGAATTATCAGACTTATTCTGATGTAACATAGATATACGTGGCTGTGGTGTCACAGCCCAGAATTCTTAACAACTTGCAAGAGCTAATGGCCCCTATGTGGTCGAGGCATTTAATAGTGTGTCAGACTTCTAATCCAGGGACCTCTCTCTGATGAGACGGGTCTGGGTTCGTTCCCTGTGTTGACGACCAGATTTTTTTATAAATGGAAGTAACCATGGTAATATGGCTCAAATGGATGAGTGGGGTCTAGTATTGGTACTTCCCAGGAACGATGGTTAGGAAATTACCCACCTGAATACCAGTCAAAGTGACTGTCTCAAAAAGGGCGTAAAACAGATATATTAAAATGATAATTATATAAATCAGCCAGATGATCACAAAACCTTCAAATTATATCTTTAATATATCCATGTAATTTCATCTTTCCTTTAGTGCTGAGTTAAGGATGGTTTGTCAAGGAAGGATGAACTCTACAACGATCTTGTGGATGAATTTAGTCGCAGGAATTTAGAGTGGCCGGGAACTGAAACTGTTCAAGGAGAATATTTCATACAGGTATGTGTATAAAAGAAGCAAAGTTGAATATTACCGGTATTAAATCTGAAAATTAAGTTGTTTTTTTTTTATATAGAATCAGCATACAATCTGTGATATCATCTGTTAAAAATGTGTTTCTACTTTAATATACTCTTTTCATTTAGATGGTGAATTTAATACACAGATGAAACTATAAGCTATTTATAAAAATTACTATGATAAATTAACAAATTACAGTGAGAATACTACATTTTTAAATAGTTTTAAATTTCACATGCACAGAATTATTTTTTAATTTTTTGAATCTGATAACTTTTAAGGTTAAATGAGCTACTATTATGCAGTAAGTATGAAAAATATGAACATGGTGTGCACCTTTATCCATTAGATTCCATTTAAATCTATATTAGACTAGCTATTTGTAAATACAGTCAAGCCTGTCTGTAAAGACCACCCAAAAGAGGTCTGTGGACAGGTGGTCTTTCTTAACATGTTAAAAATTGTTGATATAAAAGATAGTCTGATGGGAGATAAAAATGATGGTCTTTTCCAACAGTGTTTATATTTAAAATAATAATAGTGGTCTTTGGTCACAGTAGGTCTTTAACACAGGTCAATCTGACTAAAGTACTTGATCTTCTAAACGAAGATCTGAGAACGACCCATTCACATTCGTCTTCTGTATATTTTGGATTTCCAAGATTGCTATTTTTATTTTCGCAAATCTATTTTTATTTGAACCAATCAGACAACTTGTTCGAATGTCAAAGAGTAAGAAAAAATTGCAGTTAATCCAGGGCTCGAACCCGGGACCACTCGCTTACAGAGCAAGTGCGCTACCGACTGAGCTAACCGGCTATCTGATATCTTTCGACATAAAAATTGTTGATATCAAATACCAAGGCTTTTAAAAGCTTGCAGAATGTTGTAAGTTAACTTTTGATTGGCTAGCGGAAGGGTTGTCAGAACGAGGCCATCAATAGCTCGTTGTCAGATCCTATGCGTAGCGTTATAGGAGATGTACTTTAGTCAGATTGTAACACAGGTTTGACTGTGTTAAAACAAAGTGTATTTCTGTCTTGCTGTAAGTTCTTTCTTTCTTTGCCATGGGATTGTGGTGCTTGTGGTGTTTTGTTCTAAATTAGATACTAACTTCTAAATTTGATCCTTTGAGACACAATTTGCTAAATTAATACTACTACCATGAAAATATTAAACAGATTGAAAGTGAAATATTAACCATTCTAATACTGAAAGTAAGATTTCTTTTGAAAAATATATTTGAATGTAAACTTTGTTTTACTGTGAGATTAATTTTATTTTTAAATTCCTTTCAGATTCTGCACAATTTAATTCTTAACCTAGCAGTTCATATCAGCAGTTCTATTTCAATATATATATATATTTGGCTGTATTAAAGGGGCCATTTTAAGTATATTTAATTTCTAAGTTACTTCAGGTTTAAATATATAGATCTAAATGAAAGATTTCAATATCAATTTAAATGTATTTTCATTTAATGTGTGACTTATGTCTATTGTAAAGTTTTACTTTTACATGAAACAGGTCCTCTGCAATGCTCTGTGGTACACCACCAACCAACATGAGGTTATTAAGGATGCGGCTGGCAGATATGCAGATGTGGTTGCAGTGCCTGACTCATTTAGTGCTTACACAGGTATTGTAATATGGAGATAGCTGCATATGCTCATATTTCAGAATATATTAAATGAAATATTAAAATACAGCTGTTGCTATTAAAGTGGCATATAAAAAAATCTATGCATAAAAGTATTATTAAAATATTAAGAATTGGCATAGATACAGTATCGCGTGAAAATTGTAAGCTTTTGTCATAACTTTGTTTATATTAATACCTGACAGATAAGATTCATATTCGGACACAGTTGGCAGAATCATGTAACATTTGCAACATTTGAGCTATGTCATGCAAAAGGCAGACATCAATTTAGCAATTGTGTCCAGTATGGATTTAGATCAGCCTGCATACTTGTGTAGCCTGATCAGGGTCCATACTGTTCCTAATTCAGTAAGTAAAGGTGTTACTATATGTTCAGCAAACAGTATAGATACTCATCAGGCTGTACAGACATGCAGGTTGATCTGGATCCATACTGGTTGCAATTGCTATAGGGCCGGTTTTCTCACGACACGGCTGAATTTTATTTCTTTATATTTAGGTTACAACGATGTAAAGAGAAAAAGACAAAAGGGCCAGCAGATGACACAAACAGAACTGGAATTTCACAGTCAGGCATTATACAGCCTCCTAATAAAACCAGTAGTTAAAAGTTCCCCAGCATGGTCCAGCATGTACGAGGACATAAAAATTCTTGCAGATAGTTTGAATAGCTACAAGATCTACTTAACCAAAAAAAAATGAAGACATAGCTAAGAACCATGATAAAACTGAACCATGTAAAACTATTGCAGAAAATGCCACTGTTGAACATAGAAAAAAAGTTTTCTTTGTGCAAGAAAGATACTCAAAGTTGGACATGGTCATGTGTAATTCAGATAAACATGTTCCAGTGTTTTTTGACGAAGTCACGCATATTGAAAACTCATTCGAAACTCCAATGCAGCGAGCAAGATTCTTCGAAAATCTGCACTTGAGTGTTCCAGTGTATATCATACGCTTCTGTCCGGGTGGTTCAAAAATAACAACATTCTGTTTGTTTAAGTGTGACAATAGTCCATCAGAGGCATAGTTGCTTATAGAAGGGGCTAGGCTGCTTCAAACAATACAGCCTAAGCTCGGTGAAGTCCACACAAGGGCTCAAAGGTTAGAGTTTCAACAGAAACTCGACCTTATAGCACATGTAACACCAGCTGTAAGAAACTTTGTGTATTCAGCATTAACAAATGACACAGCAGCACCTGCAAATCCAGAAATGCAAGAAAGGTTAAGGCTCATTTCATTGGGTAATACAGAAATCGTAGATGACCTGCGCTGCCACAACAGTAGGCCTCCAAAAAACTTTGAACCTTTCTATGAAAAACTTGGTGAAATTGTCGAAGAGCTGACAGCTGAAGATGAGCGTCGTCAAAATGTAGGTCATCTAAGTGAATGGATTTCGGTTGAATTTTTGATAGACAAAGCGAGAGTTCAGTTGCCTCCAGAAGCAGATGTACCTTGTGCGGCAACTGTTCGTTTACAATTCACACCTACCAACAAATACACAAGAGTTGCCACAACTTATACATCCCGATTTCAGGTATATAGCACATATCTATATATATATGACAAGTAAATGTTAACAGGTTCTGGAATCACAGTTAGTTTTCGACATTTAAGAACTCAGATAAACAAATGTATGAGTTAAGAATTATGAAATTTGAAAATTCTTTACAACAAAATCAAAACATCATACTAGTGTTTCCCACCAAGACTAGAGTTTTGAATCAAAATTTAACCCCTGCTTTCACAGCCGGTTAAAGTTTCGAACAATTGGCCCCACAATTACTACTGGGGACTGAACCGATGACCCTCCACCAGTGAAAGGTTTAAGAGATTCTCTGACTTCACCCCTTTCACCACGGCTGGGACTCCGACAACTATAATTGTAGTTTTGTGCTTGAGGAAACTATTAGTTGAACTACTTGCCAAAGTTTTATATCTGTTATAAAACTAAAATTACACTCAAGGGGGTCAACACCCTACTCTAATAACAAATTATTTCTTCAAAAATTTATGACACTGTAAGTCTGTAACATCACCTATGGTCCAAAATATTTTATTATTTTCTGATGTCAGAATATTTTGATAGAATTGCCATTTTTTTATTTTATAATATCAGCTGAATATGTTTAAACTAGTTGGAGCTCTCCATATATTAAACAAAGACAAACAATTTTATCTTCCATCAGACCATTATCTATTTATATATATGTACATTGTATCTTGTTTTTAATATAAAATTCTTGATTGTGACCTGTGAACAAACAGTTTTGACTGTATATATAAATTAAAAAGATTAAAGATTTCATGAACTTTCTTAAAATTGATTTAGTTCAAGATCATATTAAAACAGACATGGTCCCTGCCAAATTCAGTTCTAATATTAAAGAGGAATTTTACTTAATTGCAGGTACAATACAAGATCCAGAGACGCCAGCTGAGAGCTTCACATCCTGATCAGCACTACTGTGCTGCAATACTGAAATACTTTAAATCTATGGCAGTGGAGTTAAAAGAGTAGGGTGTCGCATCCACAGTAATTTTTGCAGATGACAAAGCAAAAATACCAATCGGGGAGCCCGGATGTCCAGTATCAACCGGGGTTTGTGGCAAGAAAACTCTAGCACCATGCACAACAACACTTTCTGCGTTGGATCATGACATGACAAAAGCTGCCCTGACACCATCAGTTTACCTAAAGTGTAATGTACCAGACAGTCCTGAAAAGTCATTTGTTCAAGGAACTGTTACCACAGTAACTGGTGACTCGGTGTTTCAGAGCTCTACACCATTTAGGCATGCTGCTGTTCAGGCTAAAATTATTTCTGCAGATCAGCCTAAAGTTCTACTAAAATACACTGACGGGGGCACTGACCAAAGAAATACTCTTGAAGCAGTTAAGTGTGCGAATATTACTTTATTTAAACTATTAGATTTAGACCTTTTGGTGCATGCTCGCTGTGCCCCAGGGCACAGTTGGACCAACCCAGCGGAGCGTATTATGTCAATCTTGAACTTGGGACTCCAAAATTGCTCATTTGAAAGGCAAGAAATGGATGAAAACACTGAAAAAGTATTTCGCAAACTTGGAAGTATGAAAGAAATTAGAGGGTACAGTAGCAGGGACCCTGAAATAAAAGAGAAGTGGCAGCAGTCAGTGGAGCCGGTACAGTCAAAAGTCATGAGCAGATTTTTGCGATTAAAACTGAAAGATGAAAAGATTCAGGCCATTGACCCTGTCAGTGATGCGACCATTAAGACCCTAAAAGAGCAACCGAGTGTAATGTTCCCAAGTCTGGACACAGGTACTCTTCAAAAAGTCCACACTTCAAAAGTAGCCAAGTACAATGAATGGAAATCAGAACATTGCAAAGAAAGTCAGTACATTTTTCAAATAAAAAAATGCAAAAACTCAGAATGCTGCTCACCAAGTGAATCAGAAGTTGACTTCTTACCTCATCCCATGTTGGATGCTACTGGTGAACATTACCAGAAGTACAGTGTTGCAAAAGAAATAAACAACAGAAGAAGACAGGCCATCGCAGAAAAATAAGCCAGAAAAACCTACAAAGCCTGCAAAGAAGAAAGCAGCAAAGAAAAAGGAAGAGAAAGTCGGTGCTTTGATGCCAACAGAAGAACATGATGCTCATTTGTATACGACACAGCATGCTAGAATAATTGCTGTGTGTGTCGAGTGCAGAAAACCTAGGGTTGTGTATTCTAAAAAAAAACTCACAGTGCGTCAAAAGGCAAACCTACAACGCGAAATTGACGAATCTGATTTACATGTGGATCTCCTGTGACGGAGTCTATCTTAATACATGCAAAAGCTAGACCAATAGGTTGTGAAGATCCAGTAGAAGTGGGCTATTATGGTAGTAACATAGGGCCACTGGACATATGTGCGCACTGTGGTGAAAGCAAAGCAGAAGTCTCACAAGAGCTTAAGAATAAGTTTAAAACAGTTTTACCAATTTGTAAAGATTGTGCAAATACCAAAGAAAGCATTGTTTTCAGGCCTTATGGCAAGCACCAATAACTTAAGTGTTACTGAATACAGAAAATACTTGTACTTGATATTAGTTACTGACTGCAGCAAATACACGCAACTGATATTTAATATAAAGTGTTACAGAATACAGCAAATGCATTTAGTTGATATTAAGTGATTTATAATAATACTGAATACAGCAAATGCAAGTACTTGACATTTAAGTGTTACTGAATACAGCAAGTAAATGTACTCGATATTTATAGATATATTATTAAACTGAATACAGCAAATACGTGTACTTGATATTAAGTGTTACTGAATACACAAAATAGTTGATATCATTAAATCTTAAATGTTTGTCATAATCTTAGTTTAATTGTACTAGATTGTACTCTGAAACATCTCCAGTGTGTGTATATATTGAATAGCGTTTTAGTTCTTCACAGTCAATTATTTTCTAAGGGAAGTAGCTCTTTCTTCATTGATAAAAAAAAAAATCCAAAAAAAAAAAATTTTCCTACCTACCTACCCTATATTTTTTGGGCATGTTACCGGAAACAAACAATTTTTTTAGGCCTTATTATAATCATGAATACAGAATTAAAACATCGCTTAACTCGCAATTAAAAATCCTACGGTACATCTGTACAGAGCGATGTAGTACTAATAATTAGTTATAATTTTGAAAAGGCAAAATGAAAGTTTTTTTGCTATGTAAGTTTCCTAAACAAAATCAATAAAAATCTTTAAAACAAAAGAAAAAGGAATACAGTAAAAAGTCTGAAAACCAGACCCTGTCCAGACCAAGTCAATAGTTCGGTTTTTCAGAGGATCCCGGTGTTAGAGGATTTTGCACAAATTTCTGAGAGGCTTTATGTAAGTATGCATATGCTAACCACTGGCACCAGACCGGAAAGAAAATGCCTCTGTATATGTTACTAGTATACCCTACCCCTAGGTATCATATAAGAACCATAGTCATGAACGGGAAAATATACTAACCCATTTCAATCGCGTATTTCATACCTAAAACACACAGTTCAGTAAATGTGTACTATTGATATTAAACAAGTGGTAATTTATCTTCCGTTGTGTACCTGTCACATTTCTTCAATACTTCTTATCTTAGAAAAACAACGTGTAGTTTATAGCTTTTTCAACGGTACACAAAATTTACTTGAACTTCCCTAGTGAAGTTCCGGTCTAGATTACAGACACACTCTGATTGGCTGATGTGAAAATGTATGTCCGTCGTCATTTTACTACACGTGTACGCTTAAATATTTATATGCAGCATAAATGTGCAAAATGAACTAAATAAACAGAATAGATGTTTACCAATGTATGATTTCAAATTAAAAATCATATATATACAAGATGAAATTCATTCATCATTTCGAGTCTTATCGTAAAACTATGAATATATTGCATTCTGTTTTTGTTTGTTTACATTTCGCTTAACATGTGCACACTACTGTGACCTCTAGACCGGATGTTCATTAGGGGAGTTCACGCAAGATTTTCTGTAACGCTGTCTAAAGCATAAAATATGTGGAGCATCTCTGCAATATGGAATATTGAGACAATGTGTCAGGTGCACGAATGAAGATAAATTATCGCTTGTTTAATATCAATAGTAAACATTTACTGAACTGAGTCTTTTAGGTATGAAATACGCGATAGAAATGGGTTAGTATATTTTCCCGTTCACGAGCATGGTTCTTATATGATACCTAAGGGTAGGGTATAACATATACAGAGGCATTTTTTTTTCCAGTCTGGTGCCAGTGATGCTAACTTGATGAATTAAGGTCTTTTAGGTTTTTCATTTGCATTGTATCTCTCAATTATATATTAAAGCTTAATCGTTTTACATCAGCGACTTGTGAAGTTTCCACTTTTTCTATTTTATATCTTCTACCAAAATGATGACCTGTAAGACTGGCCATTGTTTCCCAAAATTCAGATAATTACATGCAGTATAATGTCGGGTTGACCTTATTAGTATCTAATGTATTCCGCTACCAATGCTACTAACCGTTCTATTGCGGTATCCTTTTTCCAACTTGAGATTTTCCGTTCTGATTGATATGTTAAAAATTCTTATTTTATATAAATAATCAATTTCACTTAAAGGACAAGAATCTATATACTACGCATGCTCATTCGCCGTCAAAGCCTATATAGATTTTTTTTGGCAAATGATTATTCGATCAAGCCTACTTCTGAGATAGTATTATTAAGAATGAATAATATACAAAGCTTCAGACACACCAGGAAAATAGTTATGAAATTGCGTTTATTAAAGCAATAACGCTTAAATGATATATAAAATTACCTCATGATGCATGATAAGCTCAAATATTGCATACTGTTGCCTTTTAGCAGCTAACTGTAGCGGGTTAATTTTTTCTTTGTTCTTCATCATCAGGAGTTTACGAACTTTTCTCTTCCATTTCTTCTTTTCACTATAGGGCAAATCTGGTGAATAGAATTCACAGTCTAATACGTAATGTAACATTTTTAGTACATCATCCATTTTGCCTGGTTGAACATGGGCATACTTGATCAAAGAGTGTACAATGTTATCTCCTTTGTGGTTTATAACATCAAGCTCTGATTTAAATTGTTCCAGTATTATGTCAAAAAGCTTTCTGTTGAACTTGAGCGCGGCAACCCCCAATGGTGTTCCAGCCATCATAACAGTGTTTTGGAACTCAAAACCACCAGCGCAGATATTCTTGATGGTTTCAGGTTTTATCTTTTTGTCGCTAGCAACAGTTGCCATGTATTCAAGTAAATTTGTATCCTCTTTCAATATTGCAACATGAAGCGGTGTTATTCCTTTGCATTTGTCATTTTTCTTTGAAAAAAATATCATCTCAGGACACGACTCTATCAACATTTTTTTTTATTTTCGTAAGTGTTTCTTCCTGCTTGCTTTCTTTTTCAACCGATATGGACATTGCGCGCAACAACAACGATTCCCCATTTATTTCATTGTCCTCCATTTCTGTTTGTAATGGATCATCTCTTATGTGTTCGTCTGTTATTGTTCCTTGCAAAATATCATTGTGAAATAGGCGCTCATATTTTTCTGAGTTTTTCACCTTAAAAAACGTTTGGAATTTCTTTTCAATTTTAGCTAGCTTTTCAGACTGTTCTTTATCATCTTCATCATCCTTCAAATTCGATAATTTTTCCAATCCGGCATACAAATTTCGAATTCGAAAATCTGTTTTCGCCCATCCTATTTCTGATGGTTGTTTTCCGTTAGTTTTAGAAAAAGAAAACATTTTGAGTATTACTATTCAAAATATTTGATCCTGATTCAATCTAAATTTCAACGTTTCATTCGCCAAAATATTTACTGTGTGCCACGCTTACTATAACTCCCAAGTAAGTGTAGAGGAGAGCTCCACAAGTTAAAACATGCTTAAGTCTATATTTGTTATCAATATTTTAGTTTCTGTTTCATTTCCTGAAATATTTTTAAATACGTGCGTTGCAAACGTTCTTGTTGAAACAAAAAGTGATTTTAACAGGTAGAAGGAAAATTGTTAACTTCGATCGATGTCACTACTTAATGTCCTCAAATTACCATTTTAGGAAAAACACGGTATATAAACAGCCTAAGATCCGTCCGATAGTTTCAATATATTAAGAAATGAAATAATTTAGTTTTCTTTCTTTAGAGACTGATAAAACGTATCTAACAAGAAACATGAAATTCACATGAACTTGGTTAGCTCAGAAAGTTAACTAAGAAAACTTGGGTTTTATATCGAACATCAGCTGTCGAAAAGAAGCCCAGTTGTAGAGCGAATTAAGTATCGTATGGCAATTGCACACATCCAACCTGATATAAAAATTAAAACAAGGTTAGGCCTAAAAAATCTTTATTTCCGATAATATGATAAAAAAATTAGGGTAGGTACATTGTAAGTCGGAAAAATATTTATGTTATGACTTTTCGGAAATTATTTTTGTACACATAAGAGGGTTATGCCTTCAGAGCATCAGTAAGTTGATTTCTTACACCACTGACCATGTTTAAAGCATTAAAAGAGCAGTTTTGCAACCTTTTTTTTTAAGTTGAAAAAATATTCTTTAACGGTGAAAACATTTAGGGTCGGACCAAAATTTTAGGGTAGGTCGGGATACCGAGAACAAACATTTTTGTTACGCCTTACAGTTATGCTTTATCAACTATCTCAAAAAAGTATCAATGAACAGGTGTAAAACAACACAACAAATATAAAATATTTATATCAATATATCTGCCAAACTTGACTTTCATTACATTTCATTATATCAATATATTGCGAAACGAGAAGAAAAAATAGAAACAGTTCAAAATGTCATTTAAAGAGAATTATTTGTTTCAAAGGTTTTTATGTTTTTTCAAAGAAAACTTCTAAAATTGAAAATTCAATTCAAATAATCAAAAAGTAAATAGAAAAAAAATCTAAACGTGCCCCACATTTTGCCATTGGTAATCGTTAATGAACATATATTCTTTGAAAAGATATTGAAAGTACTTGTTAAATCTATTCTTAGAAGCAAAACAGAAATAGTGACTATTTAAACAGTAATTGTAATTGCATAATTCATAGTCTTTGTGAAAGGAAGATATCGATTACATATCAGACAAACTTAAAAAAAGATAATTATTGGGTTGGACGGCGAGTGTTTATTACCATTTTTTTTTATCTTACTGATTTATAGATAGAGCAGAACAAAAGTTTATTCATTTAAATTGACTTGTGCACGGTAGCAATTGGCCTTTGTCATAGCATAATATGAATACAAATTCATGCTTGTTTAACAACTAAAGAGAATACCATTGAAAAAAAATGGCCATGTTAATGTCTCAAAGCTGCATAGTTGAACAAACAGTACAAAAAAATATATTATAACGTTATGTGGCTGTGGGCTCCGTGAATCCAAACAATACTTGCTGTGTATAATACTATTGTAAAATCAATGCACTGAGAGGACTGATGTGGGCAGCGGTTGACAGCTTCTGGTAATGGGCATGAACAGTTAGCTTAAGTTTGGTGATTCTAGTTTAACTACTTTTGATTAATAAGCATTTTCAACCTTTCTTTTACCAAATCAAGGGGTAAAACTCTGATTTTACTCTGTCATAGGGGATAAAGTACTATATGTGCAAAGCTCGTGTGCTTATTTAAATTTTCTGAGGTTTGGTTAATTTTGCTCAAAATCTTTTTTGAATTATAAGCATATTTTTCAACAAAGCAATGGGAAAAACCCTGCTTTTACTGGAATAACAGTAAATGTGGTAAATGTGAGCAAAGGTTATGAACTAATTGATAATTATTTGTTGTTTGGAGATTCTAGTCATAACAAGAGCTTGTAGAACACTTGCATGAATTAACAAACAAGGAACAGAAATTATTTGGTCACTGCCTTCTGGACATTTAACGTATTGATCTCAAATCAATAATTATGGCTCATTTACCAGTCTTAAATGACCTCCGTATCAAATGTGATCTTAGACCAAAGCATAATCTAGTTTTCTGGCAAAAAAGATATATTGTCAATGTGATATTGGCCTTTGACCTACTGAACTCAAAACTAATAGGGGTCATTTGCTGGTCATGACAAATCTCCCGATCTCATGATCCTAGGCCCAAGCTTCTCCAGTTATCATCCGGAAACTGATTTGTCTACAGACCAACCAACATCCTTTGTCAAACATTAATATTTACAATATATCCCTCCTCCTTCGAATGACAGCTGCTAAATTTCAAATAAGAAGATGCCCATGTCTCCCTAGTCCCCAAATGCATAGCCGTAATAGGCAAGAAGTCAATACAGGATAGGAGCGAAAGACAAAGAGGCACTTATGTTTGGCTGCAGTAGAGATCATCTACTTGGCATGTTCAATCACCCTATGAAGTAACATAATTCTGAGTCAAATGGTTCTCAAATAAACCGTGTTCCATGTTCAGGCCCCTGTGACTTTGATCTTTCATCGAGTAAGTCCAAAATCAACAGGGGTCATCTACTCTGCATGTCCAATAATTCTATGAAGTTTCAACATTCTGGATCAAGTGATTCTCAAGTTATTGATCCAGAAAGAGTTTTTCTATCTTCATGCCTCTGTGACCTTTCCCTTAAGTCAAGTGACCCCAGAGCTTTAAGGGTAATCGACTTTGTAATTCCTAGCATCGTGATTGAAGGTTCTGGGCCAAATGATTCTAAAGTTATTGGTTGGAAACTGTTTTCGAAGTTCTGGTTCCTGTAACCTTAACTTTTGATCAAGTGATTAAAAAATCAATAGGGGTCATCTACTAAACATGTCCAACCATCCTATGAAGTTTCAATATTCTGGGTCAAGTGACCCTCAAGTTATTGATCAGAAACGGTTTTCAGGCTCCTGTGACATTGACAGGGGTTTTATTTATTTATTTATTTATTTTCAAATGAAATCTCATCTTGGTAATAGCAGACTATGAATATATTATACATAAATTACATAGATAAAAGACACTTCTGAATACTAGTAGATCTTAAACTAAAGGCAACTATAAAAGAATATTTACAATGAAATTAAATGTTTCATTTAATTTTAAACGACCAAAACAACTACCACTGTCTCCAATATCAGCACACATCATGATCTTCGGGTTGCATGAGCCATTTTTCAGCTGTAGATTAATATAATATGCCTCATAATCATGGCGATATGCATGTTTTAGTGTTGTTGAATTTCTGGTCCTTTGGGATCATGGTGTCCATTCAACATATGTGTAATAGAGTTCTGCTTAAGCCGGCGCTAGGGGGCACATTTCATTACCTCTCATGAACAGAATCGATCAAACCGAGTTTGCTTTTATTCTTCTTGGCTGCATTCTATGCTTCCAAAGGATCTTTTTACGAATATAATTATTCAAATTCAAATATTGAAAACTGAATCTTTTCTACTATAGTTTGAATGATCTCAAATGATTTCATTGCAGTCTTCCGAATCCCGCTATTGTATAATTATCCGAGAAGAAATCGAACGCCAGAACGTGACTATTTGGGGGACGAAAACACCGCAAATATACCAGCGATTAAAGGCGACTTTGTTAAAATAATGTTTCTTTCGAATTAATTATATCCTTTAATGATATGCCAATCACAAACACCAGCAGGAATGTAATATTAAATCAAACTGAAGTACATACGTTTGTATTTTCGGGAAACAGGTACGAATCTTCCGTTACCGCTGCAATTATTTTCCTAAGTCGTGCAAATAAAAATTATTTACGTAAATATTATGAAAGGACCGTATTTTCTCTATGAAAAATAAATAGGATAACACCTCTCCTGTGGATTTCATGCAATATATCTTTCAATAAACCCATTTCTATGCTACTAAGTTCAACGGATACACGGGGCAATTTTATCCGGGAGTTTTCTGTTACGCCCATAAAGCGTAAGATTGAGGCTAGTCCGTGAAATGGATTTATCTAATGCCAAAACATGGCAGTTTTTATGCCAAAATGGCATTCACGTCATCATAATTGTCGTCTCCTGAAAAGTAGTTTACGTATAGCCACACGTTTAATTAAAACAAATCTCTGACAAGTGCGGCAGGGAGACGACGCTTTGTCGGAGTGGTTAGAGCATTGGACTTTCACCTGTGCGACCTGGGTTCGAATCCCACCAAATGCAGATTTTTCTGTTACGATTTTATGTAGTGAGAAAATAAATCAGTATGTTTTAAGTGTTATTTATACCTTGTATTGTATATCTGACTTAATAAAGTTGATTTAAGGTTTAAGCAATTTTCTGTTTAAAAAAATACATCGCGAGGTTTCCTAGGAGCAAGTTCGATATTTAATAAGTTTAATTACTTTTTATTGAGTTTCTTGTTCTGAAAATAGACATAGAATTAGGTGTCCAGATTGGCTGCAAAGGTCAATAACACATCAACAATAAAATACTTTATTTGATGTACAAATTTTGTCTGCATTTTTTATGTCGAATTACAACCAACTTGCACAAGAATGAGGCAATCATAATTTCAGAAATTGTTAACACTTTTAAAACTTAAAGCAATTTTATATTGAGCTTGAATGTGTCTTTAATTATTAAAGATGGTGCGCATATGGCATACAGTTTTTTTCTGCAAAAAAAGCCAGAATGACATATTTCGTGGAACACTTGTATAAGTTAACAATAAGATAATAGCTTCTTCTATTTTGCAACCTTCATTTGCCAGAGGCACCAAACCACAAAAAGAAATAGATTTTATATGAAATATGAACATCAGATAAGCATGATTATCACATGCTGGACAGTAAATTATTGAAATATTAGACAACATATTCACCAATAATCTACTTGTTCAATACTTATTCAGTACCCGTTTTACTAACTGGGATATTTGTGATACTTGAGATTTCTTTGACAGACAATTATATGTAACTCTTGTATAGATTATCATTCATGCTGGTAAGAGTTGTCTTTCTTGGGCCAAAGTTGTAATAAAGCCATTAATTAGAAATGATAAAACAGTACACTATAGTCTGTCCCACCTAATTTTGGACCTAAACTTTTGACCGATATGAAGAAATGGAACGGCATCAAAGAACATAAAACATGTTTTTGAGAATTAAAAAAGTCACCCTCGAGAATTTCAAGAATTTTTGCAACAGTCGTCTGGTTTTCCCGTGCGACTAGATTTCAGTTTCTCTAAGGGAATTCGCTATTGTTTACATTTCTGGTCGCCATTGCCAAATATTCTCTATTTGAAGATTTTTGGGAAATTCCAGGTGCTATTTCCCGGGGACGTTTCACACTTATTTTTTGTTTACAACTAGCTATTTTTCCTTTTGTAAAAACAGCTTAAATTTGAAATAGAATCTACAATTATTCAGTCTACGAACGAAATTTGGAAAATGCAAAAATGAAATTAAGAAAAAAAACTTACTTTGCACGAAAGAATCCTGCCATAAAGAATTCGCTGGTATAATTCTATAATCTCAATTCCATTTATTCTTAAATCCTTCCAATCGATGTCCAGTATAATGCAAAACTTGCATTGCTATGCAAAGTCAGAAGTTTTACACAAAAATCCATCAATGATGCATAATCATTTAAAAATTAAGATATCATAATGAAATTTTGCATGCTGTTCAGGTAGGGTATTAAAAGTTTTAAGCATGTCCTCTTATTGACTTTTGTAAAAAAATATTTTAGAGATATTTTTTTCTAAAGGTTACTATGTTTGTCATTTTTAATTTGTCCGATTAATGGTAAAATTCACATTTTGTGCTAAAATAAAATATTTTCTTGCTCAAAGGTGTTTGTTTTTGTTTTGTACATGGATTTTCATATTCTGCAACAGATATTAAGGATTTACCATTTAAAAACCCTTAAAATATGTTACATTTATGGGCTGAAATTCCAAAAGCTATTCAATAAAATTACAATAAAATGAAACTTACAAGTTACCGCTGTTGTTAGAACTCTTAATTATTATCTGTGTTCTTCTGTAATTCTTTCAAATTGCTTGAAAATATACAAAACTTGTGTAAAATCACTTATTTGTTTCTATTTTCTAGAAAATCTCCATTACATATAGAATATACATTTATATTTGTTGTTATTTATAACTTGCTGACTGAATAATTTGATGACCTCATCATTACATATTAAATCCAAATTAAATATTTTTTCTTTTCATGTTACTGTTCAAATGAAATAACAGTAACAGCAGACACGTAAACCCATGAAATGCTTAAGGATTTTACCCCATCTTAGAATGAAAACTCTATATCGGCCTATATATTTCATATGCACTTACTGAGTTTAACTTTTTAACACCTTATCTCTCTTTACTAAGTCCAAAAATGGTGCATTGTTGCCACATAAGATGTCTGCGGAATCTTCCATATCCCTTTCAAGGAAAGAGAACAAACTCTGATAAACAGAGTCAAGCTCCCCACAGCAGTTATCTTCCCTTGCGTTCATTATGTACCTGTAAGGGGAGGTAATCACTGCGGGGAGTTTGAAACAGAGTTAGCTTTCTCAAGTGTACAGTTCTTATCTTCCATTGCACGCCAGAATGGAACAGTCACCAACTTAGAGCAAATACTCAAAGATTTAAGACAGCCAAATGTAATTTTTGTTTGATGTCATAGTTTTCAGCTTTCTGCAGCCTGTTAGAAGGTATGTTGACCTTCTGAAAGTATTCAATGATATCGCCTGCAAGGTAGAAAACTATCTCTGCATTATAAAACAAAATGATTAAAATCAATTACCCCTAAACGGCTCAATAAAAGAAGCACTCTTTCTCTTTCTGTTATTTTCTGTAATATTGTCATTCATGAATGTTGAATTATGTTCTGAATTCAGAATAGCATCCACTTTTGCCATCGCCTCCACGAGCAAAAGTTTTGCAGGCAGTTCTAACTAATCTGATACTGCTGCTTTCACCTTTGCTTGTGAACATTTTTGTTTCAGAATTGGCATCAGCACCTAACTCACCTTCTTTCATGTTGTCTTCAAATTTCTTAATAACTGTGTCGGCCAGTTCTGCGAAGTTGACTAGAAAATGTAAACCACAACAAAATTTGTTCATGCAGGAAATGGACTACTGTTCAGTTGATACCAAAATGTCCTAGTTTGAATAACATTATGGTAAACTATCTGCACGGTATGTTTTCAAAAGTTCATTGAATTCCTTTCAGTCGCTGCACGACCAGACATGGTGTTCTTTTCATTTCCAACATTTGTACTAGTACAAAGGTTTATATCTTCAACAATGCTTTTTGGAGTTTCAAAGCAATTTTTAGAATTTTTATTTCGCATTTCTTTTAAACCCAACACCGAAGTCTTGTCTGAGAAATTCCTAACAGAAAATATTTCATAACAATCCCCATGTTTACGTGTTTCATCTGATTGCAATGTTGTGTCCTTTTGTTTTCCAAGTTGTTCAGAAATTTGCATATATGACACACTTGCTCTCTGGTCTCCCATTCTATTAATGATATAATTTCCAAACACAACTGAGAAACATGCTTTATAACATTATTGACATGATGAACTCCTACCCCTTCACTCAATAAATTCATTACACATAGTTGCATGTCAGTAGTGTAACACTTCTTCTCCACATTATATGTTGATATAATGATACTGTTACTATCATTTAGTAATGATTCTGTGTACGAAAGACTTTCCTTAAGCATTTCGTTTTGATTTTTCAGCGCACTATATTCAGTACATGTATCATGTTTATTAATTATCTTACTTAACTCTGATTTTTGAACTTCAACATCTTCCTCAATTTAATGTTCTCACTTTCTAGTTACTTAACAGATTTTTGCAGTGTAGCAACATTATTTTTCAAACATTTGATATTTTCTGCAAGATCACTTTCCCGATCTTTTCTTTTTTAATGACTTTTAAGGTATTGGACTCGTAAAAGAGTACTTCCTTTTTGAAGAGTATTCAATTCCTACCATAATCCTACTTTGACTGCAATTTTCCGGGTGCGTAGGTTCAAGCCCCACTGGGACAATTTTTTTCCCCATAATTTCCTTTTTTTCTAGTAAGTTTTTATTTCTTTCAAGACTTATTATTGATGTATTGTACAAAAGTGGAAAAGTTTCATTTTATAAGCGATTTCTTGCTGTTCAAAGTGAATTTACCTCTGAATCCGGACGGGTAGAGTTAGACATCTTTAAAAATATTCAGTTACATTCGGTAAAAGTTCTCTATTTTGCCTTCACTCTTTATATTACATATTGTGGAAGAAATGCAGGTAGGTTTTACTTCTGTCCCAAGGTTGTTTTTGAATGAAGTGAGCAAAATTAAAAACAGACCCACAGGATTCGACCTTAATTTTTCAATGCTGGAGTTAGAATTCTGTCTCATTAAATCTGTTTACTTGATGCACCCTAGAAAAATGATATTTACAGTTTTAGTTTGTGTTCTGTAACTGTTTAACAATAGTTTAATATTTCTTTTATCAAAATTAATGATCTAATGAATTCTCTGCAAACGTTTTAGACAGTGGCCATCACATTGAATTTTGTCTCTACTTGAGCTTGAGGAAATACCATAAATTATACAAAAAAAAAAAAAGAAAAAAAAAAAAGAAAAAAAAAAACACGGCAAAAGTTGTTTAAAATTTGCAACACAGTGCAATACATGATCAACTTTAAGAATATACCAAGCAAGTGCTATTTTTAAACATGACTATTAGGGGTCCAATACCTTAACTCAGACATTAACTCTCCGCATCTGGCTTTTTTCTTTTCAATAACAGTTTGTTTTGATGTACACCGTCTTCTCAGCATGCACTTTTCAGTTCTTAGTTCACTAATATTCGTTTCAAGATTTTTTAACTCTGTTGTTTTTTAAGTCAATATATAAATTGATATTTATATTCTATAAACTTGCAAGTACGGAGTTAAGAGATTCAGATTTATAGCAGATCGACTCAAATGTTTGTGTCTCTGACTTTTTGGTAACAACCTGAATTTTCTCCTTAAAGAATTGTAATAAAAATAGTCAAAGTAAACCTGCTTTAGTTGTGTGATTACACTACACTTCGGTGTTTTTTTTATATTTATATCCGTAAATCCGTAAAGAATTGTTCACCGAGTAATTCATTCCCCACCGCCCCCCACCCCACCTCGAGAAGTGACTGAAGTTTCTTTTTCAGAACGGATATATCTTTTCGTAGTGAGGAATCACTACATTTAAAAAGGTTTACACTTCCAATCAACATAATTTCTATTTTTGAAATAGCATTACAAAGTTGTAATACATTGCCATTGGTCAAAGTTTTAATGTTATCAGCCTGAAGACTAAATGTCAAATTACACAGACTTGTTACTTTTTGATGATGTTCTGCAGCCATATCTAATTATCAAAATGGTACAATTTGGTTGAAAGTATTTCACCCGTACTTATGGCTTGAGTAGCAGCATCAATTTTTTCTTTGTTACTTACCTCAAGCAATGATTTCTGTGTGTGATCAAAATATATCCCAACTCACATATGGCCAAAAATGTTTGTAATAATACATTCATTGCTCAGTTAACTTATACAGAATTTATTTCTTCTCAATTGCTAAGAAAGTCCTACAACTTATGTGAACGCTTTCGAGACTCATTGCAGATGGAACCAACCTCGAAGAGAGAAAAGAGTCTTGCCTAAGGACGCAATAGAACGAACGCCGTGATAGATGTTTTCTGATCATGTCATGTGACCAAAACAAGCTCTTTAGTGTTGTTATAATAAAAAAAATCGATTAACTTTTCAGGCAGGAAATGAGTTTTAATTTAAAATGTTTACAAAAGATGCAATTTGGTCAATTTGGTTTTAAAACCTAATGTAGATCTACTACGAAATATTTGTAATAGGTTGACAATTACGTACGCAAATAATTGTATCATCAACAAGGAATTACTTAGAATTACAATAAAGTAATTATGTGCTGTTCTAAATTACTATACAAAATAAATAGCATCTGTTTCAACCTGTCATATTAATTCACTCTACTGTATAGTTTGTTATATGTAAAACTAAATGTTAAAGACATTAAGGTTAGAAATTTCGATTTTGAGTATACATATTGAACATGTACGGCCAAACTTTGAACAAGATATAATTTTCCTCACACATACTGGAATAAACAATAAAATCATACATCTACGAGTATCCTTACTAGTATGATATTACAGGTTTACTACCGAATATAGTCAATTAAAATATTGTCATTGAAGAAATGTAAGTGTGTAAGTATCTATAGTAAGCGACACTTGCTGTAATTTCAAAAAGATTTTTTTTCTTTTTTTTTGGTTGGGTTTAACGTCGCACCGACACATTTTAGGTCATATGGCGACTTTCCAGCTTTGATGGTGGAGGAAGACCCCAGGTGCCCCTCCGTGCAGTATTTCATCACGAGCGGGCACCTGGGTAGAACCACCGACCTTCCGTAAGCCAGCTGGATTCAAAAAGATTGTGAAAGAAAACTGGTTAAAAATAATTGCCGTAAAAGTCGCTCGTCTGCAGTTTAATTGTAAGATTGAAGACCCTTAAAATATATGCCTAAGCATAATACACTTTAAATACTTTGCACGGACTTCACGGACAAAAAGATCATCAGTTGGTCTCATTTTTACCATATAACTGTAAAATGCCAATTGATAAGAACATTTTAGTGGTAATATTACTGCACGAGAAATCGAACTGCTTCTGAGTATAGGTGGAGGTAGCCGCCAAGCCAGTACAGTTTTTGACATTCTGATGGATAAGGGTATATGAGCCGTGTCATGAGAAAACCAACATAGTGGGTTTGCGTCCAGCATGGATCCAGACCAGCCTGCGCATCCGCGCAATCTGGTCAGGATCCATGCTTTTCGCTTTCAAAGCCTATTGCAATTAAAGAAACATTTAGCGAACAGCATGGATCCTGACCAGACTGCGCGGATGCGCAGGCTGGTCTGGATCCATGCTGGTCGCAAAGCCACTATGTTGGTTTTCTCATGACACGGCTGAATAATGTCTAAGTAACGGAGATGGGTAATCGCGCAATACCGTAGAGGAAGGTCACGGAGCAGGACTATGGAGAAAAAGCGTCTCTAGGTTCTTACGAGGAGAAGAATAGTGAGAATTAATTGAATTGTTGGTCAGTCAATATTAAATTTATCATCCGATGTCCGGGGAATAGTTCTGATTATTGACTGGCTGACCATTTAGTAAGTGTTTAATTGCATGGCATTAGAAAAGATTATTCAAAGATTGACTTGTTAGCCAATCAAGTATGACTGTGTTCATTATAGACTTTGTCCAGATATGGACCGGTAATTTGTATAAAGAGTTATGTAATGTTTATAGGACTCCAAAGAACGTTGACTGGTACATTTTTGCATATAGTTCAACTAAAAATAATGTACGAGAAAAACGCTCATGAAAAAATTTACTAAATCTACGAATATTTCGAAGTATACATTTATGTGTAGCCGGTTTTTTGGGCATCAGTGCAGTTTCATAATGGACAATTATGTTTTCACCTCTTACAATAGCAGAAGAAAAAAAATTAAATCTATATCACAAAGACAAGGTTCTCAGATTTCTTTTTTTTTCTCTTAGAAAACTACAGAAGATGTGTTTAGATTGGCACTTAAGGTTTAGCAGTATATCACAAAACAACTGAATTCTTTGGTAAATGAACAGCATCTTGACAAACAACTTGTCTGTTCAATACATATTTTACTGTTCTGTCCCATAGAGTTGGACACATAAGATGTTCTAAAGGAGTGGTCCTCCTTTAAAATAGAATGCCATATAGAAAGAAATAAACGTAAGCAATTGTCAAGAACGGTGTTTTACCTAGTTATGTTAAGTTTTAACGCTGGTACGTTGTTGCAAATGCATCAAAACGAAGACGTGTAACAGCTTTTTAAAAATGATGAGTTTTTAAAGGCGCTGAACTGTCCAAAAGTGCGACCCCTTCATGCAGTCCCGTTCCGGAATTCATTACACGTATGAGTAAATTGACAATGGTTTTGTAGAATCATGTAAATGTTTTATATGCTGTTAAATTTTCATGTAAAAAAATGCTTTCTTATATCATTTGATGATGTTCAAACTATTTTCTCCGAAACATGAATCTAACTCTTCAAAGAAGTCACTGGGAATATCAATGATAAAAAGTTACGTACAATTTACATAATTATGGAGTAAGCAAATATCGAGACGCTACTTAATAAACATTTCATTGAAATAAAGCGCCACAGATTCATTAATTCAATTACAAAGTAATCTGCATTTACTGTATATATGAAGTAGTGCCAATTCGTGCCCTCACGGTCCGTCTTTGTTGGCACATTGTTATGAAAAACAAACATTTTTGGTCCTTTTATCTGGTTAAACATTGGACAGTGTTAGATTTTCCCATTTTCAAGAGGATGATTAAGTACGTCTTACATCGTGAGCGTGGCGTGTAATTCTTACTCTGATGTTAGTGTTCTGACCTGAGAAGTTTAAATCAAACACATGTGAACATGTAGAGCTAGGCTAAATACGAATATTGGCCCGGGGAACATGTAGAGCTAGGCTAAATACGAACATTGGCCCGGGTACCCTGATCCCTATAATCAATACTTTTGTATAAAAGTAGCACATTCTACCTAAAGAATAAGTTTTCATCATATTGAGCTGAAATCGGCAATAAGTTTTGCTCAACTTCCCGTAAATATGCAACAAAAAGTAGTCTTTGTTCGTTTCGTTACTTCTTTAGAGGGAATAAATATTTCAGAAAAATAAAAAAGCTGAAATATGTTCTAGACTGAAGAGTGAAATTTTGCATGTAATTGTGAGTTTGCGTGTGTGCATGTGTGAGTACGCCGGCAGGTTTCATATAGACAGATTTTTAGCACTTGGCGGAAACACTGGGCAGTACTCTGTAACCCGGATATTTTGCTTGCAATTCATGCTAGGATGGTCCTAGAAGACCAAGCACTCACGCACTTTCAAATATAAGCACAGAAACGGCGAGAAACGCTACCCGTAAAAATCGGCATTTCTCACCAGGTCGGGACCTGTAAGAAATTCGAGTTTTGGGGTGATTTTGGCAACCCGGATATTTTGCTTGCATTTCATGCTAGCATGGTCCTAGAAGACCAAGCACTCACGCACTTTCAAATATAAGCACAGAAACGGGGAGAAACGCTGCCCGTAAAAATCGGCATTTCTCACCAGGTCGGGACCTGTAAGAAATTCGAGTTTTGGGGTGATTTTGGCAACCCGGATATTTTGCTTGCATTTCATGCTAGGATGGTCCTAGACGACCAAGCACTCACGCACTTTCAAATATAAGCACAGAAACGGCGAGAAACGCTACCCGTAAAAATCGGCAGAATATATTGTATTGTATTGTGTTGTTCTGAGAAGGGTTTACAGGTACCGGTTTAATAGATCAAGTGACCATGTGGGTAGTTTTAACTATTCAACATTTTTATATTGACAAACATTCTGACCAAGTTTTTACTGGTACAGACATTAGGCGTCAGGTGTATTCAAAAAGCAACTGTTGATGACAATGTCAGCGCACAATGGGCATTCACAGTTCAGCTCTCCTTCAGTACTTTGTGCTCAGGTACATGCACTTAAACAGCTAAGAGCAAATGTTTGAGGGATTGCATCACAAGTAGCTCCCCCACGCCCTCCCCCAATCAAGCGTACCACACTCTTTGATTCATTGAAACGAAGAAGCCATTGATCTGCCCATGCCCCAAATGAATTTAAATCAGACTGTAAATCTTCACAATCATGTGTACTGTTCACTTCTCTATAAACCTTAGTTTCTACTCAAGGATTGGAAAATTTGAAAATCTAAACTGGTCTGAACACATTTATAATGTAAATTCCTTACCCCACCCACTTTCTTATACAAATGCTGATTATTTGGACAGGAAAAAAAAAAAAAAAAAAAAAAAAAAAACAGAAAAAGTGGCATGCATCAATACGTATTTACCCTTACCAAAATAATGTAGATTGATGTTATCAAATAAATTAATATGTTTTCATCCGACTTTCAAATAAATCCGATTTTTTGTAGGAACACAATTTGGCAAACATTTGAAAAAAAATGGCGTAACTGCATCAAGGGGAAATAACTAAATGCAACTAAATATAACATCATGATATAATATAGGCGATGTGTGCGTAGTATGTATTTATTGTGATTAAAGTCCATTTTAGAACAATATGGGACTGGAATTATAAGCATTTAATGGGACGAGTGCTAGCCAAAAACAAAAACAAAAATATTTTTTGTGCTTCTGAAAATATACGAATCAACTTTTACAGAATGTAGGATTTAATGGGCATCACATTGCTGTTAAGAGCCATTAAGTTTACTCTTAAATGAAATCGTACAGAACCTGAACATTTAATGGCATTAAATCAAATTTAAGGACCATGAATAATCCTGTTTAATTCAAAATATACAGAATTTTACTATTTTTTCAAAGCCATTAACTTTTTTTAGCTACCAAACTAAATTTTTAACAGCATGATTCATGGTCAAAAATGGGTGTTTTAATGTTATTTTAATATGTAACCCATTAATATTGTGAAACATGTTAAATAAAGTGATGCAAGAATTAATGGGGTTAAGTAACGGTTTTACCTATTTTAATGGATATTTTACAGGGTTTTAAACCATGTTTAATGGTATGTGCATCCAGTAGTGAAATTCAATTAGCTAAACACTTCTTTGAAAGAGTATACTTCAGGCTAAGTATCAGAAGCAAGGACATTAAATGATAATATGAAAATAGAAATAGGCAAGCAGAACGCCTCGTTCATCGAAAAAAAGACCCATTTTTGTAATCATATTTATCTACAGCGTAGTGGTAACAGTAGCGGTTTAGATATGCATCCCTTGTAGGCGTTATGTTAATTTTGTCTCCCATTGTTTGATTTATGGTCCCGAGGTGCATGTGACAAAAGTGACCTAATATCAACCAGCCATGCAGGAGCATACCTACAGGCTAAATTTAGCAGCTGTCAAACAGTAGAACATTAAGGCAGATATTGTGTGTTTACCTATATCAGATGTGATGTTTACCCATTGTCTCGAGAATATTCCTAAGTTGGTCTTCAATGTCTCCATCTACCATCATGCCATTGGCAATTCTGTGAGATTACGTATCCTTGTACCACGTGATCGCTCAGCCACACGAAAAACAAATGCTTTTAAACTATTGTGGAAAACAAAGAACGGAAAATCTTTAATCGAACGGAAAACTGCAGTGTCACATTAGGGTTGTCACCTGCTCCTTATGAACGCGAAGCGCAAAGGAACGACGGTACGATGGCGAAGCCCTGTCGTACGATTGCGAAACCCTATGAATAATGAAACTGCCTTTGAATAATAGCTATAAGTTAAAAAGGGTCATAATTTGGTCAAAATGCATGTCAGAGTTACAGAGTGGAACTTAATGCTATCGCCTAGTTTTATAACCCCGAAGACATATGTGAAGTTTCAATTCAATATCTGCATTAGTTTACAGAGAAGACAATTTAGGGAAAGTTTTACCAAAAGCGCAGGAGAACAGCAGGGAAACTTTTATAAACCTATACTCGTAGAAGCAAAAACTTAGAAACATGTGAAAAGAAAGATAGAAAGATGAAGAGTGTAATGGATTTCAGCTTAGATACGAAACCACAATATAGAGGCACGCCAACGAAATGAAACTTCAATAGTAATATTGGCGGTACAGTAAAACCTGTCTTAAGCAGCCAGCCAAGGGAGTGGGAAAAAGTGGCTGCTTACAGCAGGTGGCTGCTTAATGCAGGTAAGTTATAGAACGAATGACCATTTTGGGAAATGAGACACTGGCTGCTTAAGACAGGTTGGCTGCTTAATAGAGGTGACTGCTAAAGCAGATTTTACTATATATATAGGCACAAAAAGGAAAAACAACGTGGAAAAAACAGCAAGATCAATTTAAAAGATTCAGTTAATACATAAAAGTTCTACAGTGTTTTAACTTTTGACATTTTTTTTAAATCAAAGAAGTAAATGTTCTAAAATATCAAGATGTAAAATTCTACAACTTTGCAGTAATACTCAAAGGTGCTGTCAATGATTCTTTGTTTGTTGTTAATAATGTATTTAGAATATATAAGATAGGTTATTCGGTATCAAACAGTTTATTTATAAAAAAAAAAAAATGGCTGAATGAAGTACAAACATTATTTTCAAAGTCTCTTTTTCAAACAAAGCAACACTATCCTATTAACATGTTGCCACATTTAAAGTCAACAAAAAAAATTGAATTTGAAGAATTTGTTTTCTATCATTATATCATATTTATTTGTGCATCGTTGTATTAATTTCAAACTTCCGGATACGTCGGCCAACCACTGAGATGAGACTACCATTTTTATGTTTGGTCCTTTAAACGCAAATTATATGTTTTATTCTGATAATCCTTACTGTTGACGATAGAAGATGCGCTACGTGACGTTTGCTGTGCTACTGAAAGTTTTTTTGAACTATTGTGATACACAAAAACATTTCACTTATTACATTACAAATAAAGGGAGACAGTTATTCTATTTTGTCTGCAAAGATAGTCTGCACAGAAAAGCACTCTTGTATTACAGACAAATCACAGAGATTTATATAAACTATTTCCAGGTAATAAAATGAAACTTCCAGATGTAAGAACACATCAAACTTAATAGTTTTAAATCGGATATTTATTTCATTTTTTCAGAAAATGATAGAGGCGAGCAAAAAAAAAAATGAATATTTAGTTTTGTTTATCGGGCAAACTGGAGCAAGCGTAGTGCAAAAAAATTTTTTTAACAGCAAATGGTAAAATTGTAACAGCTTGAATTAATTTAATTTAAAAGGTCTTAAATACCACAATGCGTAAGATGAAACCTTTATTACGACATTGATATATGAGCCGCGCCATGGGAAAATCAACTTAGTGGCTTTACGACCAGCATGGATCCAGACCAGCCTGCGCATCCGCGCAGTCTGGTCAGGATCCATGCTGTTCGCTTTCGAAGCCTATTGCTATTAGAGAAACCGTTAGCGAACAGCATGGATCCTGACCAGACTGCGCGGATGCGCAGGCTGTTCTGGATCCATGCTGGTCGCAAAGCCACTATGTTGATTTTCCCATGGCGCGGCTCATATGACGTGAGTATGTACTGAATTTTTATACATTAAATGAAATATTGAATAGCTATGAAAATATCAGCATTTACTGTTTTATTTCTTAATTCAGTGTTGTCACTTGATTTTAGAAGAAATATTTAAAACAAAGACCCACTTTATGTATCTATATAGAGTTCAGAGTTCTTGATTGTAATAATAGTGAGTTTTAATATACTTATATTTATATTTATATTATTTCAACTTTGAAAGGGTAAACTAGCAGATAGATTTATCAAGTTATATGATTTTGACATTATTTTCACTCTCCAAGCGTCAAATTGTGATAAATTACAGTAAGAATTATTGATGATATGTGGGATTAAGATAACATGAAACTGTACTCTGAGTCTCATTATTTAATATGTAGCAGCTATCAGTAACAACACCTCATTTATATTATTTATATTTCTTGACCATGTTCTCTTTCCAATCTGCCCCTCGCTGATTGTTGTCTGAACATTATATATATTCTCTCATGCCTTTCTAATTTATTCATATATACCACTATTCTCTACAACAATTATAGCGAATCATTCGAATCATTCTCTATAGGAACAGTCAGCGGTGACATTTTTATAATTGAGCCGTGCCATGAGAAAACCAACATAGTGCGTTTGCGACCAGCATGGATCCAGACCAGTCTGGTCAGGATCAGTGCTGTTCGCTTTCAAAGCCTATTGCAATTAGAGAAACCGTTAGCGAACAGGATGGATCCTGACCAGACTGCGTGGATGCGCAGGCTAGTCTGGATCTATGCTGGTCGCAAACGCACTATGTTGGTTTTCTCATGGCGCGGCTCATTTGGTTTGATAGTGTCTGCTTTAGAAATCAAAATCTTGATTGTCTGCATTCTGTTCTTGCAAATATTCTTCTTAGATTGACAGATGGACACCAGGACCCGCTTGTTCGAAATTTTAACAGGCGATTAAGCTAACGGTCGATTAACCTTTAGGGTTATATTCGACATTTTATTAGACTTAGAAAAACAAATGTACGAGTTACGGATTATGAAGACGAATGAAGTCTTTACAGGGAAATCAAAACATCATGATACTAGTGTTCCCTGTCAAGACTAATATTTTGAATCAAAATTTAACCGCCGGTTGTTTTAACGGTCAGTTTAAGTTTCGAACAACAGGGCCCAGGTTCGCGTCGGACTGTATGCAACATCATATGGGGTTTATGTTTCACATTATTTCACACCATATATGATTTACTAGAGCCTTTAGTCATGTTGAATGCTTTAGCAAAGTAACAGTTATTATAAACTTCTCAAAGTTTTACACTAAATTATGTACTTTACCGGGGAAGTTCAGCTAGAAGCCGTTTTAAGCACTGAACTCCTAGCTCTCAACCTGTAGCTGTCAAATGGAATCAAACACATAATTTCTTGATAACAGATTATAGGCTAAATATAGTAATTAGTTAGACTTGACAGTTTCATGGTAAAAAGCAGACGAGAACCAGCTGAGGCACTATTCATCTGACAATTACTGATGTAGATAATAACTCGGTATATAACAGAATTGATTTTCATTTGCATGGAACGTATTGCTTACATCAGATCATTTTAGATCTGTACACTAAATGAGTCAATTAACTGAAACTTGCACATTATGTTTACTAAAAGGCTTTTGTCAGATTTCCATGTTAATTGAACTTCGTCCAGGGATTAAAATTGCGACTCAAACAAATACAAATATTCTCGAGAATGGTAAGTAGCCGGACTATAGGTAGATTTACTTGGCATATTCACGACGCGAAGCAGACGTCAGCCAGCTGAGTCACAATTTATCTGACAATTACTGTAGTATTTCATAACTGGGTACAAAACAGAAATGTTTTTCTTCCAAACGTTGTCCTGCCATCCATAATTTGCGCATTTGCTGAAAAGGGAATCAGATAAAACAGTCAGGTCATCGATATTAACCCTTATCATGCTGGACACGACTGATTCTGCCTTTGCGACCAGTGCAGATCATGACCAGCCTGCACATCCGTGCAGAACACATTTGGTCTGCCATTTTCCTACGAATATGCCAGGGTGTATAAAGACGGTGAAGCTTGGAAATGAACATTAGTGTCAGTTGGGAGTATTATGAGTGAATTCTTACTCACTTCAACCATCCTTCGATCGGGAACTGAGGTAAATATGTCAGATCCTTGTATTCAAGATGGATCAACAACTTGTAACAAGGAAAGTCGAGGTTTTTATACAGAAATACCAATTATTTCATTCTGTCAATCACCTTTTGTAACATTTAATTGAAACAATAATTTGACTATAAACACTAGCGATAGTAAATAAAATGAAATAATCCATCCGTTCAGTATTTTGGAAAATCCTTCATTCCAGAGGATAATCATTTTATCATGTCTCCACGCATTTATGGGGGCCCTGGGGGCATATAGCGTTGCTGCTGGCCTTCCGTACGTCCATCCGTTCGTCCGTACGCCCCGAAATCTTGTGTGTCCAACTTCTCCCACACTATTAGCCAGATTTGCTTCAAACTTTCACAGATGGACAAGCTTGATGCGCAGATGACCATAAAGGAAATTCTTTTTTCTGTGATTATTTTTACCGCGGTTATGTCCATTTGATAGTTTTTGCTAGTACTATGTATATTGAATATAGAGGAAAATCTTTTGTGTCCAACACTTCCCACACTATTAGCCTGATTTGCTTTAAACTTTCACAGATGAACAAGCTTGATGTGCAGATGTCCATATAGGAAGGATTTGTTTCTGTGGATATTTTTACTGCAGTTATGTCCATTTGATAGTTTTTGCTATATAGAGGATGGCACAGTATGTGAGGGCATCAGCGTCCTATGGACACAATTCTAGTTTAATTTGATTTGCAAATCGGCGAATAAAATTACCTGTGGCCATTTACAGATACGAATGTCAAATATGATAATGACATTTCACATATGATTTCTCAAAGTGCAAAATGGGTATTAAATTAACTGGATGGATTGGCGTTATCTATATACGTTTTCAGTTGCCGATAATGCACCTGTCAATATTTTGCCCGCCCGGGGGAGCGGCGGGCATACACGGGACTTTAGACAGAAGACCATTCCCGACAGGCGGGAATTTGACAAACATTTGATGTACCAACCAGGCTCTAGGGTGGGATTTAGACAAAAAAGGTTGTCCCTAGGGTGGGGATTTAGACAACAAAATTTTTGAAATGTCAAATTCCCCCGGGTCGGCCCGCCGCCCCCCTGGGCGGGCAAAATATTGACAGGTGCATAATGAGGGAGAAGTCTAAATAAGAAAACCTTTTTGTAGCTTGCGGTTTTGGTAACTGCTCTTTTCAGTTTTCGGAAGAAAGTAATCGAAGATATATGTACATATAAAGCTAGGATTAATTCGAAAAATGGCCCGGGTATGAAATTTTACAAGAGTCAATAAACCTCTGTTTACGACATTACCATTGTCTGAGTATATCAGTGTATACTTTAAGCAAAACACCATGACTAATAATATTTGTCTCATTTAACATTTGATAAAAATGCTAACTGTGCCGTTCGTTTAACAAGTTCAACAAAGTAAAGAATATTATGGGGATTTGTTGATGTATTTAAAACAGGTTCAAAGTTAAGCTATACACAATAGTTGAGAAATGTGAAGTTTCAGCCCAATTGATTCATTGGTTTTAAGACTGCCTTGTCAAATATAACAATTATAGCACAAAATGTAATAAAAAATAAGACACCAAAAAATTCTCCTAACAATGAATATTATTCAAGAAACCGCTAGGCACAGAAAAAAAGGATTTGACGAACAAAAGATCAAACCTGTTTTCGAATTTTTCACGCCAAAAATCCAGGTCCCAAAAATCACTCCAAAACTTGAATTTTTCACAGGTCGCGACCAGGAGAGAAATGACGAATTTAACGGCAGGGTTGCTGCCCATTTCGGTGGTTATTTTTCAAAGTAGGTCAGTGCTAGGTCATCTAGGACCATCCTAGCATAAAATATCACCCCTGGTAGGAAAATTCGCCGATTTGGGAGGGTCCTATTCGCGTCAGTTTCACTGCCTGTATCGAAAAGTTAATTGGTGCTTGGGCATCTAGGACCATCCTAGCATCAATTGCATGGCAAAAATCGGGGTCCGAAATTTCGACCCAAAACTGCTATTTTTCCTGACCCCCCTGGTAGGAAAATTCGCCGATTTGGGAGGGTCCTATTCGCGTCAGTTTCACTGCCTATATCGAAAAGTTAATTGGTGCTTGGCCATCTAGGACCATCCTAGCATCAATTGCATGGCAAAAATCGGGGTCCGAAATTTCGACCCAAAACTGCTATTTTTCCTGACCCCCTGGTAGGAAAATTCGCCGATTTGGGAGGGTCCTATTCGCGTCAGTTTCACTGCCTATATCGAAAAGTTAATTGGTGCTTGGGCATCTAGGACCATCCTAGCATCAATTGCATGGCAAAAATCGGGGTCCGAAATTTCGACCCAAAACTGCTATTTTTCCTGACCCCCCTGGTAGGAAAATTCGCCGATTTGGGAGGGTCCTATTCGCGTCAGTTTCACTGCCTGTATCGAAAAGTTAATTGGTGCTTGGGCATCTAGGACCATCCTAGCATCAATTGCATGCCAAAAATCGGGGTCCGAAATTTCGACCCAAAACTGCTATTTTTCCTGACCCCCCTGGTAGGAAAATTGGCCGATTTGGGAGGGTCCTATTCGCGTCAGTTTCACTGCCTGTATCGAAAAGTTAATTGGTGCTTGGGCATCTAGGACCATCCTAGCATCAATTGCGAGTTTTGGGGTGATTTTAGCAACCCGGATATTTTGCTTGCGTTTCATGCTAGGATGGTCCTAGAAGACCAAGCACTCACGCACTTTCAAATATAAGCACAGAAACGGCGAGAAACGCTACCCGTAAAAATCGGCATTTCTCACCAGGTCGGGACCTGTAAGAAATTCGAGTTTTGGGGTGATGTTGGCAACCCGAATATTTTGCTTGCATTTCATGCTAGGATGGTCCTAGAAGACCAAGCACACACGCACTTTCAAATATAAGCACAGAAACGGCGAGAAACGCTACCCGTAAAAATCGTCATTTCTCACCAGGTCGTGACCTGTAAGAAATTCGAGTTTTGGGGTGATTTTGGTTACCCGGATATTCTGCTTGCATTTCATGCTAGGATGGTCCTAGACAACCAAGCACTCACGCACTTCTAAAATAAGCACAGAAACGGCAAGAAACGCTACCCGTAAAAATCGGCATTTCTCACCAGGTCGGGACCTGTAAGAAATTCAAGTTTTGGGGTGATTTTGGCAACCCGGATATTTTGCTTGCATTTCATACTAGGATGGTCCTAGACGGCCAAGCACTCACGCACTTTCAAATATAAGCACAGAAACGGCGAGAAACGCTACCCGTAAAAATCGGCATTTCTCACCAGGTCGGGACCTGTATGAAATTCGAGTTTTGGGTTGATTTTGGCAACCCGGATATTTTGCTTGCATTTCATGCTAGGATGGTCCTAGAAGAGCAAGCAGAGCTTTTTCACTCATTCTGTTACAATTGCAGTGACACTGCAACTTCTGCCCACATTACAATGTACTGAGATCCAAGCAACTGAAAGGGCAAACAAGAGGGCCAATAAGGCCCTAAGTCGCTCACCTGTGTAACCTTAACGGTATAAACATGTGTTACCTAATGTTTACATGGAAACAAATATTCTGACCAATTTTCAGTAAGATTGGACCAACAAAAAAGAAAACATTGCATCTTGAGTGTAAACAAGCATTTTCTTTGATTTGAACTATTAAACAGATAAGAACTTGTCCAAGTCTTCATAATAACAAACATTCTGACCAAAACGTATGAAGATAGAATAAAAATTCACACCCCGCCTCCCCCCTAGGGTTTAAACAAGCTTATTCTTTAATTTGACCTGATGACCTAGTTTTTTGATCCCATATAACCCTGCTAAAATTCATACGATATTTAATGCAGACATTCTGACCAAGATACTTTCACATAAAATGAACAAGAATGTTAACACGCTTTTCCTTTAGTTTGACTGGGTGACCTAGTTTCTGACCATATATAACCCAGTTTCAAACATGGCCTAGGAACCATCAAGACAATCACTCTGACCAGGTTTCTTGAAGATAGAGTCATAAATGGGGTCTCTAGGTTGTTTACAAGCTTTTGATTTTATTTGACCTGATGACCTAATTTTTAAAGCGACATGACATAGTTTCGATTCAAGCAAAGCGACCATCAAGATAATCATTCTGTGCAAGTTTGTGTGTAATCAAAGTATACAAGAAACCTTTATTTGGCTAAAAAGGCCAAAATAGAAAATTTTGTCCATTTTAGGGGCAGTAACTCTAGAACCCATGATTGAATCTAGCCGGTTTTCGAAAGGAACCGAGATCATATTGTGACTTAAGTTGTGTGTAAGTGTAGTTAAAATTAAATAACTTCTATCGTGTTCACAAGGTAAAAAATAAACAACAAAATTTTGGCTCTTTTAGGGGTCAACCAGGGGCCGTTACTTCTGAACCTATGATTGGATCTGACAGATTCATCATGGTTTCCAAGATTTATTGATGTTGAAGATATTTTGCAACTTTGTATCAAATCAAACCATAAATGAAGTCTCTGAAATGAAGTATATGGCTGCAGAAGGCAAAATAGAACATTTTGGACATTTAAGGGGCCATAACTCTGGAACCCATCATGGGATCTGACCAGTTTGCAAAAGGAATCGAGATATTATACCAATACAAGTTGTGTGCAAGTTTTATTAAAGTTGATTACAAAATTTAGTATTTAGTATATACAATGTATATCGCGTTCACAGGCCAATAATAGAAAATTTTGGCCCTTTAAGGGGTCATAACTCTGGAATCTATGATAATATCTAGCCAGTTTTCGAAAGGAACCGAGATGTCATACCTATATAAGCTGTGTGCAAGTTTTATTGAAGTTGATTGCAAAATGTGGTCTCTATCACGTTCACAAGCCAAAAATGGCAAATTTTGCCCCTTTAATATGCCATAACTCTGGAACCCATAATGGGATCTGGCCAGTTTTTGAAAGAAATCGAGATATTATGCCTATACAAGTTGTGTGCAAGATTGATTTAGATCAAATACAAAATGTGGTCTCCATCGTGTTCACGAGGAAATTATGGACGGAAAGTCGACGGACGAAGGGCGATCACAAAAGCTTAGGGCTATATTCATAGTCGTCACTCAAACTCACACTTGACTCAAACTTGGGTAAGTATCACTCAAGTGGACCTCGAGTAGACCTTGCGGGATTGTGAGTTGAGTTCGAAAGTCATATTCATAAATTCCACTCAGTCAACTTTCGGAAGGACAGCTCGAGTAATGGTTTCATTGTGCACAATGGATTTAGAGGATTATAACGGTTTATGTACAGGATATAAGACGAAAACGATCCAATATGTGAAATACTGGACTGTCCGAAGCGCGTTAGCGCTGAGGACTGTCCAGTATTTTACATATTGGATCGTTTGAGGCTTATATCTTACTTAAAACATTGTTTTAATGACATAAGCAATCAAAAAATTACGTATAAACCATTGACGTAAAATATTGTTAAAATTATTCGGGCTTTATTCATTTTACCGCATTTAATAACTGTTACAGTTGCTATATGATTATAAAATACTCCGTAGATCCTCATGACTATTTTACGCACGTTTTTCTTATAATACACGACTGCGTTTTTCTCGGGTTTCTCGCCTTCGTAATATTGGACTTTCGTTAGCCCGGGATTCTCGTGATGCTATTGTGTTTACACATGTACACTGATGTACGTATAGGATAGACAACGAGTGCCGTTGTCTACGGGATATATACAACGAGCAAAGCGAGTCCGAGCAAAGCGAGTTGTATATATCCCGTAGACAACGGCACTCGTTGTCTATCCGACTTAGACCACGTGACATAAAAACTGCAATTATTGAAAATTGTCCCACGCGTTCTATAGAAATTAGGATTAACGTGTTTTTATAAGAGTGATATTATCTTTGTACCGTTAGCGCTTATTTGTCAGTAGGGCATATGAAAGAATGCAGGTTATTTTGTATAAATTCAGTTTTACTCAAATACCGGATTTATTAATATTTGACGTTCATTAATACTTTTGAGTCATTTGCAATCGCAAATGCAAAACAGTTAAATATGGATTTCTTAAAAATACTCAAAATTGAACTGCTGAACAATTCGTTTTTGTGAGGAGTTTGCATGTTGGCGAAAGACGATGACAGATACGTTGATTCAAGAAGATAGCCAGGTTCCGAAACTACAAAAAAGGCTAATAGCAAATCGGAGGTAAACATGTTGGATAAAAAAAATACTGTTGTTTAAGAAATCTGGTATTTTAAGTATGGACTAGTGCTTACTGGAAATATACATCTTATAAAAACAGGAACCAGTGTCGGTGTTAATTAGTAGTGCGTAGAAGCTCGTAGGACTACGAACACGTTTTACTATATCGTGCCTTTCTTGTAAGAATGATGTAGTTCCACTTTCTAACATGGCCCAGTTGTTCGAAACTTTAACAGGCTGTTAGTTTAGCTTAGTTTAGTTTATATTAATTTGTTTTAGCTCGATTGTGATGAAAGCTTCAAGCGTATTGGAACCACTTCCGAGTCCGCTTCCTGGGAAAACCAGTACAAGGGTCATGTGAGAAGTCATGGTCGTGACCCCAATGGGGCTCGAACCCACGACCCCTGCATTAAGCTGTTAAACTAACCGCCGGTTAAAATTCTTTTCAAGATACTTGTCTTGGTGGGTGGGAAACACTAGTATAATGTTTTAATTTTACTGTATTTAATGATGATTTATTGTTTATAATCCTTAACAAGTACATTTATTTTTCTAAGTTTTCTAAACTGTCGAAATATACTAATAAAGTTAATCGACCGTTAGCTCAATCGCTTGTTAAAAGTTTCGAACAACTGGATCTAGTTGTTTGCAAATGTAAGGATCGTGCTGACATGCCTATTTTATAACAAGGGAACATAAAAAATACAACTGTTGGAAACGTTTCAGTGAATGTGTAAATCACGTAATTACCCAGTTGGTTCTACACTACAAATATGGAGTTTCTTGTAATTCAATTTGATTTTTATATGTATAGTTATTCAGTCTTGTATTTCAGTCATGTGAACCCTTTTATTGATATCCAATAACATGGGGTCATTTTTACGATATTAATATTTAGACGTTGTCAACTAAGTTTACCTCCAAGTCAATCTTTTTTTTTTTTTATCCCATTGATAACTGGTGAGAATATTGCAAGGTCATTTAACTCCGGCGTTAGCTAGCCTGCATTGATAGGTGGTAAACTGACACGAAATTCACGCGTTTTTTGCCCAAGTTTCCCCCGATATATATACAACACTACTGTTGTATATGAAATATAGACGGGTACAAGTCTGCTTTGTGATTGGCTATTTACGGATTATCGTGGTCTAAGGATGGAATAGGACAGCTGAAAAAATGAATGCTGCATGTGCACTAAATGAGAAAATGGGTTGTTTGTTTACACGCCTGGCAATATACTGTTGTGATTTATTAGTTCAGTGACAGTTTTTGTTGGGTTGTACATGAATTTGCCCGAAAATCTTCAAATTTAGTGCAAGAAGACTTACAGAACAAACATTTTTAATATATTATCGGATATAGCTACTGGTAAGTCCAAATCATACTAAACTTGTGATATTATTTTCGTTCCTTTTAACTGGTTGATAAACGACGCATAGTGGCGATGCGGAAGCTGAAAACTAAGGAAAACTTGCTTTCAATATGAATTTTATTGATGCACTCGAAGCTACTCTTATTTAAGTTATTATCACAATGGATGTTTAATGTAGTCCCAACTGGAATACTGAAAAATATATTTGATATCATTCACTTTGAATCTATTAGATTTATTTTCACTAAAATCTCAGTATTTTATAAAAATAGCATAAAATGAAATAGAATATACGAGTACAAAATTATTTCGAAAAAACTAAGGTTCGTGCAAGTACATGTGTCCCTTAATTGCAGTTGTTTTTCTTTTCCAATAGGCACAGACTGAACAAATGTGAGCAAATGCTTCACACTGGCTTCAAACACAAGAAATAAAGGCAATTTATTCTACGTAGGGTGCTATAAACGTTGTTTTTTTTTGTTTTTTTTGAAAGGAACATCCTGTTTTTTACAGTTTTTTTTTCAATACGGATGTAATACTCAAATAAACATAGTTAAACTGTAACTGTCAATACCCACAACAAATCTATGAGCTGCACCATGAGAAAACCAACATATTGGTTTTGCGACCAGCCTGCGCAGTCTGGCCAGGATCCATACTGTTCGCTTTCAAAGGCTATTGCAATTAGACAAACTGTTATCGAACAGTATGAATCCTGACCAGACTACGTGGATGCGCAGGCTGGTCTTGATCCATGCTGGTCGCAAACACACTATTTGGTTTTCCCACGGCGCGGCTCATATTATTTTCAGGGGTTTACATGAACATTAACGTGTAAGCATTTGTTTAGTTTTTTCTATGTACAGATGAACGGATAAATTCGGAAAATGTTGAATGTGACATAACAAAATATGAGCTATGTATACGATGATGCATTGCTTCACTTAATTTTCGTAAATCGTAAATTATTATTACTATTATTTTTATGCTTCCCGAAGGGCGAGCACTTTGGTTGACACTTTGTCCGTCTTTCCGTCCGTCCGCCCGTCCGTCCGTTGTATAACTTGAAAAGTATTAACGGCATTTTATTAAAATTTCACATAATCATAGAGCAATCAAAGAGCAGTGTCAAAGAACCATAGCTCTACCTTACCTAGCTGTTGGACTATCTCCCTTTATTGTACAAAATAAGGCTTGTCCGGGGCATTACTTGAAAATTATTAATGACATTTCATTTAAACTTACCAAAATCATAAAGGCCATTGACAGTACGGCCACAAATAACTATCATGATTGGTCTTATAATACTGCTTATTAAACAGAGAGCAATAAATTCTTGCACAATTTTTAAAACTGGAAACGTGAACAATATTGAAGAAATTGTTGCTCTAGGAAGTCGTCGTTTAGGGAGTAAGACTACGTTGACGCATGCAGAATACATGTATGTATAATGCTATTTTTAAAATGTTGCGATTTTGTCCAGATATATTATGCATCTAGATCTATACATAAAATTAAGTTTTGATATTAATTTTCCTTTTTATTATCAATACTGTGTTATTTTATTGGAATGCTTTCAATTGATTACAATATTTCTATATGGAATTACACTACATGTATTGATAAATATTGGACTACGCGAAGACATTGATTCTATATATAAATCGTTTTCCTCGTGCAGTCCAATATTAAATACACAGTACAATATTAAAATAATATTGGACTCCACATGGAAAATACTGTACTAAGTCCCATTGAAAGCAGTCCAATATTAAAAATACAGTACAGCGAGAACAAAGGAGTGACGTCATGACAATGTTTTAAATGACAATAACATCAAAGATATGCAAAAGTGCTGATCATTACTTTTGTAGTTGGAACTTGTCATCTTATTACTCGTCTGTATGTTTATCCGTCCGTTTGTTCTTCTATTTGTTTTATATTACGTCCTTCCGTCCGTTCGTCCGTCCATCAGCCAATCTACTAATCTCCACTAGTAGAATTTAATTAATACTTAGAAATAAAGCGTTTAACTTTCTCTGAAATTGAAATTTATTTAAACAACTGAATTATTAACTCTGCCATTAATTGTTGGTGTTTCCCGAATGCCAGTCCGCGTATTTTTTAAAGTGCAATTATTAAAAACATAATTGAGCCGCACCATGAGAAAACCAAAATAGTGCGTTTGTGACCAGCATGAATCCAGCATGACCTGCGCATCGGCGCACTTTGCTCATGATCCATACTGTTCGCTAATAGTTTCTCTAATTGCAATTGGCGTTGAAAGCGAACAGCATGGATCCTGACCAGACTACAGACGCACTATGTTGGTTTTCTCATGTCGCGGCTCATATCTTTTTGTATAAATAAATGTTTCCGTTGTCATTTAAACAATGATATTTAATAATGATAGGTTCTTCATGACATTTAATTTGACGGATTGTATATATTTCAGTATAAATTAACGGATATCTAGGCTTGTGAAATGTAAATATTTATTACTACGTCGTGTGTTTCTGGGAGTGACTTATGAGCCCCGTTAGGCTAGGTTTCGTAGGTGTATATTTGTATTAAACAGTCTTTTGATTTGTTGGGCCTTTTTGCGTTTTCATCGTTCTCAACAACATGTATTAAAAAAAGAATATAATATATTTTTCCAAAACACCTTGCACAAATATGAACTTCCGCTTTAACATGACACTGTTATCTTACGTTCAAATTCACTCACCTTTATGAATACAAATGGAATCTTTCCTGAGTAAAGACGTGACCGTTAGGCAATTTATTTGAGTGTACTCAGTGAGTGGTGTTGGAGTATTGTCTATGAATACAGCCCATAGCCTGAGACTGTCACGTGACAGGTGTGCTAAAAATCTTACCTTGTGGTATGTTATGTGCATTTTGCTATTTACATTTAAAAGCAGTTTCACCATTTTTTTATAGCATTCTAGATACTTCTTTTTGCATTTAGCTGCGTTTCGATTATGACGCAAAGGTATCTAATAACATATATTGTTATTTTGATACATTAAATATTTTTTGGACCGGTAACTTGATTCAGTATTATATCTTATAAATCTTTTAAAGATTACTAAAATTTCTTTACAGGCGTATCTGAGTCATGAAACTCTCATGAAAGGATATCAAATAATAATAACTTGATATCCACTTCTTGAAATAGTGGTAAAACTTTTGTTGGTATTAACCAGTATGGTATCATCTACCTTCAAGCAAGATGAACATTTACAGTGAAATTAAAGTGCACGTCTACAGATGAAATTATTAATTGAGCCGCGCCATGAGAAAACCAATATAGTCGGTTTGCGACCAGCATGGATCCAGACCAGCCTGCGCGTCCGCGCACTCTGGTCAGGACCCATGCTGTTCGCTTTTAAAGCCTATTGCAATTAGAGAAACTGTTAGCGAACAGCATGGATCCTGACCACACTGCGCGGAAACACAGGCTGATCTGGATCCGTGCTGGTCGCAAAGCCACTATGTTGGTTTTCTCATGGCACGGTTTATTAAATGAATTGCAGTTGTGAAATTTTTACTAAGCTCTAGGACTAGTTGTATCAAAATCTGCATTAAGCAAATTGAAAATCTTGATTCAAGTAAATTTATTATATCCAAGAGTTTCAGATATGCATATGCAAAATAAGTGTTTTATCAATCACTGCACTTACTAATAAATCATTCTCATTAAAGTCATTTTTAAATGAAAATAGGATGAGTAATGAGCAAATCACATTATTTGCTAAATGAATAGAGCGATTTATGAAAACAGTCTCCCGGAACTGAAATCATGATTCATAAAAGATGGACGTCAATGGTCGTGTTTGAAGGTTTGCAGAAAAAAAGTTACAGAAATATCACAAAAATGTGAGCTACGCATTATATGAGGAATATACTGAATTTTATGTTAAACAAAAGTTCGAAAAGGAAACCAATAACTCCAAATTAGGCGCATTCCACCTTAACTGAACGACTAAAACGTCGAGGTCTGATAATTCTTCAAACATGTCCTCGTAAATACCGAAAAAGATATAATGTAAATAATTTGCGCAAATTATTTGTTAGAGTTATTTCGAAGGGAGTGGGTGAAGGTATGTGGTGTTTAAGATAAAAAAAAATAACTACGGTCTTATATTTTCTTCTCGCCTGATCTGTTTTATTGCCTCTTTCGATATTTGACAGAATTAAGCCCAGCTTGCTGTCTTATCTGTCTTATGGACAGCTGTTGCTTTTATATATATTGAGCTTTAATGTGATTTTTAGGTCGTAAGTTATATCAGTTTTCAATTAACGATTAGCAACTTTTACAACATGTTGGTTTTAACACTGTAATTACAAAAACAAAAGAGAGAGAGAGAGAGAAAAATAAATCATTACGATACTATCATATGGGTAAAACTACATAAACATTTTTTTCAGTTTAGATGCTGATATATTTCTTTCTGGTGTATATATTTGGGTGGAAAATTCACCTGCTTATAATATCATAAATATAGACTTATCTGGGTTGTTGCAACAGGATATAAACCATTTTCAAACGCATGGTAAAGTACTATTGACAGGTGATTGTAATGCACGTGTTGGGACAAGGAGAGATTATATAGTATGTGATCAGGTCACGGATTTTATAGACGATGACAGTTATATGCCCGATTTTCAGTGTGAGCGAAAGTCAAATGATACTGTTACTAACTCGCATGGATAAAAAATGATTGATTTATGTAAATCTATGTCACTGCGAATTGCAAAGGGTAGACTGGCAAATAACCTTGCCGGGTCATTTACCAGTTAACAGTCAATAATCAAGTACCATAGATTATTTGCTATTAAATGATCAACACTTTTATTGCATTGATAACTTCAATGTCGAACCATTATGTGAGTGGTCAGATCATTGTGCATTGTCATTTACCATTTTATGTAATAATGTCACACTACCTGAAAAATCGCCTTATGAAAAAACGACTATTAAATGGTCAGATGAAAACAAAGCTGCATTTAGGAGAAATCTAATCGGAATATTGCCGATTTAAAAAAAAATTGTTTATTAATATAATAGAAATAGCGACAGAGAAACCATAAATTGCTGCATTGAATGATTTACAGAGGTAATAAATGATGCTGCAAAGCCACTTTTTTATAAGGTAGCTATTGTCGATCCAGCTAAATCACGGGTTAATGATAAAATTTGCAAAAATAACGACTGCCGTGAAGCTAAATGTGAATATTTGGATGCCCTTACATTGTTTAATAGAATCAAAACAGATGAAAATAGGTTAAATATGCTTAGACAGAAATCGATGTATAAACGTTTAGTCAAAACGAAGAGAAAAAAGTTTGAATATGGTAAAGTGAAAGAATTAGAATTTACGTCGTAGATATAAAAAGGGCGTTTGACTCTGTATATTTAAATGGTTTTTGGCTAAAGTTGTTTAAATTAGGCATTGATGGAAAAGTACTTAGAATTTTTAGAGATATGTATTCACAACTAAAGGTTTGTGTCAAAGGTTGTAGTTCCTATTCTAAGTATTTTGAATGTGCTGTAGGATTAAAATAAAGGGGATGTAATGTCTCCTTTGCTGTTTTCCTTATTTGTTGATGATCTTGAACTATTTTTATAACAAAAGCCTGACAGTGGCTTAAGCTTAGATGATATCACATTTATACTTATGTTGTTTGCAGATGACATGGTCATTTTAGGAGATACTGTGGTCGATGTACAAAATAGTCTAGATCTTTTAAGTACATACTGTAACAAATGGGGACTTGAAGTAAATACTCTAAAGACAAAGATTATGGTTTTTAGAAAGCGGGGCCCGGGTAAAAAATAATGAAAAGTGGCATTACAATAATCAAGAACTGGATATTGTTGATAATTTTAATTACCATGGGATAGTTTTTAATTACATAGGTTCTTTTGTGTTAAATCAAGAAACCTTGGCTGGTAAAGGGCTTAAAGCATTAAATGTTTTATTGATTAATATTAAAGGTTTAAGTTTAAAACCCAGTGTTATATGTTATTTTATGCTTTTGTTGGTTCTACTCTTAATTATGGCTGTGAAATATGGGGGTTTGGAAAATCGAAAGAAATTGAACGTATTCACCTTAAGTTCTGCAAATCTTTACTGAATGGTAAAACATCGTCTAGCAATATAGGTGTATATAGAGAACTAGGGCGATAGCCGTTATATATAAATCGATATGTACAAATAATCAAGTACTGGAGTAAAATTGTTCCATCTTCAAATATTTTATTAGTCAAATTGTATGAATGTTTTCTTGTTAGTAAAATAATAGAAATAATTGAGCTTATCAGGTGAAATGCCTTTTAGACAATTTTGGCTTTTCCTACGTATGGAATAAACCAACCTTGGTAAACTTAGATAAGTTCCATCCAGCCTTTAAAGAACGTGTATTAGATACTTTTAAGCAGAATTGGTGCCAACGTATGAACGCATGTGGAACACTAGATATGTACAAGAATTTTAAAACTAGGTTTGCATTTGAAAAATGTTCAGATTTATTACCGTATAAATACAGGAGTGCTTTAGCTAAGTTAAGACTATCCTCGCATAAATTAGCAATTGAAAGAGGTCGTTACTCTAGAAATAGAACGTTGCATATTTTATCAGAACAGAGATATAGAAGACGAATACCATCTTATCATAGTGTGTCCATTGTATGAGAATATAAGAAAAACATATTTAAAATCATATTATTACAGAAGGCCAAATGTAATGAAATTCATCGAACTTCTCAATAGTGATAAACAAGTTATTATTAGAAACATGCCTAAACTCACTGAAGTTCTTTCCATTCAAAACAAATGAGTTTCTGTGTTCTTAGTCGAATTGAACTACAGCAAACCTATCTTAAGCAGCCATAAAAGGATGACTGCTTAAGAAAGATGGCTGCTTAAGTCATGCTGAAATTAGTTTGTTGGTTAACTACTTAATACAGTTGATCGCTAAAGCAGGATTTACTCTGTACCTCTATTACAGTTTAATAAAGTATATTTTAATCAAATGTGTTTAGGAAGGGTAAGGGCACTAATGACAATATATATTCGTCTTAGATGGTTTAATATAACATTGTCTAAAAGTGAGATGCTTTATTGTGCTTTTATAGATTTAAAAAAAAACCTTTGATTTTATAGTTAGAGATATATTCTTCGGTATAAATTAATCAAGTATGGAGTTAGAGGCAAATAACTAAATGTTATTAGGACTATGTATAATTCAGTAAAATCCAGAGTTAAGCTAATGGATAGTGATGAATTCGATTGTACTTTAGGCGTACGTTAAGGTGAATGTCTATCACTTTTCCTTTTCAGTATGCTTTTAAATGATATTGAAGAGACTCTAATTATAGGTGATGCTGAATGTATAGATTTGGACACGGTAAAACTATGTGTATAACTATACGCCGGCCGATGACATAATCCTGTTTTCTAAAACTGCAGATGGAATCCAAAAGTCTTTAGATATTTTACATAATTATTGCAGCAAATGGAAACTAACTACATGTATATAAAACAACAACAACAAAAAAAAACCAAAAAAAAAAACCAACAACAACAAAGATTGTTCTTTTTAGAATATATTGTAGACTTCAATAAAATATTTTTTTTATTATAACGGTTTGCGTTTGGAAATAGTCAACAAGTTTAAGTTACTAGGGGTTATATTTACTCCTGGTGGAGCATATAATGAAACAGAAAAAATGTTATCTGGTCATGCTCTGAAAGCCATTTTTATGTTGAATAAGTATATGTATAAGTTTACTAAAATACCGTTAATTCATATTTTTGACTTATTTGATAAACTCATTATGGCAATACTTAATTATTCGGCTGAAGGATGGGGTTGAACAAAGGAACTGCTGTTGAGAGAATTCATTTGTTTTTGTTTTTTTTGCAAACGACACCTTGGTATTAAAATTAGCACATAAAACAGTTTTGTGTAATGTTACTTAGGTAGATTACCTTATCTGTTAAAAGACAAATAGATATAGTAAAATATTGGATAAAGATATGCAATACTTCTGATAACAGATATGTTAAGGTTATTCATAAACTATTGAAAAGAGAGTCAGATTTAGGAAAAGCATACTGGGTTTCAAATGTTAAGACACTATTGTCTACTTCTGGGTTTTATTATATATGGCTAAGCCAAGGTTATTGTAATCTAAACCTGTTCTTATATAATTTTGAGCAAAGAATAAAAGACAAATTCACACAGAAATGGAACACAAAATTAGAAGAGTCCTCAAGGGCATTATTTTATCGCAATATTGCTAGTTTTGAGTTCAAATCTTACCAACATATTTTAAATGTTTATAAATACAGAGTTGCTTTAACCTTACTTCGATTATCTTCACATAGGTTAGAAGTGAAAACTGGACGCTAGGAAAGACCTAGCATAATTTTCAATGAACGCAAATGCAATACAATTAATATTATGTAATACTCTTGAAGATGAATATCATTTCGTATGTGAATGTGAACTTTACAAAGATCTTAGAAAACAATACTTTAAACCTTATTTTAGAACTCATCCAAATTTTGTTAAATTCATAGAACTAATAACAAGGGAAAACACAGCATATCTAAAATCGCTAGCTGCTTATGTATACAAAGCATTTGAAAGAAGAATACAACGATTGGATATTTTTACATAATATTAAATATTATTGTCTTTGCCTGTAAATTTTGCATATAACGTTCTGATGCTTACAATACAGTATTTTGTACATGTACGTGTTTCTGTTTGCCATCTGACCTGTATGTCATACTAGTATTTATTGTACATGCTTACATGTTTTTGTAAATGTTCATGGGCCAGAAATGGCGTATTACGGAAATAAAACGTTCAAATATAAGCGTGTAATTATACTCCACACCGCTGACCGAAAGAGGTTTAAATTTCAAATCAGGAATTTTGATTGGAAAATTGTTTCGCTACACTTCGTGGTATAAAAGTAGCTAAATGCATTTCCCATTTCTACAAGACGCTGTCTTCCGGCAATCTTTTGAATTTCACATTTTCCATTAAATCATTTCATTTACAGTATGAGGCTGCTGTCTGTTTCTATTATTCGAACAGAGTTATCAAGTGCTTTTCATTCCTATTTTATTTCACAAATTCAATGACACTGCAACTTATGTCCATATTACCAAGTAATGAGATCCAAACAACTAAAAAGGCATACCTGCTTGGCGGCATTCATTACGTTTTATGCATTTTAAGATCATTTTTTCCAAGTATTGTATATATTGTTTCATTTAGCGTGTTAAGATTACGATGCAATTGTAACTTAATGAGTAACATTTTTGACTGCAAAACTTGATTAAATATTATATTTGGTAAATCGTTTGAAGATTCGTAAAAATTCTTTTCTTTACTTGCGTGTCTGAATCATCATATGATATCTTAATATGTCAACCTGACATCAGTTTATTGTTATAGTAAAATCATTTGTTGAAAATCACTCACTGTACAAATTAAACTTCAGTAAAAATATGAGTGGGTAGTAGGATGGAAGGTAGCCTTCAGTGCTATATTTAGATTTTTGATTTTAAGTACAGCCAAACTTGCTTGAGAGACCACAACCTCAATGACTCAGATAATACTCCTACATTGCATTCATCTGTATGTCACAACTTAGTGAAATGTCATTTCAATGTAATGTTAATTTTCATGGTAAATACTGAATAGTTTTTTTCTTGTTTTATATAATGATATGATTCGAATAGCATTGGTCCACGATACATTACTTATCGTCTGCATATGACGCTTTATAGCAACTATTCTTCAAAATAAGTGAAAATAATAAATGAGCCGTGCCATGAGAAAACCAACATAGTGGGTTTGCGACCAGCATGGATCCAGACCAGCCTGCGCATCCGCGCAGTCTGGTCAGGATCCATGCTGTTCGCTTTTAAAGCCTATAGAATTGGAGAAACTGTTAGGAACAGCATGGATCCTGCCAGACTGCGCGGATGCGCAGGCTGGTCTGGATCCATGCTGGTCGCAAACCCACTGTGTTGGTTTTCTCATGGCGCGGCTCAGATATGAATTGATTTTACTTACATTGGCACCAACGACTTCATCGGTTTATTTTGAATTTTAACCATACTTTGAAATCAGATTAGGTTTGGAAAAAAATGAAATTACAATGTATATAGTAGGAAATTAAACATATATTAGCCTGAAACGTAGGTATGTACACTTTTCTGATGTAGCATGCGATCAACACCCAACCCCCAATCCCCAGGTTCCGTAGATTATTGCTCCGGTTATAAAAGGTAATGGTAAAGGTCTTGTTTATAACAGTGTCACCCCTATTGAAAGGGCCAGCCAATTTGGCTTAGACACCTAAAATGTGCGTACCAAATACCTCCCAACTCCTATCACTATGCCAGGCGCCAGGCGGATAAAAGCCGGTAACCATTCATTTAACTGGCTCGCGGCTCATGAACCATCCTTATGAGTGCCCAAGTACGACATTACGGTGGGAGGGGTTCGAATTTCAGTTCGGAATCCGAATGTTACACAAATGAAAACTGCAATAGAAACAGCTAGCTGTTTGTTGGATTTTAACAGGTTTATTATTATTATATATATAGGGGAGTCAGGGCTTTGAGTAAACAATTCTGAAGCTACTCAAGGGGAGGATGTGTAAAAGGGAATCCTCTTCTGTTAATGTGGGTCTGTTGAATCTCCCTACGGGTAAAGATGACGGTAATAGAAAGAAAAATTGTGGCTTCTTGTAAAAAAGAACTTGCCAGTATGACCTGCACATGACAGGCACATAGCTCAGCATACCAACATATGCACATGCACACCATCATTTTCGACAATATAAGTATAAGAAAAAGAAATTCGATAAATAAAATTTGAAGGCTAAGTGGATGAGGTGTAAGATGAAATGAAGATTCATAGAGACTTTTGTTTTTGCACACATTTAATGTTGAACTGTTATATAGGTATGCAGTACACCCTGTCTTAGTGGTAATCTACAGGTATAAATTAAGCAGCCACGTGCCTTAAATAGCCAATCAAAAAAACCCTTCCCAAACTGACTTTACTATTGTTCTGAATGAAAAGTTCTAAGATATTATTTTCTCATCCTCGGCTGATACTACAATAATGGATTTTTTTTGAGATCCAAGTTTAAACTGGTCTCCGCAGTGTATAACATAATTTGAGACGGACATCGTGGATTTTTTTAAAGACTGCAATAATTAGTACTGCAAAAATATACATTTTCTAGTATGAAAAAATATTTAAATTTTTGCTCGTATAAAGTACTCGTACAATTTTGAAGCAGTGGTAAGTGTAAACGTGGTACAAGAAGTTATCATTAGACTCGACACATCTGACCGAATGAGATTTGCTACTGTTTGTTTAAATTCTAAATTTGAGAAATTTAAGTCTATAATTTTTATCGAAGAATTTGACTGGAAACTCGTTCCACCCGCTTCTTGGAATGAAATTAGCTACATATATCTCCAGATGATATAAGACATTCTTTTCTCTCTGCAATCTTTTGAATTTCCTATCATTTACAACATTAAGGTTTCTGTTTGTTTATTTTATTCGAACGCAGTTATCGAAGGCTTTCACTCTGTTATACAAATGCAATGACATTGCAACTTACATAAACAGGTAATGAGATCCAAGCAACTAAAAAAGGCAAAAGGACTTACTTTGCGGCATGTGCAATTCATAGTTACTTTCTCGTGCATTTTTCTGACAAAAAATCATAAGAAATCATTTGATAGATCAATGAAATACACGTCTACCAGATGGTAGTTATCATACAGCGACATTGACTACACACGAGCTTGTTAAGTGGTAAGTTTGAGTATTACCCTTTCCGAATAATTAAATTGTAGCCATAATCGTAGCATGTGTTGTTCCAAAATCTGACCACTCCGGAAGTGAGGTTTCTTGTATAAATTGGAAGCATGCATTTACTGGTTCATAGGTTTTTAAAAACAAAATACACAAAAACTTTAAAGGTATTTCTCAGCAAAATAACGAAAGCAAACGACTTTGTTTTCGAGCTACGAAGTCGCAAAAACATGAAGTCACAAATAGCGCAATGGGCGGCGTTTGACTATGTGCATTTTCCCGTTTTTTTTCTGACGTTACGCAAGCGTCTTATTGCTTAAACGGCGTATGCTGTTTGCAAATAAATATTAAATCTAATACTTTCTGAAACATACCCAACACAGTGCATCCGCGCAATCTGGTCAAGATCCATGTTGTTCGCTTTCAATGCCTATTGGAATAAGAGAAACTATAAGCGAACAGAATGGATCCTGACCAGACTGTGCGGATGCGCAGGCTGGTCTGGATCCCTGTTGGTTGCAAACGAACTATGTTGGTTTTCTCATGGTGCGGCTCAAATCAGTATATTTCATAGTTGTCTTTATCACGTGAATATATGTAGTAAGTTTCAAGTTACCTACTTAGAAGATTGTATAATTGCAAGACAAGTTACAAATAATGAAGTGCATAGTATGTTATCAAACCTCACACGATTTATATCAGTATTTCCATTTGAGTATATAATGTTCTAATTTGATCTCACACAGTCAGACCAGTGTTATGGCCCTTGACGTAGTTGAAAATATACATCAAAGTTTGTATCGCATGTATCTCATTAAGTGTTTCAATTTTTTATTGCATACATCTTAAAAAATAGAAACATGAATCCATGTATCAATAACATGCAGCATGTTAAGTTGTAACATATTTGGGGTTAAGCGACCGCCAAGTACTGTTGTTATTTTTTTTTCGCTATAGTTCATCTTTTGGAACTACTGCATCTAAACAAACTCAGACAGTTATATAGAAAGATTCATTCTAACACGATCCGATTCATTTTCCTATTAAACGAAGAAGGCCGTAAACAGTGAATTATTATACAACAATTAACTTTTCTGACGTCACAATTATTACACCATAGCATCAAACGACATAGCGGCGCGCTGGAAAAGAAACCGATAGAAAACTGGCAAATATTTAATGAATGCCGGTAAGGATGTACTTAGTCCTTTGTAACGTTTTAGAATCGAAATAATATATCTCATTTAGTGATTTGTTCTTGAATAAAATTATTTGTTTATCGTTCAGATGCGTATCATTATATCACTCGGGCTGCACCCTCGTGATATAATTCCTTCGCATGTGAACTCAAAAAAATGATTTATTCAGCGACAAATCACTTCATGAGATATATATTTTCTAAATCCAGTCAGACTAATGTTTTCGTTTTTGAACATCGGACAAATGGAAATACCCGCTTTTGTTACTTGTTGAGAGAGATGTTGAGCAAGTTAATACCGATAGGGAGTTCGGAAATAAACAGTTTAATTGTCAAAATGTCAGTGTTTAATTACTACCTACAATGCAAAAAAAAAAAAAAAAAAAAAAAAAAAAAAAAAACGATTTTGAAATTCTCATATGTACCCATTGTCATACAGAAAAGACTTGCACATACACAGCCTATATAGTGCTTAACCACCAAGATTATTCCCCTCCCCCTCCCCCACAAAAAAAAAAATGACCTTGTCGCACAACTAAGCCAATTTCAAAGCCGAATTTGCTGACCTTTGACCTACTGACCACAAAATCAATAGAGATTTTTTGCTGGTCATGATCAACCTCTCTATGAAGTTTCATGATCTTCGGCCCAAGTGTTCTAAAGTTATTGTCCGGAAAAAGGTTTAAATGTTCACTCTGACCTTTGACCTTTGGAACTCGAACGCGAAATCAATACAGGTCATCTGCTGGTCGCGTTGTGATCCTAATCTAAAGCGTTCTGAAGTTATTGTCCGAAAACCGTTTAAATGTTCCGGGCCATTGTGACCTTCACCTGTGACCAACTGACCTCAAAATCATTAAGGGCCATCTACTGTCATAACCAACTATCCATATCAATTTCCATGATCCTAGGCCCAAGCGTTCCTAAGTTATCACCCGGAGACCGTTTAACTGCTTCGTGTAATTGTGACCTTGACCTTTGACCTTCTAACCTAAAAGTCAAACTTGAGCAGTATTTTACCATGCTATACATGTATACAAAAAGTTTTGGTCCTAGACCTAAGCGTTCTCAAGTTATCATCCGGAAACTGTTTAACTGATCCGAGTCACTGGCCTTGACCTTAGACTTACTGACCTCAAAGTCAAACTTAATCTGTATTTCATGATGTTACACCTGTGTACTAAAATTTATGATCATAGGCCCAAGCGTTCTCAAGTTATCCTCCGGTCAAAGTTTAATTGTTCAGGGTCACTGTGACCTTGACATTTTGCCTACTGATCCCAAACCCGCACTTAACCTGTATTTTGTGATGTTACACCCATGCACCAAAAATTATTTACATCAGTCAAGCCTTTCATGAGTTATCATCCGGAAACCATGAAAGCCAACGGACCGACAAACCGACCGACAGATCGACAGACAAGCTCACTCCTATATTCCCTCTTCCCCAAACTTCGTTTTGTTGGGGTATAAAAACGTCCGGTGTATCGCTCTCCTGCATTGCTTGATACCATTTTGTTTCCAACAGCTTTAAAGAACGCAATGACGCTACGTTGCGAAGCGTAACGTTTGGCGTTCCGCCAGAAGCCGCTGAATTACACCTTCTTCACCTTAAAACCAGTTTCATCGGAGCATTTTTCCCTGTAGACACATGTACTTTTTGCATTAAGTAGTGTTTAGATTATCATGCAAATGTATTTGATAACGTATACAGTAAACATTTTTTTTGACCGCTAAACTTGATTCAGTATTATTGTGCGTCGGGGCGGGATTTTGCGACAGTCCACTGCATTATTCTTATTCAGTGGCCATCTACCTTACACTATAACAAATGTAGTGTTGAATTTTATCTCAGTCTAACTAAAGTACTTGATTTTCTAAACGAAGCTCTGAGGATGACCTATTCACATTCCCTTCTCTGTATATTTGGATTTCCGATATTGCTATTTTCATTTCCGCAAATCTATTTTTATTTGAACCAATCTGACGACTCGTTTCAACAAGCATTTGGCTGAACCATCAAAATAGCGTTGAATGTCACAGGGTGAGAAGAATGTACAGTAAGTCCGGGGCTCGAACCTGGGACCCATCGCTTATAGGGCAAGTGCTCTACCGACTGCGGTAACCGGCTGTCTGAAACAAATTCTCCCCTTAAGTGACCAAGTCCGTAGCATAAAATATGATAACTCACAAAACACAAGGTGGTCGCCATAAGAAATAGTATTATAAACATGAAAAACCCAGGCTAAATATAGATATTTTAAAACTTCTACTTTCAATTTCAAATGTTGAAAGCAAGGCTCTGATTGGCTAGCGGAAGGCCGTCAGAAAGAGTCTTTCAATAGCACGTCTTTAGCATAGCCAGTCGGCGCATTCTTTTTTATAAATAATGGTGATATATAGGATAAAAACATTTATAGACAGTCCAGGACACCCCCAAAAAATCAAGCACCCATTTACTACATACACATTGATATATAGTAAATGGGTGCTTGATTTATTTATGGGTCACGGACTGTCTGTAATTTTTTTCCCAATATATCACCATTATTGACCGAACAAATGCACCGAATGCCTGTGATCATCATTTCCAAAGCGTAGAGTTATTTGGAGAGACTGAATTTCAGCCATTACAGAATTAAACAATTATATTGCTATTTGCTCGTTTTTCGGCGAACACCGTCTATAAACGAATTCATGACTTATGCCACGTTACGTAAGTTTGCTAATCAGATTACTTGATAACGCATTCAAAACGAAAGATTTATGCAACACTCTGTCTGATTGGACGAGAGTGTCTGTTTTTTCACTCTGCTGATTGTGCAACGCTGAGTGAAATGTCAGACAAAGCGTTTATCCTTACTGGCTCTGTTAACAGTACTACGTTTCGCTCAGTATATTTAGCCAGAATATTGATATATCTAACAATCATAAGTAAGTTTAATTAATAAATATAATAATCAAAGCGCTGAAAGCACAGAAAGATTGAAACATTTCGATTTATAATCTGAAGAAAAACATGTTGTTCTGGTTAGAAGTGAGTATGTAGCCTTCACTTTCACTCCCATAAGTAGTCATGTGGATCTCCTCAGATCTTTTCCTACACAAAAAAGCTAGCAGACGATTTAATAAAAAATAGAATGTAAGTCAAGGTCTTATACCCTTAACAATAAGAACAATGCAGTCCTACGACTTACAGACAAGTCCAGCATCACCCTGATGCTCTAGTTATCAGTACCACTAATTAGGTTAATTGACTACCAATAACAAATGTGGAATGTTTTATTAACATTATAATGGAAAGAATCGCGTGACGTCCATGGCGTCCACGCGCACGTTGCGACAACAAGTTGACGTCAGTTTCGTGGAAAATGATATTGCGCGTCATTTTGATTTGTTTATTGCATTTTCAGAGAAATTATTTTCGTATTTGTCCTGTCTTTTGTTACAGAACGATAATTTTGATATAAATAAATCATTTGATAATGAATATGTAATAAAAAGGTTATAACTTTGTATGTGGATATATGCACGAGTTCTGCAGGGGTGATATTGCGCGACTTTAGGAGCGCAATATTATCCGCGAAAGAACTCGTGCATATATCCACATATGAAGTTTATAACCTATAAAAATAGATTTATTTTGTGATGATCCCAGATTATATGTTAAAAAGAATATACGAAATCACAATGAGACATTATGTAAGAACATGTTAAACAGTTAATAGTGTTTGGTGCAAAAAAATGAGAAATTACATAGTTCTTTTAGAATATGTACGAAAAACTCTTTATTAAGTTTTAGTCGGTGTGTATGATTTTATTTAATTGAAAAGACTTAATACAAGGTGTGTGACCAGTGATACATCTTAGATTCGATGATTTCAAAATCGAGATGAAGGTAGTGGTAAGTATTCCATTACTGTAATATTTCATGTTGTTGATACGTCAGACACTAAATACTTGCAAGAAAAAATATGAGAAACATTAAAACAGGTTGAGACCTGTTAATATATTGTTAGTTTTTTTTTTATGAAAATAAAATCATGAACATTTTATGCGACATTCAATCTTAGTTGGTCAACAATTTTGTAGGAAACAAATAAAACATGTGTAGACCATATCGATACCCATAGAAAAATTGAGTATCAATAATAATTCTGATAAACAAGTATTTCTATAAGGAATAAAATTCTAGTAAGGTTTTCATTTGCGTTATACATTGTGATGTTGCACACAATTTACACATGTATTCAAAGGGAGCGGTGGTATAGCTGATAAGGTGTCGGTCGCTCAATCCAGGGGTCTTGGGGTTGAGCCCCGCTGGGGTCGCGACCATGACTTCTCATATGACACAAGTACTGGTTTTTAGAGGAAGTGGACTTGAGAGTGGTTCCAATAAGCTTTAAAGCTTTCATCACAATCAAGCTAAAACAAATCAGCATAAACTGATTCAAATATGTAGTCTGTCATTTAGATGTCATCAGTGTTCTCTGCAAAATGTTATTTTAAACTGCTATATTTTTGTATGATTAATCATCCTTGGGCATAAACAAGTATTCATAGCTGCTTTGCAATGAATTGTTTGTCATATTTATATTAGAAAAAATACGGTCTCAATATTGCAATGTGAGCACAAAAACATTTATGATATTTAAATTCTAGATTATCCGACAACAAAAATATAAGATTTGTTTAGATATCTGGAAGTTAATACTATATTTTCTATGAATATACTAGTATGTTACGGGAACACAAGAGAATTAGTTGTTTTACTACTTTTTACAATGAAAATATCAATGTATTCAACGTGTACTTAACACTAAATTGTCCACAGAGCCATTGTTACGACAAGAAGTCAACACCGCAAAAGTTTAGCTCCAAGATCATTCTCCAATTAATCAGATCTCCAAGATTATAAATTTGCTCAACTCCCAAGACTATCAATGTTTGCCAGGTTTAAAATTTTGTTTTTTTGTACAATTGCTATATTGTGAGGCTTAATAGGTAAATTAAACGAGAATTATCAGTTGGCTTAGCAGAGTTGGCATATTAAGTGAGGCATAGTGAGGACTGTTTTAGAAAGGTTCAGAATTCGAAAGCTGCACATGTATACCATATAGGATGTACCTCTGCGTCACGGTCATGAAAACTAACGAACAAATCCACAGCTGGCAGCGGGCAACAACTAATAATATATATTCTTGACCTTATCAATACTACTTTTTATGTTCAAAAGTCTATATTAGTGAATGTTGTCTTGACAAATCGTTATGTATTAAATAAATAAGGATACTTATTAAGAATGGCCATTGTGTCGACTTCAACAAAACGAAAACATAATTTTCAGATATATAGCATAATGTTTTGACAAATAAGGATCATTGGTCTTATTCTTAACTATAAGCTAGAGGACATAATTTTAAAAGTATTTCTAAGTATCGAGCAGAATAGAAAAAAATAATTATTTTTCAAAACTCAACACGATATCACATAAAACACCAACTTTCACTATTCTTGGAGCAAGGGTTGTATAATTCTACACATTTCTCCGAAATCAACTTCTAGTTTAGCCGACCTTAGAAATACAAAGGACTGATGTCACAACTTAATCATGACACCAATATATTAAAAGTGTTGCAACCTCACTTCTTTAATTCATGGGCTGCTGCCTTTAAACTCCGCTACCTTGTTAAAAAGTTTAAAAACAGTAAAACAGTAGAAGTCACTTGGGTTCACCAAACTAGAAACTAGACCTATCTACCCCAAAATCCTGTGCTTCGCCTTCCGCACAGTTTTCAGATGAAAAAGAACTTTACACATGAAAATGAATCTATTTTAAAGACTCTGTAGTTTTTATTCTGTTTGATTAACGTTTCGGCCTTATATGGCATTTATGAAATGACAACTTTCGAGTATTTTTTCAATTCAACATCAATTGTAATACAAATCCGGAACTGACGTATTGTTGTTAAACGTCACCGTCAAGTACTGCTAAAATCGAGACACATTTACAATTCACAAGGAACGCCAATAGTTATCTTGTAATAAGTAATGCAGGTCTATTTAATATTACCTATTGACACAAATATGTAATAAAGAAACACATGCATCATTCTCGCATACCAGAGGTCTACCATGGTTCCACGGATGTTCGTTTCGGGATTTTGACGAACCTCTGATGGATGAGAATGCACGATCATTTTTTTAATGTATTTCTTACAATTAGACATTGAAGCAATGAAACAATTTACATAACATAAAAACAGGAAATCTTAAAGAAATATTTTTACTCAATTTTACATTAATCGTGTAAAAGTATCAAAAGATAAAATTAAATATACGAAATAAATAATATGAATCGGTCATTAAAAAAGCTGTACAAAAGAAGGGAAAAAAAGAATACAGGGAAGTAATTCAAAAATATAATCTATTTTCTGACGAAATCAAGCAGTTTCTTACATAGCAAACTCCTACACAGTGATCTCCCTTGCCACTCAAATCGCTCCGTAGGAATCGGGACAGATAGGAAAAATCGCATGTAGCTCTATAGACATGTACGAAAAATAAATCAAATCATATGCTGTTTTATTAATAATGAGTGCATTATGCAATATTAATCTTAAATTACAGAAATCTTTATAATACGTTTTGAACTATTTTTTCGCGGCATATTTTCATGCGCTTCTGTAACATCCGGGGTTTTTCTGAAATGTTTTAAAAGAATACACATTCACTTTTCAACTTAGCCATGATTGATGGGTCAACAACTATAAAAACATATTTTTAATGCGAAATGCCACAATTTTTAACCTTATTGTATTTATATATGTATGGTATTATTAACGGACTGTTGAACAATATTCAGAAAACAGTTTATATCAGTAAAAGTATCTGTCGAATAGCCTGAAAAAACGGGCAAAAACCCTATGGCGGATTAATCTGCCTTTCAGTGAAAACTGTTAGTATGATATTTTTGCAAGCTCTGAAATACGGTAGTTATAGGTTGAAACGGTCTCAACCGCTTCGCGGTTTCAGCCTAAAAACCTGTTCAAATACCAGAGATATCAATTTACAGAGAGAGCTTATATAAATACGGTCTGTATAGGTGTGAGAATGGTTTCCAGACCACTGCTGTAATTATTCGTCGTAGAAAAAAAAACCCGGAAAAAAATGCAACCCTACGAGACCCTTGTGAATACTTAAAAGAGAACCATATAAATTGTTATAAAGTGTCGTGCTTAGTTTGCCTGTTTGCAAAATGTTAGATAGATGATAGAATAACACAAACGAAATGAAGCCTAATAAACTTCTTGTCATTAGAATTCGCCGACCACCTCTTTTAAAGATATTTCCTGTTTTAGATTACCATTATTTGCGTAAGTCAGAGATTAACTCTGCCCCGCCAGGTCGAAATTCGAATAAAACGCACAATATATCTGCTAGATCTTTTGAAGATTACTAAAATTTCTTTACTGTGTCTGAATCATGAAAGGATCATGAAAGGATATCAAATTATGTTTACCTGTCATCCACTTTTTGTGAAACCAGTACGGTCTCATCTACATCTGAGACAGTTAAATAAAACTGCGCGCTTATAATAGAAGTTATTATATGAATGACAATTGTAAAATATTTATTAAGCTGTATGACTAGGAGTTAGGCAAATCTAAAATCCCTATTCAAATTCATTTACATTTATTTTGACCGTATTCCAGAGTTCTAGCCAATCATTAATGTTGACATAAAACAGACTGTCCAATCGGGACTCAGAATAGATCACATGCGTTTTGTTTGTGATACCGCTTGTGAGCACTTGACCTTGGTTTGAATAGAATAACAATAGAGGGGGGAGTTAGATGAAATTGATCAACAAAAACTGGAACCGTGCATTGGCAGACGAGTATTATATAAACAGATGTTTGTAAGCAGTTGAAAACAAAAGTGTTCACAACTCGAAGAAATACTTTAGGAATTTCAGAGAAGCTTGCTGACAGTAAGTTCTTTTTACTATATGTGTACAATAATTTGTTTTACCGGTGCTACATTATTTTGTGATTGTTTTGGTATTTTCATAATATTTACTTAAATACTATATTCATGAATCAGTCTACATTAAAGAATTATGAATGACATTTAATCTGCTATCGCGTTGAACTAATTGTAACATTAGAGTTGTTTTACTGAATATGTGTTTACAAAAGCACTGTTAATTATTTTTTGAGATTTAGAGAATATATAATGTTCATGTACACTTGCTATCATTTTCAACTAGAACCCAAATACTTTTTACTACATCGAAATTCATTAACGAAAGCGGGAATTTCAAAAACAAGTTACATCTTTGATAACACGTTTAAATAATTTCACCCGATGTACAATTATTAGAAAGGTCAAATGTTCACTTTTTTGACGTAACTTGCGTCGAAAAATCACATTTTAGCCTAGCCCTAAATAGATGTGAAGGCGATTAATATAGTTTAGGGGAGTCCATGCAATTCAAAAAGTAATTATTTTTTTTATTTAATATAACAAACTCGCCGAAATATGTACGGTTATCTAAATTTCAAATAGGTACTTGAACTATTCGCCGAAGGAATGCTTACTTTATTAAAAAATCATGCCAAAATCTTTCTTCGAAATTATTGTTTTTGAGCGACATGACTAAGTAGTGTGTAAAAACAGTCCCATAGATAAAAACCCTAAAATTCTCAAATATTTTCTTTTTACTTGTCTTAACCTCCCACCGCTCCCCCAAAAATACAACACACCCTATATATTAATGCATGTTACACACACACATAAACGTAATAAAAAAACAAGAAAAAACAAAAAAAAAAACTTTTTAATAAACATCTTACTGCTCGTTCTCTCCTCCATAGATTTTTTTTGAATTTCTGAAAATATTCCTAAAACGATTTTGATTAAAATAAGATTATAAAATTCCATGACTATCGGGTTGATCAACAGCAAATAATGTTCAAGGCCTAATTACTTGTTCGTGACCGTATAGTTTTGTTGAAGAGAGCAAAAGTAATTTTACTTGAATACAAAGAAATATTTTATCGATAAATTTGTTTAGCTTCACATGTAAAGTGTTTTATTTTTCAGATGAGGCTGACTGTGACAAATACCCTTGTCCTCGTGCTGATTGTTTTTATCCGAACAGAAAGAACTGTAGCGTATTCGTCCGAAGATTGTATAAAGGCTTGTGGATACAGATCTTTTTCAGAACGTGTCTGCCAGTCATGTGTTGACAAACCACCAATGGACTTCAAAATGTGCACCTTTGCCTGCGACAATACTTCTAAAACTTATAAATACACCCAACAAATATGTTACAAATGTGCATCTTCTGTAGAGTTAACACCACAGATGTGTAACCGAGCGTGCGAGAATTTTCAACGCATTCCGTATGGGCAAATATGTGATCGTTGTCAAAAGTTGTAAAAAGAAGCCGGACATGTAGACATGCATGCGGAAATACTATTTCTTTTGATTTCCAGAGAATCTTCAATGCATGCAAAGACTGATAGACTGATGTCGTGTATATATTTGCGTTGTTACCCAGCATCGATTCCACGAACAACGAGATTACTAACAAAAAGAAATTTATGCTTTATTTTTTGTTGTTGTTGTTGTTTATTGTTTGGTTTGAACTTATTTTTTTGTGTGTAAAATGTTTAATTTGCTACAATTAATTGACTTGTCTTGATGCTTGAAGAAAGTTTCAGAGCCGATTGTTAACATACTACAAGTATTTGCTGAACAACCCGTTTCTAACGGGCCATGATATTCAACATATCAGAGGAATCTCGTTGCACTTTGCAACACAATAAATGCTTAGTCGATTGCATGATCAGTGATATTAACAGAATTAGACACATTAAAAGAGAACCAGCCTTTACTTGGAAATCCTGCAAATCAAGGACAAAAACAAGGATTTAGCTAAGCAATTACTTATGTTTTGTAGTGAAACTGGGGCCTGAATGAGATATCTGAAATGAGCTGTAGTCAGGCACTCGCAGCCTATTTGGAAATACATTTAAAGACTTACTTACAAAGTTCATTAAACGTTATTTCTATACTCATACAAGTATGTATAAATTCTTAGAATTGCTACAATCTAGTAATAAATCTACTCTGGTTAATTAAATTTGTGTAAATATATAACTTTAGCTAATACTAGTAACAAGAGAAACGAATTATTGTTTGGAATTTAACACGTGTCTTGGAAATTCATGTGCGTTTGTTTGTGTTAACATTAATTATTAATTATATAACATATACTGCCATTCAGTTGATCACCATGTAGAATACAACCTATACTTCTTGAATTCGTAAATGCAGGTAATTTTTGTGCAGTAATATTTCAATATATAACAATATCGACATCGTTTATATCATGACATCGTTGTAATATTCCTGTAACATCCCAATTTATTTGTTAAAATCAGATCTGTTCATTCTCTGCTTACAAGTCCTTTTGCCTGTCACGTGTATTGCAATATATGTTTAATCTCATGTTGTATGAACAAGATACATGTATTATATACCTTAATAATAATATATATATATATATAATTCTGTTCTGTTTTGTTCTTATAATCTTGTTGGATTGACATCAGAACCAAACAATCAATCAGATGTCATTGAATTGGTGATCAATTAGATCATTTAAATACAGTCAAACCTGTGTTGAAGACCACCTCTGAACAGAGACCATTTGGCTCTAAAGACGGCGTGTTTTTGTTTCCCATTTTAACATTTACAGTGTATTTTAACTTGTGAATAAAGATCACCTCCCAATAAGAACCACATTTTGGCTCTCCCAAGGGTGGTCTGTATAGGCAGGCTTGGCTATATTTCACTGAATAACATTTCAACAGTCACAATAATTGAGCCACGCCATGAGAAAACCAACATAGTGGCTTTGCAGTCTGGTCAGGATCCATGCTGTTCGCTTTCAAAGCCTATATTGCAAATAGAGAAGCCGTTAGCGAACAGCATGGATCCTGACCAGACTGCGCGGATGCGCAGGCTGGTCTGGATCCATGCTGCTCGCAAAGCCACTATGTTGGTTTTCTCATGGTGCGGCTATAATAGTAAATTGTACTGCATAATTCCCGAAAGGCACTGTCTAGAAGTAAAGCGTGTGATTGTTTAAGGGCTAAACGCAAAACAAGAAGCGTGTCATACCCCATTTTTATTACAACGTTCGTAGTTTTTACAGAATACAGCCAGAACATTGTCATGATCATTAATCTTGCAAAAGAGCGAAGAGCAGAGGGCGTATTATAAGATACGTGGACTGATTGGCATTGGCGCAACAGAAATTAAAGCCGACTTGGACAAAGTGTACGGAGACAGTGCGCTGCCATGCCGTACTATTACCGATGGGTATCTCTCTTTAAAGACCAGCACCAAAGATGAGGCCCGTCCTGGGTTCCCTCTGACTGCTTATTTTTTGTGACACTCCGAGATTAAACTATTTCATGGCTAGTATTTTAAACAAAATCATATTTTGTAATATATATAGAATATATATTTCGTGAACCGCGATACCTCATACCCCCAAACTCAACACCTCTTCATCATTCTTAAAGACACTCGAACTCAGCCTCGGGAGAGTTCAAGAATTTGTGTTCCGATGAGAGAAACTCATCTCTCAATATAACATAAGTATTGTTTGGAAGTCAAGCCGGAGGCATTTTTTGCTCGGAGGATAGAACTAAATGGTACTTGAGGGTACATTTAGGCGTTTCGTGTTACCATACGTTACTTGACCTTGAAAACTGGGCATATTTAGTTCTTTCTCTGAATCAGGTGTTTATGACACCATGTAAACATATGCAAACCACCGGTGAAATGTAATGATCATTTGGTAATAGCGTAAAATTCAACAATGCATGAAAGCATGAAAAAAATTACGCTAAAATGTCACTGAAATGTATAGAGCCAAGGACCGTATCAAGTGTTTTTGAGTTAGGTGGTTATTCACATGACACCATTTTTATATCAAATGTACAAAAATATGAGCCGCGCCATGAGAAAACCAACATAGTGGCTTCGCGCGCATCCGCGCAGTCTGGTCAGGATCCATGCTGTTCGCTTTCAAAACCTATTGCAAATACAGAAACTGTTAGCTAACAGCATGAATCCTGACCAGACTGCGCGGATGCGCAGGCTGATCTGGATCCGTGGCTTGTCGCAAAACCACTATTTTGGTTTTCTCATAGCGCGGCTCATTATATATTTTTTTAAATGTCATGATGATAATAATTATAGAGCCGTCCCATGAGAAAAACAACATAGTGCATTTGCGACCAGCACCCACGCAGTCTGGTCAGGATCCATGTTGTTCGCTAACGGTTTCTCTCATTGCAATAGGCTTTGAAACGGTTTATTTAATTGCAATAGGCTTTGACAGCGAATAGCATAGATCCTTACCAGCCTGCGCAGGCTGGTCTGGATCCATGCTGGTCACAAATGCACTAATCTGAAATGCGCACACCAGCCGAAGTCGCATGTTTATGAAAAGAAAATACATTTCTTACTAAAATATTTCGGGTGAAGTTTGCATGTTCTTTAGACAATAATTATAACGTATTTGTGCATTATAACGAATTTGGCACTTTAACGCTAGTAGAAACGACATTAAACCTTAACATGCTAAATTTCTATAATGAACTTGTCCATCTTTCAATTTGGACAGTATCATTAACCGTTAAAAGGGGTACATACCAAACAGATACTGACTGAACGGCGAACAGTACAGTTCATGATCAGACTGCATGGATGCGCAGGCTGATCATGATCTGCACTGGTCGCAAAGGCCAAATCAATCGTGTCTAGCATGATAAGGGTTAGTTGCCACCAACATGTGAACAGGTGATGTCATTGCCATGAATTCAAACCTGGCCGATCTGGACATAAAATGAAAATGAAATTCAACCTGTTTTATTGAGACAGTTTTATTAAATAGCAAGACTACGCTCAAATTATTATCAAATTAACTTAATTGTAAATTTGGTGGCTATATCTATGACATTTCTTTATGTCACGTTAGCAAGCACACGGTTTATGACACATTTCGTTGTGTTGTGCCAACGCAACTCGACGAAATCTGTTGTTGTTTCTTTTTTATGTGTGGTGGGGGGGGGGGGGGGGGGGGTCATGTTCGGCACATATGCTTCAACTGAAACAAAAGCAGTTTTCCTGAATGTTTAGGAAGTGTCCTTTCTGTTTTGAATAAAACCAGATGGAGACAGGACTGACATGTAGTCAAATAAATATGGCTGCAGTGTCTCGTCTTGGTGTGCGTGCCAACGCGACAAAACAAAATGTCGTAAATATGTCACTATAATTCATAGACAGCGCAAAAGAGAGAAAGTTAAAATCGCAAAGGCATGATCAGTCGTGTCCAGCATGGTAAGGGTTAATTATTATGTCAGGCAATGTACATGATTTCCATAAACGAAGCCCGTTCTTAAACTTAAAATGTTGGTTCGTATTAATATCGTTACCTTTAATTGTTGTTGGGCACATGACCTCTGCATAATGCAACTTAATCGTTTTCGAGGTTGGGGAAGCATGCGCAATAGATGTGATACACTTATGTCATTTGAACGAGATTCTGCACCACGATACTGGGTATCTGTCAGGCTGGTACAGATTGTTGTCGCCAAAACAACATTTCAAGGCTGTTGGTGAATAATACCAGTTTTGTTCACTTCAAAAGGACTTTTTGGGTATCGTTTTCATGCCGGAGAGGATAGAAAAATGGCTAGCTTGTAACTTGATACAAATTGTGAAATAAATATCTGTACCTTGACATGCAATAAGCCAGGTTATTATTGTAATAAAGTTGTAGTGTTTACATAACTGCGGTATTTATTTTAGTTGTTTAAAGTTATAATTTTCAAAAGTCCGTCTTTTTGTTTTATGCTTCATATATTGCGAGGTATATATGTTATTTATTAAAATGCGACCTATAACCCCTAAATTATCAAAGATACATACCGGCCTTGTTGCAGTCAGGAGAGTTTGTCATGTAGTTGCATGTTACGCGCAATAATGCAGACGATCTTGGTTAAATGTGATTCTATGGGCTGTGGCATGCTCTCCCGGAAATATGTTCTTTGCAGCAAAAAGGGGATATGTGAGCCACGTTCACATAATGACGTAATAGTAAAATACTAGCCCTTCTCTATAGATATACAGAAAAGCAAAATAATCGCTAAACCATGCATTTTATATTCGACTTTGCAAAATGCTTTTCTGTGTTTGCATAATCCTATTATATGCATGCCTGACACCTAAAAGGTATTGAGGCACTAGGGGCGTAGCCAGCCGCAATTTCATGTTCTGGGACAAATAAGAGAGGTTCGGGACGCCGGGGATATGCTTTGAATTGTAGGACAGTTCCAGTGCATTTTGACGTTTATGTGGAGATATAATCTTCCCCTCCACCTCCCCTTTGAAATAATTAACATAATAAATTATGCATATGAAAATCATATACAGGCCCGGGTCTTTGGGCATAGAAGATACTATGCGACTCGATACTTTATACACAGACACCTGTTCGGCGCACAATACTGTATAAAATAGTGTTCATATATTGTTTATTATTAGTAAAACCGAACACAATCAACATAACACCATGCTGCTTAAATATTGCACTATTCTTCAGCAGTGTTTTAAATGCCGATGGAAATGATGTTCTTCTTAAATAACGAAGACACACTATAAAATATTAATTCTAAAAGCAATGTAAAAGAAAAGAATGTCAGACTACTAGAATTATTTTTTACAAGCAAATCAAGTCTGAATGCCCCGCACTCTCCCCACTTAAGTTATTACAAATTGACATGTCTGTATTATTACAATGCTCAAATGTGTGTGTATTTACTGTATTATACTTAAGGTATTCAGATGTTGCGATATTGATTATATAAATCTGAGATATTTTTTTCATCACTTTATTTCATATTATCATATTATAATTTTTTTTTATCACGAAATACCAGTTCAATGTACAGGCTCCTAAAAGATATTTTTGTATGAATGTTTTGTCTGTTCTGAAATATGCATATAAATTCAGCAGAAATGCAGTAGCGATTCAATCGTGAAATTATCAAACATGTTAACATGATTATTATTTCAGACGGACAAAATTAAGAAAATTTCTTTACAGCCAAATTCGACTAGAATGAAAAGTACTATTCGTACTTTCTCATATTTTCAGTGATTTTCAAGTTAAGTCCTATAAATAGTTAACATAGTACTTGTTTAGGTTTTACGACGTTCAGATAAAAAGTAAAGGAGAAAGAAGTATGTAACAAGATCTTCCAAAAACCTGCTGCATAACAAAGTTACAATGACCATGTTTTGTCTTGTTCCAGTTGTTAACATAGGTCTTCCAAAAAACTACTGCATACTATAGTTACAATAAGTCTGTTTTGTCGTGTTCCAATTGTTAACATACGCAACATTGACATTTGTCCTTCACGTAAAACTTCCCTGTAAAATTTCAAGAAAACAAACCGATTTAGTTTCATCTATGTTATTGTGACATTGGTGTCCTATATTTCAAACTGTTTTAAGACAAGTTGAGCCGCACCATGTGAAAACCTACATAGTGCATTTGCGACCAGCATAACGGTTTCTCTAATTGCAATAGGCTTTGAAAGCTAACATCATGAATCCTGACCAGACTGCGCGGATGCACAGGCTTGTCTGGATCTATGCTTGTGGCAAATGCACTATGTTTTCTCATTGTGCGGCTCAATTTATTTCTTTATGACACCAACATAAGGACTGAAAATTCGATTACACTGATTATATACATCTTGAAAACGTGAATTATCGTGTTTTGTATATGTTTTTGTTTTGTTTTGTTTTGTTTGTTGGTTTAACGGCGCATCGACACAGTTATTGCTTATATGTTGACTTTTCAGCTTTAATGGCTCAGAAAGACCCCAGCTGCTCCTCCATGCAATATTTCATCACGGACGGGCTACTGGCTAGAAACATCGACCTTCCGTAAGCCAGCTGAATGGCTTCCTCATATAAAAATTAACGCCCCGGGTAAGGCTCGAACCCACATCAGTAAGGGGCAAGTAATTTGATATCATCGACATTAACCACTCGGCCACGTAGGCGCCCGGTTCCGTAATTTAACGGGTACCTATCAAAACTATTTTGTTTTTGATTTTATAATGCATAATTATATAATCTATCCGGTTACGACCGAGTCGTGCTTAAATAGCTGAAAATCCTAAACAATATTTAAATTTGTGACAGATGTATCAGTTATTCGTTGTGTTTGCTTCGGTCAAAAACTAGTTTTATAAGAAAAAGAAGAGAATGTCCTCTAAAGACTTATGTCACGAGCTTTCAAACAGATTCGGTTTCAACAAGTTTCTGCAAGTAACAGGTAACGCAAGTTGGGAAACATTTATCAAAATACGCGTTTTCAGACATAAAAAGTGAAAAGGTAAAGACTTGTGAACCCGTTTTACGTTAAGAATTGCGCAATATTCCAGTTTCAATCTATGGATTCAGAACATTTTGAGGGTCTGTATAGTCGTTGCGTTTTCCGCATGGCCGAGCATATTTCTCACCAAGGGCTTGTCAGATTATTCGTTGTAGAATTATGACCATTAGATTTTTTTAGCTTACTTGATCACAGTATCCTTAAGGTGAACTATTGTAATACATTAATACAATAATTATGACAAATATCTATAAGACATGGAATATTATAATCTGCCAAAATGTCAACAACAATTCATCAGACGTCGAAAAAACACTTGCAATAATTTATGACTGTATTTGACTGTAGATGACTACACCAGTAAATAACTGTAATTAACATTGCCAATTTGAAGTGATATATGTAGTGTACATGCACATGTTCGTAAAGGAACTTTAAATGAATTGGATGGTGATAGGGCTACTGATACAACCATTAGAAGCACAATGGTACATAGTGTGAAAACGGTCACAGTCCCCTAGGATTGTTTTTAAGCTTGCCTTTCCGTGTCATAAACAGAAATTAGTATAAGATAAAAGTCCGCTGTTTTACACACTTTTAATTATACAATGTGAAACGGGAAGTATCATAGGATTGATTAAACGTGCGGCCTCCCAGCAGTAGTATCTTGCCTCTGTGCTCTTGTAAATGCAAAAACCGTTTCAAGGTTAGAGAAGAACGTAGAAGAAATTCTAGTATCCTTTAACAATTGTACCATTTGAACGATTTTCTGCATTATCATTCGCTCAGTGCATGTTGCTGTCTAGACAGTGTCCTCAAAGTAGACTTTCCACGTATAACAATTTTTAAATGTTTTGCTCAAGATCAAAGAGATTCAGTGGTAAATAGGCCGGCAGCAAAACATATAACAAAGACGTCTGGTTAACACAAGTTATAGAAATATATACCGAAATAGCGAATCATAGAATAAACCAGGTTAATAGATGTGTTTTAAAACCATTACAAGATAAAAGATACAAATTTTATTTAAAGTCGGTGTTAATAGTTTAAAAAGAAAAACAGTCTTAGAATAACAGTGCAAATACGTTTTCTATTTTAAGAGAAGTTTGACATGCATTTGATTTTTTCAAAGTATTTAATTTTATGCATTCTTATTCAATTATATATGCTTTTTACGTAAATTATGAATTCAGGGAATCTGAATAACTTCTTCTGAACATGCGCTACTCTTTACCTCTTTGTCATAAAAAGATTTTCTTTGTCATAAAAAGATTTATGATAGATAACCTACAGATATATTTCTGTTGTTTTCTACTGGGGGAAAAAGAACTTTGTCACATCGGCTTTATGCACGATTATATTCATGTTGTTGCATGTTAATTGCAGTAATGCAGGCTTAATGTCATAAATGGTTAAACCCTTTGATTTGAAACGGATCTGAGCATGCAAGCCGATATATGTGAACTACGTTCGGGTAAAGACATAAAAGTGCAATATTCTTTGCAGATCTTAAAAAAATTGTGACGGCCGCTTAAGTATGGCCTTACGTTTAAAAACCAATCTCCTACGATTGTGTCAGGGAGTCGACACTTTGTCTCAGTAGTTAGAGCATTGGACTTCCATCCGTGCGACCCGGGTTCGAATCCCGCCTCAGGCACTCGGGATTTTACTGTTAAGCCCATTAGTCGTAAGATGGGGGCAAGTCCGGGAAATGGACTTATCAAATGCCAAAAATGGCACTTTCTATGCCAAAATGACGTCCACGTCATCATAATATGATGACTTTTTTGAAGAGAATAGTGTTATGGTCGCTTACGTATAGCCTCAAGTTTAAAACCAATCTCTGACAACTGCGTCAGGAGTTGACTCTATGGCTCAGTGGTCAGAGTATTGGACTTCAACCCGTGCGACCCAAGTTCGAATCCCGCACTTGGGATTTTTCTTAATTAAAATTCTATCCTCTTCAATTTCTGTTACGCTCTCAAGTCGTAAGTTGGGGGCTCGTCCGGGATATGGACTTAATCTAGTGTTTCTGTTGTTTCTATGTCATTCACGTCATCATCAATGATGACTCCTTTGAAGAGGGGAAAGTGTTACGGTCGCTTACGTATAGCCTCACGTTTAAAACCAATTTCTGACAACTGCGGTAGGGAGTCGACGCATTGCCTGAGTGGTTAGAGCATTGGACTTCTTCCCGTGCGACCCGAGTTCGAATCCCACCAGAGGCAGTTGGGATTTTTCTGTTACGCTTTTAGGTAGTAAGAAAATAAATCTGCATGTTTTACCTTTTATTAATACCGTGTATTGTATATTTGACTTAATAAAGTTGCGTGGTTTTCTAGGAACAAGTTCGTTATTTGATAAGTTTAAATACTTTTTATTGAGTTTCTCGTTCTGAAAATAGGCACAGAATTAGGTGTCCAGAATGGCTGAAAAGGTCAATAATCCATCAAAACTAAAATACTTTGTTTGATGTACAAATTTTGTCTGGATTTTTTAATCGAATTACAACCAACTTTTACAACAATGAGGCAGTGATAATTTCACAAATGTTCAACACTTTTAAAGTTTAAAGCAATTTAATATTGAGCTTAATTGTGTCTTTAATTTTTAAAAATGGTACGCATGTGGCATACACTTTTTCTACAAAAAAAGCCAGGATGACATATTTCGGGGAACACTTGTATAAGTTACAATAAGATTATAGCTTCTTCTATTTTGTAACCTTCACATGCTGTACAGTGAATTATCGAAATAATTGTGACAGAGCATGAGATTTTGGGTCCAAATGCAATTTTGGTCAAAAATGGGGTTTTGGGCTAATCTGACAGACTGACCCGTTCTGAGTAAAAATCTTCAATTAGACAACAAAAATCAGTCGTTGTCATGGAGATATTACCACTTTTCGGACACCATGTTTTTGTCTAACTGTATCAAAATTGAGGCAGTATATCTTAATAATGACACCATATTTAAATAATATCAAAATAAAATACATGATAAAATAACAAAAGCAACATGCAATTAATGGAATATATTTCTTTTTGTCTCTTTCTTTCATGTAGTATAAAAATATTTATGTTCTAAAAATCGTTTCTATAGCAACACTGTTGTTTAACCTCTTTTTTAACAGTCTCTTGATGAATCTAGCAATAAATTACATAGAATGTGAAATAAATACGCATTTAACTTTTTCTAGTGTGCAAACAGTTTACAGACAACTGTTTTATGACATTCTTTTGAATAAGATACAGAATTTATTTGATATCAGATTAGACAACATCCCAAAAACTAGGACATTAATCTTATTATTATAGACACCTTATCTATTAAACAGTAAGAAAGAAAATCAGGCAAGAAGATATAATTATTAGACTGTTATTATCAACTGTGAGTTTGCTAAAATTTCAAAAGACTTAGATACTGATCAGTGAATCATTACCATGGCAACGATGTGGTATTTTCTTACAAAAATACTAACATTACCATGGCAACAATGTGGTATTTTCTTACAAAAATACTAACATTTTTGGCAATTTCTTTGTAATAAGTTGTAATAAGTTGAATATTGGAAGTGTTTTTCCATATATTTACATCAAAAGCTGTCTGTTTTCTTATTTAAAAGTAAGAGAGTAGACATCATTCCATGAAAATTAATGTAATATTGTTTGAGAAATACATAATTTTCAGATACACCTCTCTCAGTTACAACTATTGCCATTTTAAGGCAGGCTTGTGTAATAACATAGTGCTTTGTTGATACAATTATTACATATGAAAATACTAATTATATTCACTAACATAATACAGCTTAACATATATAACATATAAACAAGAAAGATGTTGTTTACATATGATGATATCCAAAATAATTTAAAAGTTAAATTAATGTTACCATGGCAGCAGTGCACTATTTTCTTAAAATAGTATTTTTTTGTAAATTTTCCAGAAATAATCAGAACATTCATTTACCATCTGTTCAGAATACATTTGTTTTACACCACAAATGGTCAATTATGATCATTTATAAAAAACAAACACCATTTTATGTAATATAACATGTCTTTGAGAACTACATATTTTCCTGATATGCCTACTTGCATTACAGCTCTGCCATTTTATGGCAGATTTGTGTTATAACATGTTTTGTTGATGGTTACACATAAAAGATATTTTCTTGCAGAACATAGTCTGATTAGCAGAATATAAACAAGACACATGCTGTTTACATAATCAAACAAATCTAAATTTAATTCAAATTTGTGTTACCATGGCAACTCACAATGTTTTGCAAAAAAATTAGCTATTTCTGCAAAGGTCATGTCATGTAAAAATATCTTTTAACACAATTATAACCATGGATTAACATGATTAATTCTTGAAATAAAATATATTATATTTAGCCAGTAACAAATATTTTCTGCTATATTGGTAGTTTTCTGCCATTTCTGGAAAAATCCTTCCTACACTCACACTGGCAAGCCAAGGCAGTTTTTATTGTAAAAAAGTTTCCTCCAAAGGTTGTGCTTTAATGTCACACATGTTGTAGCTTTGAAACAACTAGGATTCATTCAACAGACATGTCTTAGTATTTCATGCATGCAGTTTTGGAAAATTTATAAGTTAAATTCTGTATTGTTAGAACAATTAGGATAGTGCTTCTCAAACAACTTCACAGCTGACATGACATCAAAACACTACTTTTACCCAATATTTCTCACAGTTGACTAAGTTTTACTTTTTCTTGAAACACATTTGTAATTTGAACTAGAATTTTTAACTTTTTCAGGTCATGAGGGCAGGAAACATGACCTTATTTGTGCAATATGGAGTTATTTGCTCATATCAGTATCTGTGACATGCATTCTATTCCACAGGCATGATTTCAGCTGGATGATCAGTAGAACATATTAATTCCTTGTTTCATTCCCATATACATATTGATAGTTCTTTCCTCACTGCAAAAGAAAAATTCATCAACATTAGAACTTCATTTTAATAAGATTAGTATAAGGTTACAGAATATAAGACTGTAAAGCATCTTTTTAAGCTTAAGAGAGTCTTTTTGTTAAAAGCTGAATGAAAGCAGATTGATAAGTATAAACTCATCCAAGAATCTTACAGTATTCATGTACAAAAAGTTTTTTTCAAGAATACATAAGCTAGTTAAGATTCCTTCAGACTAGACATACAATTCATGCAATCAAACTTAATGTAAACACAAATACTGTAAAAATAATTTTGAAAATATGAAAAAATACATACATGGTATATTCAATTATTGTATGTCATTACTTATTCACTTCTTAATATATTATATATTTGTTGAATTGGTCTATAATCAAAATCATTTCTCTTAAAATGTTATGAATGAAATAGATCATTTATGTTTATGCTACTTTAATGTCTTTATCTTTCTTAGAATAGCAGTATAGTAACTGTAAAAATGTATGAAGAAATTTACAAACCCCCATAAAATCCAGCTTGTTGTGTATAGACCTTCCTGGAAAATCATTTCACTGTTTAAGGTCATTGCAAACAATCCTCAGTGGTTGATCTGTAAAATGAAAAAAATACTCAAAAAGGCTGAAATGCAAGATAAAAATGCCCTGGGCAGTTAGCTCAGTACATATTTAGCTAGAAGACTTCTATAAAAAGAGTAATATGTTTGAATTTCTGGCAAGGCTTTCAAAACAAAATGTATCTAAAGTTTATTTATTTTACTAAGTGGTTTTTAGTCACTTGTCAAGAACAGTACAAAATGGTGAGGAATCCAGAAATAATGGCCAGGTCAACAGTATGCAAATTTAACATGAAAAGCTTTGGACAAAACTGTCTCTTTCCAAGTAAAAACAATATCTACCATGCCTTGTAGAAGTTTTATGTATGGACTGATTTGACATACATGTAAGAAATTAGTGGTTGAAGCTGACAATAGATGTGTTTCAGTTATATCTAATCAGTCACTTTCATGGCATGGCTGTATTTATAAAATGATCAGGGCTTTAACTTTAATATGTAACTAAACATTATGACTGGCTGTTGTAATTTTGTCTGGCACCAGAGTCACAAGGTCTTCATAATTGTCTTGCATACTGATTCTACTGAATACTTCTTGTAATTGTCTTGCATACAGATTCTACTGAATAAGAGTCAAAACCGATTAAAAAAAAGTTAAATTCATGGCAAATTTAGTAAATAAAATATAGTCTACAATATATTGACACTTGTAAATAAAATGTGAACTGCGCTAAATCTACCGCGAATCTGTCATTAGTGTCAAATCCGGGCTATTTTTGGAAAAGACATTGAAAACAGAATCAATCATTTCAATACTGCGCTTAAAATCGCAGAGGAAAAGAGTATACCCAGTAGAAGCATACACAAGAAACGAAAAAACTTTAAATGTTATGACAAAACTGTAAAAGATGCTTCAAAAAACAGCAAAAGAGCATGGTGGGAATGGAAGAAAGATGGCTGTCCGAAGAACCCAGAGAATAAAAAACGTAATGCAATGATAACAGCAAGAAGGCTGCTAAGGAAGGCACAACGACAAGTATTTAACAAGCAAAAACTTAAGAAATTAGAAAAAATCATGAATTCCAAAGGGGATGATAAAACATTCTATAAACTGATAAAAGAGCAGAGAGTAACCTCTGCAGTGCAAACTGAAATTTTAACTATTGACGGACAAACTGTCGATGATCCTGAGAAAATTACTGAAGCATGGGCAGACTATTTTCAGAATCTTACTTCACCCTTCACAGATGAAAACTTCAATGAAGAATATAAAAATAAAATCAGTGAGGAAATAAAGTTAATTCAACAAATCTGTGAAAACAGTCAAAATGACATGACCCCGGTAACTTATCAAGAAATAAAAAGTGCCATAACCAAGCTTAACAACAACAAAGCCCCTGATATCTTTGGAATCACTGCAGAACATTTAAAATTTGGGGAGGATGCAGTAATTCAGACTCTACAACAAATAATAAATAAAATCATTGAAACTAAACAGATCCCAAGTATTCTTAAAGTAGGTGTCCTTACTCCAGTTTTCAAGAAGGGAAAACTTGATGACCCTGCAAACTACAGAGGAATTTCTGTCACACCGGTAGCTTTGAAAGTCCTTGAACAAATACTAGCGGACAGGCATGACCAAATCTTAAGTAAAACTCAATCCAAGTTACAGTATGGATTCACAAAAGGAAAATCCAGTCTGATATCAGCGCTTCTCGTAACGGAATGTCAACTTGAAACGAAGGCAAATAAAGACATGATGCTCTTAACCACTCTCGACACACAGAAAGCGTTTGACGTCGTATCTCATGAAATTTTATTGCATAAACTTTATTTTGACGGAATTCAAGGTGCTGACTGGCTTTTACTTAAAGATTTGTATACAGATATGACCTCAATTGTCAAATGGAACAGTCACCTCTCACATAGGTTTCCCCTGCTTCAGGGAGTGAGACAAGGAGGAGTTCTTTCTGCAGGACACTATAAGAGATACAACAATCCTCTACTCAAACAATTAGAAAATAACTTTGATGGTGTGCGTATTGGCATAACGAAAATTCCACACGCTACATGTGCAGATGATTTAGCACTATTATCTAATAATGACATTGAATTAGGTAATATGGTTAAAAATGTTGAAGAATACAGCAACAAGAATAGATATAAGATCAACCCAATGAAAAGCTCGGTCATTCAGTATAACTCTAAACAAAATATAGTAAAACCTGTATTACAAGGAAAAGAAATTGAGATCACTGACAAAACTATACATCTGGGTGTGGCTAGGAAAAAAGATGGCAAAGCTAACATCCAAGAGAAAATTGATTCAGGAAGAAGGACAGTTTATTCTCTATTAGGTGCTGGATGCCATGGAAAGAATGGCGTATCCCAGAAAGTTAAAGCTCATCTATGGACTACGTATGTTGTTCCTAGATTCACATATGGATTAGAGACTTTACCTCTTACAAAAACAGATGTAAATTTACTGGAAAAATTTGAAATCAAAATACTAAAGCAAATACAACATATTCCAGAAAGAACAGCAAATATTGTAACCACTGCCCTACTGGGTATTGCACCAGCAAAGAACATCTTGGACAAGAACTTGCTTAATCTTGTATACTCCATCCTGGCAACTCCAGATACTATAGAGTACAACATAGCAATGAGACAGCTCGCTGTTAAACATATTGAATCAAGCAGCATCTTTTCAAAAGCTAGAAAACTTCTAATTTACTACAAACTTCCGACAATCTATGACATCATCCAGTCCACACCCAATAAAGCAACTTGGAAAGCTATGCTAATAAAAGCCATAAACAACAAGGTAGAAGAAGAATGGAGGAATGGTGTTAGTGAGAAGACCTCTTTGAAATACATTAATCCATTAACTTTAAAAGTTGGAAAACCACACCCTGTGTACTCTACTGTCAGACCAAATATATTTGATGTACAAAAAGCAGAACTGAAGGCGAGACTTTTAACAGGAACATACATACTACAGAGTAATAGGTCAAGATTTAATCAGTATCAAGTAGACCCAACATGTCCTTTATGTATGAAACAACCAGAAACCAGAGAACATTTTATTGCCCAATGTGAAAAATTTAACTTGCCCCGTGAACAGTTTGTTGTAAAGATAACCTCAATCCTTAAGATTTCAGTGGAACACATTTTGAAATTGACTTCTGGACAGTTCACACAATTAGTGTTAGATCCCACTCACTTAGATACAATGTTAAACATTGAAATCACAGAACTCATGCTTGAATACTTAGAAATATACTCTAGGAAATATCTACATGAGATACATATAATAAGACTAAGGACACTACAAACTACGCAGTAGATAGGTAAAAGTATTCAGGTTAATCAGAAATCAGACTTTATAATTAACAGTGAAAATGGGGAAGCACATGTCTGTAACTACTCATCAGACTTATTCAAACAATGCTCTGATAAGCTGAAACTGTGATTTTACTTATTAGGAACTACATAAAAAAAAAATATATATATTATCATGCAACTCAGACAACATAATATTAAATAATTAGAAAATATTTAATTTTAAAAGAAAAAAAATATATATTATCATGCAACTCAGACAACATAATATTAAATAATTAGAAAATATTTAATTTTAAAAGAAAAAGATGCAGTGAATAGGGCTTAAAATATTACCAAAGTAATAATGAGTATTTTACGATAAGAAAGTTTTTTCAAGGAAAAAGAGTGGAGTTATTTTAAATTTTGTATGTGCTAATAGCTACAAAATTTTATTAAGTGTGAAGGGGGTAGTGATTCATATTCATGGTGTTGGATTATATTCAAGTGGATTATATTATTCGTGGTGGATCACCAACAGTAATATCATCATTTATACCAACGTAGTTTGGGCGCATCGTTAAAGTCAACGGTGGAAATCTCATAACAGAACAGAACAGAACAGATAGCGGACAAAACTGTCGATATGAACTCAAATAATAGGGGATTTATCACCGGCGCGAAGCGCCGGGGATGAAAATCCCCGAGACGGTAACGTCCGTATATAGATATTCGTCTTTGCTGTTTGCATATACTGAGGCAATTTTTTCGATGTTTTCCGGTTCCGGTTTATGTAAAATCCGCTGACTGGTTGTCTTTATGAACATCCGAGCACCCCGAATCAGTCATAGAAACTCGTAAACCGCGCTAACATGATTATTTTACTTCTTTTTCGTAATGAAAACTGTACATGCAACTGAAAAACACTTTTAAAACAGTAAGGAAGTGTAAAGACCGTCAAGTTTCTGCGTGGAGTGCAAACAAACAAAACAAAATTCTAAAAGCTAGTGCGAGAACGCTGAATGACGTCCGTAAATTTTGCAAAGTATGATATTCGCTGTAAGAGGTATGATGACACTAAATGTAAACTACAGTTTAGAGCAAAGTTTCACTTTCTTGAGCGTTGAATATTTCTTTCTAAGCGGATATATAAAAGATAAATCCCCAATGCTAGGCGGTGCCTTAATTCATATTATTTTTAACACTACATATCGCTTAAATACTTACTTACCTTGAGATTCGCTAACTGCCATTCTTTATACAATCGAAATAAATCATCCAATAATTGTTTTTGGTAGTTTCATTTTCTCCGCGACCTTCCATGTTTACAAATGGCGTGTCGATTCAAAGGGCGATAAATTATCAATCATTTGAAATTTTTAAAGAAACGGAATTGCAAAACACGGAAAGGTTTATAAATGTCACTTCATTTTTTTCTTGTGGCAAGGTAGAGTATTATTGAAAACAAGAAATGCATTAATTGCCGCGAACACGTGGTAACGTCCACCATTTTTTTTTGTGACGTAACTTTAATCGATGTTTTCTCAAATGACGTAACGCCGAATTTGGACCCAAAATGTCATGGTGCGTCACATTATTATACAACATATTTACCAACAATCTACCTGTCCAATACTCGTTTTACTAACTGGGATATTTGTGACATATCAGGGATGGACAATTATATGTAATTCTTGTTTAGATTATCATTCATGCTAGTAAGAGTTGTCTTTCTTGGGCCAAAGTTTTCATTAAAACACCTTGATAATTTTTCACGAGGACACCATTGGAAATAAGTAGAAATACTTGATGGGATTATCCTGTGATATATATGTCACATTTTCTTTTTATATTTATTTATATGAGTTAGTTTATTTTTCTTTTAAATCAATTTGAGATATAACATATAGCTATTTCTGTGGTACAAGTGAACGTTTGTTTGTAATAGGCTTTGTTCATAATGTGATATTTGTAATATACTGGGCGTCACTGAAAAGTTACCACTCATATATACCTCATTATTTTTTGTACATTATTGATGTCTCCTTTTTATGGCCTGTGCGCGGTATATCACTCACAGACCCTGTCTGATTATGTCTCCTTGCCAGTTTCATGATTGTCAGGTAAGAACAACCCATACGACGTTAAGTCCGGCGTCAACCATGCCAACTACAAGACCTGTCTTACTTCTACTGTTTACACGAAATTTTTTACAACGAAAACTCGCATGTGCCTGTTGTGGGATTTGAACCCGGGTCGCTCGGTGCGAGTCGAATGCTCGAACCACTGAGCCATAGAGTCGGCACACTTACACAATAATCAAAAATTAAATTTTAACTTACAGGCTGTACGTAAGCGACTTTAAACGAAATACTGTTTATTCAGATCGTTGCCATGTCACAGAGAATAAAGGCCTCTTAATTAGTAATACTCGTTACTTTCATTGCCAAGAAGACAGAAGGGTTTTCATATCTTCTCGAAGGTGTGCGCGAAGTTTTTAAGCACATTTCGATGTGTCGTCCCTGTGTGCCTGATCAGGGTATATCACCCAGGTCGGATTATTTTGCCCTGATCGGGGAATTACAAGAACAACAGAAAGAACACAAAAATTTCAGTATCTCTAGAAAAGATACTAACATTTATATTTTACATAGTTTATATCATTGATTTAGTTGACTTAAAAAGGCTGACCTGTTTTACATGTATTTTTTAATGATGGTTTCTTAATAACAAGTTATCAAAACTTTAGGCCTAATGTATTCTATTGTTCCCATGTTCTGTTCTGTTATCCCCATTACACCGATCGGTGTATATTATTTATCCCAATCGAGACGATATACCCTTGGGAGAAATGTCCAGCCTGTTAAGAATATTTTACAAAAATAATAGAAGAGAACCCAGCTACGCTATTTGTGTGTAACGTAATGGGAACGCACCATTTACTGACTAATACCCCAGTCACACACACGACGCGGTTAGCTACGTCTAGCCACGGATAGAAACGTAGTAACCCGTATCGATCCGTACCTTAAAGTAGTAATCCGTATCAAGCTGTACCAATCCGTATGGCTCAGTTACGGATCGATACGGATTACTACGTTTCTATCTGTGGCTAGACGTAGCTATCCGCACCGTATGTGTGACTGGGGTATAACGTGATACGGATGACACGCATTTCTTGTGATAATGTAATGATAAAATGTATACAGCAATGTATATTTATATTTAAGTAGCAAATTAAAGAACTAAATAAACTTGCAGTTTCTTCAAATATGTAAAAAAAAAAACCCTTATAAAACATCATTTGCGTCAAATTCTGGCCAATTGACTAGACACACATTTAGGCCCTCAGAAAGAGACTATAATCTTCTCAACGTTTCTCATATGTGCACGGATTTTTCATGCTCCATTCGAATAGTTTCTTCAACATTCATCCTCTTGGATAAAATCTTTTCTATGCAGAACTTTTGGTTTACATGACCAAGAAAGTTAAAACTTTAAATCATAGGAATTGTAAACCTTTTCTTTTTCTATATACATATCATCATAAACACGGTTTGGGTTGACGCCTTGACAGGGCGAAAATGCGAAAATGCGAAAGACAATTCGAAGGCAAAAATGCGATGGAATATCTTGCCGCGTCCACTAATAATTGTATTTTTATGTTTCGCCACTGCAACGCAGCAACGCGATAATTCAGCAGTTTAACTATCCTTTCCCTACACATATCATCATAATCAACATCATCATCATCGTCGTCGTCGTTGTCATGATCATTATTTTTGTCAACATGATATGTGTACAAGGTATACCACATTTCCTATTTCTGTATTCTTGTTTTTCGTCGTCAAAAGCGCGTATTAATAATTTCTTTAGATTAGCTGGTTGTCTTTTACTCTTGATTAATTAGTGTTATATTTATAAACAGTATGGGTATGAAACAACAAGTCAACTCTGTGTGTTTGGCTGTATATGCACAATTACGCAGAATAGGTCACATCAGACGGTTTCTTACCAGAGCTGCCACAAAGACCATTGTCTTTAGCCTCACGGTTAGACTACTGTAATGCCTTGTTAAGTGGTATTTCAAACAGCACACTTAACAAGTTGCAACATGTCCAGACCACGGCAGCTCGCGTCATCACTAAGACGCCCCGCCGCAATCATATAACACCAGTTCTGAAGGAGCTCCATTGGTTGCCAGTGAAATACAAAGTGCTGTACAAGGTTCTGACCCATACCTGTAAGGCTTTACAGTGTCAGTTCCCTGTCTATATAAGGACTATGATACAAGTGTATAAACCGGCAAGAATCTAAGATCACAAGACACGCTGTCACTGGTTATGCCACAAACTAAATCCGTGATGTATGGCAATCGCAGCTTTTCGTTCACTGCTCCAAAGCTTTGGAACTCCCTTCCCGGCAAGATCAGGGAAGCTGACACGCTAGCTGCTTTCAAAAGCTTGCTAAAACCCCACTTCTTTGTACAACATTTCGTTAACTGACCAATACATTTTTTTATTTCCATAACACAATGTAAAACAGTATTTTATCCTAAGGGCACTTAAATGCTTTTAAATATGTATGTATGTTTGTCTTGTCTTACCTATAATATACCTTACATTCACTTTTGAACGTGTACATATGCATGAAAAGAGTGCTATATAAATGTGGTATAATAATAATAATAACAATTATAATTTCTCTCACTTTCTCATCAGTTTATAAAATCGGTATATCACTTTTGATGACGCTAAAAAGGGGGGTGGGGGGGGGGGGGGGGGGCCCAGTTAGGTGTCTGCGCAAAATGTTTTTTGATTTTATTTATACTTTGTGGTAATATACCTACATGTATTAAGTTTCATTAACAAGTGTTACTGTTACCAGTTTTGACTTACTTTTATAAATATTCACATTTAAAGTGGGTGGGGTAATCTGACATGTGACCAGCCAGGAACACAATTTCTGTTATTTTTTTTTTTTAAATGGTTCAGAATTTTTACCTGAAACTTTCATGATAAAATTACTAAGCAGTGGCCATTCACACAACATGTTGCATTTTAAATTGTACTGAATACTTTTTTCATCACAGAGCCACAAATTGGTCTAATCAAATTTACTGATTTTCAATGGACGAAATTTACCAAAAAGCTAAAACATTTTTCATTAGTTGAGATATTAAGGTGTTATTTTCAGCAGACATTGTAAACTAAATAAACATAAAAATGACAGTATATCAGTACACTCTGATTAATATTGGAAGAGTGGTACACTCTCAAACAAGTCGAAGTTCGTGACGCGCCTAGCTCAAAAAGTATTTGATATAAATTGATGAAACCTTGCAAGAGTCTTTATCATGATATGGACTTGCGCATCTTCTATTTTTCGTCTGGCTCCGCCCCCTAATTTTAGAGTTACTGCCCCTGAAATAGTAAAAAATGCACATTTTCACCTTGTGACACGCCTAGCTCAAAAAGTATTTGACATAAATTGATGAGTGTTTATCATTATATGAACTTGCGCACCTACTATTTTTTATCTGGGTCTGCCCCCAATTTCCAGAGTTATGGCCCCTGAAATAGTAAAACAATGCACATTTTTACCTAATTATGTGCCTTACTCAGAAGTATTCTCGGTGCCTTACTCAGAAGTATTTAAATGTAAATTCATGAAACCTTGCATGAGTCTTTATCACAATGTGACCTTTGCACACATGGCATTCTTCTTGAGAATTTTAGCATTCATTACAGAGTTATGGCCCTTGAAATAGACAAAATAGTGGATTTTTTGTTTGGAACTGTTTTCGATTGTTTGGTTATAAATTCAGTCATACTGGGCAGAAAATGATACTACTGATATGAGGATGATAATTGTTATTGTCATTGGCATCCGTAGTTTATGGGTAGTGTGCGCAAACTACTAACTGGCAATGCTTTTAATCTAATAATTTATTATAACTATTCAATCTGCTAGTACATTTCTATCTTTTGCCTAGTTACCATGTAGGGCCTTGTTTGTTGTGTCGGAAGTGAAGTGGTGAGGGTCGGGGTGGGTGGGGGGGGGGGGGGGGGGGGGGGGGTAGAGTTGCACGATTTATTTTGAATATATTGATAGGAATATTACTCAGCAACACAATGCAATAGTTTTGAGGTAACCTGGCATTACACAAGGGATTCGGTGGCATCACCGGATAGGGACCCCCACCCTGCTGTGACATTTTCTGCGTAATTGGACAGTGTTGACCTGTAGCTCCAAATCAATAACATAGCCACAAGGTAATAAAGTCGTCGTCACTTTCTAATACGTCAGCAGTGTGTCTGGACTAATATTATCCAACGTTTCATTCGCATTTAGCCATAAAATAATCTAATCATGACTCTGTTCGCCATTCACTCAGTATCTTTTTTGTAGGTACCCCTTTTAACAATTAATGGTACTGTCCAAATTGAAAGACTGACAAGTTCATTATAGAAATTTAGCAGGGTAGGATTTAAACAATTACTTTATTGAACTACATGTATTTGCAATTGGTAACATTTAATGTTACAAGTAGCATCATAAAGGACTGGCTTTTTAAAATTATTATGTAATCTCTGTAGTTACAAAATAAATGATGCAACGTATATGTTCTGTCTGCAGTTACTTCGTTTATTCAAATTGTTTCAGACGTAAGTTGCCCTAACAAAGCTATAAGACAAGATTGAAAAATAGTACGTTTTCAGATATAAAATACAAATTATTCATAATAATAAACTTGAATCTGAACTGTAGCATTCGTATTTAAAGAGACAGAATATGATAGAATGGAAGGAAGCGAGTTAAAAGAGCTGAGATGAATAGGTCAAGACAGTATTTTTAGACACATGGAGTTGAAATACTTTAGTATAAACTGCTGGGAGAAAAGAAAAAACTGGGATACGAAGCTGCTGCCATAGTAGTATTTGTTATTATGATTATGCCTAAGTGTTGTAGATATGCATTATATCTCTTTGTTTTCTGTACGTTTAGAAATGCTGAATTTAGTATGCTTGTTACTGCGCAATTACCACAAAATAATGCATGTAAATCACCAGTGGTTATAGTCCTAATTTTGTTGAGATCTGTGCGTTCTCTTTGCTTTGATAATTGAAGAAAACATAATGTGAGCCGCACCATGAGAAAACCAACATAATGGTTTTGCGACCAGCATGGATCCAGACCAGCCTGCGCATCCGCGCAGTCTGTTCAAGATCCATGCTGTTCGCTAACAGTTTCTCTAATTCCAATAGGCTTTGAAAGCGAACAGCATGGATCCTGACCGGATGCGCAGTCTGGTCTGGATCCATGCTGGTCGCAAACGCACTATGTTGGTTTTCTCATGGTACGGCTCATGTCTGTTTGACTACAACCCTCTACCTCCCCAACGACATATAATGGACCATATTGTTTTTAAAGATATGTTCTTTGAAAGAACTCCAGTGAATTCTATGTCCGCCATGAAGAATTTATGGTATTTATGTTTTCCAGTATAACAGTGACCTTGAACTTCCAGTATATCAAAGTAAAATTGTCTTCTGAAGGTGGCTAAAGTGGGAGAATTCCTATGATTTTCTAGTTATTGTTGCCAATCACTTACAGAAGATACTGGCGAAAACGAGTTAGTGTGATAATAAAGGTTTCTGTGATCACTGACCTTTCTTAGACTGTAAACGGATATTTGTCCAACACCTTCAAACATCTATGAGGAAATATTTTGTCGGGTAAGACGATTTTAATTTTACAGAAAAGAGCAAGTTTGTGTGTTCTCACGTGTGATTTTGAAGGGTTTGAAGCACGCAAGTGTTCCTATAAAAAGTGTCAAAAGAAACATCGATAACTTCAGTGACAATTCTAAGTGCTTCAAGTTGAATTCCCTGAAGGTCAGATTTATCGTGCTGGGTAATGTTATCCCATATACGCCCAAAAGAATATTCCAGAAGGGATCATATAAATAACATAAAGATAGCTTCAAAAGACTCTCCTTATGTTGATACTTTTCCATGCACTTTCTTTGATGTTGTCTTTTTATGTTCATGACAGTTTCCGTCATTTCAGAATGCAACTCCAAGATGCTTGTGAGACGCCACCACTTTAACAGGAATGCCATACATGTGCAATGAAGTATGTGAGGGAGTGTTAGTTTTTCGAGAAATGAGAACAGATTCTCCTTTTCAGGGTTTTGTAGTCAACCGGCTACTACTTTTCCAACTCATCTATTTTGATACGATCAGAAACTGGATCAGTGGCTGTAGCGATCGGGCTCTCAGAAATAATTCATTAATGATTTTATAGTTTAAGTTTTCTGAGGCGGTAATGTAGTTTATTATGGCGTCTGTATATGACATTGACAATAACTCATTGAGATATTGTCTCGTTGAGCCTGCCTTTAGAAAATATAATAGTCTTAGGTATTCTGTTCTATTCCAAATCTATGACAATAGAAATCACTTATTAAGGTCTTCAAGAAATAAAAAAAAATGATTTTTTTTTCAACAAAAGTTTTCAGTTACTTTAAATACATTTGTACCGTATGTGTTTTTTTTTATAGTATTCGAAAGTATTTAAGTGGTGTTGGGGACATGAATTAATTGTTAGGGGTTTCCTTAGATAACTGTATTTGAGCCGTGCCATGAGAAAACCAACATTGTGGGTTTGCGACCAGCATGGATCCAGACCAGCCTGCGCATCCGCGCAGTCTGGTCAGGCTCCATGCTGTTCGCTTTTAAAGCCTATTGGAATTGGAGAAACTGTTAGCGAACAGCATGGAGCCTGACCAGACTGCGCGGATGCGCAGGCTGGTCTGGATCCATGCTGGTCGCAAAGCCACTATGTTGGTTTTCTCATGGCGCGGCTCATTTAGTTTCTAATTAGTTTGTCTTATGAATGGTTTAACCAGGTTAAAGCAGCATTGTATTAAACAATCGAAACCTATAACATCTGTTTTAAAAGCAGGATTCATTCTATATCAAATTTGTCTGAGACTGTAGATGCAGTCTTCCCTTCGCCTTTTACTTAGTATCTGGAAAATCAAACTTAGTTCCTGCAACAAAGGCAGATGTAATAGTCTGTCATTTTGTGTTATGGAATGATGTTATTTGTTACTAGGAGATGGTAATACACTATTCATTATGATGAATAGGTGCTCAAAACCACCTCCTCTTTAACCATCTTCATTTTGTTTATGTCCAGTTTCAGCATATATCACAGTGTTTGATCAAACACCTGACACTTCTATTGCCCAGTATGTATTCTCTTTAAATAATAAAAAAGGTAGTATTGTAACATAATATATTCCTAAAATATAGATTTGTTTTTAAGTTCGTACTTTCTAATCTTCTTATCTTGGTTACGGTTCACTGCTTTCTTCAAATTCCATGCGTTGGAGTTTAACCACCTTTGTATTCTGGTTCAATGTTGAAGCAGATAAAACTCAAATTTTGGATGATTGCATTCGGTTGTTTATAAAACGTTGATATCTCTTTACTTGATATGATTCATTTTGTCAGTGATGAACTACATTTTCATTGAAATAACTAGCTGAAATCAGCTTTGAGTTCTCTTAGTTTTGACTTTTCTGTGACTTAACTTGATATGATTCATTTTGTCAGTGACGACCTACATTTTCAGTGAAATAATTAGCTGAAATCAGCTTTGAGTTCTCTTAGTTTTGACTTTTCTGTGTGTTTCATGCTTTTAGAAATTATGTCTCTTTTCTTTCCTTCAGTTTTCCGCAGTTAAATGGTGTTTAGTTCTTTTGAATTCAATAGCAAAACATGTTTCCGATATTTGAGAGACAGCTATCTTTACTTCAATTGTCGGGGATTGCCAAAACTCAGTTCGCTTAAAAAATCATAAACTGTTTTGAGAATCCTAAACACACATCACTATTTTTGTTTAAAGAATAAAAGTGGCACCAGTGCTTGTTTTATTATGAGCTGTGGATTCTAAATGCAGTATCCTGACAACATTTTCACTAGAATTAATAAGAGACAACACCCTTCTCTTATATTTAGGAAGTGGTAGTCTGTAATTTTTTAAAAATGTGCTCTCTACCATTTTTCAAAATTATCTGGCAGATACTTTCGTTAAAATGACAGTAAATGCTCATGATTTATTTTCCACAACGTTCTGTTTCGAATATTTCTTGGAGATTTATGTCGGGTCGCGACCACATTCGTAACCCCAACTCCAATCCTAACCCAACTTTTTGATAATGATAAATCCAATGAAATTTTCTGTATTGAATAAATTTCTTATATTATATATCCATATATATATCCATATATTATAAAACCAACAAACACAATGCAATGTCATTCATCATTTTATTATCTTAATATAGCATCAAAATGATTCGACATTTCATCCTTGGGCTGCGCTTTGAATCCTAAAAAAATGAACAAATAAAAACATTTGCTGACACATAGAATATATACGGAATATATATTTCAAATACAATACGATTGTTCCTACACTGGAATATGGGAACATTCGATTCTTTGTAAAGTTTTAGGATTGTTCGGACTTTTTCTCAGAACTGTGCACAACATTAACCTCTATTTTCAATAACAGTACTTGAAATATTTTCTTTATGTTTCTGATGATCAGACCGTATGTAAAACACGCATGTACAATAAATGTAACCATGAACATCAGAAAAAAAAATCTATATTTGTTCTAAAATATTCATTTTTCAAGCTTTAGAACGCGTCAGTAAAGCCAGTACTTTGTATTAATACGGGTTTTTGTGTAACAAGATAAATCTCAAGATTGATTATAATCAAATTGCAAAGATATGTTAATGTATAAATTTGATAGGTGAACAAAACAAAATAATCTTACATGGTGCATGCACTTCCACAGAGGAATGGACCGGCGGCTCCGGCAAGATGCTTGCACTCCTGTTCGCAAAGGGCTTCTGTGGCGTCGGCACCGAGAACTCCTTTCAGCTGTGCTACCACTATTCAAACATGGTTATTCATTTAAATGTATATTTACAAGTTTAAATCAAACTTGAATCTTAGAAGAATAATGATATAAAATATTACCATTATATTCCTATCATATTAACTGGCGATACTACATGACCGCAAATAAACTCTTGTTCTTTTGAGAAATAACAAAAATTGTTAACACCGGTAAAAAGTTTTTACTAAATATAAAGTGCTTTCGAAATTTGTTAGAACTGTACTTCTTTCAACTAGAACCCTTATATGAAATAGTGAAAGTGTAAAACGACAGGTCGTTCAACACGACATAAATGAAAATGTTGCAGACTGGGCTTTGTTTGTGCCGTGTGGTGGCTTTAAAAAGTATCCCTGTACATTCAATAAGGGCTGTTATATTTCGATCTTTTCAGATCGTTCAGCACGACTCTTGTGTTATTGGTATTGTTTAGTTTTTTCAGCTTAAACATTTCGGCTTTGGTGGTTCCAATACCCCAGTTTCAATAGTTTAGGATATTGTAAAATCACCCCTTGCCTATGGTGCCTGCTTTTTAAGTTTGTCTTTTGGCAGGTTCTGTGATATACAGGATCCATAACCTCAGATCGCCTTTCTAAATCCCAGTTTGTTTAGTTCTGCCCATTGTTTCCTCGTTTATGGCACGCCGATTATTTTAGGTGGAGAACATACGCCACATTGCATGAAATTACACACTAGTGTATCACTGAAGGTTCCATGTGCATATGAACACACCTCCGGATATCATATCTCTAAACTGTTTTGATACTTATATAAATGTTAAGTTCTCAACCCTGGCCTAGAGGGCGTGGACGGTAGCTTACATTTCCACTATCGTCCAGAACAGGCTCAATCAAACTGAGCCTGAAACATTTTTCAATTTTGTCGTGTTAAGCGGCCTTTGGAGTTTTCACATTTTTCTATTTGACTGAGGCTGTTCGCGGACGGTAGTAGACATGCAAGCTGCCTTCCATGTTACAACTACTAAAACAATTTAGAACTAATAGCAGATGTGTTCATACGGCGGTGTACATGGAATTCATCCTTGTAAATCAGAAAGCAATGTTTTTGAATGTTGTACTGAGCAAAATTGGCGCATTAAAGTAAACAAAGAATTTTGCACATTGTAGGATATGTCAATGCTAGGTATTAATAGGTTATTATATTTATAATATTCAGGTGACCTTTAGCAGACAAATTGTGCGACTTTAGAAGCAAAGTACTACACAGTAAAAACGAATCAATATTACCCTTTTCTGATGCAGAATACACCATGTCATATAGACAGTTAGTGTCTGATTAAAAAAAATAGTGCGTACGCATGTCATGACTAGTTAGCCAAGCAATCATGGCACCGCTTTCTAGACCTTTTGTTTAGGTAGTATCGTATTACACAAATACCAACGTCAGATCAGATATGAAATATGAATTTAGCCAATTTTATTTGTTTTAAGACACATGCTCAAACCCACTCTAAACACATGCACAGTTACATGCTCTCACAAATGCTCAAATATATTCTTAACACATGCTCATACTCATGCTCAGACATATTCCTAATACATGCACAAACACATTTAAACACATTCTTAATATTTCCGTAAACACTTACAGCCATCTAAAGAAATCTGGAAGCTTCCAAAGACGAATCTTTTATCCTCAATACTGGCACAATAGACCAGTGGCAACAATACAAGTAGACACAGTACGAATTTCATTTTGATGCCGGTGTTCTGTAAGGAAACCCATTGAAAAATAAAACATTTCTAGTAAATTAAATTCAGTTGTAATTTAAGCTTTATAAAATAGAGCCGCGCTATGAGAAAACCAACATAGTGGCTTTGCGACCAGCATGGATTCATGGGTTTCTCATGGCGCGGCTCAAATATACATACTCTGAGATATGTCTGTAGCACCAATGATGACTTTTAAAAATTCATTATATTTCTACAGACAGTTAAATACTGTTTACTTAAAAAAAACTTCTCTCTGTCTGTCGTTTGCATGTTTATAAATACAATATATAATAATTCCTGCACTCTAGAAAGATCCCACATATTACCTATAATATAATACCTTTAAAACAGATTTGAATATATGTACCCTATGTACCTTTTAATTTCTTCCACTCATTTCTCTTCTTCTTTATATATAGAGAGATGTTCTTATAAATTCACAGTACAATGACTCAGCATCAATTTTATTCATTGTATATATTTTATGGCGTTTAATGATAATTTCCCATTTATTGTTATAATATTTAATTGGCAGTATCTCGAAAAAGCCTCAATTCAATTTCAACCATGATGAATTTATCGTTGGTACATGTATATCTATTATCAACTTTACAGAAAAATGAAAAGCACCAAAGTTACCCCTAGGCTGACACTCGTATCAAAGATGATAATGAAATACATTTGTACTGGGTAATGAATGACTTCATTTTCAACTGTTTTAATATAAACTCTTTGAATATCCATCAGCTTTTTTATATTTTGTGATTGGAACAAGAAACTTATTTGTTTGTCTTATATGTGGGTCATTATTTTATGCTTTAAAAGTAATTTATCTTACCACTGCCTTTTGTCGACAATAAAAGTGTCCATAAATCCTATGTAAAAGTAGGCAGTTTAAAATTAAGAAATAATATATCTCATCGGTGATTTGTCGCTGAATAAATCACTGTTTGGAGTTCAGATGCGAAGGAATTATATCACAAGGGCGCAGCCCGAGTGATATAAATCTACGCAGCTGAACGACAAACAGTGATTTATTCAAGAGCAAATCACTAAATGAGATATATTATTTCGATTCTAACATGTTACCAAAGATTTTGAAGTACATCCTTGTCGGCATTCATTAAATATTTGCCCGTTTTCAATCGGTTTCTTTTCCAGCGCGCCGCTACGCCGTTTGACGCTGTGAAGTAATAATCGTGACGTCAGAACAGTGAATTGTTGTTTAATAATTCACTGTTTCCAGCCTTCTTCGTTTAATAGGAAAATGAATCGGATCGTGTTAGAATATAAAATAAAACATATAGCGCAGGCACATTTACCTGTCCTAAAGATGAAAACAATGTCATCCTTGTTTTATAAGCTTAAGATTTGAGATCATCAGACAATTTTGAATGTCGTGATGTTGTTCCATACAACAAGTGCAAAACATTTAATGGCAGAAGTTTCTTACTATTGGTCCAAAATTGTGAGTTAAACTGCTGTTAAAACTACATAGTTTTTTAAATGAATCACTTGGTACATTTAAAAAATCTTAAGACACTGTATTTCAGAGATTTCATGGAATTGTTTTAAATTTTTTGATAACTTATTAAAATGCGATAATTCCCCTAATTCTCAATTTGTAATTTGTACCCATTTAATGATATATAATTATTATTACTAAAGTAGTTTTCTAAACAAAAGTTACCCGGCATAAATCAAAGTGTATTAGCAACTTCATTGAACTATCAAAAAATCACGGATACATATCGACCGCTGATAGTTAAGGATTATTTAAGTATTTTACGAATTTATACTGAATGAAGTTTTTGTTTTCTAAATACTGTACAATTACCACCAAATGAAAATGCTTCTTCATCAACAGATTTGAATAAAGTGTGGATACGTGCCCTTTTGAAATCTGAAATATTTATAGTAGAACTTTAAAATCTATATTTTTATCTCTATAATTCAGATAACAAACAATTTTCCAAACTAACAACAGTTTAGAAAATCTATTTTAAAGTGCATTTGTAGAATACATAGAAAATACACGACAAACTATTCCTTAAAAAAAATATGAAAATAGAGTGAAGACAAGCATTTACAGTACCTTCAGGAATGGCGAAGTGACGCCAGACAAATGTTTGCAAGAGGTTATATACTACTGGACTACGTGCACGATCTTCATTGTACAAAAAATATAGGCCACTTAGATAAGACTCCGAATAAGTGCACGACATATAATGTACATAAAGATATTCAGGTCTCTTAGATAAGACTCAGTTAGTACAAGAGAGGTTGTTTATAATGTTAATTATCTACGCATCTTTTCAATGTGTAATTGAGCCACAACATAAGAAAACCAACATTATAGTGCATTTGCTACCAGCATGGATCCAGACCAGCCTGCGCATCCGCGCAGTCTGGTCAGGATCCATGCCGATCGATTTCAAAGCCTATTGCAATTAGAGAAACCAGTCTGGTCAGGATCCATGCTGGTCGCAAATGCACTATGTTGGTTTTCTCATGGTGCGGCTCAATTATTTTCAAATTTGCCGTCCAGCTGCATTTCTACTGCATCTTGTATAAACTGTCTGTGGATTTTCATACGAAATATACAGACTGTTGTAGTTCTATAAATCAAACGCTTTTTAGTGGAAAATTTGTTGAAAACAAGTATAATATGTATAATTATGTTCGTAGCGCAGTGTCTTAGCTACTTGGGTATTTCAAGTTTAACAGTATGCATGAACCTTTTGCAAATCTTGTCTTCACTACAGCAACTTTCAAAAACAAATATTATTGTCCACCAGTCATACTTCATTGAGATCATCTATACCGCTAGTTTCATTGTTCAAAAAGACTAATTAAAGAATTAATTTCGGCACATTTCGTAGAACGAGTGTTTTTCGTCATTTGAAAATATAAATATTGTGCATAAATCTAAGGAACTTTGTCAGACTCTCTTGATACCTCCATAATTTGAATACACTGACGAGAAAAAGAAACGCCTCATTCGAACTCATTGAACAATAGTTTGTTAATCGTGATTCAAAATTAGAAAAGAACAATTCCATTCGTACAGCATCATGATTTAAAAGAGTTGATGGTTAATTAGACAGCATTTCATGGTCGCATTATGTTTCAAAGTTTGAATTTCAATACTTTGGTCAGAGGAATTTCACTGACACAATCAGTAGCGCGTGTGGCAACCTCTACTGGCAATCGCAGCAGCAAGACGTTGCCCCATGGACCCGAAACAGTTACGTAGCAGATACTGTGAGATTCTGACCCACTCCTGGTGGAGCGCTGCTGTCAGTTCCTGGACGTTGGCAGGCTACGGTTGACGTTTACGTAACCACCATCCAAGGTAATCCCAGGCGTGTTCAGTTGGATTGCATTCTGGTGAACACGCCGGCCAAGGCAAAACGTCAATGATGCTCGTCTGTAAAATGTACCTGGTGACACGTACAACGTGAGGTCGCTTGTTGTGATACTGAAAGACAAGTCTTGACGTTGACGAAATATATAGACAACTGGACCTGGATGACGTGTACACAATCAATCGGCTACTTATGGTAATGTTTTTTAACCAATCTGCCAGTACGTTTGTTTTTACCTAGTAGGTAATTCATTGTGAAGTGCCTGATTACCTTAAGACTATTATATTGCGGTGTTTAGTGGAACTCCTACCTCTACATTGTACACGCTGAAATATGTTCAAAACAACTTGCATTGCAACTAGAACATCCCTCCATACCTATCCAGTACTCAATGAGCTTCATTGCATTGTGCAATGCATTTGACATAGGCAACACGGCCCTGGTTAAAAATCGCCTGATGTGACATTTTCTGCGCAATTGTACAATGTTGACCTGTAGCTTCTAATTAATAACAAAGCCCCTAGATCATAAAATGATCGTCGCTCAATGTGTCTGGACTAACATGATTCAATGTTTCATAGCTATTAACTGTTCAATACCTCCTAGTTTCAGCTTTTGTTTAAACAATTTTTATTGAACTGCTTGCATTTTTAACATATAATGTTAAAAGTAGCATCATAAAGGATTGAGTTTTTAAAATTATTATGTAATCTCTGATAATTGACAAGAAAATTGCACTTATTTTTTTATTGTTTGGGGGTTTTGGTTTTGGATGATGGTCAGGTTTTTACTTGATTTACAATACTACTATACAAACTTCAAAAATACATGTACAAGGAAAGTATGAAAAAAAATCAAAGGAAAAAAACGTTGTGTTTCTAGATGTACTGAGCATAAATGAAGCAACGTACATGTATATGTTCTGTCTGCAGTTTCTTCTTTTATTCAAATGGTATCACTAACAATACTGTAGGATAATATTGAAGAAAGAATACACTTTCATACATAAAATACAAATTATTTGTAATATAAACTTAAAATTCAACTGTAGCATCATCTTAATGTATTCGTATTTAAAAAGACACGAAAGGATAGGGTTGAAAGAAGGAAGTGAATTAAAAAGCCGATATGAATAAGTCAAGTAACTTTATTAGACACTTGGAGTTGAAATACTTTAGTATAAACTACCAGGGGAAAAGCATAGACACTGGGAATCGAAGCTTTTCAACCTTCCTACAGACATACTAAGGACATATGATGTCTTTTCTCAGGTCTGAGCAGACATATTGCTTATATTCTGGCCTTTAATATGTCTGTCCATTTGTAACACAATCCGCTTTGTACTTTCTTATAACATTGAAGGATTTCCAAACAACTTAGCTTAAAAGTTTACCCTGTAAAACGCAACTTTTAGTCAAGCCGGTTCAAGGTCAATGCCGTATTATGAGAAGACATGTCTGATAGGTATTTTTTCATGTTTTTTTTTTCATCATTCAAACAATTTTCAAATAACATTGCACAGATTGTTGCCTTAATGGAACAATGTGTAGATCGCGCTTTTCAGTGTGAATTACTACACTGTGATATTATAGTGTGAATTACTACACTGTGATATTATGTAAAGGTAGGTAGTATTTAACGCTCCCTCAGTCTTTTGATAGACTTTTCAAATATCTTTGCACAAAAGATGTATTTGTCATAATAAGGCGAGATGCAGAACATCGTCTGCTTGACATTTGAAAGAACACTTCTTATCTGGCAACGACATATAATGACAAAAAAAACCCGCTGATCATACATGAATCTCTTTATTTGAGACCGTATGTAGCAGCTGGTTATATTCCACAAATGGAACACGATTTTCAAATTTAGTTGTATAAAAACACGAAAATCGTGATATTTTTATACTGATAAAGCTTGTGACTGTCTTCCGTGACAAATTCAAATAAAATTCAGTCAGTGTATGTGTCCGTGTCAAACAAGTGGAAAATATGTGTTAAACGTAGAAGTCATGACTTACTTTGATCTGTTGCGTCAGGCTTTAAAATCTCTGTAAGTCTGTCAGACATGATGCTATCCTTCTAAACTTAAACATTGTGTTAAACGGCAGTATTGTAAAAACAAATCTGCACTAATAACGTTTCCGACTAGGCCATAAAAATGTTTTTTCACCCTAATGAGACGAGGGTAGGCTGATCATTTTAACTTTTGGGATTGAACTATTTCTGACATACATATTTTGGTGTAGAATAAGTAGTATCTAAGGAAATGAAACGTAGAAAAAATGTCCTCAAAATATCAAAGCACATTTTTGAGATGTTGCATCGGGAGTTCTGAAGTAACGTACACATCTAATACTTATTGTGGCCGTTACTGTGGAACATATACTGTATTGTTCTTCTACTGGTAAACTATAGCATAAATGTGTTCTTTGCAAATCAGAAAAAAAAAAAACATATTTTAAGATCTCTTTCTGGTAGCCTGTCAAAATTCAGAACATAGGTGTCAAAATTCAGAAATAACCAAATTTATACATATATATTTCTAAAACAGACTCCACGGCAGTTGAACATCAAACATGTGTAACAAGAATAAAACATTCATAGGGGATCCTGGAAACAAAAATATATTCACAATGTTACTGCAGATGTGTGAGGTACTTGATGATATCAATATTTGATCGGAATTCATAAACATTTATGACGATTATTCTCCGCGCCCACAGCGATGGCTTTTTGTAAGTGCAAAGTATGTCGAAAATGACGATTTTATCCTTTAGATTTGCAAAATTTCAAATTTTCATTTTTAATGTCTAGCCTGGCCCATAATAATGGCATTAACTTTAAAAACACAAACGGGGAAAATATTTCATAAGATGTAAGAAATCAAAGAGCAGAGAAGGAAGCAACTTTTGTCGGACTTCACTTGGAAAACTTCCTTTCGTTTTAAGTTTGATGGATGCGCTGGAAAGAAATAGTTTTGATCCATAAACTCCAAAACAGGTGAATGTGCATTAATATTGTTTTATTTGTAAGCGTATCCAAATATTTTGTTCAGTGTGTTGCAATAATTACCCTTTGTGTAATTTGCGTAATGATGTTGACAGCAGCTGCGCAAATGTTTCGCGCAAATAACCAATCGGCGCGTTTTGTAATCGCGCAGCGCAAATAACCACTTTGTTATCTAAGACAGACTGATTTTATCTTCCGACAAATTTCATAAGAGGACCTTCCATATAAAAGTGTTTAATGATACAAATGACAATACCATACATGCTCGAAGATGTGAATTGTCCGAGCCGTTCTGTATTAAGTGTACATTTCTTTAAATAATAAAAAAGGTTATTCATATGCAGTTATTGGAAGAAGATATTTACGTCCTTACTACATTTTTGTATTCCTTTAAAAGTCGTTTTTAGAGTTACTTATCGTCATCCCAGGTGTTTTTATAAACACTTATTATTCTTAATTTTTTAATGCTTTCATAGTTTAACATTTAAAAACTGAAATTGTAACTTTCCTAACACAAGAATAAAGCATCAAATCCTGACATGTATTTTAAGTAACTTTTCGTAAAATTTTGTTAATTTTATTAACGTCCTTTATCTTACATTTGTATGACATTATGTTTCAAGGTTAAATTATGCCAGTTGGTAATCGAAATAGCCACATTGATTTTTTTAGACTTCTGTGTAATTCAATACAGAATCATGTTGTTTTGGTTATGTCTATATCTATTATTTCTTTATTATTTTGTAAGTAGACTTATCACGAACACGAGCAGATGAAGAAGTTTTACAAAAATCATCAACTTTTAAACGTCTAGGGAAGCGAGAAGACATTAACATAATTTCAAAACAAAAACATATATTATATAAAAAAAATTATCGTCTGTAGAATACTTCAATAGGATTATAAATATTCTCAAAAGATGAATAAAGTGACTACAGAGAAAAGAATAAGATATGTATCACAGGTTTTTACTTATTTTATTCTGTAACTGTATGCCGTAAAAGGAGAGTGATAGAGTCATCATTTCTTCATTTTTTTTAAAAAAAAAATCCTTTTTATATCTTTGTACAGAGAAAAGAATGAGGAACACTTCAATAGAATAATATATATAGTGCGTTCATTCTAATGAAAACAATATTTGTTCAAAAAAAAATTTCCTTCTTTGTTTCTATTGGATAAAAAATCGATACCGCCCAGTCAGGCGTTTTCAAGGGGGATAATTTTACCGATAAGACGGCAAACTTAACCTAATTGTTGATCATGTTTTGTTTTTCTAAACAACTGATCAGGCAGACGAAATATGATCTACATTTATTTAAAACTCTTTTCTATTCGGTATACAACATGTACATTTTTCTCATGGCTTACACTGACCATTATTATAAGTTGTGTTGAGGCCCAGCTAGAATGTTTAGAAGTGCATAAAACTATAAAAAAAATAATGGGTAAATTCCTTTCAAGATATGTTACGACAGTAAGAAACATTACCTTAGGTAATTAAGTTATTTTATGTTCTCAATGTTGATAACTTGGTTTACACGAAATTTCATATATTAGACTGTAAAATGTATATCCAACAATGAGAAATTGGTATCACATATGTGTAACGTCAAAGGTAGACTGATGTTATATTTATCATTTGAGCCGCACCTTGAGAAAACCAACATAGTGCGTTTGCGACCAGCATGGATCTTTCAAACCCTATTGCAATTAGAGAAACCATTAGCGAACAGAATGGATCCTGACCAGACTGCGCGGATGCGCACGCTGGTCTGGATCCATGCTGGTCGCAAACTGGTTTTCTCATGGCGTGGCTCATTTCAATTATTCATTTTGAATACTGAACACTGAGACTGAATCGGATGGCGCACAGGAAGCACCAGAACTTCGGAGGCGCCGTCGACGCCTTTTAGATTTAATTCGAGAAAATCATAAGCTTAACATTGATTTTATGAGAAAGAAAATGCCACGATTTATGCGCCATTTCGGGCTTGATTCGTGTAGTGATACTTAGATAGTTAATGTAATTTTATTGTCAAAGCGTCTTATTTTACAATGAAGATTCCATTTGACACTTTTTCTGATTGATAATACTATGTAAAAATAAAAGGATGAAAAAAAAAAACAAGTTTGTTTGTATTATGCCTAATACATTATTATGAAACGACCTCAATATCTATGCTAAGTCCGGCGTCGACATCGGCATATGGATAGGTAGGAAATGCCCTAGTAGCATTTTCTTACTTTTGTTTTCCAAGCAAATATTTAGCAAAAACCAACACAAAATTGTTTTAAGTAATACAGTGGACACTTTCGGCTAATGCGCAATCCAAATCCGTAGCTCAGACCACTTTTTCTAGTTACTATTCATAGTATATGCAGTGCTATCCAATAGCCGAAAGTTCTTTGTTATATGAATGGGTCTAACCACTCTCTTTCATACTCCTATTTAATACACTCTTGGCAACAAAGTTTTGTATCTTGTTTTAAATGCATATAGAAAGGAAATAAAACTTAACGTTTTTTTTTTGTTTGTTTTTTTTTATTTTGTGAAAATTTCATTTATATTCCTAAACTGGCCCCATGTTCACAAAATAATTTCAATCTCGGCTTGATCATGAAATTTTATTTGTCATTTACAACTAAATTGCATAATAAAAGTTGAATGTGAATGTTAAGTAAATGACTTATTTTCAACTGACTATTCAGTACCGAGTACATCAGTGTCAATAGAATTTAATCTTTAAAGTTCTAGTCAAATTTGCAATTAAATTATAAGCTCAAACTCAGTTGAGACAGAAAAATGTTTTGTGAACATGAGGACTGATCACAGAGCTCATGAGTTTGAAAAGATATAGGTAACTAAAGGGAATATAATATCTCATCCATTAAAACTTATAGCTACGGTTAACTCACTCCTATACCCTTCAGGTTAATGCATGTTATACACTGCTCCTTGTTGTTAAAGCATTGTATATAAATCATCTTTCTCTCGTATGGTAAAGGATGTATAACATAAATAAGGAGATGAAATAGATAGGCGACAAATACCAGACCGTTTTAACAAGGTTCCCTCAAACAGAGAATATTGTGTAAAATGCAGTAAAACCAGTGGGTACAGGACGTCACCCCTAGCTGTACAATACTAAAGACATATACTCTTGAAGTAGGTACACCAACGTTCGGACAATGCAGCCTCCCCCTAAAAAACAACAACAAACAACTCTTCAACAGTGTATTCATAGATTTATATACAATTAAAACACACAATCACATTTACGAAGTAAAACACATAGACAACAATGACACATAAAAAAATAAAAATAAAAATCCTTACTGAACACTTGGAAAATTTCTATGACCCAGATTGTAAAAATTATTCCCATAAAAGCCAGAGTCTGATCAATTTTGTCGCATAAATGTCATCAAAAAACTTTGAAAATCAAAAACCAAATGTAAAGTCCGACAGTGAAATTTTGTAAGATGTTTATGCTGTTTATGATAACGGAATTATTATCACCACGCCCTTAAAGACTTAGCCTAGGTTACGTTTTGAGTAAAAAAATCAAACAATACCAAATTATAGAAAGAACGGTTGTTTCACATGAAAATTGAACAGCACATATACCTAACTGTCAGTTTACTGATATATACACTGGATACCTGAAAAGGGCTGCATAAAGGGTCAACATTTTCTGACAGTTCAGCTCCTTCAACAACTCACCATTTCCAAAGAACTGTTACATATCTTCGTTTCAGTGCATTTGTAGCAATATCTCTTTGTTGAAATTTCATATAATTAGGCTGAACATAGTTTTTAGCAATTGTTTATCTCTATTTTTACAAGTATTATTCAATTAAAGGGGGACAACTTTGTTAAGAATATTTCAAGTATCCATTGTACGGATGAGTACGGCAGAACATGTAATGGTCATGTAGATTGTTGGTAAAGATGTTGTTAGTTTATCAAGTATTTCTGTGTTTTGAAGATATACGCCTAACCTTATCGATTTCAACATCACAACACGCTCCAGTAAATATGATTAAAAGAGACATATAGATCCCATAGATTTTACGTGCCCAAATAGACGCGTAAAATTTACAACACTAAAATCATATTGGTATCTCCCACCATTAACTTGAATATTTTAGGGAAATGTAAATCCAAAACGGAAATGGTCAAATTTAATAACTGGAGCTCTCAGGGATAAATAGTATCAAACATTGAATCAACAAAATAGATTATCCATATTAAGAATATCATCAATATAGCGTAATTGATTATTTAATTCAGTAATAACGCATGCCTGCTCTCTGGAGAATAGCGTAACATCAAGCCACTTACATAACAATACAAAAACATCTTCATAGGGTTTCACCACAAAAATAGGCTTACAGCAGCCAGTTATTTCAATTTACACCATACATCAGCTGTAGCACTTCCACAATTATATAAAATCCCTTCGTTAAATGAGCCAAAACATGAGGGATTATAAGCCTGTATAAGCCTGTAAAACAAATCCATTGGTTCCGTCTGACAACCAGGAACAACCACACCATCCATACCCCATAGACCTTGCCTCAAGTAGATCAGAAGGTGACGCAATCGTTGTTCCATAATCAGTGCACTGTTGCTTGGCTTGCGCAAACTTCATAGTATATCGCTGGTATTGACCAAGTGCGTGGTAAACTGAAAACAATCATCAATTATAATTATGTGCAAAGTACAACTAATCTTTTAGTCCTTTTAACATACTGCAATAAAAAGTATGCAACCTTACGAAAAGGTTATGATTTATGGATTCTGTTTTAAGGGAAACCACTCATGATTTAAGACAAAATATCCCTTTAAAACTTAATCATATTGTTCATCAAAGGAAATGGAAGAAAACTAGAAATAAGAAGTTCAGTTAACGGTATTGTACACGAAATTTCAGCAGCATTAAGGTTCACAGAAAAAACGGAGTGGGGCGGGGGAGTGGGCGCTGGGAGAGAGAAGGGACCTTTGGAACGAAATCTAGAATATTCCTGCTGGTTGCCTTCTTCTCGTGAAATGCTCAAATGAAACTGAAATAAGATTTAAGATTCACTTAGATACCACAACATTGAAATATTGACTGATATGGACTAACTTACTGTTGGATCCGCCTGTACCGTTAAATTGGTTTTACAAATAGGACAATTCCATCGACATTTTATACTATTTTAAATACGTTGGAGTACGGTTAACAGAAACATACAGATTTTTAAAAATATTTTGATTTGTTTGATTGAGTATTTTCCATTGTACATTTTTGACACCATTTTTTTTTAAAATTCAATTTCACTTAATTGTAAATGATTATGGAGAACATTCAATTTAAGTATTATAGCATTTAGCTTAAGCTGATACTAGAGGGCTAGGGGTGTTTAGCTTTGCATTACCTAGTCTGCTGTTCTGTTGCTTGTTTGCGTTCTATGCTTCCAAAGGATCTTTTCACATATTTGTTGTTATAATAACACTTTCAAGATTTCGTATTTAGCATGAATTCAACATTTTCTTACAAATACATGTATTTTGAAAATAAAACCAAGACTTTGTTTCTCGAACTTAAATTGATATTTTTAAAGTCATCGTAAAAATAGAACAAGTCCTACTGCCACATGTGGAAACCTTTAGAATGTATAATAGTTATTTTTGGATTTGCTTTATAGAGCCGCAGTTTATGAAAAAAACTGTTACAGATTAGGAGAATAGCACAGTACATTACGGACCCATCATTATAATAACCGGAAAATGAAATACACTTAAACAACTAGAATTCCCGCCATAGAACCATTAGATTGACAAAAATACAACTTAATTGTGGAATGAATATTCGACCGGCAGGATTACTACTTTTAATTATATTGCATTTTTATAACACGCATATGTATGTACAATTTTAAAAGTGCTAGATACGATCGACAAAGTACAGAATTATACTATCTCTGACCATATAAGGGTTATAGACACAACAGGCAGTTTCATATTTACCTGGGTACCTTATCCGTGACATAGTCGTCCATCCGGCTGCATATACTAACCCTATAGGAACACCTGGACTTTCCCAGGAATCGTCAATTGTATCATATTCTGCCAGCATACAGTTTTCTGACGGGGATTTGTAGGATGCTGATATACATCCTTGCCGCATTGAGCAATATGCTAGACACTGTGCATGGCTTGCTGTTCCTGTCTCTTCAGAAATATACTCTGCTTTCAATTTATACTCTATCCGAGCGTTATGTTTAAGATTTTTTTGCGGCAGAACGCATTGTTAATGCAAGTAAAACCAAAAATAGTAGGCACGATTTAAATCCAGTTCGTGCCATATCTTAGTCAAATTGACACGTGTTTTAAACAGCTCTGAACTTGATATAATGATTGTTACAAAGATTTGAAACAAAAAAAAAACAAACTTTTTGTGAAAAACAAAGCAAAAAACTATTTAGATTATCGTTTTAAATAAATCATTCAGAACGACTATGTTCCAAATAGTTACAGCATACTGATTATTGTTGTGAGCTTTCCGTGTGTATTATTATTATTATTATTATATTATCATACCAGATTTGTTGAGCGCCCTTTTCATATGGAATATACGTTCAAAGGCGCTTTACAATTAAACATGTGACACATCGCAGATATGTAGGAAAATAACAAAACATGACATATGCAATCACAAAACTGAAACTGAACAATTTGATTAAACGCCTTTTTATAAATGATATATTCAATGGCGTTGTACATAATAACAAAAAATAATAGTTATTACAACAATATCATAAATGAACAATGATAATATTTACAGCCTTACTGTAACAAACAGCCATAACCGCACCCACACCCTTGAGGTCGTTTTACCCCTATTGCCAATACTAGTGCTTTAAACATCTGGTACGCCCAGACGGGCTGCATATAGTGGTTCAGCCTCCCGGTAATGGTGCCATCATGTACTGTATTAGGTAGAAATACCACACACTTCAAGTGAAACTCAAGTCTTGCGAAAAACACACACATAGAACGTCATAACCCTTAAAATGTGACATGATAAAATAAAAAAAGGTTTGTTAATTTAGTTAATTACATGATGAATTGTACAGTTAAAAGATCTTCGCCAGCGACGAATGACTTGCCGTAGTTCTGTATTACAAAAAATAACAATGGCATATTTATTATGGGTAGAAACAGTCACAGTTGGTATCTATGTGTTGTAGAAAATTTTGAAAAGGTGTGTTTTGAGAGCTCTTTTGAATGAATTAAGTGATGAATCTTTTCTGAGATTGTCAGGGAGAGAGTTCCATAGTTTTGCGGCGGCAACCTTGAAACTTCTATCCCCGTAGGTAACCAGTCGACTTTTTTGTGGCACAAGGGTTATTGCTGCACTTGCTGACCTCAGATTTCTAGTTGGCACGTACACCTCCAGTAAGACTCTCATATACACCGGTGACTGTCCATGCAAGGCCTTGAATGTTTGAATAAGAATTTTGTATTTGATTCTATCTTGTATTTGAAGCCAATGAAGATTTTTAAGGATTGGTGTTATATGTTCAAAACGGGTTGTTTTCGTAATAAGACGTGCAGCTGTCTTTTGGACTTTTTGCAGTTTGCTCGTTGTTGATTTTGGCACGCCGTACAAAAGAGCATTGCAGTAATCTAATCGTGAGGTCACAAGCGAGTTTATCAGGGTTTTTGTGGCTTCAGTTGTCAAATATGGTCGAATATGACCAACGTGTCGTATTTGGCCGTAGCATGTTCGAGTCACAGAATTAACATGATGGTCCATGTGCATGTTCGAATCAAGCGTAGCACCAAGGTTTCGAACAGTTTTTGATGGTCTTATGCTCGATTCGCCAACTTTCAGTTCTAGATTTTCAACATGTTTGGAGTGTTTTTGACTCGAAAAATGAATTACTTCAGTTTTGTCTGCATTCAGTTTTAACATGTTTGAATTCATCCATGAGATGATTTCTTTTAGGCATTGTTCAACTCGTGTGATTGTGGCTGCCTTTGATGCTTGGTCAACTGGTTTAAACGATAGATAGAGTTGGGAGTCATCTGCATAAAAGTGGTGGTTTAGACCGTGGTTTCTACAGATAGACCCGACTGGCTTTGTGTACATCGTGTAGAATTTTGGGCCTAGAACAGATCCTTGAGGAACACTGAATTTCATAAGGACTGATTCAGAGAGTTTGCCATCGATGCATACTGTTTGGTAGCGGTCTGTTAGATATGATGCCACCCATTGAAGGGGTTTATCGGCGAATCCAAAATTAAATTCGAGACTGTGAAGAAGGGTGTTATGGTCAATGGTGTCGAATGCAGCCGACAGGTCCAACATCACAAGTACTGTGACGTCACCTTTGTCAAGGGATTCAAGAATGTCGTTCTGAAACTTTTAACAACGCGCTTTCAGTTGAATGAAATTTTCTGTATGCTGACTGGTTTATTTCATGTAATTGATTGTTCGTCAGATGTTCCTCAATTCTTCTGTTTACCACTTTCTCAAGGATTTTTGAGAGGAATGGCAGATTGGAAACAGGCCTGTAATTCTTGAGTGTGTTTTGGTCAAGACTTGGCTTTTTTAACAATGGTCTTATTCGTGATTTTTTAAATGATTCTGGCACGGTTGCACTTTCTAGAGAGATGTTAATAATTTTCGTCAATATTGGGAGAAGTTCGTTTATACAAGATTTCAAGAGCCGTGTAGGAAGAGGGTCTAATTCACATGACTTATTAGCTGACTTTTGAACAAGCTTTTTCACCTCCTCCTCTGTTGCTGGACTGAAACTAGTCAAACGCGCGGTATCACATAGTGATATGCGTCCGTCTTCTGGAGTAAATGATTCATTCTGATCCTGGGATGCAATATTAGTTCTGATTTTTTCTATTTTATCTACGAAGAAATCGCTGAACTCCTGTGCTAGTAGTTCTGGGTTCTGATGGAAGTGCCGCTTCACTTGGACCGTTCAATAAATGTTTCGTTATTTTGAACAAGCTTTTTTGGTCTCGTTCACTTGATTCTTGAGTCCTGAAGTCTGCCATTTACGTTCTAGTTTACGTTTCAAATGTTTGGCGTCGTGGAGCTCCTCCGTGAACCAGGGACAAGATGGTCTTAATGTGATGGTTTTTGAACACAAAGGCGCATGATTGTCAATTAAAGCTGAAAGTTCACTGTTGTATAATGAGACGAGAGTTTCTGCATCTGATGTACTTTGTGGCAAGTTCAAAAGATCGGATGATAGAATACCAGCTTTGAAAGTATCAACGTCAATCGAACGGAGTTTCCTGTATGTAATTGACTGATTTGAAAAACTGTACTGATATGATCTGTAGCACATTTCGAGGGCTTAGAGCGAAACTGGTCTATCTTTATATAGAAATAGAAGCAGATATACCAGTTTCGCTCTAAGCCCTCGATTTGATATTAATAGAATGCATTAAGTTCTTATTAATGTCAGGTACGAACTTGGCAATGAAAAACATTTTAGATTACTACTGAATTTTATATGATCTTCGGATTATTTTCTTACATTTAGTAATTACCTTTACAAAGAATGTTAACTGAATGTTTTATTATCGGCATTTGGTCCAGTTTTGCGCCAAAAAAAGTAAGCAGCGGTTGATGTCACATACTGTATCCAACACTGAATGTAGTGGAAATCGATTAGATCAGTTTAGGAAAAACGTCTCTAGAGCAAACCTAGCTCTATTTAATTCTGTGAAAGCGATAATTGGATGAGGTTCTGGTTTTTACAGGTATGCGAAAAGAAAAACAAACGACACTTCCATCATCAATAACTCTAAACATGAAAACTGTTCTACTAAATTCAAGAATGCATTGACAGTCCTTTTGTTTTGTACGCACACGCCATTAAAATATGAAGGGAGCATTTTGTGTGTAACGTCTGTCCGTGTGTGTGCGTGTGTGTGTGTGTAGGTATGCTCGTGAGTCCGAGCCTGCATATGTTTGTGAGTGCATAACATTTTTTGCGGCCGACAACTTTGTTGTCCATTGTCGGCTTTTGAAATAACCTAGCATAACAAGTAGTGTGCAAAACGAGGCCCCTTGCTCATAGGCAAAGATCACATTTAGAGATAAAACTTTTTTCTAGTCCGCTCTGCAACTTTTTATGTACGCATGATAATTCAAATGATTCTATTAAAAGTAGAAAGTCTTCGTAAAAGCCTCCACGTACTTTCAATCAGAACTGATATATTTCGATCTCTCTTCAGGTCGTTCAGCTTGACTTTTATGTTGTGTTAGTGTATTGTTTAATTTTTCAGCTTCAACATTTCAACTTGGGTAGTTCTAGTACTCCGGCTTTAATGGCTTCGGGTATTGTTTTATCACCTCTAGGCTATGTTGCCTGCGTTTTAAATTTGTCTTTCGGTACTGTCTGTGATATGCAGGCTCCATAATCTCAGATCCCCTCTCTAAATTCCAGTTTGTTAAGTTCTGCCCATTGTTAACTCGATTAGTGCAAACCCATTATTTTAACTGCTTTTCATGGAAATGCACTCTGTGTATCATTGATTTTTCTGTGTTCACCGCCGTATGAATACACCTGCGTGTGTCTCTAGACTATACTTCAGTAACATGTGTAAATGCTGAGACCTGCTCAACCTGGGGCTAAAGGGCGTGAACGGTTGCATGTATTTTCATTACCGTCCATAAACAGACTCAAACAAACAGAGCCTGCACCATTTTCATTTAAGTTGTGTGGGCGACCTGTGGTTTTTCACTTTTTCTATTGGCATATATATTAACCATAACTAGACGACATGTCTCATGTAAGACCTATAACCATATCTTTAAGGTGAGGGTCAAACTTAAAGGTAAATAGTTTAAGATCATTTTTCCTCTCCACTAACTGTTACATGTTTATAAATTCATGGAAACTCAAATAACTTGGTGCAAACATTCACCGTACCAAGATGGCTTATTGTATTTAAGACCTTTACCCCAACCTTAGAAAGTACCACTTAGAGGTCAAATATGTAAAGTTATTTTTCTAGCCCGTTTTAAAACTGTTTGATGTATGCATGGATATGGATATCACTTTGCACAGACATTTACCATTACACGACGACGTGTCCAGTTTAAGACCCTAACTCTAGCATAAAAATTCAAGGTCACATTTAGAGGTCATATATGTAAGATAATTTTTCTTGTCCACCATCTAACTGTTTCTATTGATACAGAGATTCCCATGTGTCTTGAAAAAACATTCCCCATGATAAAAAGCTGAAGTGTCACATTTAAGATCCATACGCTTACCGTAAGTATCAAGGTCCAACTTAGAACTAAATGATTTTATACCATTTCGCCTCCTGAAAAACGATTTGTCGTAACTACCACTTTTCACTTTTCGAGAAAATCGAAGTTTAAGTTTCAACTCTCCAAAACTTTTTTGTTATAAATGTCGCAGGGTCAAGTATACACTGCTCGTAGTTTATGTATTTAGTCATGTTTAGGCATTATTCTTCATCCAATACACCTCATATAAACCATATCCAGTAGTCCAGTCTTTAGCCATATCATTTATTCATAATTCACTAACTATAATAACTAACCACATGGATGGGCCTCTCTTCTAAATTTACATTTCCCGGCTAATTTGCACAACGCATGCGCACTTGGAATGAAATATTGATGGCGAAGGCCACAAAATTTTGTCGCTGACAAATAAAATATTATATAGGCGCATATTTGTGTATTTACAGGTAATTTAGACGATTGTTTTTTATGCTTAATCATTTATCTACATTTTACCATTCATCGGTTTTGTTATTTCTATGTATTAGGACTTGGAATGAAATATTGATGGCGGAGGCCACAGATTTTGTCGCTGACAAATAAATTATTATATTGGCGCATATTTGTGTATTTACAGACCCGTAATCCCTTGACCCGAGTCTCGAACTCATATGAGCAGAACCAAAACCAGTAATTCAGCCAGGGTAATTTTGGACTGCGACATAAAAGCTTTTTTTTGAAAACTCCAAAGCAGCTATACTGTGTCTGGCCTTTTAAATTATCTTCAGCGTTTGTTGTTCAGTCAAAATTTTGATTTAATTGTTTGTAGGTATGACATTTTCTCATAGTGAGTGTTCAGTATGATATGGACTTACGACGTTTTATGTTTTAATGCAGAACCCAAGTTTTGGACATACGACACTTCAGATTTAGCAATTTTTATCACGTGACAACATTCTGTTACTTGACTGGCTGATTGAGATAAGACATACTGTTTCAGAAAAGGTGGTTAAAATATGGAAATACGACATTTTGATATTTTCAGTACGTGAAAACTAGACCACCCAGGTAAGTAAGGGATGTGTCAGGACATACGGCATTTCAGATCTGATTCAACTGCACCAATATCTCAATTTTGAAAAAAAAAATGGAGATACGACAAATCGTTTTTCAGCAGGCGATTTTTCATGTCTAGTCTATGACATTTGTATGAATGGATGGATATTCAAACACAACCATTCACCATAACTAAAAAAACGTGCTGCATGCATGACATATAAAATTAACTATGTCAGGGTCACCATAAGAAATTGATATAAAGTCTAATATTGTGTCGTGTTGATGTTTCTGGTCATGTTAGATATTAAATTTTACAAAAAATAATTAAAATAGCAGGAATTGTAATTTTGAGCAGTCCGCTGAATGTATAAAACTCTCTGCAGAAATTAAATCTCACAAAGATTGCAATCACAGAATTTAGTAAACTTAATACTTCAAAGGAAAATGCCACAGTACTGCGATAATACTTAAGGGAATAATCATAGACGTCATGACATTAAGTTAAACAGTAACCTATAAGTTTGTCATATTACACCATGTTATATTAATGAACCTAAGAACATTTACATATTTATGACTAAAAACAGAGGTAAACAGCATTAATATTCATATAGAACTTAAAACAATCGACGAAGTTTTTTTTTGTAATCTTTGAGAGTTTTGCTGATAATATACCACTGTGCGATTATAAGGATCTTACATGTTTGCCAGTAACAGACAGGGCTGGACAGTTCGGAACTCAGAAAAGAGCGCTAACAAGGCTCTCTATCCACACTGCCCCTTTGGTTGGTAAACACCTGTCTTTCTCAGACGCATGTGAAATCAATTTTCTCGCCTACAATTAATATTATCATTTTCAATTAAAAATCGTTAATACATAATGACGTCATAATAAGTCATCTTTACTTAAGATTCATGTGTTTGTTCTTTGTTATAGAATATGACAGGCCACGATGTTATATATTTAAAAATAGAACAAATAAGTAAACTATAACGGCATTTATTTTATGCTAACTAATGAAATACTGTATTCTGTCAGTTAAATATTTTTATATCTCATCACTTACACTGTGAAAATATGAAATCTATATTTTCACACTGTGAGAGATATAGCTTCGCCACCCCCCCCCCCCCCACCCCCACCCCCCTCATACATTGTGTATGAATTATAAATTATTTGCTTAAAACAGGATGAAAATTGTAGTCGCACTTTGTTCTTTATAGTATATTTCTAGATTCAAATTATTTTACTTCATGATAATTTCATAACATTATGCAGCAAAAAATAAAATAAAATGGAACTTTATGTTGTGTGCGTTTTTCTAACGTCACAACACGTCTGACATCATGTCTGTTTACGCGCGTCTGTTTCCCGCGCTGAGATTAAAAATTGTTGAAAAATGCACATCTCAACGCAATTGAGCATAAAATAAAAAGAAAATTGTTTGGTTTTCGTGAATATTGAATATATCACCTCGAAGTGAGAAAATGTTCACATTTTCTCACTTCTCAGTGAGATATATTCCATATTAACTCAAAACAAACAAATATCCTCCATTTATGTTTGAATGGCATCATTGTTATTATCACCAATAGATTAAATCATTCGATGAGATAGGCTCATTTAGACTTACGATTTCCTTGAAGAGCGTTTCGTTAAATCAAAGTTTTTGTTTCAGGTAATGGACCCGTAATGACAATCGGCAATTTCCGGACGATTACGTATCCTCCGTATACGTTTTCGGCATCCCTCGGCCATAACAGAATACTATTTTTCATAAGGTTACAACACACTAAATAGCTGTTCTTCTTTATTGCATATAAAATTGACATATTTCTAATGGCGGCAGCACACATCAGGTCTGTAACTTACATTACTTGAAGAATATTGTCAGTGTTGAATTAAAATCAAAAGAAAAGTGGGGATCATCTTTGATGCAAGAAAAATAATTTTAGTCAAACACACAGCTGCAAAATCAGCCCAAATTGTAGTGGTGGTGTATGATCTAAGTTTTCATGAAAAAATTGTTGTTATTTCATTATGAAAATGCTACATACATCTCAAGCATAGATCTGCCAGTTATTTTAGCAAGAAAAAAATGCAAAGAAAAGATGGAAAATAGCTCTACAGAGCCAAAAAAGCCAATAAAAAAGTACACACACACAAAAACTGAGGACTATTTGTATCCGCCCTTATGCGACTACCATTTTCCTCCGCGCCATTTTCCTCTTTAGTGTTTGTATGCCACAACCGGAGAATGCTAAAATTGCATACGGAGATTACGTAAACAATCGGAAATTCTCGATTATCATTTCGGTTGTAAGATACAGCACTGATGGCTGCTACTATCTCCATCATCAGGTGAGTTCCATATTCATCGGACGTTTCGGCGCTTACCCCCAACGTTCTCCTATGGTGCGCCGACCGGAAGTGATCAGTTTCCAGCCTGGAGATAGTAAACTTCTGCTACCCCTGCCTCATCTGCCAAGTTTCGGTGGCTGTCTGTCTCTTGTCTATGCTTGGCCACCAGTCAACCTTTCCTCCCTCTTCCGCCAGATCCACAATGAGGCGGCTTCATTCTCTCGGGCGATAGCCGATAGCGCTCTCTTTCGTGACTGTCCGGTTATCCCCAGTCTACTGAATGTGCGCCACAGTGATTGTTCCAGAAATCTTCGGCTGTCCACCTCCACAGGAAAACATCATGACCTCCAACCTCTCTCAATGCAGCTGTCTGTGAGGGCCTGATACTTTGTGAGCTTTCTTTTAAAGCTCTCTTCAATCCTTTCTTCCCATGGTACTGTCAGTTCCACCATGACGACTTGCTTCGTTGAAGCTGACCATAGTACCACGTCTGGTCTCAGGTTGGTTACGGTGATCTCCTGTGAGAACTTGAGCTGTTTCTTCAGGTCTGCTTCCAGTTTCCAGTCACTGGCAGTGGCTAGGATCCCATTAGCACTCTTGGCTCCTCTGCCCTCTTGTCAAGCTCTGACGAAGGCAATGAATGATTGGCCTCTATTAACCGTTTTCTGTGCACGCATTGCCTGGTCCAAGTGCTCTACTATGGATGACAAAACCTTGTCGTGGCGCCATCTGTATCTGCTATCTGACAGGACTGTCCTGCACGAACTCAGTACGTGCTCCAGGTTCCTGGTCTGCCACAGAGTTTACAGTCTGGACTCTCGGATAGGCCCCAAGTCTTTAAGTTTGTTGGGCTAGGGAGCACATCGTAGACAGACTTAAGAAGAAAACTAAGTCTGTCGCCTTCCATGGTCCAGATGTCGCTCCATGTCAGTTTCCTTTGCATTATTCCCTCCCAGTTCATCCATTTTCCTTGCTTCTTGAGGGTTACAGCTTTGGTGAGTCTGGCTTCTTCTTCCATTCGGCGGACTTCATCCTGCACTAGGGTACGTCGTTCCTTCTCACTGGCTTTGCTCCAACGTAAGCGTGTGATGTACCCAAACCCCAGTCTTCCTTGTGCGACACTTCCAACGATGTCACTGTGCTGAAGACGGGCCTCCGTTTCACTCACTGACTTGTCAGCTTTCCATTTTCTTCAAGTGTTGACCTTGACACCTGCCTCTTGAACCGTCTCATCCCCACTGTCCCGGAGCATAATAACTTGGCGGGCCTTTGTGACCTTGTACTCCTCTGTTAAGGACTTCAATGGCACCTGCAACTTGCTCCCTGTACAATACAGTCCTAGACTGGTAAAGCTCTTGGGCACGCCCATCCATCTTCTTAGAAAGGAATTTATGGTCCTCTCCATTGCTTCCACTGTTGATGATGGTACACTGTAGACCAAAAGTGGCCACAGTAAGCGTGGTAGGATGCCGTGCTGGTAGATCCAGACTTTCAATTTTCCTGGCAATCTACACTTGTCAACTTGCTTCAGCCAATATTCCATCTGAGTTATGCTGTCTTGTATGCTCTGCTTATCCTTTAGCGAGTCCCGGAACCATTTTCCTAGGCACTTTACTGGACGCTCCTTGACAGTAGGTATGAGCTGACCCTTGATTCTATATCTGGCGCTCTCCTGCATCTGCCCTTTCCTCAAGACCAAACTTCTCGATTTCTCAGGTTTGAACTTCATCCTGGCCCACTGGATGATTTCTCCAATATCCTGCAGCATCCACATTCCTTCCAAATAGGACTTTGCAGTTATGGTCATATCGTCCATAAATGCCCTTGTTGGTGGCTGAATAGTCCCTACCTGAAACCATCTTTGGTCCTCTGGAAGTCTTTTCTGCTGACTTCACAATCAGGTTCATGACAAACAATACAACTGATATTGTGCACCCAGTTACGATGCCTACTTCCAGTCTCTGCCAATTAGTGGTCCTGTCTCTTGTTGTAGAGAATCTGTGTGAAGCCATCAAAGTAGTGCTGTAGCATTTGTTAAAGTCATAGGTATGTGGTACAGCTGCAGAGTCTTTTGTCTCAGTTTGTGCGAAACTGATCCATATGCATTGGCTAGGTCGAGCCAGATTACAGCAATGTCTCCCTTGTTCTCTCGTGCCTCCTTGATACTTTGGGTGATGACACTGTTATGCTCGACGCACCCTGACACACATGACACTCCTACATCTGTACAGCTGTATCTAGATACTTGTTCGTCAGTAGATAAGAAGTCATTCTTCTAGTAAGGACTGCAAGGAGAATCTTCCCTTCAACGTTGAGTAGAGATATGGTCCTGAATTGGGTCTATTACCCTAAAAGAAATATTGGTGTAGAAAGTTAATGGCAATATTTAATTCAACTGTGAGCTTTTGAAATACTAAAATTGCATTTAAAGAACCAGTTGATTTAAATACTTAAATGAAACAAGTTTTAGTTAAAATGATTAGAAAATATCAACATCATATTTCACCGGGCGCTTTAGTACCGACCGGAGGTAGTGGCGTAACGTGTTTTAGTTGGAACACGTAGAATAAAGCCATTACCCGAAATACGGACAACAATTAATAGATGATTTATAAAAACAGCAACTTTACTGTTTTTGATTTTGATTCCGATATCCCTTAGACCTCCAGTGTCAAAGCTTGCTTGATGGCCAAATATTTTAAATTATTTTAGTACTAAAATCAACCTCAAGAACCCCTTTCTTTTTTATATCCTCGACTTCTTTAGAATGCAAATTTATTTTGTTCATGAATATATTTTCTCTTTGTATGTTAATACTTGGCAGTACATTTGATGCCATTTCAGATAAAAACTGATTTATAGATATTTTTGGTAATAAATAATTAAACAGTTCCCACTGGTGTTTTAAGTATCAACTCTTTAATGATAGAGTTGATGGTGATATACTGGTAAGTGACAAACACCACAAACTTGCAATTTGTTATATTGTCATTACTGGATATGTGTTCATGCTATAACAACGGGGTTAAATTGAGTGATCCCTCAAATAAAAAATGAATTTATACAAAATGATGTCTTGCGTTTTGTTTCTTTACTTGATGCAAAAGGTTGCTGCTGAAAAAACACATTTCTCTAGACGAATTAGAACAAACGAAGACGGCGATAGGACAGTATTTGTGTTCGAAACAGTTTTAAAAAAAGGTTTAGATCAATGTATACAGACATGTAAAGAGAAGGAAAAATGCAAATTTATCAACTATCATGTTCAGGCGCACGCATGTTTCATAATTGGCATTAACGGAAAAGAAAAGGTGATCCTCGGAAATAGCGTAGAGAAGAAGCCAGGATACATTTTTGGGAACAAATCCGAATGGAATGTGGTAAATCGTATTTATGTTATAAAGGTAAACGATTTCTTTGTTTTATTTTTTCTAGGTTTGACATACCGAGACTGTTCAGTGATAGGAAAACACACCATGTCTTAAAAAATATACACACTGTGAAAACTTATCGACATTATAGTATGTTTATTCTATAACTTAAATAATTAAAATTAAAACATGATTGTTAATAAAACGAATATTTTGTATGTGGGGTGTGATAAAATTTATCTGCAAAAAAGTACAAGGTTTCAGTGGATACTATTTCAACTCCTATTAGTAAGCAAAGGAAATGCTCACCTTAATAAAAATAAAAAGGCTCAAATAAGAAAGTTATAGTTAACTTACATAGCTCGAGAACTTCCAAAGTTGACAATCATTTTTATTTTTAAAATAATATGCACTATACCTTGGCAAAACATTTATCAGTATTTTACATGTTTTAAAAGAAATTTCCACTTAATATATTAAATGTTATTATAACAATGACTACAGAAATGAAGCTGCTGTCTCCCATATTATGAACAGAGTTACAGTAATTCTTTTTATAGTTGATTTCCCAGAAGCCTTGGGGAAAATTAAAAACCATATACATTTGCAAATAATCTAAAACTAACGCATTTCAGATACGTGTACAAAGGTATGCATATCATGAAATGTCATGTTATGTCTCTGAAATGCTAATCCCACTCTGAAATGTTTTGTCAAGATTTTTAATGAAAAAAATTGTCCCTGTCCTATGTTGAGATGATGGGGTGTAAAATTTTAACATGTTTAAGCACAATGTAACGTTCGTCTTGTTGTAATGGTATTGCACAAAACACAACACATTTTATCTTCAAACTAAAGCTTAATATTTTGAATTGGTATGGTTTTACGGAAACCTTCTGTTCTGTTTTCCTATTTCATTCATGCATATCACATTCTTATTAAAAACTATTGAAATAGTACAGGTGTACATGAGTGTTTTATCAATTTAGGAATATTTAAGGTACACCAGGTTCTGAACTGCAGAAGCAGAAATATGTTTCCTCTTGATTAAATATGAAGTATATCCCTTAATTAAATATGAATTATGAAATGCATGTAATTTTTAAAGTAACAACGTCCATCCGGTGCTAGAATGAAGCAAAATAATTCATACGTCATGTTTTACTTTGTTTGGAAGTAATATTTCTTAGCAATCATTTTGTTATATATATACACATGCAATTTTTAGACACTGTACAATATTTCAATATCGCCTGCATTTTAAACAAAAAAGTGCATGCACTAAATAGAACTATTGCAAAGGTAATATTCCACTCTAAATAAACATGGAGTTTATCATTTTTTAAACAATTTTGAATCAACTCACGCGTGTATGAAAAACAGTCTTTGAATGGACATAAGCTGGCTAAACGACCGTAAAACCCTTAGATAATAAGTTTTATGTAACGGTAACTGCACCTGAAATGAGTAAGGTTACTAGATACCCATAAACAATTAACTTGCTTAAAATCAGTCCAGTTAGAATACCTTTCATGTGAAATAAAATCGATCACAAAGGTTGCATATATTTCCAGGAAGAATACACGCCATGTGAAGAATGTAATGACCACGGTGTTTGCAAAATGAACCAGAATAGTCCAAATGACATATGTAAAAATTCTGGTGAGTACATTAGATGATAATTAGACTGAACATACTTTTACCATATCAAGACCTGCATTTTGAATTTACTAATTTGAAAACAACAAAACATAAAGGGGTAAGGGTAGATTTACAGAGCACCCCAAACACAGCCATAAAGCCATGCATGGTAAAGTAGGAGAACACTCAATATTGGCTGTTGCAGGCTCGGCTTATTCTATATCTTTATTGAATTTATCTACCTTGGGGGCATGTTATATGACCTATAATTCGTGAAATCCAGTGCCCGTTTCCCTTCCGATATGTTAGTTCTCCAGAGGTGTTTTGCCACTGACCGTTCCAAGGCGGTGTCCTACTATGTTCCTTTATTTATTCGTTTAGTCCTCGTGTGTTTGATTTGTAATGAGGAACATTAGCTTGTTACTTCCCTTTTAAAGCTGTATGATAAAGCGCGTGGATAACCAAATACAACTTTGATCCCTTTCAGTTGGATTCCTCTGACTTTTTCGTTATTACCTATGTCCAAGATGTTGCTGTTGGTCAAAATAAATATGCTATTTAGGAATATGTTTCTAAATAAAAATGATTAAACAACCCTAAATTTTGCACAGAGCCACAGTTATAAAAGAAAACCTGTGCTTAATCATTTTCCAATCCAATGAAATTTAGGGCAGATATTGCTTACGAAAATTACAAAAGAAATCAATGATAAAAACAGAGGTAGGACCAAGTTACTTCTCGGACATAATCAAGGGAAGTAACTGACCAACGTTCCAATTTGTAATCATAGTGTGTGTGTGTGTGTGTGTTAGTAGTGTGCAGATCTGCTTGCTGTGAGTTTCGTTTTGGGGAGACTGTGTTTTTTGGAACGTGGCATTCCCTGTTTGATATTTGTCTTCGTTTTTTAGTTGATCAGTTTGTTAATATGAAATGTTTGTGTTTTATCATGAGACGGAGAAAAAGCATTTGTTTAGCTTTAAACCAGCATTTTCAAAGTAGATAAATCTTAAACGCTAACTTTGAAATTTTAGTTACGACGCCTACGTTACAATCTCTAGTTTTTTCCCACAAGTTCAATTGTATCAATTGATTGGGATTGGTTTGGACCGAATCAGGTTGGTATCGCAGGATTTTCTTCATATATTTCCTCAATGCCATAAACACACAATAGAATTCATTTCAATCACATTATTAAATGTGAGTATTTTAGTCTATTGAGTGTAAACTTTAACATTTTAATGAGTTTTATTTTGACTTACACCATTTTCATGCTATAGACAGTCAGTATAATGCGAAATAGTATAGAAATTGGCAATTGTTAAGTTTGTAAGAGCCAGCTCAATCAGCACGTGGATCATCAAATTTTGAGATGGCATTTCCTTATACGCACCAAGGGGTGGGGTCATGTGTGTTATAAAACTGAGTTCGGAGATCAAGCTGGTTCGGAGCACAATTTTTATATTGGTCAATATAAAATGTTTGAACTTTAAAACTAGCCTTCAAACTCGGTTTTGGGCGGTAAGGTCGGTGACTTTAACGATGTGGGTTCAAGCCTCACTCGGGGCGTTGAATTCTCCATGTGAGGAAGCTATCCAGCTGGCTTACGAATAGTTGGTAGTTCTACCCAGGTGCCCGCTCATGATGAAATAATGCACGGAGGACACCTGGGGTCTTCCTCCACCATCAAAAGCTGGAAAATCTCCATATGGCCTATGATTATGTCGGTAACGCGTTAAACCCAATAAAAACAAATCAAACTCTGGTAAGTAATCGTTCTATTCAACGGACGTAACAGCGATTCTAAAGTACACCACGCTCTTATTACAGGCGAGCTGCGGTAATTTAGTATGCAGTTTTACAGTCGATAACCTGTCTTCACAAAGTACCATTTAATCAGCCCCTTAGTATATACTGCTTTATTTATTTCATAAAACCATATATTCCCAGGAATGTATGTGATTATACTGCTTCATTTTCATTTAAATCTACTGAACTTTTAATGTACGGAAAAGTATGCATTATATATGAATAAATGTCACAGCTACTTAGCATGGTACCTTTTCTCAAAACAGAGAAAGATTTATGCTTTTGCATTCGTGTTTCAAATGAATAAAAGATGTGCCCTTGGAGACAATTCTATGAAAATACAAACATATTGTTTCTATCAAAACTTTCTTCAGTAAATCGTGATATAATTTTAATGCAAGGTAATTCTGAACGTATATCATAATACTATTATGCCGTATATGCGTTTTAGTGGTGGGAGGCGAGGGGGTGGGTATGTTCTTCCTTCACATTAAGACATAAATAATAACGGAAAAGCTTTTCAAAGACTACATTATAATATCATGAATAAACTACTACATGTACACATATATATGTACAATATTCAGTCAAAGATGAAGATTCATCAGCCCCTTTACATCGGACAGTAAAAGACAAAAAGAAAACCAGCAAATATTATAAACATTGTATACCGAGGAAACAATAAAGATTTTCACACTACTTTAAACAGTAGTTAGCAGGTGCCTTGGGTAATTTCAAAATATTAATTTTATATTCGCTGTAAAGTATCTTGTGTTATTTAGTTTGAACACACAGTTTGGCAAAAAGCTAAGATAAAAATGTTCATCTGTTAAAGCTTATTATATCTGCCATGAAAACGTAAGGCTATTTCTGAAACCTATAATGCTAGGCATGGCTTGGTTCCTTTTACAGAAGTATATATACTGTTTTGTTTTTAAAATGAGGATATATAACATGTAATCTTTCCTCCCTGATCCCAGCAAAATAGTCAACTTATTTATTTCAGAGTTTGGGTCAAAATATTCTAATACATTTATTACATATTGTATAATCCGTTTGACATTGGAGAATAAAGAAAAGAGAGACTAAATTTTCCACGTTGCACTGACAATAAGTGCACAAGTTAATATTCTTAATTTTCATTTTAAAAAGAGGAGAATTCGTTGCTAAAATTCCATGTGGTATTCTTGTTTGTTACCATTGAATGCATGTATCTCGTTTACACTAAAAGGTAACTATATGTTCTGTTCTATTTCATTCTATTTTTACTTAAGTATATGTATTGATAACTTTCGAAAGAGACCAGTTGGTATGTCCACAATCCGCTTTTGTACTATACTACGATACTACATTTCAATCTTCAATATTTGCCAAAGGTTGCCCACTTCCCGAAAAGAAAGAGAAAACAACTGTCCTCGGAAACATGTATTCTGTTGGAAACCGAATCGCTTATAAATGTAATGGCAGTTATGGAGTTAACAACACGGAAACACCGACGTCAGTATGTCTTGAAAATGGAGAATGGAGTCAAGGAAGTGTTACATGTATATCTGGTAACTATATGTACTTTTTTCATGTCATGTATATCTGGTAAGTGAATGTGATTTTTCTAAGTTTCACTCAAAATGAAGTAGATCTATAACAAACTAATAGTGAATAATGTAGAGTTTAGGCAAATGCGATCTGAATTTCATAGACGACATATGTAACCAAAGCGTATGTCAAACTGTAATTGATTTAAATAGGTAGTACTAAAATTTACGTCATTTGGGATGAATGTCGTTTTATTAGTTAGTTAGTTAGTTAGTAACTAAAATAGTTTTTCTTATTTGCGTACGAAATGGTATAAATATACTGTTTGAAAGAACCCATAAACATACTATGAATGTATGCACATTTGATTGTTTTTGTTCTCGATGCACAGATTTTCTGTATTATACATTGTATTTCTAATAATTTCTTTCTCTTTTCTCTTCTCGTCGTTGTGAAAGATATATTTTTGAATAATAAGAGGGATATCATAGCCCTGGATTGCTTACTAAAGATAGATCACCGAGGGAAGATTTGTGTGAAACTGTTTTGAATTCTGACAGAAAGATTTAAAAAAAAAAGACATATAAGAAAAAATGACTGAGGAATTAGAAAAAAATGATATTCTTGGTAAAGGGTCACTTAAGAAACATTTTGAAATATGGTCAAGGGCTTCTTATAAGAATTTTGTTGTTTTTTTCTTTGCCCTAGCAATCCGAGTTATATACATGGAATGGATTAATTTGAACGACTTTAAAATAAACACCCATACCAAGTTTCATCAGTTTCAACTGCACACCAGGGGAGTTTTCGCGCTAAACAAGTGTAAACGCGAGACGAACGACGGGCGGTGAATAGTAACAATAGCTCATCCTGAGCAAATCATGCTCAGTAGAGCCAAAAACTAACGAATTTTATCTTCAGGTTTGATGGATGGTTTTATGGCACACCAAAATAGTACAGGTTATATTACACAAAACATGACTGAAGATTTTGGTTTCACATCTCATTAACATCGAAACAAAAATATGGGGTATGGAATCAATACTTTTAGACTTGCTTTCATCACAGCGATACAGCAAAACCAATTGTTCAGACCCATTTTGTCGCCTCATACGATAAATCAAGGATAAGACAGTGGTTCCAATTTTTTATACACAATATGTGACCCAAGATCAATTAAAACGTTTGATCATGATAAAAATTCCAAGACTTAAGCGCATGTATGCATCTTAAGGAAATATTTTAATATATTGGAAAGAAGATGTAATATTTATAAACAAATTATCATCGAGTGCCAGGTAAGTGTTGGTGGTGTTCTACATTACAACTAATAGTATTTCGCAAATTTTAGCATCAAGTATCTATCAAATGAACGATGAGGACCAAAACAGTATATTAATCGCACTGTTATATTTCTTTATTGTATTTTAAAAGCTGAAGAAGCGATTCCCTACCAAGCCGTGTGGACTAAATTAACTTGGGATGAGGCTAAGGTAGGAAGTAATTGAAAAGTTATTTTTATGTCAACATGAATCAGTGAATCATGAATAATATATAGTGCTCTTCTGATATGGCTTCTTTAATTCAGCAATATTTCCATTAAATGATATTTAGCTCAAGCAAATGTAACGACGAAGGAAATGAAATACAAAAAATAAGAAGCATTTTACTTCATCCCGGTGTTCAAATAAGCAGTAGGGTGAGCAATATGGATAAAATTGTTAATGTTCACATGTTTCAGCCCTGAAATAAACTCTCTCAACACCTTTGCAAGATTTATTTACTATCAGTAGAATCTGAATCCGTTGCAAATATCATGAAATACTAGTAAAACAGAAATTTAAATTAAAGATTTCTGGTATCGGTGAAAATTTTATGAAAAAAGAAATCATTACATATTTCATAAAGTCTCATTTTACAATATAGCAGCTGACATTTGTAACATTGGCGGTGACATTAAACCTTAATCTGCTGGCGACAAGTGAGTTTGCCTTTGCGACCAGTACAGACCAAGATCAGCCTGCATCTCCGTGTTCGCTTTTCGTCAGTGAACACCCCTTTAAATAATAAATGATGCTGACTAAATTGAATGACGGACCCGTCGATTTTAGAAATTTAGCAGGATAAGGGTTAAAAAGACTGGTTAATCACGCCTTCTTTCTTGAAGTTTTGTCCGTAATAATCATGTCCACACTTACAGCTATTCACAATTTCACATTCTAAATAAAAGATGAGGCCACGGAGGCAATTTTATAAGAATACGTATTTACTTGTTTTATCCCTACTGTCTACTAGTATTTGTTTTGCTTTTTCTGTATTCCTTTGTAATTACAATCATTTACATATTCGTACTACAAGGATGAAGGTCTTCGTTTCGGGGAGGCTGCGTCCTATTCCGTACATACATTGATTTGCGGATGCCGACAAACTATGAAAACAGAAAGTTATATTTTGTGATTACATGTATCTTGATATTCCAGAAAAACTGCGAAACACTTGGAGGTTACCTGAGTGACGTAAAAACAGAGCGAGAACAGAAGATTATAGAAGGTCTGGTCTCTGGATGTAAGTGTATTTGTATGACACCTATTTTTTTTAGAAAACTCTAATTTTATAAGTTTTTGAGTTTAGTGTGCCAAAGTACGATTACAAATTCTACCATTGCTATATTATAAACATGCAAATTCGATGAACTGGTATCCCCTGCCGAATGGGTTTGTGGTGAGGAATGGCAGAAATATATCCTGCAAAGGAATGAAAAAAAAGTTTAGGAGATGTGGGGGTAGGTGCTGGGAATGAGGTGGTGAGGGTACAAAACTTCACATGTTAATAATAAATGTTCATGAAAAAATGAAAGAAATGTAATGAAATTCTACCTATTGGTTTATTTGTTATGTACACATATGTAGATTTTAAGCAATTAAAGGGCAATAACACTGAAGTTACTACAGAGATCATGACGAAATTGTGTGTACCCTACCACATTATGGTGATCTAAATCTAATTCATAGTTCTGGGTAAAATATGTCACAAGTTATGAACCAGAAATTACCATATTAATAGTATCCTATATTGCAAACACTAGAAACTACTAAGGGCCATAACTCTGGTGTTACTCGGGCAATCTAACTGAAACTTGACGGGCCGCATTTCAGTGGTGAACATGTATATGAATTTTTATTTAAACATTCCAGACCATTTCCTAAATATGGCTGCGGACGGACGGACAACGCCAAAACTATATCCCTCCGCCTTCTGAGGGGATGATAAAGTACATGTGAATATAAAACCAGATAATACATGCGAATACTAGTATATAAAATCATTTAATGACATTAAGATCAAATACTGTTTACATTTGAAATGGCAAAAGTACTCAGTCAGTTTGCAATTACTAAAACGGGTTTTAGACAGCATTTTAAAGTAATTAGTGTTGTATCGACGTCTCTAATGTCTGCAGTGTACGCATAGCTCCGATTAAAAAGAGAAACTAATCGGTATTTTCGGGAGCCAAGTGGTACGCTAAGGTCAATTACTATTCCTCTTCGTGTCATCAATTGAAAGACATCGAACTGGCTATTGATATGTTTTTTTGTTCTAAGATGATCTTGTGTGCCTAAAATAATTCCCCGAGGAACACCTTGGATGTCTTTCCGCACAAACAAAAGCTGGATAGCTTGTCGGTTTGTGAGCTGGTGTAAAAATTAAAAGAAAGCGCAATGTCTCTTTCTTAATTATTTCTGTTTATTTGTATTTGCTTTGTTTGTAAAATGCCTAGCTTAAAGGTCAGTAATGATTAATACGTGGATAAAATTCAATTTTTTTATATGTTTCCCTACTATTTATAACTTTTAACTGTTTTGAATATTTTTCGCAAACATTTGAAATGTAGGTTCTAAAATTTAGCATAAAGTAATAATTTACTTCATAATCACACTTTATACCCACTAAAGCTAAAATGAAGATTCAGGTGATTTTTTTTTCAGGACAAATTTTCATATGATTTTTGTGTTGGGTTTAAAGTCTCACCAAAACAATAATATGTCGTATGGAGACTTTCCAGCTTTAATGGTGGAGGAAGACACAAGGTGCCCCTTCATACATTTGGCACCTTGGTAGAACCACCAAACTTCTGTAAGCCAGCTGGATAGCGTCCTCACATAAGGAATTCAACGCCCTCGAACCAACATCGGTGTTGGGCAAGTGATTTGAAGACAGCGGCCACGGAGACCCCTTTCATATTATTTGAGACAGCCAATCAGTAAGGATGATACTCTGTTCTTATAAAGAGTTTAAAAGATCTTCGTGGGGAGCTGGAGGCATTTGACAGAATATTGTCATCGGCATTATTGTAGATGTTTCCTATGGTTATTAATCAAATGTGTCTTTTATAAAGATTCTAAAAGTACAGGGCCTAAAATTTTACCTTGTGGCACACCTTTTGTCATATTTGTAAAAGTATTGCTTAAAATATTGTTTTTTGATAAATAACTACTTCTCAAGGACACATTATTTCCAGGAAGTCCATAGTGTTGGACTAAAATTATGTGGTAGAAAGTTAAAGGCCCTTGAAAGGTCCATTATCTCTGTAAACGTATCAGGCTTGTAAATACTCAGATAATATCTTTTTGGTTTAACGTCACACTGAAACAACTGTCAATCATATGGCGGCTCTTTGGTAGTTGAAGAAAACGCCAGGTGCCCCTCCAAAGATTATTTCAGATACGGCAGAGCATTGGGTTTAACTATAACCGTCCGTAGGCCAATTTGATGGTTTTCTCACATGAATGAAGACTACACTCAAAGCGAGATTTCGAACCCACTCTGAAGAGAGCTGCAAAGTATGGAAAATATGAAAAACACAAAAATGAATAGATCGCAAGCTAATTCTATTTTACAATGATTTACAGTCAGCGACCTTTAGAACTTGGCCACGGAGGGCTCTTCAGATAATATTTGGTACCCTGTCAGTAGTATAAGAAATGATGGTTTTGGCACACTTTTTTCAATTTTAATTAGTCACCTTTTTAAAAAAAATCCAATGCCGACCAATTCAACACTTTTGACCCAAATTAATTTTAACCCTTGACCTAAACCGATTAATGCTAACCAATTTCAACAAATTTAAAACAAATTTTCATAGTACTTTATGAAAACCTATAGTAAAATATGATTAAACACTTCCACCAAATATTTGCCAAAATCCTGCCACGAAAACAACAATGTGGCAGTGTCTGCCAACTTGGCAAAACTTTGGCAAAACTTTGGCAAACACAAATTCAACCAATCAAAAGCCTGCCATTTTTCTGCCAAGTGGCAGCAATGTGACAATGTCTGCCAACTTGACAAACTTTTGGCAAACTTTTGGCAGATTATATTTATTAATAAAATATAAGGTATTTGATCTTATTTTCAATTAGTAACTACATTATTAGTCTTATAATTTTAATAAAACATATAATATATACATGAATTTACAGAATAAAATATATTGTTTGAAAGAAAGAAGATTTACTGATAATATAAATCCTAATTATGTTACAACAAAAAACGGGAGAAAAATGATAAGGGCTACTTGTTCATCTTGTGGAAAAATGAAATCAAAGTTTGTTAAAAGTACAGGGGGTAATTTAGATATTCACAAAGCAATGTTACCTTTATTACCTAAGAAAGGTTTAACACTTCCAGGATATAATTATTGTGGGCCAGGAAATCCCCTAGATAATGGACCCCCTGTCAATGAACTGGATGCAGTATGTATGGACCATGATTTTTGCTATGACAATGGTGTAAAAAAGGGTACATGTGATAAGCAAATGCTTTCCAATTTAAATAAAACTAAATCAAAAACATTTGGAGAAAAGATTGCAAAACATTTAGTTGTGAAACCTATAATTAAAACGAAATACACACTTGGGTTGGGACAAAAACAAAAGTCAAAAAACGGGAAAAGGGGGTAGAGTATACCCCCGGAATCACATGGAGCGATGAATTAGCAGAAGAATTGCACAAACCAATTAAAAGAAAATTTAGGAAACGAAGAGTGATAGTTAATGATATTGATGATACTTGGTCAGCTGATTTAGTTGACATGCAAGCTTTTTCAAAATATAATAAAGGATTAAAGTACTTGTTAACCGTTATTGATATATTTAGTAAATATGCTTGGGTTATTCCATTAAAGAATAAAACTGGAGAATCTGTTACTGAAGCATTTGAAAAAATAATTTTAGAAGGACGATTACCAGTAAATTTATGGGTAGATGAAGGAAAAGAATTTTATAATAAAAAGTTTGAATCATTTTTGAATAAAAATAAAATTAATATGTACCATACATTTAATGAAGGAAAGGCTGTAGTAATAGAAAGATTTAATAGAAGTTTAAAAAGAATTATGTGGAAATATTTTACAGCAAATAATACTTATACTTATTTAAATAATTTGCAGAATATGGTTGATAAATATAACAAAACAAAACATTCTAGTATAAAAAATGACACCAACCGAAGCTAGTAAAAACTTAAATAAAGGTACTGTTTACTTTAATTTATATGGGATTTAAAGATACCAAAGAGTAAAACAAAATTTAAAATTGGTGATCGAGTTCGCTTAAGCAAACTTAAAAGACATTTTGAAAAAGGATATACACCAAACTGGACAGAGGAATATTTATAATTTATAAAATTAATAATACAAATCCCAGAACATACACTATTAAAGATTTAAATGATGAAATAATTCAAGGTTCATTTTATGACAAGAACTTTACCTACTACACAAGAAGTTTTTAGAATAGAAAAAATTATTAGACGAGACTATAAGAAAAAACAAGCTTTAGTAAAATGGAAAGGTTACAATGAAAAATTTAATAGTTGGGTACCATTTAGTGAATTGAAAGAAATTTAATTTAAAATATATTAATAATATTAATTATATAAATGGTCCATAAAAATTTAATTTCTAATAATGGAATAGAAACAATTGATCAGTTAATCATTCACTTAACTAAACTAGCTGCTGCTTACAGAAAAAGTTATAAATTTTGTGGGAGAGTAAGTACCGGATTATATATTACAGCAGGTGTCTTTGGTTGTTCAGCTGCATTAGCACTTGTTCCAGCTATTCCTATATTTGTAGCAGTTGCTGGCGCTGTTCCATCAGTAATTACCATATTTACTAACAGACTAAAACTTGACGACAAGAAATTTATTTTAAAAGCACATTATCACAAAATAAAACAACTAATAACAAAAGCACGGATTGGAAAAGTAAATAAAGAAGAAGAGAAACAAGTTATTCAGGATATTTTTACAATACTATTAGAAATGCAGAAAGAAAAAAAATATTCAATGCCTTTTGAAACGTATATGAAGGAATTTAAACTTAACGGATATAAAAGTAAAAAAGAAGAAGAGCTGTATTAAATTTTACGTGCGTTTTTAGAGATTTTTTTTCTATAAGTATATTATATATAGATGGTTAATAGAAAGGTAGATAGAATGATTATGCCAAAATTATCTAGCACTTTAGGAGAAATAATGAATCCAGATAAAAATTCATATAAGAAAGTTCTTAAAAGAAGAAATGTTATTAAATCAAAACTTAATCAAATAGTTAGCGATGAATATAAAAATCATGTTATTGATAAATTACAAAATGTTATAGATCCTTATCTTTTAAAAAATAATTTATTTGAATGGAACTGTGGTTGTCTGTTAACTGAAGAAGAAAATGCTGTACCCTCGAGTACTAAAACCTCTAGTTTTAAAAAGTTATGTGATTGTCCCAGACCAAATAATATTCGAAACAATCCTAAAAAAGTTATTGTAACCGACTGTGATACTAATGAAGAAAAAACATATAAAAGCAATTATGCAGCGTCTAAAGACCTTGGTATTAATTCTGGGTTAATAACAATGTGCTGCAAAGGAGAAAACCGAGTAAAATGTGGAATATCAAAAACTAATGGAAAAAGATATAAATTTAAATATTTTATTTCTTCTTAAAGATAATTTAAAACTTTATTTATTTTATTATTTTTTTAATTATTTTTTTAATCCTTTTTTGCTTAACGAATTTTATTTTCTAAATATAATATATAGATGGAAATCGAGAGATCCACAAAAATATTATAAGAAATTTGAATTAAAATTACATATAGACAAGATCCAAAGAATCATTATATTTAACTATAAACGACTCTTATGAAATACTTAAATCTGAACTTAAAACTTTAAAAGGTATAAAAATAAACGTTGTTTTAAAAATAACTTTTGCAAAAATGGATAAAACTGATACAATATATAAATCAGCTTATTTTCAATCAAAGGCTTTAGAAATTATTAACACAAACGAAATAAAAAAAACTTTACATCAAGCTTTTGATGAAATAATAAATAGAATTGGTAATTGGATTTCTGAAGGAAGTGGCTGGAGAATAGAGTCAGTTGATTCTCATTATATAAATAGATATAAGTATAGTCCATTGGCTGCTTCAAGTTATTTAGAATTACCAAAACCATTACAACATCCAATGAAAGGATTAATAAATATAAAGAATGATGATAACGAATGTTTTAGATGGTGTCATTTAGCTTACAAATTTCCTGTTGAAAAAAATCCTCATAGAGTTTCAAAATACAAAAAACATATAAACGATCTTGATTATACTGGAATTAAATTTCCTGTTACATTAAATCAAATACCTAAAATAGAAGTTTTAAATGAAATATCATTTAATATATTTGGTTATGAAGAAAATAGTATTTATCCATTGTACATATCAAAATATCAATACAAAGAACACTGTGACATGTTGCTAATTACTAATGATAAAATAAATGATAAAATAACTGATGATGACTGTAAGCCCTCAAGAACTGTAGTCCAACATTATGTTTGGATAAAAGACTTTAATAGATTAATGTTTAACAAAACCAAACATGCAAATAAAAAACACTTCTGTAAAAGCTGTCTGCAACATTTTTCTCAAGAAAGAATATTAAATGAACACATACCAAATTGTTTAGCTATTAATGGTATCCAAGGTGTAAAAATGCCAAAAGAGGGAAGTAAAGTACAATTTAAAAATTATCATAAAGGTTTAGCAGTACCTTTTGTAATTTATGCTGATTTTGAATCAATAACTAAAAATGTTTTAACTGCTTTACCATCAACTGAATCTTCATTTACTGAACCATATCAAAATCATATAGATTGTGGTTACGGTTATAAAGTTGTTTGTTGTTATGACGATAAATATACTAAACCAACCCAGATTTATAGAGGCCCTAATGCAGTTTATAAGTTTATTGAAAAAATGCTTGAGGAAGAGGAATATTGTAAAGAAATATTTAAAGAGCACTTTAACAAAGAACTAAGAATGTCTAAAAACGATGAAAGTGAATTTAAAAAACAAAAGTTTTGTCATATCTGTGAAAAAGAATATATAGAAGATTCAATCAAAGTACGTGATCACTGTCATGTAACAGGAAAATTTAGAGGAAGTGCTCACTCAGAATGTAATATTAATTTTAAACTAACACATAAAATTCCTGTTATTTTTCATAATTTAAGAGGTTATGACGGTCATTTTATTATGCAACAAATAGGGAAATTTAAAAAAGAAATTAATGTTATTCCTAACAATATGGAAAGATATATGGCATTTATGATTTCTGACTTGGTCTTTATTGATTCATTTCAATTTATGTCTCAATCATTGGATAACTTAGTAAAAAATATTCCAGAATTTAAATACTTATCTCAAGAATTTAATTGTGAAAGCATTAATTTATTAAAAACAAAAGGTGTTTATCCGTATGATTACATGGATTCATTTAAAAAATTCAAAGAAACAGAATTACTTCTAAAGAAGAGTTTTATTCAATTTTAAATGAAACACACATATCTGACAACGAATATGAACATGCTAAAAATGTTTGGAATAATTTAAAATTAAAACAATGGGAGAATATCATAATCTATTTTAAAACTGACGTATTACTTTTAGCTGATGTATTTGAAAATTTTAGAAAACTATGTTTAGAGTACTACAAATTAGATCCTTGTCATTATTTTAGTAGTCCTGGGTTAGCTTGGGATGCAATGTTAAAAATGACTGGAATTAAGTTAGATTTAATAACTGATATTGATATGTATCTTTTTATTGAAAAGGGACTGAGAGGAGGAATAAGTTATATTTCAAACAGATACAGTAAAGCAAACAATAAATATATGAAAGATTATGATCCTAAATTAGAATCTAAATACATTATGTACCTTGACGCCAATAACCTTTACGGTTGGGCTATGTGTCAACCTTTACCCTCTGGAAACTTTAAATTTATATCCGAAAAACAATTCAAGAAATTAATTGCAAAAGGTAAAACTAACTTTATAGTTGAATGTGATCTTGAATATCCAAAAGAATTACATAAAACCCACAACGATTATCCTTTAGCTCCTGAAAAAGTAAAATACCAGATCAATGGCTTTCTGATTATAGTAAAAATATTAAAACAGAATTTGAAATAGGAAAAAGTAATGTAAAAAAATTAGTTCCAACTTTAATGAAAAAAACAAAATTATGTAGTTCATTTTAAAAATCTTGAACTATATACACAATTAGGGTTAAAAGTAACAAAAATACACAAAATATTAACTTTTGACGAAAGTCCTTGGTTAAAAAAGTATATTGATTTTAATACTCAAAAAAGATCTAAAGCAAAAAATTCATTTGAAAAGGACTTTTTTAAGTTAATGAACAATTCTGTATTCGGTAAGACGATGGAGAATTTACGCAAGAGGGTTAATATTAAATTAACACATGATGAAAATATTTTATTAAAATACATAGCCAAACCTTCATTTGTTAGTTCAACGATGTTTAACAAGAATTTGTTTGGTATTCATAGAATAAAAAAGTTTGTTATTAAACAGACCTTGTTATGTTGGAATGTGCATTCTAGATTTATCAAAATATTTAATGTATGATTTTCATTATAATTACATTAAGGAAAAGTACGAGGGTAATTGTAAATTACTATTCACTGACACTGATTCATTATGTTATGAAATAAAAACCAAAGATGCATATGAGGATTTTTATAAGGACAAAGATTTATTTGATAATAGTGATTATGATAGTAATTCAAAATTTTATTTTGATAATAATAAAAAAGTAATTGGAAAATTTAAAGATGAAGCTGCCGGCATTCCCATTGTTGAATTTGTTGGATTAAGAAGTAAAATGTATTCATATTTATTAGAAAATGAAGTAAATGTTAAAAAATGTAAAGGAATTAAAAAACTTGTTGTTAAGAAAACAATAGTTCATAAAAATTACAAAGATACTTTGTTTAATTTAACCCAAAGTAATCACACCTTTAAAGTTATTCGTTCTAATAAACACAATATTTCCAGTTATGTTATAAATAAAACATCTTTATCATGTTATGATGATAAAAGATATATTCTTGATAATGGTATTGATACATTAGCTTATTCTTAAATTAATTAACTCTTAAATTAACTCTTAAATTAACTCTTAAATTAAAACTTAAATTATAGAACCATAAATTGTTAACTGAATATTCGTAACGTTTAAAGAATTAATATAAATAGCATCATCCATTTTAAATTCATTTGCATAATTAATAGAAATAGATTCATTTTTTCTGTTATTTTTTACATGATAACTTTGAAGAATTACACTTTCTTTACTTTTTATTTGTAATTTAGCTTCTCCTTTATCTAATTTAATTGCATCAACAAGAATAATTAAGATGCAATTTTGTTTAATTACCACAATATTACCACCCTGAACCAAACCAGGACTAGCATTTACAGTTTTCCATTGAAATAATCCACCATCGGTATCTTGGGTATAACTTGTTAAAAACAATGGAGGTTTTCTTATTAATTGTCTTTCTATTTTATTTACTTTTTCATTTATATTATTGAATATTCCCATTATATTAATTATTCCAGTTAAATAAATGTCCTTATTAGTTAAAATAATTTATAATTGTTTGTTCATTTTGTTTTACATTATTAATTTTTAGTTTTTATACAATAAATCATACAACGGTACTTTATCTTGTAACATTTTAATGAAAATAAACAATAATATCCGCAAAGCATACTTGTTTTGTCTTGATATTGAACATTGTTGATATTTACATTTGGTATATACTTAATTACTTCTTTCGGCGGAGGAAGTCCAAATGGATCAAAGTACAAAGTATTTAAGTAACAAACCCAATGTGTTCCAGGTCCAACAGAGTCGTCCAAATTTATAATTCCACACTCGTCCTTTACTTTTAATTTTAATAAATTATTTCTACTAAATACACCCCTAAAGTTTTTAATTTTTAATTGTTTTACCCATTGTTCAATTTCAAAGTTAGAAATTGGTTTATTTATAAATTTTATTTTTTTTTTTACAAATTTTATTTTTTTTTACTATAGGAATTCGTCTGTAAGGTCTCCGTTGTGAATCAATCTGTAGTCCTTTCCCACTTAACAAAGATGTAATCAAAGGTATTCCTAGACTAGCAGCCAACATACCTAAAAACCCACCGTCTTGTTTTTGTTTTTGTGTTAATTTAATCACTCCAGATCCTACTAGTTGCTTTCTTTGATTAGGTGTAAGATATGGTGATATCATATTTCTCTTATCATTAGCTACTGAAATCATACCATTTCCAAGTATTTTACTAACACCAGTACTGGCCAGTCCAGAAAGGGCTCCAATGCCTAGAGGGGCTAATATTTTTGGAGCTATTTTTGCTGCCATTGGAAGAATTGTTTTTCCTAACAAACCAGCTAAAGCTCCTAAAATCCACCATTTTGACCTTGACTGGACATTTGGCTTTTTGAAATTTTAATTTCTAATCCCTTATTATTTGCAACAGCTTTTTTAATTTGATTAATTTGTGTTTTTGTTAAAAGTAAAGGAAAGTTTCCACGTAATTGTTCATGTTTTAATCTAAAAGTATGTGGAATTTTATTATTATAAGCTTGTGCTAAATTTTTCTTTTGTCCATCTGTAAGGTTAACTTTATATTCAATATAATTTGATGTCATTATATATAATTTATATTTATTTTATTTAAACAATAACAAGTTCATTTCCAATAGTATTTATTTCAACTGTTTCTTCATATAATACAATTGCGTAAATACGAATATTAGCTGCTGGTGGAATATTTAATTTAGCTGTTAATGTAATGTGTTTAGGATCTTCTGTAGTTACTTCCTTTTTATATTCTAAGTTAAAATGAACAAATCCAAATAAACTATTAAAGTTTGATCTATTTAGCAGACTTCCAGTAGTCTTATTATTTTGTTTATAATAATAATTAATTACATCATCATATATTCTTGATATACTTGTATATTCTGTTTCTGGATAAAAAACACCATTACCAACTTCAAGACGACAAGAACTCAAAGTACAAGTACTATCAGCTGCTGCATCAACTTTAAATGTATCTAATAAATGTGGATTATGTTCTTGATTATTACTTTTGTCAGGTCGTTGTAAATAAACAAATACATGTTGTGGTTTTGTTACACCAGCTGTTATTCTAAAAGTTGTATTAATCTGTTGTGTATCAGTTGATTGCGTTATCATTTCCCGAAGGTATGACCATCTTGCTTTTTTAAATCTTTCAGTAGTAATTAGATCAAACCCAAATTCATTAAAAATTAAACGTGGAACCCATAGAATTAATTTTGTTACAATTACCCTACCAGCAGCAGCAGCATTAGCTCTAAAAATTAATTCATCATCATCTGTCAGCTGCAGTGTTATTTGAATTTGACTTGGAGGTAAAATATTAGTTTCTAAACCCTGAAAAAATGAATAATTATTTAATGGAATCTTAGCATTTACCTCATTACCATCTTCGATTAATAACTTCCTAGTAGCAAACCCCGAATTATATTTAGCTTGGTCTTTTCTGCTTTCAGCACTATCGTTAACGTCTAAATAAATAAACTCATTTGTTCCAGTTGATTCTGCATAATCCTTAGATAGTTCAACTAAATCCTTTACATTTATTACTTTGTATAAATTATTACAATCATAAACAATTTTTCCATTTTGTTTAACCACTAACTGATCAATTAATGAAGCTGCATTATTAATTAGAGCAATTTGATCATCACCACCATAATTATTACCGTTAGCAAGCTTATTTACTTTAAAACTTACTTCAAAATAACCATTAAACCAATCAAAATATGAACTTCTATCATTAATTGTAAAGTGATATCCGTTTTTTTGTTGCTTAACATTATTTCCCGGGGCAGATATTAAAGCTGTATCTAATTGAATAGGAGTTAATTCATATCTTTCGCAATATTGTTTTGTTCTAAACATGTATATATTATATATTATTTTATTTTTTTATTAAAGTTAAAACTTTAGTTTTTATAAATTAATTTGTTAATACGTTTTTGTCGAGCTGAAGTTCCAGATCCTGACAATATTCTATTTATTTTCATATGAATATCCTCCTCTTTATCATTATTATTTTTATTATTTTTACTGTTATTCTTTTCTTGTAATTCCTTAGCAATTAAATTACCAACTGCTGGAGCAGGTTTCTTTTTAAATTTTTCAACAATTTTATTTGTATCTCCAGTGAAGCTTCCAATAAGATTCGCTGCAGCTAAATTTCCAACTTCTGTGCCAACCTTTTTTGTTCCACTTTCAAGTGCTGCTTTTCCTGCTGTTTCCAAAGCTTTTTTTCCAGCTGTGCTAATTGAAGATGCAACTCCGCTTGAAAACAATTTGGTTAAAGTGTCAAAGATACCTGTACCAGAGATGGAATCTCCGGAGACCTCAGGTCTACCATGTATGATTTCTTTTCCTGTGTGAGCATCAACATAAATAAATATTCCTTTATTTTTGTCATAAACTTTTTTGTACATTATATAAAACTAAAATTTATAATTTCATATTTCTTTTAAAATTAGTGTAAAACTTGTTTCAACCTCATTAAAATTAATTATTCTACCAAATACATCTGTAATATATATTCTAATTGAATTTATAATATATTTATTAATTTCAGAATATCCAACTCTTTGTGGTTCTTTTGTAAATGGATAAGCTCTTGTTAAATCTGCAGTACTTAAAGCATAGATAATATCACTGAAATTACCATCAACAAGTGAATTATCAATAAGATCACAATGAATGTAAATTGTATCCACAGAATTAGTTATATTTGGTGTTGTAGTTCCCCATTCAGTATTTCTCAATTTTTTTTTCTCAAATCCAAGCAATGTATGAAAATTTGATACTTCCAAATCCAATCCAATATTATCTGTAATTGAAATCAAAATCTTAAAACTACTTAAATCAAATTCCAAACTTATTGGAGCAATTTCTGATTTATTAAATTCAAATCATCATTACTTATTAATGTTTCCCTAATATAATTATTAATATCTGTGTACTGTAAGAACCATTGTAAATATAATATCTTTCCAATCCTTACCATTATGATAACGAATTCTTTTATTGTCATATTCATCACTAATATTATGCCAAGAGTAGGTCATAGTGTTAATACTATCCAAACCAACAACATAAGTTTTATTTTTATCTAAAATTAAAGAACGACTAAATCTGATTGTAAAATCACTCGGTTTATTTTTGTTATTATCTTTAACTGTTTCAGAACTTAATACTATTTTTTGTTCCATTTATATATTCAAGAAAAATAATTTTTATATAACTTTTCATGTTGTTCTGGTAAGAGTGAATTCATTTTTAATAGTTCATCAATTATTCTAATACCTTCATTTTTTAGTTCTTCATTATTATTTCCAGCATCAATTGAACCACAAATTAACTCCAAGTCATTAACCAATTCTTTTGGATTACATGGACAAACGTCATAACCTTGTCCCCTAATTACTTTCTTAAATTTCATAGATCTTTTATTGATAGGTAATCCTGATTTTTCTGTTAATTCTTTAAATATTTTTCTTGAATGAATTGAATGCTTTTTATTATTGTTATATCTTTTATTAATCAAATCAATCAAATCATTATCTACTTTAGTGTTAATTACTTCCTTTCCAGTTATTTTATCCTTAGCAATTAATTTGTTTTGACCATAAAGTTTATTTAAGTTAATAATTAAATTACCATATTGTCCATTTGGTGAAACTTTATATGGGTTATGATATCTTATTCCCTTTCCAAATACCTCTGAGTCATTAATCATTTTTGATAAGCGTTCACCATATCTTTTAAGATTTTTTCTGTCTAATTTTAACCCCGAAACATACTCACCTGCAGTCATAGGTTCTGCATTTGTAAATTCAACTATTTCATCTGGATTTTTTTTACTGTGTTCATTTATTTTACGAGTACATGTCTTTAAACTTTCGGTAACCTCTTTTCTTGTTTTTATCCAATCATCTTTATCTTTGTTTATTACTAACTCTGATAATGTAGGTAACTTCCAATCTGATAATACATCTTTATCAATATTTACATCTAAATTTGCCTCAAATTCTTCTGATTTTTCAATTGTATCTTTAGTTGTATCATCAGATGTTTCAGTTATTCCCATCTTTTCTCTTCCATAATCTTCTAATTTCTGAAATTCATCTTGAGGAATCCATCCGGCAGGTTCATCCCCCCAATCTATTGGTGTATAGGGAGCCGGTTTTGATGGTAATAATGGTGGTGGTTCTTGGAATAGCTGTGGTAAACCCTGGTATGTTTGTATGTCTTTCATTTCATCACCTAGTAACGCTAATTGCTCCTTAATTCCAGGTAATGCTTTTAACTGACTTGATAATTGTTCTTTTTGACTTTCTATTCCTTCAGTAATTGGTTTATAAATTTCAGTGTACATATCCCGATTTGTAGCTTTCTTAATTTTTTCTCTCATTATTTCTTCTCTAAGATCTCTCATCTTTTGCCCGACTAATTTTTTTCTTATTCTTATTTCATTAAGTTTTGATTGCATTTATATAATAATGTAAGATAATGTAAGATATTGTAAAATAATGTAAAATAATGTAATATTATATAAATGGAAATTCCAAATTATGATACAAAAAGTGATAAATCCAATAACTTTACACAATATTATCCTTTTATGCCAGATTCATGTTTTAGAATGTTAATATGTGGATCTTCTGGATCTGGAAAAACAAATACATTAATGCATATACTTCGAAAACCTCTTATATATTATGATAAATTATACTTATATGCTAAAAACCTAGAACAATCTAAATATCAGGATTTAATTAACAACTTAAGCCAAATTGCAAAAAAAATTAAAGTAGATCCAAATGAAATACTTGAATATTCAGCTGATCCCAACCAAATTGAACCTTGTGAGAATCTTGAATCAGAAAAACAAAAAGTAGTAATATTTGATGATTTTGTATGTGAAGATAAAAAAGTTCAAAATGAAATAACAAAATACTTTATTCAAGGACGTCACAAAACTGTTGTGTTATTTTATTTAAGTCAGTCTTACTATAAAACACCAAAAGATATTCGAATTAACTGTTCACATTACATTTTATTTAGAAAGTCCAGGTAAAACGAGAAAATGATATGATTTGTAATGAACAAAATATAGATCGTGATTCATTTGCTAATGCAACAAATCAAAAATATGATTTCTTATATATTGACAAACCAAGGAAGTTTTTAAGAAAAAACTTTACTGGTAATATATAGATGGGTGTTTTTAATAATATAGAACAAATAAGTGAACCTGAAAGTATAAGTAAAGTTAAATTTGATATTGATTTAAGTGATTATGCTACTAAAAAACAATACAAAAAGCTTAGAAAGGACATGGAATCATATCTTCACAGAAATAAGGAACTTGATAACACAATGAACAGAGCATTAGATATGGGAGGTAATAAAATAATCAACCTAGGAAATCCAGATAAATCCGCTGATGTAGTTCCAAGACGGTTTTTGTATAAAAAAATTCAAAGTGTAATAGATGACTATAATCTTGGAGATGTCAAAAGTATAAAACAAACACTAGAAGCAGAAGTAAAAAATATTGAAGAATTAACAAAAGATTTTAAAAAGAATTCATTATTAATAGTTGAATTACAAGGTAAACTTGAAAAAGAAATGAAAGCTATGGTTGATTCTATTAAAGAACTTGAAGAGAAATCTGATTTGACAGATGACAATATAAAAAAAGTATTTAGAACCAATTTTGAAAAGTTACACACTCAAGTTCAAGAATTAAAAGATAGTATGATTAAACATGAAGAACTAAAAGACAAAATTATTGAAGCTGAAAAAAAGTTACAAAATATGTATCAGTTAGAAATTAGAACAGAAATAAATAAACTAAATACTGAAACTGAAAAAAAACATAAAGATTTATTAGAATTAATTTCAAATAAACTTGCAGAATATAAATCTGAATTGGAAAAGGCAGCTTCACAAAGAGGTGATGATCATGACACAGCATTAGATGACTTTAAAAAAGAGCTTAATTCTAAAATAGATGACTTTAAAAAACAAATTCGAAATTGGATTAGTATTGTTGACAACCGTCATAATTTAAAGTATGCAGACTTAAGTAATATTACAAAAAAATTACAAGAAGATATGAAGAAGCTTAATACTTAAGTTGAAGAACATAAAAATGAACTGGACTTTGTAGTTGAAAAATCAGTTAAACAAGGAGAATCAATCACTACTAATACTGAAGCAATTAACACAGTTAATGATAAAATTAAAAAAATAATAAATGATTTGGACTCTGTAGTTAAAATATCAGCTAAACAAGGAGAATCAATCACTGCTAATACCCAAGTAATTACTGCTAATACTAAAGCAATAACCGCTAATGTCGAAGAAATTGCTACTAATGATGAAGAAATTTCTAATAATTGGAAAAAAATTATAGAAGTAAAAGATGCTTTCTTAAAACAAGAAACACAATTAGCTAGAACAAAGGCTACTGTTGACAATTTGCTTTCTTATAAAGTTGCTACAACAAAACGAATTGATGATTTAGCTGACATAATTATTAAACTTAATAAGAAATACAAAAAAATAGAAAAAAGGCTAGAGGAAGTGAGACATGAAGTGTTTCTCTTTGAATATAACAGTTTCTATTATGAATACGGTTCTTATAAATACGTAAAAATGAAAAAGTATTTTAACCGTCATGGTGCCTGGATATATTCAACATATGAAGATATGGCCGGTTTGAACTATTTAAATGAAATGAATTTAAGACCTGGAATTTTATTAGATTTTAAAGATTTTATACTCATAAACCAACAATATAGTGTAGCTGTACCAAATGTACTTTTGAAGGGTGTGTTTGAGATTGTAAAAACCGGAACTTATATAATAGATATTAAATTTATATTAACGGGGACCGGAATCCTAGGTGAACCGGATAAACTGGTTAAAAGCCCAATATCACATTTTATATTTAGACAGTGGAATAAAAATGATGATCCATTTCTTAGTACATTTATCGGTAATGTAAATATAGCAGCTGAGGACTATAACGGTGATCAAATATCTTTATATAAGAAAAAATTTAAAGTTCATCTAACACAAGGAACAATGTTTGACATTAATCCTTATAACGATTCAACATCTACAGAAGTAACATTTACGCTTTTGACGAATAGTTACATCAAATTCTACATATCGGATGAACCTATACCGGATGCTGTATCGGATGAACCTATACCGGATGAATCTGTATCGGATGAACATGTATAACATGTATCGAATGAACATGCATTCCATGATAGAAACAAACTTTTGAATTAAAAGCTTAATTAAAGTTTTAATTACTATGTGTACCCTAATAATATACTTACTAATTGAAAATAAGATCAAATACCTTACATTTTATTAATAAATATAATCTGCCAAAGTTTTGCCAAAGTTTTGCCAAGTTGGCAGACACTGCCACATTGTTGTTTTCGTGGCAGGATTTTGGCAAATATTTGGTGGAAGTGTTTAATCATATTTTACTTTAGGTTTTCATAAAGTACTATGAAAATTTGTTTTAAATTTGTTGAAATTGGTTAGCATTGATCGGTTAAGGTCAAGGGTTAAAATTAATTTGGGTCAAAAGTGTTGAATTGGTCGGCATTGGATTTTTTTTAAAAAGGTGATTAATTAAAATTGAAAAAAGTGTGCCAAAACCATCATTTCTTATACTACTCCTGTCAACTGAAATTCGTTCTTTTATCTGTTTGAACTTTATACAATAAACTTTGCAAACAAACAGTTGAAAACTAAGTGTAGACAGATTGTAGAGAAAAAAACATTGGTACGTGATAATTGACGATAATCGAAAACTTAAAGAACCGTTTTACATGTAATTTAAATAATTACGAAAAACGTGTATCTATGAGCAGCCTAAATTGTCAGTTTTATTGTTAAAGACTAAATCATCATTTGAATTGTATTAATAATTTATTTTAAGAATACCCTCTCTTAGTAAATGACCGGACAGTTTATTTCGAAATATTAAGAGCGTATAATAACAAAGTAATGCTGATGTATTAATTTGTTGGCAAGATGCGGGACATTTTGCCATGTATATGTAAAGATAGACCAATGCCTATGTACATGTAATAAGTATCATAATGCTATCTAACACATAATCATGTTAATTTACAGTCAGACATAAAGTTCGGATAGGTGGTACGAACACACTGGAGGATGAATATACGTTTATTTGGTTGGATAACACAATTGTCAGCAGTGGCTTTGTCAACTGGGAGCCTGGGCAACCTTCTCACCAAGGCGGAGGGATACAATGTATTCGCATAGAGCCTTTGTTGAATTTTAAGTGGAAGGACTGGAACTGCGATAGAGAAGCGGCGAGTGCTTGTAAATTCAAATGACATTATTGTCATTCGATATCGCTTCTGTCAGTTTTGCAGTTGCGCGATTTATTGTGTCCTTTAGTGAACGATGTACTCCGAATTGATTATTGTTTATCTTGCTAAATGTTCTTGTTTACGTGATCCTAAGATCTGAAGTTCCAACTATACATCAACAACAAAATAAACGACTTGATACAAAACCCTGCATTCAACACTCATAGGATACGAAAAATATTCAGTAGTGTGGCATTTTATTTTAGATGCGACCTTCTTTGCGTCAAAAACTTCACCGTTCCAAATGAGTTTTCAGCGTTATATATACCTAAAATTATAGTTTATTTTAGCTGAAATAAAAGTAGAAATAGATATATAAAATTAATGAATCGGTAAATAAAACAGTATTTTTGAACTTCAGTAATGAGTTCGGCTCTAGCATATTTTACTAAACGGGATACATCTGACACAAGCGCTTCTTGAGATCACAATACAACACTACTTATCAAGGTACTGTTTTAATAACCCTATTATACCTCGCGAACATTTCCCTATATAAAGCTCCTATCAAGGTAAAGGGTCAAAATCCTATTGCCGTTATTTTCTATATAATGGGCCATATATTTTCTTAGAGACATTTTCATAGTCAAATTATTTACTGCAGAGTCGCATTAATTTTGTTATTCCTTGCTCTGGTGTTACTATATATAATGTCACCGACTTCTAATCATCAGAAACAACCATATTTGTTCCACAAAAATATCAAAAATAGAAAAAAAATACATCTATTTTGAAATTTAGATAAAAACACTCTCTTTATATATACCTTTGCCATTGTCATTCTGAACTGTCTTGTTTGTACCTTTTTACATGATAAATTTGTAATGAGTGACTTGCAATTTAAAGTAGTGAAGGTGTCTTTAATACACTCCAAAGAACTCCACTGTTATGCTAATATTTCGAACTGTTTGCCGATCCAATTACTTTCAAGCCATTAGAGAGCAATAAAAAGGTAAACATGGAAATAATGCTATGACAATTATCCTATTCTCAATAGGATTCAGTTGTTTACATTGTCTGTTAAATAACGTGTCTACTACCAACTAATCTAAATTGTAAAACTAGTTCGAATCTCATCGATTCACTCCTGAGCCTATTTCAAATTGGGCTTTGCGAACACGTGTGTTTTAAGGCGGGTCTAACCTACAATTCTAGATTGAATGACACAAATAAGAGGCACACCGACCCTCTCGAGGCTTGAAAACTAAAGATGTGAAATGTAGTGCGTGACATTTTTTAAAGGTTGGGCATATTTTCTCTCATCCGCCCCAAATAGTGCATTTATTATTTTTCACAGTTTTAAAAATGCAATTTACAACTCTATTTGAATATAAGTGTAGATATTTTGAAGTAACGCCTCTTTCATGTTCCTTATGCTGTATGGTGTCCTTTAACCCTTACTCTGCTAAATTTCTAAAACGGGCAGGTCCATCATTCAGTTTGGGCAGCATCACTTATTATTTAAAGGGGTGTTCACTGAAAATTTACTGACTGAATAGCGAACAGCGCAGACCATGATACATGAACGTCTTGGTCTGCACTGGTCGCAAAGGCAAAATCACTTGCCGGCAGCAGACTAAGGGTTAAATGAAAGTGTAAATAACAATAAAATCTGTAAGAAGGTCATCTTAATATGGTAATTATTTCACAGCATGAGTGTGGGGTTGAGTGCGAGGAGGATGGGTTATGCCAAAATATATCTGAATTCTAAAGAAATCACATATCTTTTTGATAACATAATTTCTCACATTTATAGTGTTACAGTGAAAGTACCAACAACAGCAACACCATTAATTAAGGTAAAACAAATATCAAAGCAGCTCGGTCTCTGTGGACTTTTAGAACTTCATATAATGTGGTCTTCTATGCTTTCCGTTGCGCCGAAACATCAATACAATCTGTAAAAAAGATCCTCTGGAAGCATAGAACTCAAACAAGCAACATAATTAAGACTCGTTTTGATTGAGAATGAAATATGCTACACCCTTCACGCTCTGTGATAGTTAACCCTCAGCCTGCTGGCGGTAAGTGATTTTGCCTTTGCGACCAGTGCAGATCAATATCTGCACGTCCGTGCAGGCTGATCATGGTCTGCACTGTTCGCTAGTCAGTTAGTGAATTTTCAGTGAACACCCCTTTGAATAATAAGTGATGCTGCCCAAATTGAATGATGGACCAGTCCATTTCAGAAATTTAGCAGGGAAAGGAGGGATAATAAAATCTGTAAAAATCCTCCAGAAGCATATTACGCAACAAATCAACATAATAGTGGACTCGGTTTGTTCGAGTCTGTTCATGAGAGGTATAAGCGGAACTCTATTACATGAATATTGAATTGACTCTGTGATTTCAAAGGACCAGAAAATAAAACAACACTGAATCACATTTATTTCTTAGATGAAAACAGTGATATCGAAAGTGTGGTTTGTCGATGAAGCTTTAAAGTCTGTTGTTTGTTGCATACTTAACATGGCACTGAAATAATCAACGTAAAAGATATATTATAATAATTTGCATGAACTGTCGGTTAAGACAAGGTTTAAAAGAAGTTGATATATTAAAAGCAGAAAAGAATATTTTGCTAGACCTGGTTAACAATAAGGCGATTGTATAATAATATTAGTTACACTGCTTGTTGGTGACAGGATACGGGATATACGCTGTCGAGGAAATCCATATCGAGTATAACAACCGGTTACATGGACACGAAATCAAGCAATCTGATCATTGACCGCGAGTGTGACATTGATCTTATACACAAATGAATGCATGAAGTGACCTGAATAATGTGTTTTAAATGTTAACTTACATAACACGACGAGAAATAACCATTATTCATGTCACATCTAATATAATTTATGTTTCTGTTGTTTGATACAAATGAATAGATATTAAATATGCAACATCTAAGGAAAACAACGGTAGAAAATACTATTACTAGCGTGTTATGCAAATTTTGATATTTCATTAAAAAGCTACACTAAGTTTTATTCAGTTAACAAGAACTGTCGGAAATAAAAAAACAACAACAGGGCACTCCGAGTATTCGAAAACGTCTATCAATATATTGTATCATTATAAGATATAAGTAAGTGTGAGAATCGAACAAATAACTTATTTTGTTTTTTAATCTTTGAGGCGGGGGAGGGATGTAATGTAGTGATAGGGGCGGCGGAATATGGAAAGCTAAGAAACAAATAAAAGCAATACAACATATGTTAGTGTGAAACTGAATGTAAAAATTGGAAGTAGGGTGGGTATGACCAATACTTAAAATCCACGAGATATGTGCGAGTATAAAAAATAAAGATGTCATTGTGATATATAAGTAAGGATTAAAAATGCATGTTTTGGTGTAGGAAAGGCGAAGGGAGGGTGTGTGTGAAATTAGGATGGGATACGTGGAGGTATAGGGGAGAACGGTAGGGGTTTTCTCAAAATATCTAAATGTTCGCAAGAAAGAAAACATACTTATGGTATATATGTCTCTTTTACCTATACGTGTTAAGTTACTTTTGCTTTCATTTAGAAATTAGTGTATTGTGATACAATTATCTGCTAATATAATACATACGTTTGTAAATATATGGATAGTGAACAGGATATATCTATCACACAGAATCGCAATTTTCAGATGTCATATTCTGTTAATTTTTAGTTCATGACATGTTTTAGCGATTCGGCTCGATAAATGTCTACAAAAAGGATGCCTCTAGATTCAGCTGAATACTCGGTCGCATTTTTGTTTGCCTTTCAACAGGTTCTGCTTTGTTGTGATGGCGTTACTTATCCTCCGTGTGACTCGAACGGCACGACATGTGAAGCTTCGAAACCGCTGTACTACGATAATACTTTACTTATATATGTTCATACATTAAAAACACAACTTGAAACCTGGATTTTAAGATAACGGCGAAGTCTGTCCGTCCATACGATTCCTAGACTTGTTTTCCTAGCAACAAAATAAGAAAAAAGACAGACGCAGTACAAAATATTATTGTATTTAAACATTCTGAGTAAAATAAACGTCCGTTTAATATTTGTTGCATAATATGAATACTGTGTTCTCGTAGACTTCTGTACGGAAAAGGTCATTGTTTTGCACTAATTTTGATATTTGTATTTTATGTACCATTGAATAGACGTTTTCATGAAATATCTCGAATGATTTAGATCAACACTTTGTCTAATACAGGAAGTTCATACATGTATATTTCATCCCCGTCGAAACGAGATCCGATACATTACTACCGTCGAAACGAGATCCGATACATTACCAGAATAAATAGCCACTTCTTATTGTCATAATCTGATATCAGAATTTGCATTTTAAATTCATAACTATTTTTAAGTGATTATTAAGTACGGATTATCAGTATCAGCTGGAAATTAATCTTTAAGTACCATCAAAACTAGCTGTCAAAATTTCTACCTTAAACCCAAATGAGACCGAAAATTGTTTTGTGAACATCTGGCCTGGGAAGCGCCTAAGTTCAAAACTCCGATCATATTCCAAAAATGTTTTATGGTCAGTACATGCATAGAGTTGCAAACGAAATTATGTTTTTGATTGAATGAGTTGGGTTTTACGGCGAATCGGATATTATATTTCTGACTTTAGCCAACTCCAGTGACACCATTTAAGCAATTATGTGTGGTCATTTGATACAACCAGCTTAGTAGTCGACACTAGACTTTTATCATTATTGACAAAGCCTTTTAAGTTGAGTACCTTTTCGAATAAATGCATGTATGGTATGTGTACATACTAGGCTTCATGGAACTTGGACAAAAGTTTAAACTCATGAAAACTCGAAGTCTATATTGGTTTTAAAATACATAATGTAGCCATCATGTTTGCCATGATAAGATGACCGGGAAAACTGAACGAATTCAGTACCGTGTAAAACTGAAAAAGTAGGGTTTGAAATGGTTTAGAACATACATGTATAATACCACGTGCGACATTTTTACCGCTGTGCATTAAAAGTCACGCATCGTATCGTGCATATTCAAAATAACAGCATTTCAGCCTCTCGAGTGCAATAGTACGAAACTACATATTTCCAAAATCACTATATACATTCTTCGATACCAGATATTCAATTAAGTAATAGCATAGGGGTCGCCTGATCTAAAATAGGTGAGTGAACCTCTTGCGGCGCAGGGGAAGAATGTCTGTCTCCCCACTAGGTGGTCACTGGTTCAAATCCTGGTTTATAGGATATTTTTATCGTTGAATCAACAGCTCTTTTCACTGCCAGCAAATTCTGGCTAGAACCTCAAGAAATTGACAGCAAGCATATAAATATGTTGCAGCACTTCAAATAAAAAAAGGAAAAGTTTGCGATACAGATATTCTAACTTCTTTTTCATTAATAAGGTAGTCCAGAAATTTGCCGGAATAGATACATTAAAAAAACGATATAAAACGTTAAAGGGTATTTAAAAACAAGAGGGTCATGATGACCCTGGATCGCTCACCAGAGTAATATGTTTCAAATGTCAAACTGATGATTTTTAGAAATTTTTTGGAAAATTTTCCAATGTACAATCAAGTAACCCCTGGGGCGGGGCCAATTTTACCCCGGGGGTCATGATTTGAATAAAGTTTGTAGAAGTCGACTAGGCAATATTACACATCGAATATCTAAGATCTAGGCCTTCTGGTTTATTTTAAGCAAATTTATGAAGATTTCCCAATGTACAATAAAGTAAACCCTGGGGCTGGGTCAATTTGACCCTGGGGGGTCAAGATTTGAACAAATTTTGTAGAGGTCCACTAGGCAATGCTACATGTCGAATATCTAAGCTCTAGGCCTTCTGGTTTATTTTTAGAAAATATTGAAGATTTTCTATGTACAATCAAGTAACCCCATGGGGCGAGGCCAATTTGACCCTGGGGGTCATGATTTGAAGAAATTTTGTAGAGGTCCACTAGGCAATGCTACATGTCAAATATCTAAGACCTAGGCCTTTTGGTTTATTTTTAGAAATTTTTTGAAGATTTTCCTATGTAAAATCAAGTGACCCCTGGGGCGGGGTCAATTTTGACCCTGGCGTCATGATTTGAATAAATGTTGTAGAGGTCCACTAGGCAATGCTACATGTGAAATATCTAAGCTCTAGGCCTTCTGGTTTATTTTAAGAAAATTTTTGAAGATTTTCATATGTAAAATCAAGCGACCCCTAGGGCGGGGTCAATTTTGACCCCGGGGGTCATGATTTGAACAACTTTAGTAGAGGTCCACTAGGCAATGCTACATGTCAAATATCTAAGCTCTTGGGCTTCTGCTTTTTGAGAAGAAGATTTTTTAAGGTTTTCCTATGTAAAATCAAGTGACCCCTGGGGCGGGGTCAATTTTGACCCCGGGGGTCTGATCTGAACAAATTTTGTAGAGGTCCACTAGGCAATGCTACATGTGAAATATCTAAGACCTAGGCCTTCTGCTTTATTTTTAGAAATTTTTTGAAGATTTTCCTATGTAAAATCAAGTGACCCCTGGGGCGGGGTCAATTTTGACCCCGGGGTCATGATTTGAACAACTTTAGTAGAGGTCCATTAGGCAATGCTACATGTCAAATATCTAAGGTCTAGGGCTTCTGGTTTTCGAGAAGAAGATTTTTTAAGATTTTTCTATGTAAAATCAAGTGACCCCTGGGGCGGGGTCAATTTTGACCCCGGGGTCATGATTTGAACAAATTTGGTAGAGGTCCACTAGGCAATGCTTCACACCAAATATCTAAGCTCTAGGGCTTCTGGTTTTTGAGAAGAAGATTTTTAAAGTTTTTCCTTTCGGTTGCCATGGCAACCAGAGTTCTGCATGGAATTCAATTCTTTGAACAATTTTTAGAGAAGACCATCCAAGGAACATCCCTGTGAAGTTTCATCAAAATTGGCCTGTTGGTTTAGGAGGAGATGTTGTTTAAAGGAAAGTGTGGACGGACGGACGGACGACGGACGGACGGACGGACGGACGCCGGACGGTGAGCGATCACAATAGCTCACCCTGAGCACTTTGTGCTCTGGTGAGCTAAAAACGCACCCACGCTGTTAGGAATACTTGTAAGACAAAATATATCGGTGATTCATGTACAATACAACGGATATGAATGTATCTTTTAACTCTCTTTTCTCAGATATTTTAAATGGAAACAGTATTACGGTAATAGAACCGGATGCTAAATATGCCACTGTTCAGTTATGCATAACTAACTTATATACAGTTTGAGAAAACCCCTATTGTAAGTCCGCAGTACATGTCGAAGTAAGCTAAGAGATATTATAAGACAGAAGTGAAATCGAAAAGGGTGCCATAAACCATTTCAAAATCTGACCCGTGACCTTGACCATCAACTTACACAGGACCATTACTAGCTGGTCTGGTTTGAATATAAGGGCAATAATTAAAAATATCATGAACATGATATTGAGGAACTTACCAATAAAGTCGGTATCTGTTCACAGTAATCTTGACCTTTAGGATACCGAACCATAAACTATCAGAGGTACGTACGTCCCTTACCATGGCCAACCCTTCGTGAAGTATCTATAGATTGCCAACATTAAATTGCCCCTATCTGGTGTACGCTCGTATGATTTACTGACTAAAGGCTATGGTTAGGTTTAACAAACGTCCACTAGCGTACATTAAATGCGTGCGTACACTCATTGTGGCAGAATTAGTGCCGACCGAAGTTAGATGTCAATAGGGGAAGAAGTTAAGAAGACATGATGAAATTTAGAAACTTGCTGCAATACTTTAACCTACATGCAACAGCGGCCTGGGCGAGTAAAATTGCGCACCTTATACTTCGGACGGCTAAGCTAAATGCTACATCAATGTAGGGATAACACATTTTTACCGAGGGATTCTGAAGACGTAATTGACTATTTATGTACTACCTTACAAGTACAAAATACATAAATCTAGTCTCCCTCAAGCAATTCAACTAAAACTTGTCGGGTCGCATTTTTTTGTATATCAGTGAACATTTCTACCATGTTTTATTCTAATTCTCCAAACCATGGCTTAGATAAGGCGTGGGACAGACAGACATATGGACGACGCCATAATTATATCCTTCCGCCTTTGGCAGAGGATAATAAAGTCAAACATAGATATTACTCTTACACATAAGTTAAACATTTTTTTTCCTTTTACATAATGGTTTTGTACCATTTTAAATTTCTTTGAAGTCAATAAACAAAAAAATACAGATACTTTATTTCAGATAAAAATGCTTTATAAACATGTGTTTCATTTTGAAGTTTATCATGCTGTTTGAGATGCAGGAACATCATTTAAATTGTATACAGTCTGTATAAATGGTTTATTATGTAAACAAGTAACACAGTCTTCAGGTAGACTGTCTTCCATTTGTTCCAAAAGTTCCAACATGTCTTCCCTAGATCTATGGACTGGTCGCTGTCTTACCATTCTTACAGCTTCTCCCTGAAGAAAAAAAAAGAATTAAATATCCATATCTTTATGTTATCAAAACAGTTGAAATCCACTGCAGTACATAACTAAAAAGAGACACTAACTACTGTAAAACTGGCAGAAAACAATTGTCATATATTCAACTAAAATAATACGTTTGTGAGTTTGTTTGGGATTTAAATCCGTTTGTCAACAGTGTTTCAGTTATGTAAAGGTGGGCAGTTAATCTGACCAATGTTCCACGATTCTGTTCCTGTACAATCCTGTTCTCCACAAGTAATTGCCAACTTCTCCACATGAATCATAGGTGAAGGACGAATGATTTCAGACACACGTCTTAGTTTTATCAAATTGTGACTAGGAACACACCCCTTGCCTGGGGATCAAACTCGTGCCCCGTAATCCGTAGATTTGTGCTCTCCCTACTGATCTAATCAGACAGGCTTTGGAGAAGACAACAGAAAATATCAATAGTGGAGGTAAATATCTTCTGAAGGTTGTAGTAAATTCGGGAACCAGCTATATATCTAATGAAGATTGTAGTAAATTCGGGAACCAGCTATATATCTACTGAAGGTAGTAGTAAATTCTGGAACCAGCTATATATCTAATGAAGGTTGTAGTAAATTCGGGAACCAGCTATATATCTACTGAAGGTTGCAGTAAATTCGGGAACCAGCTATATATCTACTGTTGGTAGTAGTAAATTCTGGAACCAGCTATATATCTAATGAAGGTTGTAGTAAATTCGGGAACCAGCTATGTATCTACTGAAGGTTGTAGTACATTCAGGAACCAGCTATATATCTGCTGAAGGTTGAAGTAAATAAAGGAACAAGCTCAGCCTATATAACTGAGAAAACCCCTGGAAACGTCATTTGTCCATGCTTAGCAGTGAGACGAAATTAATTAAAACCATGTTATAGTCCTTGCTTGGCAGAAGGCTAAAAATACTTACCTGCAGGTAGAACGACACTTTAAGCGGCCTGGCTTTGTAAACTGTAGTAGCACCTGAATGTACAATGAGTTCTAGAATTTCCTGAAGATCTTTCACACCATACATGGGCATACAGGTGGCTAAGCCAACAATTTCCATCACATGCTGACTATCCTGGTCCATGTGGCATCGGATCTTGTATAAAATTGATAAGCATTTTTTTGTGTCTCGATAAAAATAGTTATTAAGTTATTATCTAAGCTTAAAGGAAAGTTTTTAAAAAGTTGCTATTATGATTTTGATAATAAAACCTGTAAAAAGATCCTTTGGAAGCATAGAATGAAACCAAGCAGAATAATAGCAGACTCAGTTTGACCTGTCTGTTCATGAGAGGTAATGAAATGTGCAACACCTTTCATGTCCTCTAGAACCTACTTAAGCGGAACTCTATTACACATATTTTGAATAGACTCCATGATCCCAAAGGACCAGAAAATATAACTTCACTGAATCCACACATTTAACTTTCAACTGAATCAATTAAGGATGACTACCCATAATAGGCATCAATTTCACCAACAGCGTACATACAACTTGGTAAAGTAAGCTTTGAAAATGTCAAACGGTAGAAATAAGGTGACAAGTTATATAGTGACAGAAGTTCTCAAAAATTTTCTTTAAATTACTTCCCCTGATCATTTTGGTTTTTCATGAGTTATCTCTCCTGAAAACTAGAAAAACTGATTTTCTCCTTTTCTCTATGGGGAATTTCTAGATTTCTTTTTGATATTTGTATCAGAATCATACAATGCAGCTTTCTATCGCAAATAATTTTCGAAACTTAAGTTCAAATTCTCATAATCAAAGAAATTGTATATTTCCCATAGGCATCAATGTTAACTTCAATACCGATTATCTCCCCCAAAAATGAAAAAATTTGAAAAATCTCTCGGTAAAACGTTTTTAATTTTGAATGTCTTTAAAGTGACCAAATTTCATTTAAATATTTTCATCCAGTTACAAGATATGAAATATGGCAATTACACTATGTTTCCTTAAATCAAGAGCCATAAGAATAATTTGTGGACTGTCTGAAATCAAAACAAGATACACTTCTAAAACTGTAAAGGTTGCTAAGCCATTACTTGCCTTTGTTCCGAACTCATGGTAATACATACCTCAATACCATTGGCTTTTAATCTTTTGTCTTCAATGTAAACATATGTTTGAACTGTTTTAGATGGAACCATGTCCAGCAACATCTGATACAGCTCTGTACTACCAAGGGAACTAAAATATACAAAATATATACCTGTTCCCTGTCAAATTATTATATGTGAGGCCAGAATCCAACTAGCTTACAAAAGGTCAGCATTTCTAAGAGCACAGAACTTAGTATAATCAGATTGGGTCTTCTGCCAAAATAAATGCTGCTAAGCATATGATCTTATGTGTTGATCAAGTTTTGACCAAAAATGTAATACAAGAAAATAATAACATGTTTAATGAACAATATGACTGTAGATCTATAATGAAGATAGATTCTATGGTTAGTAAGATTGTCGCAGACATTACTATAGTCATAACAGGCACAAAATAAAATACAAGAGTTGTAAGTAAAACAAATATGTCCCCACCATGGCTGTATCTTGTAACTATGGCAACATGCCTTTCGTATGATGTATCCTTGACTTTTGATCCAATCATCTCAAAAACTGCTGACTACATGTTAACATCCCCATAAAGTTTTGAAGCTTTATGCTAATTTTTCCTAAACAACTGATTTGAAACCATTTTCAGTCTAAAGCCACTGTTACCTCTGCTTCAGACCTACTGATCCCTATAAGAACCAGGCGCATCTACTTACCACAGGCAATCATCATATGAGCAGCGCCATGAGAAAACCAACATAGTGGCTTTGCGACCAGCATGGATCCAGACCAGCCTGCGCATCCGCGCCGCGCAGGCTGGTCTGGATCCATGCTGTTCGCTTTCAAAGCCTATTTGAATTAAAGATACTGTTAGTGAACAGCATGGATCCTGACCAGACTGCGCGGATGCGCAGGCTGGTCTGGATCCATGCTGGTCGCAAAGCCACTATGTTGGTTTTCTCATGGCACGGCTCAAATGGACTCTAGGCCAACAAGTTCTTTAGTTATTGGGTGGAAATTAAGTCTCAAATTCACTGTGACCTTGACCTTTGACCAACAGAATCTTTAAGCAATGTGGTTCATCTACTGACCACATATAATCATCCTATAAAGTCTGAGGTTTGTGGGACAACTCAATCTCTTATTACTGATCAGAAACTAAAAGGTCTACCAACCAACTGGCAGTTGAACAGACGGACTGGCAGATCAACAATGAGCAAAACCATATATCCCTCTTCTTATATAAAGAATTTATTTTAGGTCGATTGTGAAGGAAGTTCTACAACTTATATTAATCACTCTTTACACCTCATACCTGAAGGAATCCATCACCACGAGGGTATGAGAGAAGAGGCCAGTTTCCCTTTTAATGCTGAGCGCCAAGCAAGGGAGCTACTGGTACCATTTTTCACGTCTTTGGTATGACGCAGGTGGGATCGAAACTAAGACCTCCCGCACTCGAAGGGGACACTCTACCACTAGGCTATCGAGGCGGTAATCTCTCTTCTCTGAAAGGGCATAAATATACTAGATACTAGACTGGCTCCCATCACTATGTTTGTTCTTATTTACATACTTAAAGGTTTATTCATTAAGAGGGATGTAACTCCAGCAGGTTGTATACCTTTCATTAAGTCCTATGGAATTTTCAAGTTTAGTCACTGGGATTATGTGGTTCTCCATCAATTCTCTATGAAGCAATGTCTCCTCCACGCGATGAGGGTTAATAATTTGTATCTTGTTACCATGGCAACACACCCAGCTGTTATAGAACTTCAAAGGACCAATGAGCTTCAAGGTAGTTTGTTGCTGGGTTTGACTTAAATAAAGATTGTCATGTCTTTATGATACAAGAATAACAAAAGAACTCTTTGCGAAAATGACGAAAACTGACTTTCAATATTTAAAGTATACATATGTGAAGTTGAGACTTAAGCTTATTTATACAGAGACAAGATTCCTCTTAAATTTGTCACATAAGATAGAAAAAAGTTCTACTGCACCCGACATATTCTTATAACACCAAACAGTTGTCTTAAAAAACAACTTTCAAGACAACTTGTTGGTGCTAAAGATACATTTCCAACACACATCTTTATTCAAACTCATTATATTTGATGGAACTCCTAAGATGGCATACTTAAGTAACTGTTTGAAATTCTGAATCAAGCCATCATTTTTTTGTGAATTTCCTCAGTTTTTAAATCCAAGAATAAGTTACATACTATTATAACTATCTCAGTAAGAGTGTCCTGAAGGCCCTATATTGTTCTCCTGACCTAGTTGTTACCCCAGATAACCTAGTACATAATTTGGCCTATATTTCATAGACAGATCATTTTGATCATGTTCTATGTAAATCAGATAGATCATTAACCAAGTTTTACAATGTTTGACCTAGTGACATAGTTTTTGACCTAAGGTACTGCACTTTTGAACTTGACCTAAATTTCATACAGACAAATATAATGACAAGGATTTATGACGATCAACAGCTGATTTTTGGCCTTGACCGAGATATTATACCCATAAACATTTTAAACAAGTTTGATGAACATTTGATAAGAACTACCCAAGTAACAGAAGGGATGCTTTCAATTTTCAGAATTTTAAGTAATTCAAGGGCCATAACTCTAAAACAATCCAGCTGGTTATTGAATCTTGGCCAGAATACCTCATGTTTCACAAGGGTAAATCAGGGTTTTCCCTAGACTTTTCAAAATGGGGGACATATGTCCCCCTAAGATTAGAATTTAGCGGTCATTTGAAATTTCAAGGGGACATAGTACTTAAAGTAATGCATATGTAATGTTGTATATGTTATCTATATAATTGGTTTGTTAGGAAGATCCTATGATTATTATTATTCTAGTCTTGTCTGATTTGATCCGACATTTCACATGTAAAATATTAGTCTTGTCTTAGAGCAGGTACTGTAAGGCTGACACACTTAGATTGTTATTTTACTTTTTTTCTCTCTTTAAGAGTGGCAAATTGTCTTGCAGCTGCTAAAAAGTGAATTCTTTAAGATGATTTAGATTGATCATCATAGAAAGTATGATTTCACAATGTAAACATAAAGGCGAGAATTACTGAACTGAACAGTTTGAAAAAAAAAGTTTCAAATTCATAAATTGATATTTTTTGTATTTACAAAGTAAATGTTTCATTTTCAAGTAACTTACGCACCTAAAATTGACAAATCTTTTCACATGATTGAACGTTCGAATCGGATTCACCGCTGAAGAATTCTGCATCATGTTTGTGTGTTTGCAATATCTCGCACAAGTATTAGCAGCGATAAAATCCTAAAAGTTATCGAATAATGCCGGTCAGCTGACCAATTTGCTACTTTTGATTGGTTTGCTAAAATAAGACTCTATTTTTAGTTACGAAAAAAAAACAACACATTTTCTGAAAATGAGACTGAAATTCTCCATTGGTTGAATTGGACTAAGTTGTTACAACTGCGCCATTGATGGCATAAAGTAACGATTTTTTTGGGTCATTTCAGGCAAAAATGCACCAAAACGCAGGATTTTGTGTGTCAGGGAAAACCCTGGTAAATAAAGTCCTATGATGGCCCATGAAGAAAAATATTTTAATACCATTTGCACAATGAATATGGTGATATACTAACTGCAAGCAATCTAATATATTTTGAAAGTTCAAAAGGCTCCGACAACAAATTGTGACTTATTTTGCAATATGAAATTAAACTGTTTGGACAAAACTGTCTAAAATGTACAATGGCAAACATATCAAGTCAGTCATTGTCTTAATTTTTTCTTCTCTTTTATAATGAAATATTTCACATACCAATGAATAAATTGGTAAAAAACTAGAGCTGCTTTTGAGAAAAGCGCATGTCTCCCACAACTGCCTAATCATCTGAAAAGTTACATAAACTTCAGGATTAAGTTTTGGTTCAGAAAAGTACACTTCAGGAGTAAGTTTTGGTTCAATAATTCAAAGGGCCACTCTGTTCAGTAAGTTTTGGTTTAGTGATTCAAAGTGGACTTGGATGAATGGTTCAGTAAGTTTTGGTTTAGTGATTCAAAGTGGACTTGGATGAGTGGTTCGGATCAGTTATTCAGGGCTATAATTCCGAATTGCCTGGGCCGATTTGGCTATTTATCAAACTTGGCCGAGGACTTATTTGCAAACACATTTCGTTCAAGTTTGGTGAAGATTGCATGAGAAATGTTTAACTTAGAGTGTGGACAAGATCTGTGACAGACAGACACACAACCGGATGGACAGGAGTGAACCAATATGTCTCCCACCGCAGTGGTGGGGGAGACATATAATTAAAGACTTACCTTTGCCTCAGCCCTGACATGTAAAGGTGCTGAAGCTTTTCCAGACAAAATGGAAGTTTCATTGACTTAACAGGTATACTCTGTACTGGGGTAGACTTTTTACTTGAAGCCAACAGCTGTTCTTTGATGCTTGGAGTACCAGTTACCTATAAATAACAAGCAAAAAACATGTTATCAGCACAAACAGTACGGATATGCACTGATCTGGATCCATAATGGTTACTATGCCGGCATTCAATTATTGTTGTCTCTATACCAGTTTATTTGGAGGTTTTGTAATCTATTCATGAACAATGACTTAGTACTGTTAACAAGAGCTGTCAGTGGACAGCACACTCGACTATTCTCAGTACTTGATATTACAAGAGCTGTCAGTGGACAGCGCGCTCGACTATTCTCAGTGCTTGATAGTATAATATAAGCAATGAGTAAAACTTTAACATTACAATAAGCATATTCTAAGTCGAAAAGGGGCCATAATTCAGTCAAAATGCTTGATAGAGTTGCCTCCTCCTTTTTACAGACTGGGGTCATGATGGTAAACAAGTATGCAAAATATGAAAGCAATATCTCAATGGACTTTGCAAATATTTGGGGTGGTACGCAAACTTTAACATTTATTCTAAGTCAAAAAGGGGCCATAATTCAGTCAAAATGCTTGATAGAGTTGCCTCCTAATTTTTACAGACTGGGGTCATGATGGTAAACAAGTATGCAAAATATGAAAGCAATATCTCAATGGACTTTGAAAATATTTGGGGTGGTACGCAAACTTTAACATTTATTCTAAGTCGAAAAGAGGCCATAATTCAGTCAAAATGCTTGATAGAGTTGCCTCCTACTTTTTACAGACTGGGGTCATGATGGTAAACAAGTATGCAAAATATAAAAGCAATATCTCAATGGACTTTGAAAATATTTGGGGTGGTACGCAAACTTTAACATTTGTGTGACGCTCACGCTAACGCCGGGGCGAGTAGGATAGCTCCCCTATTGTCCCCTATTCTTCAAATAGTCGAGCTAATAATATAAGCAATGAGTAAAACTTTAACATTACAATAAGCATATTCTAAGTCAAAAAGGGACCATAATTCAGTCAAAATGCTTGATAGAGTTACCTCCTCCTTTTTACAGACTAGGGTCATGATGGTAAACAAGTATGCAAAATATGAAAGCAATATCTCAATGGACTTTGAAAATATTTGGGGTGTCACGATAACTTTAACATATATTCTAAGTCGAAAAGGGGCCATAATTCAGTCAAAATGCTTGATAGAGTTACCTCCTCCTTTTTACAGACTGGGGTCATGATGGTAAACAAGTATGCAAAATATGAAAGCAATATCTCAATGGACTTTGAAAATATTTGGGGTGGTACGCAAACTTTAACATTTATTCAAAGTCGAAAAGGGGCCATAATTCAGTCAAAACGCTTGATAGAGTTGCCTCCTCCTTTTTACAGACTGGGGTCATGATGGTAAACAAGTATGCAAAATATGAAAGCAATATCTCAAAGGACTTTGAAAATATTTGGGGTGGTAAGCAAACTTGTGACGCTAACGCTCATGCTCACGCCGACGCCGGGGCAAGTAGGATAGCTCCCCTAATCTTCGAATAGTCGAGCTAAAAATTGTCGCCACAATTTTTTGTTTAACTGACAAAATGAAACTGAAATACTTATAAAACAAGTGGGCCATGACGGCTCTAGATCGATCACCTGAGTTTCATAGCTTTAACAGGCTGGAGCGTGTGCAACTTTGGAAGAGGACCATTATATGCTATGGGTGTCAAACATTCCAGAGACAGTTTGATTTATTTATATAAATTAGCTGATGACGAACACATTAAACACTATATGGTTCCTAAATCTTTAGATTTGACAGAAAAAATACACACAGAGACAACTGCCGCAAGCTGAGGGTGTTTTGGAAGGATGGTTAACTGCATGAGATGATAAGAAGTTGCTGAAAGGTATTTCTATATTCAGCTCTAGTGGCCTCAAAAAACGTGGCCGGGTGCCTCCATTTCAACAAGTTTGGAAACGTCCTTACAATGATGCTACAAAACAAATTGAGTGAAGATCCATTAAGCCTTTCACGAGAAAGTTTTTTAAAGGTTTTTCTATTTTTACCCCTAACAGCCCCTAAACGGTCAAAGCGCCGCCATTTGAAAAAAATTTTGAGAGGACCTTATAATAATGCTACAGACAGAAACTGATGAAAATCCATCAAATTGTTCAAAAGAAAAGATTGTTTAATGGTATTTCTATTTGTAGCTCTAGTGGCCCCTTAAAGGGGTCAAGTGCCCCCATCTGGAAAATTTGAGAGCAGACTTTACAATGATGCTACAAACCAAGTTTAATGAACATCCATCAAGCAGTTCATGAGAAGCAGTTTATAGGTATTTCTATTTTTAGCACTAGTGACCCCTAAAAGGAGTCAAGCCCATGCATTTGAATAAATTTGGGACAGGACCTTATGATGCTGCAGAATAACTTTGATGCAGATCAATCAAGCAGTTCATGAGAAGAAGTTGTTTACAGGTACTTCTAGTTTTAGCTCTAACTGTATCTAAAAGGGTCCAGGTCATCCCCATTTGATAAAACTGCCAGGATGTTACTGACAAAGTCTGGTGCAATTCTGACCAGTAGTTTCAGAGGAGATGTCATCTGAAGAGAAGTGTTTGTTTGTTTCGTTTTGTTGGGTTTAATGTCGCACTGACGCAGATACAGGTCTTACGGCAACTTTCCAGCTTTGATGGAGGAGGAAGACCCTAGGTGCCCCTCTGTGCATTATTTCATCACAGTCGGGGACCTGGGTACAACCACTGAACTTCCGTAAGCCAGCTTGATGGCTTCCAAACATGAAGAATTCAATGCCCCGAGTGAGGCTCGAACCCACATCGATGAGTGATTTTAAGTCAGAGACCATTACCACTTTGCCATGGAGGTCCCCTGAAGGAAAGTGTGGACCAACTGCCAGATGGGACAGATGAACGAAGGATAGGGAGCGATCACAACAGCTCATCCCTTCTCCAGTGAGCTAAAAAATTAATGACAATTAACAGAACAAAACAAAGAGCAAACATGTTTTAGAACTTGTATGCAACTGATAAAGGGAACAGATTGGAACCAGATAAGACTGAGTTGATGTGCAGGCTGATCTGGATCCACACCGATCTCAACGTCTTAACTGCGGCACTCTTTATTATTTTCAATGAACTGACCCTCTAGTCTAATGTTCAATCCATAAAATCCTCAATACGGTTTTAAAGAATTTCTACTTAAATTTGTAAGTTATACACCACAGTGCAGATATGTTTATATCTGTTCAGAAACTTTTTTTGAATTTCAGAGTGTTTTTTTTTTTTAAGAGTCACCTTGAATCATTTGAACTGTATGATCTAAAAATGTATTTTTCATACAAAAATCCCTGTGTTAAATATGTTGGCCCCCTAAAAGTTCATTTACTTGTCAAAATATTACCGATTCAAAAGTAAATAAAAAAGTATTTTCTAAAAAAGTATTTATGAAGACACTTACAGGCTGAAGCCTCCTGTCTAGTTTCTGTGCCAATTTTTTCTGTTCCGATACCTTTTTCTTCAGGTCCTGAACTTGTGTTTTACCTGCATCTACGAACTGTTTCTTGTCAAGATCAGGTAACTGCTGCCAGAGTTGTCTAACTTTATTGGTGATCTCATCATAGCTGGAATCTGGGTTATCCTCTAGCACTGAATGTAATCAAATGTTTCTTAACAAATGGGTGTGTTATAGATATAGAACACACTGAAGAAGTATTCTAACCCTTAACCCTTAACCTGCTATATTTCTATAATGAACTTGTCCATCATTCAATTTGGACAGTACCATTAACTGTAACAAGAGTGCCAGAATGTCACAATATACGCCCGTCACAGCAAATTTGTTTACCTGTATTTGCAAATGGAATTTTAAATTTCTAGTTGTTTACAATGTTTTTTTTTAGAAATTATTGTAATTCTTTTATTTTTCTAAGTCCACAAAAAAAATCCTTACCAGGTAGAGATACCTTAAAATACACCCAAAATTTGAAAGTAACATCAATGTTGTACCACAGAAAAGTGGTCTTGGTTTTTCCCTAGGGTCAATTATAAAAAAGTTACAATGTAAGTTATTTATAGTAACAACTAAGGGAAGTTAATCTTTAAAGAGAGAAAAAAAAAAAAAAAAATTACAAGTCCATACAAAAATCCTTACCAGGTAGAGATAGCTCAAAATACACCTCAGAATTGGATGTAACATGCATGTTGTACTACAGAAAAAGGGGCTCGATTTTCCCCTACGATTTGTAATGAAAAAGTTACAATATAAGCTATTTATAGTAACAGCAAAGGGAAGTAATTCAAAAGAAGGGACCAGTGCATGACATTCCGTCTCATGATGGTGTACAATTGTGCAAAGTTACATCAAAATCCCTCCATGCATGAAGAAGAAATGCTCCGGACAAAGTTTTCATTCTTGTATCCTTGACCTCTAAGTGCGACCTTGACCTAACCCCTAGGGACCTGGTTCTTGTGCATGACATTCCGTCTCATGATGGTGAACAATTGTGCCAAGCTACATCAAAGTCCTTTCATGCATGAAGAAGATATGCTCCGGACAAAGTTTTCATTCTTGTATCCTTTGACCTCTAAGTGTGACCTTGACCTTAGACCTAGGGACCTGGTTCTTGCGCATGACACTCCCTCTCATTATGGTGAACAACTGTGCCAAGCTACATCAAAATCCTTCCATGCATGAAGAAGATATGCTCCGGACAAAGTCATTCTTGAATTTTTCATTCTTGTATCCTTTGACCTCTAAGTGTGACCTTGACCTTAGACCTAGGGACCTGGTTTTTGCGCATGACACTCCGTCTCATGATGATGAACAATTGTGCCAACTTTCATCAAAATCCCTCCATGCATGAAGAAGATATGCTCCGGACAAAGTCATTCTTGAATTTGACCTTTAACCTCTAAGTGTGACCTTGACCTTAGACCTAGGGACCTGGTTCTTGTGCATGACACTCCGTCTCATGATGGTGAACAACTGTGCCAAGTTTCATCAAAATCCCTCCATGCATGTAGAAGATATGCTCCGGACAAGGTCTGTGGACGCCGCCCGCCCGCCCGCCAGGGGCGTTCCCATAATACGTCTTGTTTTTCAAACGGGCGTATAAAAATGGGTGCTTACCAAATAGATACTAACTAATGGCGAACAGTGCAGACCATGATCAGACTGCACGGAGGTGCAGGCTGATCATGATCTACACTGGTTGCAAAGGCAGAATCAATCGCATCCAGCATGGTAAGGGTTAAAGACCTATCATTTTCATATCTGAAAAGTTGCATGATTTCTTTCTATTATCTTTGGTCTTGACTATTATGGATGTTACACCTGTTACATGAGAAATGTTTCACAACAAGAAAAAATCAGCAAGAGCATATGTTATAGTCATATTTCCTTCTTTGGAATTATGCTACTGTGTTTTGGTAATTAGATTGCCTAATTAAATTTCGAAATATACTACACACAATTCTGTAAAAAATACATAATTTTAATAATATTTTTAAGGAAAAGAAATCTTTTTACAATTGTATAATTAAATGAAACTGTGCATGTTGTTAATTGACATTTGAGTATTATATGGTCAATAAAAAGAAGATGTCTAGGTGTACAATTTTTGAGATATTTGCCAATTTGCCAATGACTCAAGAGATCCTCAAAACTTCACTTTTATTTGAAGGCATCATTTTGAATTATTTCACTTATCAACATTTTTCATCTTTTCTATCCTTAGAAAAAAACCTATGTTTTTATAGATGTATACATGGGATGATGTTTTCATGCCAAATTATTATCCCCGGTGTATGCCAGGTCCAAACTTTATTCTATGTTACCTCGGTAAATGATATCACACCACGACTTCCGTTATCAGTTTTTGTTTGATATGCAGCTCAAATATTTCATTTACCTTTTGGTCTCATTTCCTTTGAGAATGCCAGGAATCCCAGTGAATATTTTTCAGCAGAACTTTTCCCAACCATATCATATAGTTTAGGCTGGTCAAACTGAAAATGTAAAGTTTGAACTTATTTCTTCAATTTAACTGCAGGACTATCGTTACATTCAAATCTCACAGGAGAAAAACAAAATGATACAGGTCTAAAACTTTAAGTTTTGACTGCAGATGTTTTCATCTGTCATCACAGATCTGCTGTTATGCTCATCAAAGCATTTTTCAGGCATGTTATTTTGTTTTTATTAGGTTTAATGACACTCTGTAACAATTATAGGTCATATGGACATTTGCCAGCTTTGATGGTGGCGTTATACCCCAGATGTTCCACCATGAATTATTTCATCCAGGGATCATCCTAGGTCAAAATTTTAGGGAGAAGTGACTTCTCCCTCCACAGAATTTAGGGAGAAGTTGAGGAATTTAAGGAGAAGAATCGGCATAGCATTCAGTTTCCTGCCTATATATATTCACTTTCTATGGGTCTAGCTGTAACTTATAAACAGTAATTATTTAAGGAAATTGATTCTTGCATTATCATTTTCATGAATTTCTAAATAAAGTATAATCTTAACCATGAAAAAGTCTCCTTTAAATTTTTATCCGAAATTTACATGTCCGAAACTCTTAAATTTAACAGGTGCACGTTCAAAACGCCGTGAAATTTTTCATTCATGTTTCGATTCTCGTGCTTTTATAATGCCTGAACTTTGCATCAACTTGTTCAGATTTATACATTTAATTTAATTATTTAGTTATTTTTTCGAAAATAATACCAAACTCGTAGGTAATGGCAATCTTTTTACAATATTTTTTGACGTCCGCGAAATCATTTTTTATCAACAGTACCTAGGGCTGTCATTGATTGGGTCTTAGGCGTATCGACGATACCGATATATCAGAAGACAAATATCGACGATACATCGATATATCGATTATTAAGTTAGATTAACGACATATTTGTTCATATGATACTATATACCTTCCTGTAAATGCTATTTTAAGTTTTATTGCCTAATTTCCATATTTCTGTTTGATTGTGTTGTATTTGCATTTATGAAATAAAAGAAATACATAAAAATTAATAACATCTTTCATTTTTATTTTGCCTTCACTCCTTTTTTTGCATTTATCCAAGTTTACAACTTTGTGAACTTTAGTTGTTTTTTAGGGTCTGCGTGTTTATTTGGGTAGTTTTTTTCCTCCTTAAAATATCGATTTTTGAAAATGGGAATCGATCATCGATCGACAAAAAAATATCGTTGATACATCGATATCGTTTCTATCGATGACAGCCCTAACAGTACCCGAGCAATTCATTTACAGAAATTGACCGTAATCATGGTAACTGAAATAAATTTTGATGTAATCTTTAATAAAATAAAAGAATAATATACAATTGTTGCATAAGATCATGCTCTCGTTAAGTTTATCGGCTTTTTACACGCCGATTGAAAATTTTCAAAATGGCAGCGGCTTACAATACTATTGATCGACACTGTGGGATATTAACGCTACGATTGGCTGAAGTTTGACAGGCGAGTAGGCGGGGTTGACTATGGATTTATCGATAATTTAATCTAGAATATGCATCAAGTTTTACAACTTTAAGTAAACAGATAAAAACTCGGCGATTCGGATTTCGCCCGGAGGCGATAATTAGGCGAAGTGGCCGACTTTAAAGCGACGATATCGCTCAAATCGCCTTGTAGGATGATCCCTGTCATCATAAGCGTGCACCTTGGTAGAGCCACATACCTTATGTAAGCCAGCATGATGGCTTCCGTACAATAATAGTCACATGGAGAATCAACGCCCCGAGTATGGCTTTTTCAGGCATGGTTGGGCATCTAGGTAGAACCACCAACCTTTCACAAGCCAGCTTGATGGCTTCCCCACATAAAAGAATTCTATGCCAGAAGCAAGGTTCTGAAGCTACAACGAAGAATGGTGAATGATCTATCAGAAACTTTGACCACTTGGCCACAAAGGCCTCTGCTCACCTTAGAGCTAGTTTTTTGCTTATTTCGGACCCACATAATATATTCAGTTCAATCACTATTCCTTTCATATTTGCAAATACATAATTACAATATATATAAATTGCAAACATGACTGAGTAGAAAGCTTTTAGACTGTTTAAAACTCTTTCCCTGATACATTAAAAAACCCAGCTTTTTATAGTTATCCATATTCAACCTCAAATTTTCAATATTCGAAATAACACTGTTATGATAATAATTACATACCGATGAATTAAATTCTGAAGATTTTCTTTTAACTGGAGGAGTTACTGCAATTATTTCTGGATCCTGACTGGGTGAGGGTGGTCTTTTCCTAGTCACATGACCACCACCAGCCAATAGCTGCACAGGCTTCACAAAATCACCATTGTTCACCTTCTCTGCTGTCCCTTTACTCCAGTCAAGAATGTTTGTCAGATTTTCCTCAGATTTACTTTTCTCCAAATTTCCACTTACAACACCGACTCGGTCTACTTTATCATCAACCTTTTTACCAATTTCTCCAATATCACCAACCAAAGTAACGTCCATTTCTGCTAATATGTTATCAGTACTGTTCAAAGATTTATCTATTTCTGAAGTCTCTCTTGTTTTATTTTGAGTCCTTAACAATTCCTCTAAATCATCATCTAACATATCAAAACTTCCCTTTTCAACTTGTGTCTGTAAATTCTCTGTGCATTCTGCATTTCTTGAGTTTATAGAATGCGAGCACATTTCCAATTTGTCAGAACCTGCTTCTTCCTCTTTATGAGATTCATCAACACAATTTTTTGAATGTTTTTCGCCTACATTAGTTGTGGATTGTTCTCCACCTACGTCAGTGTTATCACTTGCTACACATCCTGAATGATAAACTACTAGCCTATTCCCTAGCTCAAGCTTAGCTCCATTAGACAGAAGTTTATCACTAGCATCTTCATGACATTTATCCACATTTAATCCAATATCACTGCCTTTGTCATTTAAAACATTGTCACCTATTTTGTCAACATTCAAATTTTCATCCAAAGAGTGATCAATGCTTTTATTCTTATCTGACTTCACTAAAGTGAATCTGCTTTTCACACATCCACCTACTGAATCAATATTGTAGTTTTTCTCCTTCAGACATGATCTTGCTGCAAAATCTGTTCTGTCCGAATCTGTTGCATCAAAACTTGAATCGAAAGACATATATGATGAATTTGAGTCATTTAATGTCTCTGCTGTTTTTGTTTTCTCTGGTTCTGGGACTTTTTGAATTGGTCCATACAGATCTTCTAACAACGAGGTAAGTAATTTCATGGCAGAAGCCTACAAATAGAATATAAGACAGTGTTCCATTAATCATTTAATTTTACACTTGCTGTCAATAGTAATCAAATCTTCAAATAACATCTGCATCTTTAAAGGGACTGACTTCCATTCATACAACAAAGAAAAAAGAAAATTTTAAGATATTTGGAAATGATTACTCCCTATATTTAAGAAGGTTTTGAAACTTGTTACTGACAGATTACTTGTTCTAGAAACACATGAGAGTTAGTTGTTTTTCCATGCATTTGTCATGGGGTACTAAAGGTGAACCTGCCTTAATTATTAAGCTTTATATAAATGGTTGTTAAGTATGAATTCCTCCAAAGTGTACTGGTGAAGATGGTAGGGAAGTTTTTAATGCCAAGGCAACAAATGGTAAATTCCCTTCTAAGAGATTTTCTTTTTTTCTTGATTGAGCATTCTCTCTAACTGAATTTTCTTTTCAATTAAATTCAATTCTGTAGCTAACCAGAAGACATATTCTCACTGAAAGACATGGAGAAAAGCATCATCTACCTACTGATTTAATTTTTAACATTATCAAATCAAAAGAACACAACTATGAACTACAGTTGAAAGTTGGTATCTCTTATTCCCAGGAACTGAGCATTTTGGTTCTAGACAGAAATTGGGCATAAAAATGATACTTGGTGCAGGTGTTTTTTGCTAACAGTGTTGCCATACCCTCATATATGTGTTGTAAACCTGGTCTATATAATTTTAAGATGACGCCATAGCATTTTAAAACATATTTCATTCATAGTTCATTTTCATTTTATACTTTCAATGCAATATCAACCCTTTACTTTGGGAAATATCTTTTTACTTCAACATATAGACATATAGAGAGGCAAATACACAGGAGTTTTACTGATGGACATAAAATTTCTCTGACGCAATCAAAGTTGCATTAAGTTGAATATGAATTAAGTGCAGTGAAAATAAATACAGCAAACAGAATTTTGGTGCGACTTAGAAAATCTTTCAAGATAGCTAGAATTTCAAGACGAGCAAATCTGAGTTACCTAGATTCAACTGTTTCTGTTAATTTGCCATGATTTTTACTCATATTGCCATCTATATATTTATATCAGTAAGTTCTTGAATGGAACAGCAGTATTCTCACATAATAATTTTTTATATTTGAGTTTGAATTCACATCTACCAAGTTTTGAATAAAACAGTCACATCACTTACCTTTTGGTGTAACATGACTTGTCTTACAACAATTAAGGTTGTTCTCTTGCTCTGGATTGTCCATATTTTGAATAAATCCATTTACTTATTTACTTAGAGCAATTTGTTTCTTTACCTGGATATTTCAGCTATATCGCATACCCTTCACCAACTGACTGCACTGAATTCTGGTCAATGGGGTCACATGACTTTAAGTCATCACCCAGTGTACAGTCCTCTCCTGGTGTCTGTGATGACTCAAAGTCATTTGGCACCCACTGACCAGAACTTAGTGCAGTCAGCTGATGAAGGCTATGCGACATAGCCGAAATATCCAGGTAAAAAAACAAATTGCTCTTGAGCAAATGGATACAAAGTAACATCTGTATCTCGAAATTTTTACTGTAATACAGATATTAAACATTTCTTAACAGTTGATGTAACATGACTTTTGTCTTGTTGAGGTCCCCGCGGAATGCACAGTGATACTGATATAAAACATTCCCTACCTGTTCATGTAACATGACTTTTGTCTTGTTTGGATCCACATTGACATCTATATCCCTGGATGGCACAGTGACACTAATATAGAACATTGGATGTTTTCCATCACATTTCATGTGGTGACAGTAATGCTGTTTTACAATCTAAAATAAATACAAAAATTCAACAAAAATTTAACTGAAACCTGCTTGTGGAAGGTTAGGTTAGATTCTACTCAAGTACCTTTCTCTGAAATATTGTGCATGTGTCCCCTACATCATCACTAAAGATGAAAAGTCATAAGTCTGGAGAACAAAAGAATAAATATTTTCTGTTTCTCAAACTTACTAAATAGACAGACAATGAAGATCCTGACTAACTAGAAGATGCTTTTGTAGGAAAGTGCATGTCTCCCCCAATGCATATTTGTAAAAGGCAAGAAGTCAAGGGGACAGGAATAAAATTCTGAAGAAACAATGATGGTTGGATGCAATTGGGATCACCTACTTGACATGTCCAATCATCCAACATTCTGAATCAAGTAGTTCTCAAGTTATTGATCGGAAACTGTTTTCCATGTTCAGGACCCTGTGACCTTGACCTTTGAACAAGTGACCCAAAAATCAATATGGGTCATCTACTCTACATGTCCAATCGTCTCATGAGTTTCAACATTCTGGGTCAGATGTTTCTCAAGTTATCTATCAGAAACAGTTTTCCATTTTCAGGTCCATGTGACCTTGACCTTTGACCTAGTACCCTAAAAATATTACAGGTCATTTACTCTGTAAGCCCTATCACCCTATAAAGTTTTAAGGTTCTAGGTCAAATGGTTCTCCAGTTATTGATCAAAAATTAAGTGTGACAGAGAGACGGCCCCTGTGACCTTGACCTTTGACAGAGCAACCCCAAAAACAATACTGGTAATTTACTCTTTAACTAAGTCCTATCACCCTATTTAGTGTGAAGGCTCTAGGTCAAATGGTGCTCAAGTTACTGACAGGAAATGTATTTCCATATTCTGGCCGATGTGACCTTAACCTTTAATAGAGTGACCCCAAACTCAATAGGGGTCATCTACTCTGCATGTCCGATCATCCTATCAAGTTTCAACATTCTTGGTCAAGTGGTTCTCAAATTATTGATCGGAAATGGTTTTCTATGTTCAGGCCCTGTGACCTTGACCTTTAACATAGTAACTTCAAAATCAATAGGGGTCATCTACTCTGCATGTCTAATCATCCTATTTAATTAAGTTTCAACATTCTGGGTAAAGTGGTTCTCAAGTTATTGATGGGAAATGGTTTTCCATGTTCAGGCTCCTGTGACCTTGACTGAGTGACCCCAAAAACAATTGGGGTCGTCTGCTCCATAAGCCATACCACCCTATGAAGTTTGAAGGTACTAGGTAAAACAGTTCTCCAGTTATTGGTCGGAAATGAAGTGTGGCGGACGGACCGAAGGAGATAAGCAATCTGAGAATCGTTTCTTATTTCAACTAGAACTGTCACAGGAGTAATGAATACCCCCACAATATGGTCTTGTCACAGAAGAATGGCAACCATAAGACATGGCCACAAGAAGGTGCAATTTAAATCGACCTTGACCTGTATTTTATGATGTTACACCTGTGTACCAAAATTTATCTAAATCTGTCAAGCCTTTCGTAAGTTGTTGACCGGCAACCATGAGTTTGACAAATTTTATGTTGGAAAGGGGCCAAAACTACATATAAAATTGGTGGTTTGTAGATAAAGTCAAACTTTACCTGTATTTTATGATGTCACACCTGTGTACCAAAAACATTTAAATCTTTCAAGAACTGTCACTGGAGTGTTTAATGACTCAAATGGTGGATGAATATTGCACAATAGCTTGAGTCTGTGTTAAAAATATATGTCAAACAATAAGAGAGGTACAGATGAAGTGTATCAAAACACTAGCCAAGTGTAATTCTAAGCAAAAAGGGGCCATAATTCAGGAAATATTGGTGCAATAGTTATGCACCTTGTGTCATATGATGTGTGTGATGATGTGGAACAACTACTTCAAGTTTGAAACAAATGCATTTTATAATAACTGAGATATAGTGAAAATTCATAAAAATTAACCATAAATTCTAAGTAAAAGGGGGCATAATTCATGAACAAGGAGCTGCGTTCAATAAACGTTTGATGCCCCAGTGGCATCCTTGTTGATAAATTTTGCACCTAAGTCCAAAACGAGGTCAAGGTCAAACTGAGGTCAGGTGATGTCTGAAGATGAGGAATGGTCACAGTTTACATCTGTATTAGTAACAATTCATTCTTGTAAGGGGTATTGATGCTAGACGAAACAGTCCCATTTGGTTAACCAAGAGATGGCCCATATAAAGCAACCAAAGTCCAAAATGAGGTCAAGGTCAAACTGAGGTCAGGTGATGTCTGAAGATGAGGAATGGTCACAGGTTACATCTGCATTAGTATCAAGTCATTCTAGTAAGGGGTATTGATGCTAGACGAAACGGTCCCATTTGGTTAACCTCGTACGGATGGACGGACACCCATACAATTCATGTATTAGGTGGTCATTCCATTGTTTGAAAACAACAGAATGACCACTTAAGGAACAAAAGAATTAAGTGGTTACGGAATGAATACAAAAGATTTCTATTGTCCTAGGCTACACCTCCTACCACCTAAGGTACCAATCTTGTGCTCGGACAGACTGACGAATGGACAGGACAATCACTATATGCCTCCCGCATCAGTAGATGCTGGGGGCATAAAAATTGGTGTAGATTTATGCACCTTGTTTCACATGATGTGGGTGATAAGGTTGGACATCTATTTTAACTCAATCAAATCCATTTAGTAATAACTTAGATTTCGGGATGCAAAGCGACAAAACTGACTCCTATATATATATATTGGGGGTATAAAAATTTCATTACTTGGTACGCTGATCTACCAATAGACAAGTGAAAATTGACAAATCTTTACCTTCTCAAATTCCTTCAGCTGTACAGGTCGTTTATTCACTGCAAGGAAACACCTGTCATTGGTAGACCTACTTGTTATACTGACTTCACAATCACTCTTTGGAAGGAATGCATCTATAGCCACCTACAAATCATATAACAGAAATTAATGTCTACATCTAATTTATATTTACTATATAGTGAATCACCACATGCTTGAGCATCCTGGCTCTTACACCATGCAGAAATTCCCAGGAATATCCTTGAAAATTTCTGAGAAAATCTGGGGAAATATTCCTGGAAATTTCTCAGGAAACACCCATTCTGAAACTGCCTAAAGCCAAAAGAACTCCAACAACAACACCGCCTTGTGGGTGCTGACGCTCATCTGATTTTTTTTGTATAATAGAAATATTGTCCTACCCATGATTTTCGAAGTCTAAAAAGGGCCATCATTCTTGCAAAAAGCAGGATAGAGTTATGTTTCTTGATGTACAGTGTCCACTTATGATGGTGAAAAACTGTTGCAAGTTTTAAAGCAATAGCTTTGATAGTTTATGAGAAAAGTTGACTTAAAAATAATATTCAACCAAGAAAATGATTTTTTTAAGTCCAAAAGGGGCAATAATTATTGCAAAAAGCAGGATGGAGTTATGTTGCTTGCTGTACAGGGTCAGCTTATGATGGTGAACAAGAGTTGCAAGTTTTAAAGCAATAGCTTTGATAGTTTAAGAGAAAAAGTTGACCTAAACATAAAACTTAACCAAGAAATCTGATATTTTCTAAGTCCAAAAGGGGCCATAAATCTTGCAAAAAGCAGGATGGAGTTATGTTTTCTTGCTGTACAGGGTCAGCTTATGATGGTGAACAAGTGTTGCAAGTTTTAAAGCAATAGCTTTGATAGTTTAGGATAAAAGCTGACCTAAACATAAAACTTAACCAAGAAAACTGATTTTCTAAGTCCAAAAGGGGCAATAATTCTTGCAAAAAGCAAGATGGAGTTATGTTTCTTGATGTACAGGGTCTGCTTATGATGGTGAACAAGTATTCCAAGTTTCAAAGCAATAGCTTTGATAGCTTAGGAGAAAAGTTGACCTAAACATAAAACTTAACCAAGAAATCTGATATTTTCTAAGTACAAAAGGGGCCATAAATCTTGAAAAAAGCATCATGGACTTATGTTTCTTGCTATACAGGGTCAGCTTATGATGGTGAACAAGTATTCCAAGTTTCAAAGCAATAGCTTTGATAGTTTAGGAGAAAAGCTGACCTAAACATAAAACTTAACCAGGCAACGCCGACGCCGACCCGATGCCGACAACCGCTCAAGTGATGACAATAACTCATCATTTTTTTTTTCAAAAAATCAGATGAGCTAAAAAAGAAATTTCTTGTTGTTTAATCTAGCAATAATTAAATAAAATGAATAAAATTAATTTAATTAAATAAATTCTGAAGCCATTGGTTTTTGAATGACTGAGGCTGAAGGACAACTAGTCAACTACTACAGCAATATCCTGATTTTTTACCCTATATTGAAGGTAAACTATTTCATAACCCTTACCATGCTAAATTTCTATAATGAACTTGTCCATCCATCAATTTGGACAGTACCATTGACTGTTAAAAGGGGTGCATACCAAAAAGATACCGACTGAATGGCGAACAGTGCAGATCATGATCTGCACTGGCCTCAAAGGCAGAATCAGTCATGTCTAGCATAAGGGTTAAATCTTAGAAATTAAAACCTAAAAAAGATAACTGTTTAAAAATATTACATCTGATGAAAATAATACTAGGATATTACTCTAACAGGCTTAACTCTCAAAGCATAAAACATGCAGATGTACCATCTATTCAAATTTCAATAGGGCAGTAACTTTTGCATAATAAATCGCAGCACGCATGCGAAAAGAACATCTTATAAGCGACATTGTTACATGAACTAGTAAATACCTTCAAAAATTTTATACAATATAAACAAGAAAGTAAATTTTGATCAAGATTGAATCATTGAAATATTTCCATAGATACCTTTGTTTCCTCACATTTTGCAGTCTTTGGCTCCATCTGTGCTACTGCATTTCTTCCAAATATTCCCAACAATACATTCCTAGTCTCAGACTGAACTGTTTTCTGCCATACAACATCTTTGTTATTTCTAAGCATTATACGCACATCTGGCCGTATAATCCCGTAAGCCATGAGAAGATCTTCTACCTTTTTCAATTCTTCTTTCTTTTTCTTTACAGTATTGTAAAACTGTCTTCGTACTGGTACATTTTTGAAAATATTAACAGCTGTTACAGTCGTACCTGCAACACAAGTATTTGTGTACCGAACCTGCCACCCAATTTCCTTTTGCAAGTAAAGCTAGCAACGTAAGATTTTGTAAATAAAAACTACATGACTTATTGTAGCAACATACTTTGAGTGAAAATGGTACCAGAAACTCAAGTGTTTGTTATAAATGTAAAAGGAACCAGGAATGCAAATGTTTTTAAATGGAACCAGCAACATGAGTGCATGTCCAAAAGAACAAGCAACACAAGACTTGTGTTCGCACACTGAACCAGTGAAACAAGTATTAGTTAACAGAACCTGTAACACAAGTGTAAGTAAATGAAGCCAGCAACACAAGTAAGTGCAAATGGAACCTGCAACACAACTGTATGTAAATAAAGATATTGCAACACAAGTGCCGGTAAATGAATCCAGCAGCAAAATTTCATTTTAAATGGAGATACAGTGCAGCAACATGTTGTTTTTTTTGTAGAGGAAACAAGCAATTGCACAAAGGTTTTATAAATAGAACTTCAGCAACATGGGTGTGTGTAAATGGAAATGTGTGTAAAAGGAACCAGCAACATAAATTTGTGTAAACACAAGCACTACATTGATGTAAGTTATCGCCCATTTGCTCTGTAACTCGTTTGCATACAGTGGCAATATTTCTTTGATCTTTACTGCATTACATAAATTAAGGTAACAGATAAAGATGAGAATAGACAAATTATATCAAAAACAATCAACAATTTAGCCATTTTGCGATTACCTTAATCCTTATCATGCTGGACACAACTGATTCTGCCTTTGCGACCAGTGTAGATCATGATCAGCCGGCACATCTGTGCAGTCTGATCATGATCTGCACTGTTCGCCATTCAGTCAGTCTATATAGATACTCGACATTATTGCAATTTTGCATGCATTCCAAACCTCCCCCAAAATACCTGAACTCAACAGATCTATTCAAGCCATTCAGTCAGTAATTTTGTTTTTTGGTAAGCACCATTTTCAATAGGGCGTAAAAAAAAAAAATTGTTTGTTTCCGGTATCCCGACCTACCCTAAATTTTTGGCCCGACCCTAAATGTTTTTATGGCCTTGGAGGATAATTTTTTCAACTTTTTGACAAAAAGATATAAAACTGCACTTTTTATGCTTTAAACATGGTCAGTGATGTTAGAAATCAACTTACCGATGCTCTAAAGGCATAACCCCCTTTTTATATTCATTTTTTTACACAAAAATAATTTCCGAAAAGCCTCCCTTAATAAAAAAAAAAAAAAAAAAAAAAAATTTTCAACCTACCTACCCTAATTTTTTTGAGCATGTTAACAGAAACAAAGAATTTTTTTTTTAGGCCTAGGTTAATGGTACTGTCCAATTTTAAAGATGGACAAGTTCATTATAGAAATTTAGCAGAGTAAGGGTTAATTATACTATTTTATAGTGACTTGGGGAGCTGTTACACTGTAATTCTTGGGGCTTAACCTTGAAAGAGCACATTCTTACCTTGACCTAAGTGAGATGGCAACTTGGACAATATGTTGCCATGGTTATCAAAAGTGTATGTATGGCTAACATCTTCTTCAGCTGTTTTAGAAGTCACAGACAGTGACGAAACTGCACATAATGACCCTGAAATTTTAAGTCAAAAGTTACACTAAAGTGTGTAAGCACTACCATCAGAAATTCATTCACTAATATGCCTTTACCATTTAATATCATTATGTTTCTCCTTGAAAAAGAAAATATCACATTTGCGTATCATCCACACATGATATATATTCAAATTCAGCTTAACCTGCAATGGGAATAGAGAATGGCAGATCATTTCATATTTAACTAATACTATGAAATCATAATTAATTATATCCCTGGCAGAATAAGTGGACTTTGTGACTGCAGAAATCCATCAAATATTATTATCCCAACCAACATGTAAAACTCCCATTCCTTTTTATCCTGAGGATGCAAAAATCCATATCCCCATTAAAAAGCCTTTTTTTGGCAAAACCTGGTAAAGCAATTTCATGACCACAAAATAATAATTAATTAAATCATGATTTTACAATATTTACTGTAACAATAAACAAATGTAACTGTAACGTTTTCAAATTTTGTGAAACTTAAGGCCTCAAGATATCTTTGAGACTCTCTAAGTAAGAAGCTAGGAATATTTGAGCCGTGCCATGGGAAAACCAACATAGTGGGTTTGCGACCAGCATGGATCCAGACCAGCCTGCGCATCCGCGCAGTCTGGTCAGGATCCATGCTGTTCGCTATCAATACCTATTGCAATTATAGAAACCGTTAGCGAACAGCATGGATCCTGACCAAACTGCGCAGATGCGCAGGCTGGTCTGGATCCATGCTGGTCGCAAAGCCACTATGTTGGTTTTCTCATGGCGCGGCTCATTTTGTATTTGAAAGCAATGAGATATAATAATACAAACCAAGAGCCTCTCCCCTAAACCCGTATGTTTCCAAGCATTCCAAGTCACTGAATGAAGAGATCTTTGAGGTGTGGTGTCGCTTAGCAACCAGAGGTATCACTTCCTGCTTGATGCCACTTCCATTGTCTCTAACTTCCACTTTATCCAGCCCATAGTTTTCCTTAAAATTATGCAGAAAATGACTTATTAGTTAAAGTAATTTGAGAAAAAAATTCATGTTTAAGAGAGTTTCAGTTGGAATAATGCATAAACTGTATCCAGTTACAAAAAAAAATGTAAACACATCAGCTAGTTGAAAATTTACAAAGGCGGGCAACAGCACTACTTCCTGAAATTAGACATCTTTCTTATTATGAGAGGATAAAGGAATTGAATCTCCCATCATTGGACTATTGTAGAAGAAGATTTGATATGATCCAGATGTTTAAAATAATACACAAGATCGATGATGTAAACATGAACACTTTCTTCAGTTTTGCTGGAAATAGCGGTACAAACTCTACAACAAGAGGGCCATGAAGGCCCTGTATCGCTCACCTGACCTATTGACCTAAAGATCATCAAGATTAATATACTGACCAAGTTTCATTAAGATATGGTCATAAAATTAATGTGGCCTCTAAAGTGTTAAATAGCTTTTCCTTTGATTTGACCCGGTGACCTAGTTTTTAATCCCACATGACCCAGATTTGAACTTGATCTAAAGATCATCAAGATTAACATTCTGACTAAGTTTCATGAAGATACAGTCATAAATGAGGTCTCTAGAGTGTTAACAAGCTTTTCCTTTGATTTGACCTAGTGACCTAGTTTTTAACCCCACCTGACCCAGATTTGAACCTGACCTATAGATCACCAAGATTAACATTCTGACCAGGTTTCAAGATATGGTCATAAATATGGCCTCTACAGTGTAAACTAGCTTTTCGTTTGATTTGATCCGGTGGCCTAGTTTTTGATCCTACATGACCCAGATTCAAACTGGACCTCGAGATCATCAAGATTAACATTCTGACCAAGTTTCATGAAGTTAAAGTCATAAATGTGGCCCCTACAGTGTTAACAAGCTTTTCCTTTGATTTGACCTGACATAGTTTTTGACCCCGGATGACCCAATATCAAACTCTTCCAAGACTTTATTGAGGGTAACATTCTGTCCAAGTTTCATTAAGATTGGGCCAAAATTGTGACCTCTAGTGTTAACAAGCTTTTCCTTTGATTTGACCTGATGACCTACGCCTCAGTCACAATCAAATGCATTTTTTTGTTTCACTTGGGGTCAAAAATAAAAGTTTGTAAAACTCTTTTATTTTGAAATGTTAATTTACCATATACTTTGGTTCTACAAAAACAATGGTAGTTGTCGTTGTCTGATAGTTCGACAATATTTTTTTTTCGATATTAAGATGAATCTTCAGGGAAAAAATAAAACAGACATGACCATTTTTAAAGGACTGTTTTATTCAAATAACTCTTTGAGACCCAACAAAATTGTTACCACATGATAAGGTACATAAAAGTAATGCAGAAAACCCAAAAAACTAATAAATTACACAAAGATTTGTAGTTATTATCTTCTTTTGAAGTTCAAAATTCTAGAAATTTTTGTTTTCTACTTGCTTTCAGTTTTTGCATACCTTTTGAAATGCATTTATTCAACTCAAATATGTTATTTTCTAAAAATTCAGTCATTTCTCTTTAAATAATGGTCTCATTTTTGTGATTACGACTATGTTTGGCAGAGATATCGCAATTTTAAAATGAAAGCCGAAATTTACCCAAAATGTCTACGAACAAGACATCATCGCCAAGTGCTTTCTACATAGGTATTAGAAGACAGTCTTTTAGTTCTGTTGAACTTTTTATGTTTAAAATGACCAAGAACAAGTAAATAACAAACAAATTTATGAAAAGAAGTATAATTGAAGGTCTTCGGAATGTGTCTTCGAATAATTGAAGGATTTGAACAACTGTGACTAAATCAAAATGTCATTATGTGACAAGTTCTGTGCTATTGCTTACATAAATTAGGACTATTTGTTTTCATATTTCACTATATACTAAAAATAATGATACTTGGAAGGATCCTCACTGAAATAGGCTGTTAAAAATCTCCTTCAGCTTGGTGTCTACGGACAAGACATTTGACCATAATTTCTGTCTAAAAGACAGATAGAGTAATAATGTTTCTGATCAATGCTCATGCATTTAATGGGCTTAAGAACTGACCTTGCAGCCTGTTATGTACACCATTTAGACTATGTTTATTTATCTGTAATAACTTTTAACCTCAACTAAACAAAATAAACCACAATCTTCCTGAAATTGGATGGTGGAAGAAACCACCTGACTAGACTTTGTTGAGGCAAATATATTTACATGCTGTTATCAACCATATCAATCAAGAAATGGTAAAAAAGTATAAACACAAAGTTTAACATGAAGAACTCTATGAGTTCATCTAAATATGTTCATTAAAGTAGAAACATTAAAAAAAAAGTAGGAAGAACTTGTTAAACTTATAGCTCACGAACAACATCTTAAAAAGATTACAACTGTGTCTTAAATGGAAAACTAATGAAACAAACTCCCTTGCTGACTGCTTAAATAGCTGTATGTTGTAAAATACTCATGACATTTATTCTGTGAGATCCATTTATGATATAACTCATACTAATATTTTAAGTAGTCCTGCAAAATAAAATTCCTGTGAATTTTAACCTGTTTACAGAATAATTAAATGTTCACTGTGATAAGTTTTTATCACTTAGTTTTGAGTCAGCTAATGACTTACATATTATGCTTTTTTCTTAAAATTTCCAAGATACATTATCTTTTTCTAGCCAGTAATATTTTTGATTAATATTGACCTTTTTCCATTATGTAAGATAGTATGACTGGAGACAAAGTTTTTTAACTATCTTTTTATCACATTTACTTCTTTTTTTCATGTTATCACCTATATTAATATTATTTTCTTGGAAAAATACTGGAACAAATGTTATTAAATCAAATCGTAAATCAAACTATGATTTCAAAATTCTAGACCTCTGCCTCTGATGCATGTGGGGAAGTTGGCAGTTACTTGCAGAGAACATGTTTGTACAGTACAGAATCAATTAACAATTGTTAAGTTACATAACTGAAATTCTGTTGAAAAAGGGCATTAAAACCCCCAAAAACAAACAAATCTAAATAGCTCTCATTTTTGAAAGGGAGAAAGCTGCTAGGAGACTACGTTAATCACATAGTAAATTGCTTGTAATTTTTTTTTAAGATGTTTTAAACTGCTTCAATTTTATGTGATTTCAGTCAGTTACAGAATAAAAGTTGATCGGCAAATGAATAGAATGAAATCTTGAAAACCAATCACCATTATATCTTGGCCCTGAAGAGCACAGAAATATGCCATATTGAGTGGATTATAACAAAATGTTTAAGTTGAAAGTGGACAGCCCACACCATGTCTAACAATAGATCATACTCCACTAGAATATGACCCAATGTCAAATTATTTTGCTTCTATCTTCTCATTCTTTCTGTTTTACTACTAACTTTTAAAAGATTGGGGTTTTTTTTGAATTTCAGAGTCTCTTGATTTATTTCAAAGAACTCTTGATATATTTCTAAGGTCCATTGCTGGTTTTTATTGAAAACAGAAAATATATTGAATAGTATTTGCGTAATGTCTTGTCCGTAGACACCATCATTGCATGCCTTGTTTTTGCCATAACAAAGGGAGGGTTAGAAAGAAATGTATTATTCCTTTTTTGATAGCTTTTAACATATATATAAGTCATGTATAAGATTAAAACATATTCTATATCCATTGTACTTCTCAGATTCAGATTGTACACACAAGAATAAATGGGTAACATTTTGCATTTGGAAGAAGTAAGTTTCATTAGAAATATATTTATTCTATATTTTGTATAAACATTAAGTGTGGTGTATCATTGAAACTTGATAAATAGCTCCAGTATGATTTTATAAATGATATTTGTCAAAAAACCTTCGTTTCTTTAGTGTCTACGGACAAGACATGTGTCTACGGACAAGACATTTTGCAATTCAACAACTATTTATATCTATATAACCCAGTTTAATTCCGTCTAATGTTTATCAACTTAGACACTATCCTAGCAGCTTTCATAGCAACAGTGATTAAACTCTAATATTGCATCCTTCACAAAGAAAATAGGTGTCTACGGACAGGACAAAAAAAATGGCGCATTTATCATTGTCTGTTCAGAGTCAAACTTGAGGAGATAAGAAACTTCCACCTGAAAGAATGCTATTATTTTCAGAAGAAGGTAGACTGAAGTTCACACAGAGACAAATAAGACAGTAAAAAAAGAATTATTTTATAATGAAAACACATATCTGATATGAGGAAGAGTAAAAAGGCAAAATATATAACAAAACGGTCATGTCAGTCTTCAGTACATAGCTTCTGTTGTGGGTGACATAGACAGTTGAAATAACTTGCAGCTGAAAGAAGACGAATTTTCCTGTAAACCAAACAGCACAAAAAGGTCTTGTTGGTTCAGGTTTTATTTAAAATGAAAAGACAAAAAGCACATTTTTTAAGGTGAAACAATATAACGCTGAATTTTGGCCTTTTTTCTGTTATTGGACAGCATGGCGTTCTTTTTATATGTACATCAGCTACCTGATAGTAGTTTTACCTGCAACTGGGTAGTGATATGTAACTCCTGAAGTGCTGAAGACAGAATATATAAACATGCACTTTTAAATTTGGGTGTATAACATGGAGCACCTAAAAAGTATGCATTTGATTGTGACTGAGGCGCTAGTTTTTGACCCCACATGACTTTATATCAAACTGGTTCAATATTTCATTAAGGGTAACATTCTGACCAAGTTTCATTAAGATTGGGCCAAAATTGTGACCTCTAGAGTGTTAACAAGCTTTTCCTTTGATTTGACCTGGTGACCTAGTTTTTGATCCCAGATGACCCAATATCGAACTTGTCAAAGATTTTATTGAGGGTAACATTCTGACCAAGTTTCATTAAGATTAGGCCAAAATTGTGACCTCTAGAGTGTTAACAGTCAAATTGTTGATGACAGACGACGGACGACAACGGACACAGGGCCATCACAAAAGCTCACCTTTGAGCACCTCGTGCTCAGGTGAGCTAAAAACTCTTCAAACCAAAAGCCAAAAAATCGTTACAGTTAAAACTCCTTTGGACATCGCACTATAACAGTACGGAATAACTTACCAGAGGAAATAGTCAACAGTGACACTGTAATTTCGTTCAAATCAAGACTGGATAAATACTGGATCTCTAAAAGATACGATATTTCCCAAGTTTATTAGGATCAAACTAGACCGGAGGCAGAGAACAGTATGTACGATGGAGTTCAAGGGGACTTATTTTAGCTAAAGGGCTATGAAGTGTCCCCAGAAGACAAAAGGTAGAACTTTGATGTATGTCTTCAAATAAATTTTATGCCCAAGTATGAGTATAAATGGCAGAGCCTTATCATTAATAGAATTATAGAATCTAGAACAAAAAAACATATTAAAACTGAAAAGTAAACAAATCATTTTTTTTTTCAAAAGCCTGTAAAACTTTTGGGTACATCAGGGACTAACAGCAAGCTGCAAGCCTTACAACTTGATTTCAAGTGAATACAGAATTATTTTTTTTTTTGTTGGATTTAACGTCGCACCGACACATGATAAGGCGACTTTCCAGCTTTAATGGTGGAGGAAGACCCTAGGTGCCCCTCCATGCATTATTTCATCACGAGCGGGCACCTGGGTAGAACCACCGACCTTCCGTAAGCCAGCTGGATGGCTCCTCTCATGAAAAATTCAACGCCCCGAGTGAGGCTCGAACCCACATCGATGAGGGGCAAGTGATTTGAAGTCAGCGACCTTAACCACTCGGCCACGGAGGCCCCACAGAATTATGGATAGGTCTGATTAATTACCATATTTGTTCTCGTAAGATATATATTTGGTAATTGTACTGGGATATGTGACTATGTCTGGTATGTTTATTTTCAAACCTGAGCATGCTGAAGGTTTTTGGTATCTATCAGCTTAAGAGTTTTCAGTGTTCCCATTCACATAAATATGTACGTGTTTCACTCACAGATTTCACATTCCACATAATGAAAAATTCTCCTGAGGGTGAAATCACACACAGATAAATAAAGACATCTTTGTCTGCAGTGATTTGGAAAGGCGGGCGCAATGCGCGATTTTGACCACATTCATTTTAAAAAAGACCCATTAAAATTCCCATAAAATGCGCGAAAATCCTGGCAGAAAAAACCTTATGAAGTCACAAAATCGGTAAAAAATATCCACTGAATCAAGACCGAGTCAAAAATGTGCTGTAGTGGTACTTTCTGGGGATACCTAGGCCAAAATTAAAAATATGTTTGCTGTCTCCCTTCCTACCCGCTTAAAATGCTGCGTCCCAAAAGTTTTTATTGGACAATGCTGGTCAATTTTTTTTTAAGTTGCAATATGACAAGTGCCGCATTATGCCATATATATCAATTAAGCAAAATAATGAGTAAGAAAGTTGAAATTGTATTATTCAATTTCATCCTTTTATACATTATATACAGATTTGTCTTTTTTTTTACAGAAGAAATATTCTGTAAGAAACGATCATACCTCTACTGTTAAAAGTATAATCATCCCACCAAAAACAAAAAAAGAATTGCCTACCTACCTACCCAACTCTTAAAAGTAGGGTCGGGAGACAGCAAATAAGGACTTTTTTTAAATGTGGCCCTATGCTAAATTAAATCGCTTTCTGCAGAGTTTCCCCTAACGACTGCATGCAGCGATCCAATCAGTGTTTGTAAGAAATATCTCTTTATGTCACAGGTCAGTTGGATTTTCTGCATTCTATAGTTGCTGAGAAATTTTAAGAATAAGAAATGTACTGACAATTTCAACCAGTAAAAAATGTGAATTTTATTTTTGGCCGGGTATCTTTGGAAAGGTATATCTATTAGTATTAGTCACAGGTAGCTTTTGTTTGATTTGCATTTGAAATAAATAGCACAATATATGATGAAAAAGACCACTGTCAGGATGACTTCCAACTGGTGACAAAAATGGCTGACGTTGTCGAAGTTTTTGTTTGACATTTTATTTATCGTAACAGTAGCAATGGAATGAATTAGATTTTTGATATTTTTCAATGAAATTAAAAAGTCCCATTGAATTTGAAAATCTCCCATTAATTTCAGGGCCAAGGAGGGATTTTTCACATTGCAAAAATTTCTTTCCCAACCACTGATTGTAATAAATTTTCCTTAATATCGCCATCATATACATAGGCGTAGGGCAATTAGCGCATTGGGGCGGCAGAGGGGATAAGTTTGGGAGGGGGTTTCCCCTCGCATCATCGGGTCAGGGAAAAAATTGCATATATTATGATGATATATCTAGAGTAAATGGTGCAATCTGGCGACTTCTTGGACTGCTCAGTAACTGCTTGCAGTTTTCTGTGTTAAAACACTGTAAAGGCGGTACTATCTTGCCAGGGTAGAACCAGAAATGTCTAAGTAGGGAATCAGGGGCGGCAAATTCAATTGTCCGTATTGCCCAGGTTGTCCAAAAGCTTGTACGGACAAGTGAAATTTGACCAGAATTTACTATATAGCTATCATACGGACAAGTAAAAAGTAACAATTGACAAAAACGGACAAGTCAAAATCAGATTTCGCCGCCCCTGGCCGGATCGAATACAAGACCCTGACTTAAAGGCGTAGTCCAATCCTTCTGGCATTTTAGTCATTAAATGGCATTATAAAGGTATTTTCCATCACTGAACTGACACTGTTTTTATTTTCTGATGGTCGCGTCCATTAAGCATGTTAAGTCATGGCGAAACCCCATTTGGTTAACAAACCAGTATCAAACCGCAACATCTCGCACAGTCTCTCGTGAGAAACTGATGAGGTCATGCAACAGCTCAGTGCGTAGTTATTTTTGAAAATCATGATCAAAATTTTACCTATTTAGGAATTTATTTTAATCATAAACAAAGCCATTTTCGATAAAATTCACAAAAAACATACTTTAGAAGGTTTAAGTTCTCAGAAAAGGTCAATAAATAATGATTCTATATACCGTCTCAGGGATAATCCTAGGTCAAAGTTTTAGGGAGAAATGACTTCTCCCTCCACAGAATTTAGGGAGAAATCGATGAATTTAAGGAGAAGATTCGGCATAGTATTCAGTTTCCCACCTATATATCCACTTTCTATGGGTCTTGCTAGATAACTTATAAACAGTAATTATTTAAGGAAATTGAATATTGCATTATTATTTTCATGAATTTCTAAATAAAGTAAAAACTGAGCTATGAAAAAGTCGCCTTAAAACTTTTATCCTAAATTTACTCGTCCAAAACTCGTACATTTATCAGGTGCAAGATCGAAACGCCGCGAAAATTTTCACTCGTGTTTGGATTCTCGTGCTTCAATAATGCCAGATTCTTGCATCAACTTGTTCAGGTTAATACATTTAAGTGATTTATTTATTAATCTTTTCGAAAATAATGCCAAACTTGTAGATATTGGCGATCTTTTTACAAATATTTTGTATGGCCGTTAAGACGCCGCGGAATCGTTTTTTTTTATCCACAGCGCCCGGGCAATTCATTTACAGAAATTGGCCATATTTGAAATAATTTTTGAAGTAATTTTTAATAAAATCAAGAAATAACATACAACTGATGCATACGATCATGCACTAGTTAAGTTTATCGGCTTTTTACACACAGATTGAAAATTTTCAAAATGGCGGCAGCTTACAATATCATTGATTAACTACAGTGGGATAACAACACTACGATTGGCTGAAGTTTGACAGGCGAGTAGGCGGGGTTGACCATGGATTTATCTGTAATTTAATATAGAATATGCATCACGTTTTACAACTTTAAATAAACATATGCAGATTACAACACTATGAAAAACTCGGCGATTCGGATTTCGCCCGGAGGCGATAATTAGGCGAAGTGGCCGACTTTACAGTGACGATATCGCTCAAATCGCCTTGTAGGATGATCCCTGCCGTCTATTGGTTTTCAAAATGAAGAGTAACCTGCATGATCAAGTGACAACTGCAATGGGGGACAAAATAGTGCCGACAGGCTCAGGCAACAAATTTGAAACCTGTGGGTATAACTTGTGTTCAAATCATGCTGCATGGATTATTTTATGCCAGATCAAAAGAAAAATGATTTAGAAATATTTTAAAGTAAAACTTAAAAGGCGTGTCCATTGCATTTCATTTGATGAAATTATAGCGCGACAGAATTCTGGCATGATTGCTGGTTAGGTTTCAATACGGGATTACTTTCAGCTCAGAGATCCATACAGTGCTTTAGGGTATAGCGGATAGCTAACTAATTTTTCCTGCATTCCAATTCAAAGAAATGAAAATAGTAGTTTTTTTTCAATATATCACGCAGAAAACAGCTATTCTTCTTAAAACATTTAGCATTTCATAGAATCTCATGTGTTTTTTCTCTCCAAGACATTGTTTACATACGAGCTGATTTAGGGTGTACAGGATAGTTTTAGTCATTTTTTCCATTATTAGTTTAAAATCGACATCTTAACAAACTTTCCAAGATTTCTTTACTATTAATCAGAATAATAATGTATTCTCTTTTCAAAAACATTCAGCTTTTTAAATTTCTATCAAATACTTTTCATTCACGGACGTTTTTTACATATACACTGATTTAGTCTATAGGCAGTGCTCCAGCTAGGATTAAAAAAGGGCAGGGTGCTGGCACTGAAAAGGGCACTTCTGGGGTGGTGGTCGGTCCGGGACCGTGCTCCCCCGGGGAAAAAATATAACTGGTCCATGCATACAGTGCATTTTAACATACTTTAGGCATGGAATTTGGCATAATTTAGGCATGTTTTTTGGCACACTTTAGGTATGGTCTTTTAATAGGCTATGTCTGTCATCTCTAATGCACCTATTAATTAACTAAAAATTCTGCTGTTTGTATTTTACTTGGCATTGATTTTCAACTTGTAATATTTCTTTGTAATTGCATACTGAATAACAATATCTATGTGTTTAGGCCTATTTTACTTGCTACAATTTCAGTACACATCTTCTCCATGTAGGCTACTTGATATTTATAAATTTATACCTGCAACATATTATATACAGAAAATAAAGTTTAAACTTCCACTTAAATAAATGAAATCAGGCAAAGTTTTTAACTTACAACAGTCTAAAAGCAAGGTTAGCACTTGTAATAGACATATTCCGGGTATCCAAAATTTTATATCCGTATATGGTTACACTTTTTTCTAAAGTCGTCGAATGTCCAGTTTAAACAATATTTTTGAAAAATTATTATGATGCAAAGTCAGTTTAACAGCATTTCACAGTATCTGACATTAAAGTGTACCCTGTCATTACATTTTAGTAAACTAATTTCAAAGAAATCTTCATGAAAAAACGGCAATCTCACAAAGCAGACGACAACTTACTTTCGATTTCAAAAACTTGTAAAACGATAAAATCAAAATATTTTCCTATTTAAATTTGATTGTGATCGATTTTTATTAATTACATATAAATGTCTGTTGTCTGGACTTAAGTTTCAGTTGTGTATAAAGGGGTATTTACGACTATATTACCGAAAACGAAAGTACACTTTGACAGGTGGCGCGAAATGATAATGATTTCAGACTGGTTTGCAAACTGTTTTAACACTACTGTAAGGTTCAATGATTTTAATGCTAGTGGAGCAGTCTAAAATATCATGGTCTGCCTCGGGCACGGTTACAGCAGGTAATTGTTTAATTGTTTGCTAATTTTGTCAATGCCCCCGGCGTGTATCACTCGATAAAAAGGGGGCAATAAAGCAGTGTATTATAATCACTGAGGCAAAAAAGGGAAGTTTGGCTAAAAAAAGGAAATGAATGGTTGTAAAACGGGCAGGGTGCCTGGCGGGGCAACAGGGCGGAACGAATTTCGGAACGGGCGATGCGCCCTGCTGTAAATAGCTAGCTGGAGCACTGGGGATAGCTTTATTTTACATTTGATGACATATGAAAAATAACACAATGAGCAAATATTTAAAATGTATGTCAGACTGTCTGTTTGCATGCCAGTAAAAGAATGATATGAAAATTTATACAATAATTCAAGTCTAAATATAAAAATTATCAATCTATCCTCTATACCCTAAAATCCGCTATACCCTAAAGCACTGTAACAGCATACAAACATCTCTGAGCTGAAATTATTTTAATAGAGCTACCATATCCGAAACTATAAATAATCCGAATTCCCCAACATACCAATTTTATTTCCAAATTTGTGCACTCAGCATCAAAAGCATTTTCCACTAATTCCTTTACTACGCTGAATACTGATGTTATGACCTGTGAGCTACCGATTAGTCTTACTGTGTCAGAGGGGAGAGATTTAAGTACTTTTTCCAACATTTTTATTTTTTCCGCGAAAATTCGATGTTCGGATATCTTCGGATTTCATTTTTAGAACACTATATTCCAGTATCCGGTATACAAGACTCATAGGTTATAACACACTAAATAGTTGTTGTTCTTATTTTATATAAAATTGACCTATTTCCAATAGCCGCAGCACACATCAGGACCCATTTTAAATGTCTGTAACCTACATTTTCTTGAAGAATATTGTCAGTGCTAAATAAAAATCAAAAGAAAACTGGGGGTCATGTTTGATGCAAAAAAATCTTATTTCAGTCACACAAACTGCAAAATCAGCTAAAAAATGAGACCCCAAATTATACTGGTGGTGTATGATCTACGTTTCCATGAAAAATTTTGTCATGCTGTTATTTTATTATGAAAATGCTACCTGCATGTCAAGCTTAGATCTGTTATGTGATTTTAGTTTTTCCATTTTTTTCGCGCCAGTTTTCTATTTAGTGTCTGTATGCCTCATAGACTCTCCTGATAATGCTGGCAGATGAGTAAGTTCACCAGGTGCAAAGTAAAGAAAAGAACTACAATTACAAAGGTTAGAAACATAGATATAGATTAAAAGGTTATAGTTGTCAGTCGCTAAGTGAATAGATTTAAACTTGGATCGAACTGTAGAGGGGTAGTCCCAAATCTGTGACTCTAGTTAGTAGTTACCGTCTCTGACGACCAGATCGTCTGGAACTATTCCATCTATCACAACTCTTTGACCAGACTGAAATGAAATAAAAGTGACAATTACGTAACGAGTTGGACTAATACAGGAGAGACCATTCCAGGAGCGCATTGTTCTTTGAAAATATGAGTTATTAGTATTGATATAATTAAGGATGTTGCATCAAGTAGTTGATGTTTAATGGTAATGACCAACTGCAGTAAGACTGTACTATACTTTTTAAGAATATAATAAAAGAATGTTGGATGCAGAGTTGTTCAAGGATTGCCAGTTAATTTTTTTTTTAGCGCTTGGGTGACACTGCATTTGTACTTGTCTTCTCCTAATTTATCCATTCATACGTATCGAGCTGCTGATGGTTGCACTTTTGTGTATGTGGGAGAATTTTGCCAAGGGTGCCGTATAAAGAGCAATATTCAAGCTTTTGGTGAACAAAGGTGTTGAGTGCTGTTTCTTTCATTTTTCTGTTTTTCTTTCTTTACTTTTTTGTCTTGACATTTTTATTGATCTAGATCTAAGTTGATGTTATGTTGTAAATGTGTTTTGACCAAATGATATTTTAACTTAGTGTGATGCCGAGGTATTTTACACATTCATTTGTTTTTTTTAAAGATATATTATGAAGTGAATATTGTAAACGAATGTTTTTTATCTTGAGTAATCCTCATTACCCAACACTTATCTGAATTAAACCCCACTGATTATATAGTCATTTATATAAGCCCGGAAAATTCCGAGGCCCGAGAACTGAGCCTTGTGGAGCCCAAGTCCTTACAGGAACTTTATAGCTTAACATAGTGCGACACCCAGTTACTAGTATTTTACACTTTTGTTTTTTTAATAATGAAGTGTACATGTATAATTGTATTTCTTTTTCGAGTAAACCTCAATACCCACACTTATTTGGATTGAACTCCATTAATATTTTCCCAGGCTTCCAGGGATTGGAGATCATTTTTCAGGGTTTGAGAATCTAGGAAGAATTTAACCGTAAGATAAAAATATATACACAATGTATAGCATCGTCGCAAAAAGTCACAGTTTACTTTTGATGGACTCTGGAAAGTCATATATTTAGGCCATGGATAGGCAGGTGCGATGACTGAGACTTATGGAACCCTAGTCATAACTGGAAAATCATGTGGTGCTGCCATCCACTAATACTCCTTTGGAATCGGCTCCCGAGAAATGACATGATCTACTGGGATTCAGAACGCAGCAGATTTGACTTTGTCTGTTCATGAGAGACAATGTAGTTCAGAATTTGATAGACGATTTAGGATTCAGTGATTTATGTCATAACTGTATCAGAAAGGTCAAATGGTTTCCCATTTTGTCAAGAAGAATAAGATATCAGTTTATTCAACATTGGCATACCACGATTAGAGATATGTCTAAGCTGTCATATTTCATATGTAAAACAGTCTTTGAATCTGAGGAATATTTAAACAAAATTGAAAGTGACAAGAGGATAAAACAGTTTGTGTCCTTCGGATTAAGTAGTCACAATTAGGCAAGTGAAACAGGTCGTTAGAGAGACAAAATAGAACATTTGTGAATACTTACTGTTAATTTGTCCAAAGTACTTAAATATACGCAAAACATATTTTCCAAATATTTCATGGCCTTTCTTAGCAAGGTTTAACAATCTAATGTCAAGTAAAAATCAGTCGACTCTATCGTTTCAGTGTGGAGCTTAATTTCTAACTAAGAAATGATAAGATTAGCCGCGCCATGGAAAAACCAACATATAGTGCGTTATCGACCAGCATTGATCCAGACCAGGTCAGGAGCATGCTGTTCGCTTTCAAAGCCAATTGCAATTAGAAAATCCATTAGCGAACAACATGGATCCGCGCAGATGCGCAGGCTGGTCTGGATCCATGCTGGTCGCAAACGCACTATATGTTGGTTTTCTCATGGCGCAGCTCATATGATGTGATTATGTCCCGGATATTCAGCTGTTTCTCCACATGTAAGACATATATTAATATATGAATGATTTTAGCTTTTCATGTTATGCATATGCCTGTGTTTTTTTTTTGTATGTGTATTTTGGTTAAGTATAATAGCCTTAGGCATAGTTTATGCTGATTTTGCTATTAAAGTTTGTTTGATTTATTTCTAATTTGAAACGCCCCTCACGTCGCCCTTGTACCGGTTTAAGCGGGATCCTGTTATAGTATAAAAAGTGCACTCCATGATTTCAAAGGTCTAGAAAATATAACAACACTGAGTCCATATAGTTGCGTTGAGACTTTTTACAGCCGCAACCTGGCACTTTAAGACAGCTGTTGTGTAAAACCTTTACATAAACGCATACTAGTATTAAGAGTAAAAACAAAAATATTTGTGACTCTAAACCTCTGCTGATTTCAGATATTAAAAATTTGTTTGTTCATCAGATGTTGACAGAGCATCATGACACTATATTTTGATTAAGTTTCAAAGATGAACTTTTACCTTCACATAAGGGAAATACTCACAGAGAGAAATACATGCATATATATGACTGATCAATAAGTAAGCCAAAGGACACAATATATTATTACATTAAAAATTGCCTAGAGGAAACATGCAATATTCATGCAGTAAGTTATTAAACGCAATGCCAAACCTGTATATATATTAATAATAAGCTGTTTATAAGGGCGTAACTTTTTTGCACATTTCAATAGACTCAGTCAAACAGAGTGTCAGCAGTTGATTTAGTTCTATGCTTCCGAAACACTTCTAAGTTCCATGCGAGTTTTAGGTCTTACAACGATGTGACAAATGATTCGAAGTCAGCAGTTGGGACCATCATCATTTTCTGTCGTAAGTTGTAAAGGTAACGTTATTTTCCGAGTTATCCATTTTAAAAATATACAGCCACTTACATATGGAAAGCACTGTTTAAAGGTCACTTTACCATTTACAAACGCGTTTATATCTACAATTAGAATAAAAAGAGCCTTTATATTTGTCCTTTAGTCGCATGTGAAGCAAACTACATGATTGCGGTGCATTTTCAGTTGATACCTACCAACAACAAAACCGTTAAAAAGTATCAAATGTATTTTTTGAAATTTGTGTCTCAATGTGAGAAAAATCACCGCTTCAAAAATCTCTGCAAGGTAAATGGAAAAAGGCAACACTCATATACATGATACATCGTTGGAACCGGAAAGTTGTTGGCTGGAACATGGCCGGTAAAATATATTCAAATGTATTGAGAAATTACAGAAACATACAAAAAAGACCTTCTAGTATATGGGAGCAGCCATTAAGGTGCCCTCAATGTTTTTTTTTCTTTTTCTTTTTTTTTTCAAAACATAGAATACGTTATAATATCGCTTCTTTATAAACACATATTAACGTTGAGTGTCAAGATATGCAAAATCGATATCAAATTCAAGAGTAATATGCCGATAGTTTATTCATAAAGGTTTAATTTGGCAACATAGGGTATTTTTCACATTCTTTACGTCTTCTTTCTGTTTAGTTCTCCGTTTCTTGTAATTGTTCTTTATAATACCTCAATTTTGTTTGCAATGTTCCTATAGAAGAAAGTCTTGTATTGCTCATGTTTGTACCCCTTAAAACTTGCACATTGTAAACAATTTCATTGTTCTTAGGATAGTCTCCTAAACACGTTATATTGATATGAGATTTTACTATAGGTTATAACACACTAAATAGTTGTTGTTCTTTATTCTATATATAATGGACCTATTTCCAATAGCCGCAGCACACATCAGGGACCATTTTAAATATCTGTAACTTACATTTTCTTGAAGAATATTGACATTGCTAAATAAAAATCAAAAGAAAAATGGGGGTCATGTTTGATGCAAGAAAAATAATTTCATTCAAACATCAGCTAAAAAATTAGACCACAAATTATAGTGGTGGTGTAGGATCTAAGTTTCCATGAAAAATTCAGTCATGTTATTATTTCATTATGAAAATGCTACCTACATGTCAAACATAGATCTGTCATGTGGTTTTAGAAAAAAAAATGCAAAGAAAATAAGGTAAAAAGCTCTACAAAGCAAAAGAAAGAAAGAAAGAGAAAAAAAGAAAGAAAGAAAAAAGGAAACAAAGAAAGAAAGAAAAAAGGAAACAAAGAAAGAAAGAAAGAAAAGGAAACCTGAGGACTATTTGTGTCCGCCTTTATGCGACGTCCATTTTTTTCGCGCCATTTTCCTATCTATTGTCTGAATGAAGAGTATTCAATTGTTACCATAAACCAACTTTGACTGCAATTTTTCAGTGTGGGGGGGGGGGTGGGGGGGGGGGGGGGGCGTAGGTTCAAGCCCCACTAGGACCAATTTTTTTCCTGATTTTCCTTTCTTCTAATAAGTTTTTATTTCTTTCAAGACTTATTATTGATTTATTGTACAAACGTGGAAACATTTCATTTGATAAGCGATTTATTGCTGCAGTTCTCTATTTTGCCTTCACTCTTTAGATTACATATTGTGGAAGAAATGTAGGTAGGTATTACTTCTCCCCCAAGGTTATTTTTGAATGAAGAGAGCAACATTCAAAACAGACACGCAGGATTCAACATTAATTTTTCAATGTTGGGGTTAGAATTCTGTCTCATTAAATCCGTTTACTTTATACACCCTAGAAAGATGATGTTGATAATTTTATTTTGTGTTTTATAATTGTTTATCAACTTCTTTTATCAAAATTAATCATGGTATAATGAATTCTCTGCACACGTTTTGATCGTGGTCATCACTTTGAAATTTATCTATGCTTGAGTTTGAGGAAATGCCATAAATTATACAAAATTAATACATATACTGTTACGGGGTTGTGGTTTGATTGGATTGCGTTCTCGTCAACTTCTCAGAACCTGACATTTTTGTTAGATATTGATCTTTGCGGTTTTTTTTCAGATGCCCAAGTGAGAATTATGTGCCGTTAATCTCACTTATCATGTCATCCCCAATGGAACAATCACAATGTATTTCACCATCTATAGTTTGTAATATCCTTACACTACCTTCTCAAATTAATCAAGATGGTTCATCACAATATTATCTTATGCTCGCCTAAGTTTGAAACGGAAAACCCATAATATTAAAGATTTTGCAAACATCTTTCCCGTACAGTTTTCTTCCAGTGTTTGTGGAGGCCAGCCTTTCTCTACTTTCAGTCCTTTGATTGATGTAAGCAGTCGCATGCGTTATTTTCTTTTCTTTTTCCATGAAAGTACCCGTAAAATGTGGTGACTGCTATTTTCTGAACATTAACCATCCTCATATGTGAACTTGCCGCATATTACATTTTCCGAAAATTATAAAAGGCGCCCGTATCAAATTATCTAACCGAATTTAAGCATGAGCGAACACCAAGTCAAAACGGAAAGTATACGTTAAAGTTAGATTTTTTTTGTGTGATATTGTATTCGTTTAAAGCTCGATTTCCACTTTGATGTGATACTGTATTTTCAAACGACGGAAACATGGTGTACTGGCTAGGGCTATCAATATGTGTGTCATTTTTCGTATGTAAGTAGACATTCTTCTTGTATCTAACATTATATAATATTTACATCTTAATTAATTTGTTCATTAAAATATATAAAGTGAATCTATCCTATTGCACTGTCACACGCTTCAAACAAAACAGCTTAATAAATGTCTTTAGGATACTTAATTCTTACATTTTTGACAATTTAGAGGTGTTATGTTAAAATAAACAACTTAAAGACAAGGAAGATATTTGGTTTGAGGATATATAAATTATATTAGAACTGTAATCGGTTATATTGTGCAAACAATGGCGTTTGAGTACAAGGTATTGTATGCGCGCAAGGACACACACTATATTTGAAAACCGTAGTAAACAAGTCGCTGTATTATATTTCTTAACCCTTACCCTGCTAAATATCTAAAATGGACCGGTCCGTCATTCAGTTTGGGCCATACCACTTATTATTCAAAGGGGTGTTCACTGAAAAATTACTGACTGAATAGCGAACAGTGCAGACCATGATCAGACTGTACGGATGTGCAGGCTGATCTTGGTCTGCACTGGTCGCAAAGGCAGAATCATTTGCCACCAGCAGGCTAAGGGTTAATATTATATAACAATCATTGATAAAAAAAAATCAAAATATTGAAAAAGGTCGAACACATTGAAGTTGGATAATTACCAAGACTTCGTTTAAAATACAAACGCTTTATTCATTCGGGCATTATGAATGGCTATTTTGGTGTATTAGTGTCAGCTTTATGATGACAAAGTTATTTAAGAGTTTAACAAGGGGATATAATTAAGAAATGACTCATTCTGGGGACTAACAATACTTTCGTTTCCTATTTTTTCCGGTGAAGTTGCGTTAAGTAAGTCTATATTGTTTTTCCCCATCAAATTTTAAATCTAGCATAAAACTGCCGTTCTTGTCACTTTTCAGGCGTTTTTAACAGGAGAGAAAACGTGTAGTGTTAATAGAGAGATTTTCGCGCTCATGTGCTATTTTAAACACCTTTTTATATATGCGCGTTCCGTTGCAAAGCGTTAACGCATTACGGCGCCAAAACGATTAATTCAAAAATAAATTGGATAAAATACGTGACCGATTTCATGTATCAGTTCTTTTATTGAAAGTCATGTTACAAATGTAGACCTACTACAGGTCATGTGCACTAATTCGTATGCTGTGCGCCAGTATTCAATATAAAAAAGCTTTCCGTACAACGTTGAAACAATTTTTAAAATCGGACCACTTTTGAAAAAGATGTGACAGGTTGAAATTTTAGAAAATGGCTAACCAAGGAGCCAGTCATTGATAAGGAAATGTTTAAGGAAATGTTTAAAACACACACACACACACACACACACACGCGCGCATGCACGCACACACAATTATAGTCCTGGAAGCAGTGCACATGTCAAAGTGCTGATGACCTTGTTAATGGCTCATTGTCACAGCGGCAAAAAAAATCAAAGTGACTTATTGTCAATGTTTTTACCAGTAAGCATTATCATTGTAATATATTTAAGTGCATATGGCTCATGGAACCATATACATGTACTGTGTCCTAGATACGTTACTTTCACCTGTGTTCTCATGCGGTGACAAACATTTCCTTTTTTCAAATCATTTTGTTATCTATAACTATACGATTTTCATTAACCTTTAGCCTGGCTCCCTGGCTGCATGGTTATTATTTATATTAATACTGGAAACATTTTATAAGAAACTTTTAAGCCTCTAAAATAGCACAGTTTTATCTGATGGCTGAACCATATGTTCGGAGCCAGGGGAAACTTCATGTAGGTCCCTTAGAGTTACTTTTCCCTTTTTCATGCGGTGACAAACTGTCTATTTGTAAATATTATACATAACATAACGGGAGCATCTTATTAACCTTTAGCCTGCTAATTTCTGAAATGGACTGGCCAGTTCATAAAGCTGAACATTGTTTTTAAAAGAAAACACGTCACGGTTTCCAATTATTTCAGGTGACGAGTCGCATACGAACAATGCTTATGTTTTCTTTTCTGATAAACAAGTACATTCCAATAATCAGAACATATTGCTTTAAAGAAAAAAGGAAAACTACGGTGGTAAGTTTAGGACATTCATTTATTTTTTTAAAGATAAAATTATCTCGTGCGCACGACATCTTATCTCGAGCGCATGGCATCTTATCTAGAGCGCACGACATCATATCTCGATCGAGCGCACGACACGTTATCTCGAGCGCTTGACATGTTATCTTTAGCGCACGACATCTTATCTCGAGATAAGAAAAAATGTCGTGCGCTTGAGATAACATATCGAATGCTCGAGATAAGATGTCGTGTGCTGGAGATAAGATGTCGAACGCACGAGATAATACGTCGTGCGTTTGAGATAAGATGTCGTGTGCTGGAGATAAGATGTCGAGCGCTTGAGATAAAATGTCGAACGCACGAGATAATACGTCGTGCGTTTGAGATAAGATGTCGTGCGCACGAGATAATTTAATCTTAAAAATATAATGCATGTCCTAAACATACCTACGTAGAAAACGAAAAAAAAAAGAGATAAGGAGATGTTGGATTTTCCGTAGCTACCACAACATGCACAAAGTCGAAAGTCTGCATTATTACAATTGTACATTCAGTGTGTACATAGTTTTGTCTCCGGCTGACTACATGTCACATAAGCTCGATTTACTTTGATGTGGTATTGTGTATCGTTGAGACTTTTGTGTAATTCAATAGCGGAATGATGTTGTTTTGGTTATGGCTATATTCATATATTTCTTTATTCTCATGTAAGTAGAATTATTTTGTATTTATTAGATATTAACGACAAGTTTAAAATACATGTTTTATCTAATACTTTAGTAGCTACTGGTTAATTCGATGGTCGAAATAGAAAAAGATCCCACCTGCGTGTATCTTTTCATATCCGGTACACAGGCTAAATTGTCGGGCCAGAGCAAATAAGATGTATGTGCATACAATTAAGGAAACGGATAGAACTGTTTTGCTTGCACCCTTCGATTAAATAACATGCACGTATTGATTTTTGCGTCTTTCAAACCGTATGCTGACTCATTGACTATTGTATTATTGTCAGGAACACGTATTATGTATCGCATTTTCCTCGGCAAATTATATACTCCAAAGTGAATCATTATAAAGCTGACAATTAGAAAAGTACAATATATTCCTTAAATAGGCCACACCAAATTATTTCTTGGTCATCGGAGGCCCCCCCCCCCCCCCCCCCAAAAAAATAGGAGCGAGCGAGCGAAATAAAAATAATTTTTTTTTTTTTTTTGGATTTCACCTATTTTTGGAGCGGGCGAGGAGTAATCTGAAGAAAAAAATAAAAAACGTTGTCACAAGAATCAACAAGCACTGCCAAAACATACCAAATAGGCTTGAACATACCAAAAAGGCTTGAACATACATAAAAAACGAAATATCCTTAAATATTAAAGGTATAATGACACTTTCCCAAAATTACATTGCAGCCACTCAACACCTGACTCCAATATATATCTATCTGTATGTTTATCGGGACAGGCTATATTGTAATATTTACAAGCAATGAGAGATGTACAAAAGCTGAAGCGACAGCAGGCGGATACAAGAAAACCTGACAATTTAACTATACTTCTAGAGAATAGACTCCCGGGTTCTTTATTATGCCTAGTGTATAAGAATTGATGTGTTGGCTAAGTTTGTGTCCTAGGCAATCCAGTGCCCTAGCCACATTAACAAAGTGTTTCTCCTGGGATTTTATCGCACTACATACGAATAAGGAAGCTGTTACTCTCGTGTAGTTTAGAACAGAAATCATTATATATGGAAAACACTGCAAAAAACTCACCAGTACATTAGATAGGCCTACCCATGGTCTGTCTATTATAGTGTCTGTCAACTTTCCATGCAATTTCGCCAGATGCCAGGAAACCCATCATCCACTGATTGCCCTGTTCACTTGTAAATTCAATGACTTGTTTTACATAGCTGATAGAAGCAACACTAGTATACCATTTCTTAAAATCAGTAACACTTATTTTCTTACAAGTTATGAGGGTAAAAAGCAGGAAGAACATAAAATATTTTATGTCTCCGGCTTTACATAACTTTTGGAGTAAGTGAATGTTCGGATGTCAAATGCTTGAACCCTTAATAACTCGAAAGCATGTATTTTACAAAAGTCAGATTGTATTATACAAACACATAGAGGATATTTGTTTGTTTTGAGTGAATATGGAATATATCTCACTGAGAAGTGAGAAAATGTAAATATTTTCTCACTTCGAGGTGAGATATATTCAATATTCTCGAAAAACAAACACATTTTCTTTTTATTTTATGCTCAATTACGTTGAGATATGCATTTTGCAGCAATTTTTAATCTCAGCGCGGGAAACAGACATGCGTAAACAGACATGACGTCAGATGTGTTGTGACGTTAGAAAGACGCACACAACATAAAGTTCCATTTTAATTTTATTTATTTTTTTGCTGCATAACGTTATGAAATTCTCATTAAGTAAAATAATTTGAATTGAGAAATGTACTATAAAGAACAAAGTGCGACTACAATTTTCATCCTGTTTTAAGCAAATAATTTAAAATTCATACACAATGTATGAGGGGCCGGAGCTATAGGCCCTATCTCTCACAGTGTGAAAACACAGATTTCATATTTTCACAGTGTGAGTGATGAGATATAAAATAGTTTACTGACAGAATACAGTATTTCATTAGTTAGCATAAAATAAATGCATATAGTCCCATTGCCCTTACTATATTTTTCCTAAAATGCACAAAAACAGTTTTGTTCAATTTTTATCACATGATTTTACCCATTTTCGGTCTCAAGGTAATTTATGCACATCATGGATTCATGGACTGAGGGAAGGTAGGCCTATTATTAGAGAACTTAATTCTTTCCATCTATACAAAAAGTTGAAATTCACTCGAATCCAATATAATTTTGATTGGCAATTTGATCAACATTTTAGAATGGACAAATCATGTGTGGATATTCAGAAACTTTATTTGATAGTCCTGAGTCTTTTTTACGCCTAAGAGATTTAGCAAAATTGGCAGTTTGTAAACAATACCTACTGCCTTCTTGCTGAATAGCAAATAGGATAATGTGTAATCACAACAAATCATTCTGATGATAGAATCGTTTGAGTATTTTAAGCATTGCGACAAAACGTTTTTTCTTATCACAAATTATTTTTTAATGACACAGTTTTAAATAATGAGATGTTGGTTCATCTTGAGAAGAAAATAACTCGTGAAAACTTCCTAATGACCTTTCCCAGATTTTTTTACACAATCTGTTCTGTCATATCGGCTGTCAATTTTGCATACTGGTGCAGTTGTTGAAACAAATACAGAGGTTAAAACATGTGCCCCTGGTGTTTTAATGGACAATTATGATTAAAAGTATTAAATTTTATGAATCCCTCTTGCTACACAGTGAAAAAAACCCACTCTGAAATTTTGAAATCAGTTTGAAAATTTTGAAACGAGCGGAAGCTGATTTTCAAAAAAAATTTTTTTTTTTTTCATTTTGAAAAAATGAAGGGGAAAATCCGTTGACCAAGTAATCAATTTGGTGTGGCCTTATTGTCCGAAGTCGATTAATTCTATAGAGGATGAATTAGTCATACCTAATGGAAATGGAAAAACCTAGGGCTCCGGTCTCCTGTAAAGACAAATGTAAGGTAGGTAGGAATCTTTTTTTTCTTCTATTCTCCGATGATGCAGAGCTGCCAGGTAAATCACGATACTGGTGAAATATGTCATCAACTAATTTGTGATCTGGAACCGTTGTAGGCCTAAGTAAGTTTTTGGCTATTTTATAATGCAAACAAGCTTTAAATCGAAGCCCCAAAACTAATGAAGGGCAATACGGGCGCTGCCATCTTTGATAAAGGCTAATTTCCAACCAATCAGAACGGCGTATTTCAGCGAAACGACGTAAAAGGTTTAAAATGAAATGGAAATATTAAAGAAAAAATGAAAGGCGGAAAATTATCCCTGATAAAAAGGTTCGGGGTAAAACAAAGAGGGTAGGTAGGGAGACCGGAAACGGACCTATTTTTTTTTTACTTATGCCTTCAAATGTTACTTTACATTGCATTAACCTTTAGCCTGCTGGCAGCAAGTGTTTCTGCCTTTGCGACCAGTGCAGACCAAGATCAGCCTGCACGGACAATGTTCTGCACTGTTCGCTATCCAGTCAGTAAATTTTCAGTGAACCCCCCTTCGAATAATAAATGGTACTGCCCAAATTGAATGAAAGACCAGTCAAATTTAGATAAATTTAGCAGGATAAAGGTTAATGAAAAATGAATATTTACCATTTAATATGATATTTCAAAACCTCTCTGTAAAAAATGCATAGAACCAAAAATATATGTTGTTGATAATCTTATCGTAGGAACAAAGCCGATTAGGATGTTAAAACAGAGTCCTAACAAATACAACAATCAACTCAAAAGTTTGAAACATTTTATTTTGCGTTTTTATCGAATTAAAATTATATATATATAAAAAGGAAAGTGTACGACCAAATTAAGGTTTTTATGACACATAATATCAAAACTATATGAAATGGATCTACTTAAGTTAGAAAGTAACTGATACGGACACAATACAAACGAGCTACTTAACAAAAAACACAAAGCATCAAAGGATAAAACAGATATTATCTGTCAGTAGAATTACGACCTTATTTATCAGTTATACAGAAAAGTCTTTATCATAATACACTACCGAAAGTAACTATACCACAATGTTTTGAATTTCAGTTTGGTATGATCTGAATTCACAAATTTTATTGGAACCCATGTCCTGTTGTCCAAGAAGTGATCAATTATAAGTGTGTTTTTAAGAAGTCCATCTCCGCTCATATATACTTATCGTAGACCAGTTTTCAATTATTGCAATATCTACAAACTTAGTATCATTTATAAAAGCAAAAATTTATAACGTAAAAATGTTGTCAATAGAGATTTCGAAAAGTACTTCGAGACTGTTATATTCTTCATAATTGGTCACAATAAATACTGTAAATGTAGCGGCCTATTTTTTTTTTATCTGATACGAGGCAATCCTTCTGTATGGACAACACTTCTAACAGCTGAGTCATTGTCGACAGCATACACTGAGGAACTGTTCAATAGTCTGTCATCTCTTGAGTGACCTATAAAGCGGATACCGACAACTTAAGATGCACAATTATTACTGACCACTTCTCGGACACTGAAAATCCGAAGTCATAAGAAATGTTTCAGTGAATATCATGACCGATAACTCGATCAGCTGTCTTTATGTAATCTCAAGTTAACAGTTATATGAGCCGCGCGATGAGAAAACCAACATAGTGCATTTGCGACCAGCATGGATCCAGACCAGCCTTCGCTAACAGTTTCTCTTATTGCATCAGGATTTTAAAGCGAACAGCATGGATCCTGACCAGACTGCGCGGATGCGCAGGCTGGTCTGGATCCATGCTGGTCGCAAACGCACTATGTTGGTTTTCTCATGGCGCGGCTCATATTTTCATTTTGCATATTCTAATTGTGCGTATGTTACTGACATAACAGCAAATATACTGAGTGTAACGCTGATTTCGGCGAAAAGATACATGAAAGAAAGTCTGTCATCGATTGATATTAATAATAAATGTATTCGCCTAAAATTCTTTGGAAAAAAAGTTTGTGAGTTTTAGCACTTATCTTGCACCGACTTTCAACATATTGAACTTTCAATTTTTCCAATAATCGGTATTATCGTTGTTTTTTTGACACATTAAATAAAGAAGGATAATTTCGCTTTATTCGCTATATCTTTTAAATGGTTTAAAATAACGAATTTGCTTCGGTGGCATTCGCTGATTTAATCTTTCATCTAAATGCTGATATAATTTTAAATGTTTTAAGTTTACGCTTTCGCTTACCCTTTGGACTTTTTATCGTACCACCCATGTTTTCCATTGATGTCAGTTGTAAATATCTATTTTTTTGCCAAAATTTAGGGTAAGTTTTGTTTATATATTGTACAAAGTACGAAAAACGGAGAAAATAATCGTTTTTGCTTCGGTGATGTTCTACAGAAAAGTTACCGCTCGACTCAACTGTGTAAAAATAATTTTAAAAAATATTTTATTTAACTTACTCTTTGAGTGTTTTATAACATCACTATTACTTTTAAAATGAAGACTCGGGCCTACTCGGAATTTTCCGGATTTTTCCGAATGCGAGCAGACGACTCGGTATAAAGGTAGTTTCCAGTTACGGTAAATTTTAAGTCTTTCCCCAGCCAGCTTTTTAATATTTTAAAGACTCACTCAGTCAAAATGTCTGTTTCACAGGCACCATGACGTTATTAATGAGGGTAGAAATAAATATATGGAAACAAAGAGTAAATAACTTACCAGATACTAGTTTAAGGGAACGGTTATACCATCACATACCACCCCGTTTTATCACCAGATACGAACAATATGATAAAAAATTAGATAAATATTCACTTTTGAGCTTTATACCTGGGATAGGATGAAGTTGATGTTAGTGCATCAACATCAAGTGCGTAGCCGTTGTATTGGGAAACCTCTTTCTTTATATCTTTACAATGTGTTTATATATGTCATACTTTCTACTCTGAAAAAATATTACACGTTTGTAAGCTATTAATGTGTATATCCAATAAACAAAACGTATTGCAACTTAACGTGGGTTTTTCATTTCTACCTTCAAAATAAAACTATTTATTTCTTATATATAGCAATGATAATTTGAATTATTTCAAACACATGCCTCGTTCCGCTTTATTAGGCCCAGAAAGAAATGGACAAATTACACAATGTTGCATTTCCTTTTTAGTTAAATATCTTCAGTTAGTTCCAAAGTTTATTATCAGAAAAGGGAGGTAGCACATAAAAAACATTAAGCTTTCGATCAGTTAAAAACAATTTATTAATTGATATATGTAAATCATAATGTTTTTGCATTGGTTGTTCATGGCTTTTTACAACATGAAATATTGTAAAATAGTTTGTCATTCCGGACAATCGGAAATAATGACATGTAGGAAATCCGGAAAATCGGAAATAATATAGAAAACATTTGTAGTTTGACATATAAATTCCTGAAAATTGGAAATATTATGCAATATGAATATTTATTCCGGAATTATCGGAAATAATGTATTGATATAATTGTTTGCTCCGGAAATTCGGAAACATGTTGAAAAGAAACAAAAATTACACTCCGGATATCGGAAGTATAATGTAGGGATAATACATATTTTTTTTGTGTATTAACGTCTGCAGAAGCCCGCGGGATTGTTTGTGACCGAGACCGAAGGTCGAGGTCACAAACATATCCCAAGGGCTTCTGCAGACGTTAATACACAAAACAAACGTGTATTGTCGCTATTCTTGCATAAAAATACATTTCACGACGATTTATGTATTGTTTTCATACGTGATGACTTGACGATTCCGGTACATTTTTTATTTACCATTCCAGTTGTTCTTGGAAACGGTAAACATGTTTTAAATATCCGTATCCAGGGCCCGGAAATAAACAACACTGTCAAAAGCACATCCTGAAGGTTTTTAAGCGATTTTTTATCTCTCATTATTAAAAACATAAAATTACCAATAACTGTTCATATCATTTCACAATTTGGTGGACTCGATCACAATTTCAAGAATAATAACTTTGCATTCGAGTTATATTGAGTACGGACACGCAGTTGGAGTACGGATAAGTACGAACGTAGTGTCAAGTTTCCAAGCTGTTTATATAAATTCTTTGAGAAATTAGATAAAAACATACCGACTGATACTTACCAAAATCATAAATATAATACTTAAAAACGAACAACAGCACAAGTTACACGCGATACTTATTTATTCACAGTTATTTACAATAACTGAACAGACGCTTTGTAAAGGGAGTGCACTCTAAGAGAAGCTAGTGCGTACATTGATGGGGGTAGTACGTTTGGGGTTGGAAACAGATACAGCTAAACATACTATGGATTACATTGTATTTATAATGCTACAAGATGAGGTTGTTAAGGAAGAAACAAGACCCAGATGCCAAATACCAATGTGCGTAAAAATACATACATATATCCCTGGCAAAGCATTTCAAAAATAAAAATCGGGTATTAACAGCACGTGAATTGCCTTGTTTGCACACGATTTTTATCCCGTTAATACATGGGCGGATCCAGTGAAAAAAGTAGTTTTTATGCAAGAATATGTTTAATCACATCTACTATCAATTGAAAAACAGACAACGTGCTGGCAAATGCCCATTATTTAGAGTTAATATCCCTGCTTCAATTTAGCACTGAAATAAAGTTATAGAAAAATTCCAGTCTGTAACAACACGGAATGTCTTTAAGTGTCCACTGTGAAACAGGATCAGCACAAGTTGTCCAAATAGCCATGACGTTGAGAGTGTATCAAGTTTTTGCTTCATGTAAGTATCGTCAGAATGAAAGCTGAAAATAGATATAAAACAACAGCAGAAAGAAGAATATGATACAAAGAGAGGGTGGGTGGGTTTACAAATAAACTTTTCCTTTCCTATGAATTTTGATGAAAGATGTACAAAAATTAAGAACGAAAATGGACCTGTTTTCAACAAATTGTCCAACAGTGACGGGGGAAGGTTGGATAATCGTTAATTGGTAGGTAAGGACGACGGAGTTGGTTCCCTTTCAAATAACATGCACTATAGAAATACTAAAGATTTCCATAATGCTACTTATACTTAACATAGTTATAAATTAAAACAAACCTTTGACTTCACTGTGAATTAAGCTATTCTATTTTCATACTGTTGAATAATATAAAAAAGAGAAAAGTTGTTAACATGCATACACAGTTTTATTTTCTTTATAAGTTTATTGCATATTAACATAGTATGTTTTCAGTATGCTATAATGATAAATGAAACTGAAGTTATTTTTATGGATTTTGAACACAGTTTGATATTCAGTGTGTAAGTTGCACACTGAATATCAAACTGTGTTCAAAATTCCCAACCTCAGTTGTTCGCACGACGAGCTGCATTCATAATATTGAACGATTCATAAAGCTAATACGGTATTAGCGTGATAATACGGTATTAGCGTGATAATAAGTCTGACATCATATTTCTAATACTAGTACGAGAGAAACGCTTATGGGGCCTTTTCTGCGTAAAATAAGGACATTATCTTTAAGGAGGTAGTATACCTTAAAGACACGTCACGGCTGAGATATTTTAGCATTATTGCAATATGAAATTGTGTTTCCAATGCATGTACTCATTTAGATAAATCCTCAATATCTGTGTGAAAATAAGGGATGTGTTTTGTTATGATTGCAACACTGTGAGTTGCTCTAATTACTGACAAATGACTGAAACAATAGATAGAGGATATTTGTTTGTTTTGAGTGAATATGGAATATATCTCACTGAGAAGTGAGAAAATTTCAAATATTTTCACGAGCGCGTAGCGCGAGTGAAAATGTGAAAATTTTCTCACTTCGAGGTGAGATATATTCTATATTCACGAAAAACAAACAAATTTTCTTTTTATTTTATGCTCAGTTACGTTGAAATGTGCATTTTGCAACTGTTTTAATCTCAGCGCGGGAAACAGACATGACGTCAGACGTGCTGTGACGTTATAAAGACGCATGCAACATAAAGTTCTATTTTGTTTTATCTTTTGCTGCATAACGGTTTGAAATTCTTTTTAAGTAAAATAATTTGAATCGAGAAATATACTATAAAGAACAAAGTGCGACTACAGTTTTCATCCTGTTTTAAGCAAATAATTTAAAATTCATACACAGTGTAATGAGGGGGCGGAGCTATATCTCTCACAGTGTGAAAATATAGATTTCATATTTTCACAGTATGAGTGATGTGATATGAAAATATTTAACTGATATAATACAGTATTTCATTAGTTAGCATAAAATAAAAATTCTTACGTGATTTGGACAGACAAAACGACAGTAAGGTAACAATATATTATTTTAATGTTTTAATTTATGACTTGTAAGCCACAATATAGAAGAACCATTTTTTAAGAAAATCAAAGTGAAAGGCAGAAATAACAGTAAACCTTTAATTAGGTCATGAGTCCTCATACACCTGTCAAACTTTGTCATTAGTTTTCAATTTTTTATATCTCCATTCTGCATATCCATTGTTTTTGTAAGTATCTTGGTAGGACATTGTAGTGTGCTACTTATTTTACAATAAACATCAATATTTGTGCTTGAAATTGCTTTGTTGTGCTCACTGAAGTCATGTAAGAATTTCTATTGTTTTTGTTGATTGTCTGTAACAAAGGTACCAAACTTCGTTATTAAGATATACGAATTGTTCCTTTCTGATGGACAAAGAAAACTATTTGGTTCATCATAACATAATGTTTTTGCAAAGAACTGAATATTCTTTGTCTTTTGTCATTCCGGAAATTCAAAACGTAATACCACCTTAACTTCTGTATGTGCGCATGCCCAACCGGCTAACCGGAAGCTAACATGAGGATTTACGACAAAGTTTACGACAAACCAAATGTTTTTGTATATTCATTCTTCTGAAACAAATTCATTAAACTGTCTCTGATCGGATGCTTAATGGTTAAATAATGCTGAAATAATAAATAAATTAATAAATAAATAAACCTGGTGATAAGGTATACTACCTCCTTAAACATAGGCCAATATTGTTTAGAAAAAAAACAACAATAACAACAAAAAACACGTCACCGTATCGAATATTTCACGTGACGTGCAGCACATGTACAATCTTTATTTTTTCCTTTCTTGGAAAACGCTCCGTACATTTTCCAAATATCACTCCGCCGCTTCTGTGAACATCTAAGACACTGTTGACTATAAATAGGACAAAACATTATCATGAACATTTTCGAAAAAGCAGCGACAAGCAGAGTAGCTGTTGTATCAATATGCGCAATTACATCGGCTGTTATACATCGTTTTGTCTCTGACCGAGCACAGTCGTCTTAAACTCGATTTTACTTTAATGTGTATTTGTGGGACTGTTGTTTAATAATGTTGTACTGGATAGGACTATATTATATATTTGTGTCTTTACTTCCATGTAAGTAGCGTCATTTTTTATTTTGTCATTGTATCACTTAATTAAACAAGAAAATAGCGATGTAACATCATTATCAATTTGTTTACTATTAACTAGTGTAGAAACACTTATCATTCTATAATACAGTTATACGCCGAAGAACAGTTATTACTCATCCTTTTTTTTTAAATACTATATATACGTTCTTATATTTTCCTCATGTATTCAAAAAAAGAAGCAAATAGATTGAGATGAATACTTTATTGGATAAGGTGTATGTGTCAAAATGATTCTTGTATGGCATGCATGTATTGATCTGTATCCGTCTCAAAATGCTGGAAGATTTTTGCCGTATGCTGACTGATTGGCTACTATGACTATAATCCGGCGGCAAATTGAATGATCCTGTGTGAAACATTTGACGCTCCGTTGAAATGAAATGATTTCTACAAGAAAAAAAATATTGTTATTTTTTCCATACACACGGGAACCCAAATATATTTCATAAAAAGGTAATGTTGTTGATAATCTGGTAAAGCGAATAAAGTCCGATCGGATTTTTGAAAATAATCCCATCGAGTTTTTATCAAATATTGCACGAGTTTTTGAAAATGGAGTTTCAAAAGCAAATTATACAATAAAACTAAGTTGTTTATGTCGATGTGAAAAATGAGCCGACATCAAAGGTCTGCGTCGGTTATAGAAGTAGGTTTTATATATTTATACATAATATATACAAGACACTACCTCAAATGACTCGTGCTGAGAAAAGGATATTGTCTTATTTGCAGAACGTCGTTCTTATTAATCAATAATCTAATCATCTGTAGTCAACAGAGTATTAGAAATGAAAATTAATAGTTGTGATTCAGTTCCCATTTTTGTTATAAAAGAACAATTCACATTGTATTAAGAGACTAGTTCTGTTAGGAAACATCATTTTGTCCTTCGCTTAGGTAGTCTCTTAGTGCAAGTTATTCTGTATAATATTATATTCACAATGAGGAATCCGTTTGTATTTAAACTTTTGGTTTTTATGTTTATCAATAACATATACTGATACTGGTTGTAAATGTTACGTAGCGGACTTTTTGGTCTAATGGTTCCTGGGCATTCCTTCCACATGAACTACACAATTATTTAGAGAGAATATCTATTTCTAATATCCGAATCATTATCAACTGCATGTATATTAAGTGCTTATTGATTGCTGGTCATCTCAGATAATTATCTAAATCGTCAATTACTTAGGCCGAGTGACCTATGGAGCGGACACTGGCTACTTGAGAAGCACAATTACGGACCACTTCTCGGACAACCGAAACCACGAGGTCAATAACGACAACAAGAAAGCGTCAAAGGAATTTATCTACCAGGAATTCAAAAGATTTGGACTGGAAACGGAATACCATAATTTCAGTTATTCAGATCTTTCGTCGGTAAGTTAACTTCATACTGCAATATTCAAATTAAACGTATATAGCATTGCATTTGATATTTTTATTCAACTTGCACTTTCCCAGATTACACCAAAAATGCAAAACTCAAAATGGTGGCCTATAGTAAACATCACGTGATGACTGTAATTAAAACGCTGTCAACTGACTGTCTTTGGCAGCATAACAGAACTATTTTTTGACTTACTTGCGGTGTATGTATACATATGCACATATGAATGCCTTTAGTTAGTATACTTGTTCTCCGCAAGAAACTGAGAAATTCACATATTTTCAGAAATTAACACAATTAAATCATGTATTGTTTTAAACACTACGACCAACAGAAAATAATTAAAAAAAATAGTTCGGCTAATTATGGCAGTAGCGCGGGACAAATCACTTCACAAATCACCTAGGTGTATTGACTTCGGTTAATCGAATCGCAAGGCGCGTGTATCTCCTCAAAGACAAAACAGCTTTGCTCCAAATAGATGTTCAAGAACAATCAACGTACAAATTACAGGCCATAGAAAGGAAAAATGAGCCGCGCCATGAGAAAACCATCATAGTGGCTTTGCGACCAGCATGAATCCAGAACAGCCTGCAGATCCGCGCAGTCTGGTCAGGATCCATACTGTTCACTTTCAAAACCTATTGTAATTAGAGAATCCGTTAGCGAACAGCATAGATCCTGACCAGACTGCGCGGATGCGCATGCTGGTCTGGATCCATGCTGGTCGCAAAGCCACTATGTTGGTTTTCTCATGGCACGGCTGAAATATAAAACAACAATTGTCGAATCTCATCTTGCAGAGCAGTGTTAACATAAACCATATAAGGCTTTAATCGAAGATATATGAAAATGTTAATGAAGGTTAAGTCTTGTTTTTGTAGTTCGGTCAGGTACCTTAACAAGTACACGTAGTACCTTCTGTTTTTTTTTCGAAATCTGAAATATTTAACATCATAGAACTGATAACATTTATTGCATTTTCGAAAAACCACTAATAAAAAAATATCAGTTTTAGACTACCTTATCGCGATAATGTTACATATTACAGGTTCAAATTGGACAATTTTCTGAAATTTGTAGGTTAATGTCAGTATAATATACATGTAATGTTATCAAAACCCGTTGAGTATTTTTATCTGTGTTTATTCACATGAACAGAGCAATAACCTTTCGTAACAAACAATTTTACTCTTCCTCGCCTTTATTTCTCTACAGAAGTTGCAATGTATCAGTCATGTTTGTGTTCGTATTCTTTTGAAAAATAACAGATTCATATGCTAGTTACATTTTCCAAAACAACCCCCCTACATTATGAAGTTAACATTTTAAAGTGACAAGTCTTGCGACACTATAGCGATTTGAAATATGCCTACATTTTACAAGAATAAAATTCAATAGCGATTTTAATAAACATGGGCTAAATATTAGAAAAAGTCGGGTTCATAAGTTTGTAATTGATATAAGCCAATTTGTGTGATATATATTTTTTTTTTATAAATGCACGCTATAGATCTGGTATGACATGGTTTATATTACGATCACCATATGCACGTGGCCAACAACAAGCCACCAGATTTGATAGGATATAATTATTATTAACAATCGTATATATAGAAATATTTACATACAAATTGCTGGAATGAAATATTTTCCACAGAGTTGCGTTTATGATATTCTTGAGTGTATACCGGTATACCAAAAAAAAAAAAAAAGGATAAAGTATAAAGCTTTGGTCAAAGATAACTGACTTCCACATTTAATGCATACTAAGTCTTACTATATCTATCTTCTAGAAGTATGATACTTTTAGTGTCAGGTGATTGATTATATTTATCAAGCGTGGCAAATATCTTTCTTTTGTTTAAAAGAAAGACAATCAAAGACCCAGTGTATACTCGGGACACTTCTAGATGAAAAATTTACCGAAGCATGTTTTAACACGTATGGATAGATTTGCTTATTGGTAATGCATTTATGCCGCGCCATGAGAAAACCAACATAGTGGGTGTGCGACCAGCATGGATCCAGACCAGCCTGCGCATCCGCGCAGTCTGGTCAGGCTCCATGCTGTTCGCTTTTAAAGCCTATTGGAATTGAAGAAACTGTTAGCGAACAGCATGGATCCTGACCAGACTGCGCGGATGCGCAGGCTGGTCTGGATCCATGCTGGTCGCAAAGCCACTATGTTGGTTTTCTCATGGCACGGCGCATTTATGTTTCAGGTACCTTTTGCAAATGTTGTTGGTATCTTAAAGGGAGCTAACTTTGGAACAGTTAATGACAAAATTGTTGGACTTGGTGCGCACTATGACACAGTGAAAAATACAAAAGGTTAAACATCATTCCTTTTATAGTACTATTATATTAACAGTATTATAAGTGTTTTCCTTCATATTGCAAAAAGCAGAAATCTGGAGTAAAGATGTTTCTGTCGCTGATTGTTTGCTGAGAAGACACTGGTTTAGTTATTTCGAATTTAAATAAACATTTGATTTGTAGGAGTTGACGATAACGGTGCTGGTGTCGCCGCCATGTTAGAGGTTGCCCGGCAACTAGGGAGCCAGAACAAGCAAGGAGTGAAGCGGAATAACACAGTCATATTTGCATCGTTCGACCTAGAGGAGTATGGTAAGTGAATGTGTAGATCGACAGAAATATATAGGGATGTTGGGAGTGAATGTATGGAATGACTGAAATATATAGGAATGTTGTGAGTGAATGTATGGAATAACTGAAATATATACAGGAGTGCGATATGTGAATATCTGGAAAGAATGAAATGTATAGGAGTGTGTAAAGTGGATGTCTAGATCCACTGAAATATATAGGAATGCGGTGAGTGAATGTATGGAATGACTGAAATGTATAGGAGTGCGTAAAATGGATGTCTAGATCGACTGAAATATATGGGTTTGTAGTAAGTGAATACCTAGATAGACTGATATAATATTATGAGTATGATTAGTGACTGCCTAGACAGACTGAAATATATCGGAATGTCAGTGATTATCTAGATAGACTGTAATATTCAAGGGTGTGGTAAGTGGATATCTTAATAGACTGAAATATTCAAGGGTGTGGTAAGTGGTAAGTGGATATCTAAATAGACTGAAATATTCAAGGGTGTGGTAAGTGGTAATTGGATATCTAAATAGACTGAAATATTCAAGGGTGTGGGAAGTGGATCTACTTACTTTTTTAGACTGAAATGCATCGGAGTGTGGTAAGTGAATACCTAGATAATAGTAGACTGTCAAATATATATTAGGAGTGTGGTTAGTGACTATCAAGATAGACTGAAATTTATCGGGAGTGTGGTAACTGAATACCTAGACAGACAGAAATTAACATGATCTGGCTATAAATGTTTGAAATAATTCGGTTATATTTCCCCCAAAATACTTTTGCATTCTTTCTCTTTTAACCATCATATTTGGTATACATAGTTTTAGGCAAGTACATCTAGCAGTAGTTTACTTAATTTCTACGCATTGAATCTAGTTATCCAACTGACGTTTTTTTCCCCTACATCTATAACAGTATTCCTCCTTTGAACCATGGATGCTGTTCAATATACGTCTGTTTTCCTAGTAATTTTACTTGGTAATTACTTTGCGGTGTTTTCCTTATCTGTATGTGTAACGTTTTGAATTCGTCTAACTGGTCACTTCACTGCGTATAGTTCCCTTTGAAGCATCCTGGTTGGTATATGTGATTTTTTTAAAAGTGCTTCTACTTCTAAAAGTTCATCGTGTTTTCCCTTACCACTTACAATTTGAATAAATATTATCATATTTAAGTGCTTTACATCTACAGCTGCAGTTTCATTTGTCTTTTAAAGTGCACACTTTTGTAAGAACTTTTAATTTAAAAATAACATTGCATGTTTTCCCGTATCATTTGTATGAAATGTATTACACAACTTCCTCAACGTGTATACATTATACAAGGAAAAATATCTTCCTCCGATTTAAAACTCAGTGAATAGCTGGCCAGTACATGAAACAACACCGTTTTGTAATTCGTCCATCAATTATTATTAATATTAATATTATTATTTTCATTATTATTATCATTATTATACCAGATTTATTTAGCGCCCTTTCATGAGGCGCTTTACATAGCACAAAGGCAGCCACTTAGGGCGCCAAATTCATCATCTATAGACCTGTCCGGCTAACTTAGCCTATATAGGTCTTTGCAAATAGACAGTCTGGTTCTTTAACGTGCCCGGTGTATAGCACCGATACACGTGAAGCCGTCTTTCCTGGGAAGAACCAGTACAGGCCTCTTAGTTAGGTGGGAGACACTCAAGAGCATCTCAGAAATTTCCAGTGCCTGGACCAGGATTCTGGGTTGACTTACCACCAGACCACCGGGCCATCTATAAATAGGCCATCAATGCCAAACGTGTGTATTAATACAATACAATATAATAAGCTTTTATATTAAATCAGTAGCGTAATTATTATTCCATACTAACTGTGTCCAGTTTTGTTAATCAGTTAATGTAATTTGATCTGTTAAAGTTTAAAATGATAAATATTGATACGAAAGACATTGCATTATGTTTCCAGATAACTTAGGTCAGTTGAGAAGACAAGTTATGCAAACATTATTCTGAACAAGAAACATACGTTTAATAATTAAACACGACGAAAGAACTTCTAGTAACAAGCAGATCAAACATAATTATTAGGCCTACATATCGGTACTCATTTGTTTCATGTATCTCGTCGCGTTTATAGGTTCTTTAACGACGATATTTTCAGTTTTACTCAGGCTAAAGAACAAATTGATATCATTTATATAATATTAAGTATGTATAAATGCATAGTACTATGTAATAAAAAGATTGTTAGATTTGCATCGAGAAATATGCACTCGTTCTTTCGCGGAATGATATAGCGCTCATAAAAACATGCAGTTTTTCCGCTGCAGTACTCGTACATAATTCTCGATACAAATCAAATAATATAATTTTACTTATATATATTTATAATTATAACACGACTTCTTATATAAATCGCCGGTCTGTGATTAATGCAGTATCTACATCTGTTTACTGAGCTAAAGATAAAAAATAAAATAAAATTAAAAATTGATTCACGATGTCATGTAACGGCTTGCCGGTCAATAGTCAAAACTATTTGCCCTCGGTCCGTTGGACCTTCGGTAATAGTTGTAACTATAGCTATTAACTGGCATGTCATTCAATAAGTATATATCATTGACTCGTTATATGTACGTTTACAGTAAAGCAGCGACTTCTTGCAGCTGTTGGAAGTATGAGAACTTTATGCTCAGTAGTGGTTTAAACTGGCTCTTGACATATGAAGTACTTCCTTTTACTTATTTCTTTTAACATGGTTTCAGCTTACAAAGGGGAATGTATGCCTGTTTACTATGTTGTATGTCTATCTCTAAGTTGTATGTCTTATTTTTTGTTTTGTTTTTAAAGTACTTACATTTGTTAAAAAACAACAATAATCCCCCCCCCCAAAAAAAAAAACAAAAAAAAACACGAAATATTCATTTATAAAGGATATTAAACAAAAAATGTGTAGCCTGTCTAAGAGTCAAAGAAGGAAGGTCTCTTCTATGTAGTTAGCGCAGTAGAAATTTAATGAAATTTATTTAATTGCTATACATGTTTCTCTCTGATAAAATATCGCCTTATATAACACCTGGTTATAACTTAAATGCTTTATCAACGTTGTTTACAAAGGTTTGATTTTATAATTCGAATATCTGAATATTCATAAATTAAACATAGAATGAAGAAGTATAGATTATTAAAGTGCAGTGTACTCTTTTCAGGTTAGATGTAAACACAAGGCTTATATATGCCTTTTTTCTCAAATGTTTCAGTTTTTCCGCCATGGATGACTTGCCCATTTAAAGGTCTGGTTCATTGTATCACATTGGATACTAAAGTCTAAGACCTAGTTGTAATTATAGACAAAACCAAAAATAATTCATAATAGAACCTTAATTTTGCAGAGTATATTGGTAGCGAGGTTTTTATTGTACAGTGGTTGAACCCTTGGCTCGCAAAGAACTATGGCCAAGCTGCGCGGTCGCTGGTCCCGTATGGGATTATAGTCTTAGACACCATGATGGAATACAACACCTCCAGTAATTCTCAGAAATTCCCCGCTGGAGCAGAGAGCACTGTAAGGGAATGGGTTTTATGCAGTTAATCAATCATTAGTAACAGAAGTGTAGGATGTTTGATTTACATGTTCCTTAACATATAATGAATGATACAGCAGATAAACACGAATATTTTCTTAAGACAATTTAATAAACGAACCGACAAATCTGAAGCTGTCTGTATATATATTTATATATGTAAGCATTTATTGATGTTGGATCATTTACAAGCTGAGTTGATTTTTAGGGAGGGGGTGGGGGGAGGGCACATTTAATAAAACAGTTTGATTTATGTTATGTCCAATGTAAAACACTGTACATGCAAGAGCATATAGTGTTTGATAAATTCTTTCGGAAAATTTATATCCAGTTCCTTTTCATATCAAGTGTACAATGTAGAATTAGCATATTTGCAAAAGTAATATACTAAATCTGGTAAATATTTAGTACTTTGTTAGTATGCATTTAAACACAAATTGAAAAAAGAAATTTACAGTTTCAGCACTTATTTCCAACATCATTCCAAAGTATTAGTTCCGACCACTTCAAAGGAGACTTTCTGGCTATGATATACCGTGCAAATGCTGATAAACCTCTCGCAACATCACTGAGTCGGTCATGGTCTTTGGAGAACCGCCCACAGTTTGAGTTCGAGTCTTTCCCTCTACCATTCTCAGATGTTAGTTCTCTGAATCACACGGTGATGAACTCCTTTGGCAACTTCTTCCGAAGCGATCACAGAAATTTCTGGGTTGATAATATACCAGCTATCTTCCTCACAGACTCTGGTATGTATTCAACATAAGCTTATAGACAGACTCTGGTATGTATTCAACATAAGTCCACAGACTCTGGTATGTATTCAACGTAAGCTCACAGACTCTGGTATGTAATCAGCATAATCTCACAGACTGGTATGTATTCAACATAAGCTCACATATTCTGGTATGCATTCAACATATCTTAACAGACTCTGATATGTATTCAACATAAACTCACAGACTGGTATGTGTTCAACATAAGCTCACAGATTCTGGTATGTATTCACCATAAGCTCACAGACTCTGGTATGTATTCAACATAATCTTACAGACTGGTATGTAATCAACATAAGCTCACACACTCTGGTACGTATTTAACATAAGCTCACATATTCTGGTATGTATTCAACATAATCTCACAGACTCTGGTATGTATTCACCATAAGCTCACAGACTCTGTTATGTATTCACCATAAGCTCACAGACTCTGGTATGTATTCACCATAAGCTCACAGACTCCGGTATGTATTCACCATAAACTCATTCACCATAAACTCACAGACTCCGGTATGTATTCACCATAAGTTCACAGACTTTGTTGGTATGTATTCACCATAATCTCACAGACTCCGGTATGTATTGAACATAATCTCACAGACTCCGGTATGTATTTAACATAAGCTCACAGACTCTGGTATGTATTCAACATAAGCTCACAGACTCTGGTATGTATTCAACATAAGCTCACAGACTCTGTTATGTATTCAACATAAGCTCACAGACTCTGGTATGTATTCAACATAAGCTCACAGACTCTGGTATGTATTTAACATAAGAAGCTGTTTAGTAGAATATATCACAGAGAAAAAGTCAATAAGTTACATCTGAGTATTGTTTTAGAACAAAAGGCAAAGTCTACTGTTAATTTGCTTCAATGCTTCCATATGATCTTCATATGAGCCGTGCCATGAGAAAACCAACACAGTGGGTTTGCGACCAGCATGGATTCAGACCAGCCTGCGCATCCGCGCAGTCTGGTCAGGATCCATGCTGTTCGCCAACAGTTTCTCTAATTGCTATAGACTTTGAAAGCGAACAGCATGGATCCTGACCAGACTGCGCGGATACGCAGGCTGGTCTGGATCCATGTTGGTCGCAAAGCCACTATGTTGGTTTTCTCATGGCACGGCTCAATTTTATAGATTTATTAAATGAAGTGAAAGGTTTGCCGGTAGTGGTATGTAAAAGAATGTTCTAAAATTGTTGACTTAGTACAAGTAAAAAAGACCCAAGTAAAAATAATTTTTGACGTACTGTTAGTATTGATATGGTAGTACATGTATCTTACTATACATTCAAAGTGTGATTCGATAAAAAATGTTGGCACTGTAGAAATATATTCCGTCCAACAATTAGCAAACATTTATCTTGAGATAGCAGTGTTATCACGATATATTACACATTTTGATTTGAGAAATTGTTAAATGTTTATGATACAATGAGCCATGATCTTCTCTTTGTTATGTAAACATTATCAAATAATAAAGTGATTGATTTCATTTTCGTTATCGGTGAACTTTTGTGGAGATACGGTCAGATATCATATAAATTTAAAATAGAAGGTAAAAATAATTTATTCTATTTTCTTTGTCAGCGGATTTCCGCGGTGATATGGTGAAATGTTATCACCATCCTTGTGATGATTTAGCTATGATGCTAACTGACGATAACATCAACTTCCTAGGCAAGACGTCAGATGCTATTGCAAGATCTATGAATGAGCTTTCTCATCCAGTCACTACTCGTAAGTGTATTAGACTTTATAGATATAACTTCTTCTATATTATGTTTTGTGAGCGAAATTACATGAGCAGTGTCTTCTCTCATAAGTAGTTTGACTTGAGTAAAATCAGACCGACACAGGCTAATGCTATATGACAACTTTCCAGTTTTAATGGTGGTGGAAGACCATACATGTCTCATTTCGGGGTTCCAGGTCGTCAGCGATAAGATGAAAGTGGTGAAATATGGCGACCTGAACAAGCTCGCCATGTTTCAGTTTAGATTTACTGGTTAATAATTGAGACCATGAGAGAAACTTTTAGTCTCCTTGGTAATCGGAGACTAAAAACCCCGTAATAAGAATATGGTACTATTTATGTAAACTTTCTTTTATTATGCGTCAGGAATATTGTTTGATGTCAGATTAGCTGACTATTACAAAACGGTACATTCTGAACAATAGATATCTAATACTGCAACATTTAGTTTAATTTCAGTAGTTTACGCTAAGAGCTAAGATACCTGCTTGTTTTCAAACCTTACAAGATATGTGTGGATGCGGTTTACTGACAGAATGTGATTATTTCTTAGTACTTCATTTACTAATTTTGCCTGCGTGATGCCACACCATGAAACAGTGTTTAGGGAATATGTATAGCAACATGATTATGAGATATATATCTATCCTACTTGTAAAAAAATGTAGTTCAGTAGAATCCCTGACTGCTCAGGACATGTTCGAATTCATCTTTGTTGTAAGATACTTCAATGGAAAGACTGTAATTGTTTCTGTTTATTTCAGATACGAGTGGATGCGTTAGGACCACATATAGTATCATGTTTTGTGTTCTCATGATGTGTGCCAACTTTATCTTGTGAAACTCGTGTACTCTGACGTAAAGTAAAGATTGCCATGACAAAATAAGATTTGTTTGTAAATACATACTGTGTGTGCGTTGAATTATAAATGAACTTTATTTTTGTGGATTGTTTCAGCTTTATTTTATATATGAACTTTCTTGTTGATAAATTATTAATCTCTGTTTTTCGACAAAGCTTTTGCTTTGTTATTTTGAATGTATAAGACATGTATGAAGAAATGGAATGGTTGTGGAATGTCTAGCTATCTCGTGGCAGAAATATGCCACCGTACCATGATAAATAAAGATTTGTTTGTAAATACATACTGTGTGTGTTGAATAACAGTTTATGAACATTGTTATTTCGCCGATTGTTTCGGCTTTAGATTATATTTAAACTTTCCAATTGATTATTAATGTCATTTTTGACAAAGCTTTTGTTTTGTTATTTTGAATTTAAAATGCATTTATGTAAAAACGGAATTGTAGTGGAAATCTGCGAAATTCAGTTTTGCCACACATTCATGACAAGAAACTAATTTGTAGAATAAAAACTATACACATCAATCAAAGGACTTTGTATTACTGACAGCGGGTCCGGATGCCTGTGATGGTGCCTCGTAAGAGAAAGTATTCATGAGTTATTTTGAGTTTGTGATTGTCGTCACATTTGTATATATAAAAAAAGTTATAAATGGCCAATTTTAGTATTTTTTAAATTAAAAAAAAACGTGCTCCAGTAAGACCTCGTAACAGGTCAGGGTCCTTAGCTTGCAAATACACCGATAGTGGTCCTATAAATGCCAAATGGATTGTGTCAAACGGGTCATAAAATGAATTCTCAAATCTTGACGCATCGTGATCTGACTGGCCAGACGATTCGGCCATACTATCGCTAAGACCGTTGTATATATATTCAAATTGTACTTGAAGGGTACTTATGGAGAATATTCTTAATAGCCATCTAGTGGTGTGAATAGAAGTAAGAGTTTGCCTCTTTGGAACCCATTGAAACATGAGAGTTTCGTTTTTATTTTAACACTCCGCTGCACTAAAGGATTGGACACTGTGGATTTTGCTGACATATGCCGCACCAGAATAGTTTTACTTTCAGCACTGTTAGCAGAGTTGTGATAGCGAAAGTAAGTTCTTGAAATAATTATATTTATAAAATTTCAAATTTGTGGAACTTTAGTGCATGTTGAAACAACTACTAGTTTTAAACAACTCTTAAAATGCGTATGATAAAGAGCAGTTATACTACCCTGAACCATTAACGTGGTCACTCACTGTAGATGCCTATCAAAAGCCTTCCCTCACCACTTTGCCAAGTCTAGATTCCGTTGTTTAGACTATCAAACAGCTATTTGTTATTGTTTCGGCATCGGTCTTTGGCAGGTCAATTATAAAACCTTCATGGATTTGCTTACCAACTATGTACTGAACACTAACACCCATCTGTTCAGTTACACTCGTTTCGTCTGGAATGACGCTAAAAAGAAGACTGAAAAACATCACTTACTATCTTGTTATGTGTATAATCACACGTGCAAGAAATATATTCATTTTGTCCGTCTGTCCCGGGCTGTCTCTGCCATCCATAAAGGGATTTTGATATAACTTGGCATAAATTTTTACCACAATGAGAGGATGTGTCATGAGCATGATCCAGAACCCTAGCTCCAAGGTCAAGGTCACACGTATAAGTCAATGTTTAACATGGTCTGTTTCGTGTCCGGTTCATAACTCTGCAATTCATCAAGGGATTTTGAAAACGATATCTGAAGAATAAACATAAATGCAATATATCAGAACTGAAATGGAACAGTGTCCATGAAAACTTAAATTGGAGAATGATATACAGTACAACATTTTCTTGTTATATAAGCTCTAAATTACAGATATTTCAATATTTATATATTATTATGAAAAGGATTATTATTATTATTATTATTATTATTATACCAGATTTATATAGCGCCCTTTTCATGATCAATTTCACGTTCAAAGGCGCTTTACAAAGTTCAAATGCAGCCACACAGGGCGCATAATTCATCCTCTACTAGTACAGACACAGAGCGATCTGACCAGAGGGACAGAGTGAGACAAAGCCCCCACGACAGAGAGATCAGAAATCAGATACAGGCTTGTCCGGCTAACTTAGCATAGCTCGTTTCGAATAGACAGCCTGGTTCTTTAACGTGCCCAGTATATAGCACTGATACACGCAAGGATTGCCTGGGTTCCTGACCAGTACACCTCTAGTTGGGTGGGAAACACTGAAAAGCGTTTCTGAAAATTCCCGAGTAGCTGCCGGGGATCGAGACCCCGACCTCAGGATTGGAAGGCCAGTGTGCAAACCGTCCACCCATTATAACAACAAGTCAGCTTTTGCATAAATGCAAAATTTAGCTTATGCCTCTTTTTGTAAGACGAACCCTGAAACATTGCTTTCTGGAATGCCAGATAGTAAAAGAAACAGTTATTAAACTTTCAAAATGTTTCAGGAAATCACGAACTTCAGAGATAACGAATTACATCATAATCTTAGCAAGACACTTTATGTATAAATGTAAATAAAAAACTGAAACCCAAGGATTGTTTAGTTTATTTGCTCAAAAGTATTGAAAAAAAAGAAACAGTGCAAATCAATAACGTAACTAGTTGTAACCAAAACAATGGGTCAGCTGGCATTATATTGCTTGGTATCATATAAGGAGATCTTAATAAAGAAGTTTTATGAACTTCCGGAACGTTGAATTGTAGTTTGTGGTGCTTAACCAGATACTGATGTGTTATTATTTTGACTAACAACATGACACCAGTGGCTGTCATTAGGTTCCGTAAGAAATGCACTGTCAGTAAGAAAAAACACTTGTATTTGAACACCAATAAAAATCAGGAGCATCTGGCTATGTATAAGTGACTGTTTTCCTCAAGAGTTTGTCCAAAAAGTTAAATTTTGTTTTGAAAAATAATCTAAAGCTTTGGGCCTTCAATGGTTTTTATCTTGTTGCCCTGCTTTCTTCAAAAGCATTTGAGTACATGCATATACGGTTCATTAGGTTATTGTTTTATAATTATTTATATGAGCATTTTTGTGTTTTAGAGATTGTGTCTTTTAATATCATTTATTATTACCAAATTTATATAACGACCTTTTCATGCTAAATACGTCTGAAGGCGCTTTACATACAAAAGCAGGACACTAAATTTATCCTCTACTAACCTGACCAGAAAAAGTTCTCAGAACAGCTGTCCAACTAACTTAGCCTAGCTTTTTACGAGTACACAGTTGTCTGCACCTGTACAATGCAATCTCGTTTTTCCTGGGAAGAATTGGATGAGAGCTTTTGTTACCATTGCGTTTGTAAAGGATTCGACTGGCAGGAAAAGCTTTTATTTACACATTCTTCTGACCTTTTGGAACACAGTATGGGTAAAGGCTTAGGTTTTGTGTGCAAAAGTTGTTGCCACCGTACCCGGGCGGTGTCTAACTGTGGTCATTTTTGTTTTTCCTTTGTGTACATGTATGCTATTCAAATATCAATCATCTGATATTTAAACGTACATTGTATATCATTTAATCATTCATAAATAAACTGTTGCGAAAGCTGCGATTTTGAAACGTGGTTATTTCTGTTTGAAATTTGTCCCTGCTTTGAGGGAGTACAAGGTGCTATGAAGGGATCTAGCTAAGGGTAAATGACAACACGTGGCCCTTCTATGTTGCTCTGATTTATATAGTAGGTACTTCAAGATAAAAATGTAAACATTTGCAAGGGTTTCGACTGGGTTCTCGACGCATTATTTACTACAATTTAAAACGATCTATCATCATTTGATTTGTTTTAGTATAACACTTAATCACGAAAAGTATAAAAAGACACATACATCTATGAAACGGTATTGTATAATATATTTAGCATTCTACATTTGACAAATGACAAATTATGTATGCTTTACTATTTTTCTTATTAAAGTGCAAAGAAAACACATGGTGATGGAGTATTTCACAAGAAAACGAACTGTATAATCGATTTCCATTGAAATGCTTTGACTAAATAATAGGTTTTTACCAGTTAAAGCATTTGATGATAAAATTTACATCGTTTCACCCTTCTTAATCTTTGTGTAAACCACATTATATGTCTATCTTAATACAGTTCAATTTTTACTGTTTTAGCGATATCGGAGATACATTGCATGAAGGTTTTGTTCAAGTATGCAAACATAACAAAAACAAGAGGGCCAAGATGGCCCTAGGTCGCTCACCTAAGAAACACCCCATAACAGTGTAAAACATGTTTGACCTAGTGATTTCATGGAAACAAATATTCTGACCAATTTTCATTAAGATTGGACCAAAAAATTGGTCTCTTGCGATAAAACAAGCATTTTCTTAGATATGACCTAGTTTTTGACCCTAGATGACCCATGTTCAAACTCGACCTAGATTTTATCAAGGCAATCATTCTGACCAAAATTCATGAAGATCAATTGAAAAATACAGCCTCTATCACATACACAAGTTTTTTCTTTGATTTGACCACGTGACCTAGTTTTTGACCTCAGATGACCCATATTCAAATTCGACCTAGATTTCATTAAGGCAATCATCCCGACCAAATTTCATAAAAATCAATTGAAAAAAACAGTCTCTATCGTATACACAAGATTTTTCATTAATTTGACCTAGTGACCTAGTTTTTGACCTCAGATAACCCATATTCAAACTCGACCTAGATTTCATCAAGGCAATCACTCTGACCAAATTTCATGAAGATCAATTGAAAAAAACATCATCTATTGCATACACAATGTTTTTCTTCGATTTGACCTAGTGACCTAGGTTTTGACTCCAGATGACCCATTTTCGAATTCGGCCTAGATTTTATCAAGTTAATCATTCTGGCTAAATTTCATGAAGATCAGTTGAAAAATACAGCCTCTATTGCATACACAAGGTTTTTCTTTGATTTGACCTAGTGACCTAGTTTTTGACCCCAGATGACCCATTTTCAAACTTGGTCTAAACTTCATCAAGGTAATCGTTCTGACAAAAATTCATAAAGATCAATTGAAAAATACAGCCTCTATTGCATACACAAGGTTTTTCTTTGATTTGACCTAGTGACCTAGTTTTTGACCCCAGATGACCCATTTTCAAACTTATTCTAAACTTCATCAAGGTAATCGTTCTGACAAAAATTCATGAAGATCAATTGAAAAATACAGCCTCTATCGCATACACAATTTTTTTCCTTGATTTGACCTAGTGACCTAGTTTTTGATTCCAGACGACCCATTTTCGAACTCGTCCTAGATTTCATCAAGGTAATCATTCTGACCAAAATTCATGAAGATCAATTGAAAAATACCGCCTCGATCGCATACACAAGATTTTTCTTTGATTTGACCTAGTGACCTAGTTTTTGACCCGAGATGACCCATTTTCAAACTCGGCCTAGATTTTATCAAGGTTATCATTCTGACCAATATTCATGAAGAATAATTGAAAAATACAGCCTCTATCGCATACACAAGGTTTTTCTTTGATTTGACCTAGTGACCTAGTTTTTGACCCCAGATAACCCATTTTCGAACTCGGCCTAGATTTCATCAAGATAATTATTCTGACCAAAATTCATGAAGATAAAATGAAAAATACAGCCTCTATCGTATAAACAAGGTTTTTCCTTGATTTGACCTAGTGACCTAGTTTTTGACCCCGGATGACCCATTTTCAAACTCGACCTAGATTTTATCAAGATAATCATTCTGACAAAATTTCATGAAGATCAATTGAAAAATACAGCCTATATCGCATACACAAGGTGTTTTCTTTGCTTTGACCTAGTGACCTAGTTTTTGACCCGAGATGACCCATTTTCGAACTCGGCTTTGATTTCATCAAGGTAATCATTCTGACCAAAATTCATGAAGATCAGTTGAAAAATACAGTCCCTATCGCATACACAAGCTAAATGTTGACGGACAGACAGACGACAGACAGACAGATGCCGGACATCGAGCGATCAGAAAAACTCACCTGAGCATTGCTCAGGTGAGCTAAAAAGGAAGAAGTTAATTTCAGCTATGGTATACACATGCATTCAACAAGACATTCAGACTGCTTTCTTGGATACTAGGTGACTTGTGACATTAGATACACCTCAAGTCAGCAAGACCAACAACTGAAGCTATTTCTATTAACAGAAATATAGAGTTTAGTTTGTATACTTTTATTCCGTGTAGTCATAAATCCAAGCACTCCCAATCCCCGCTAGATCTCCACGAAAAAAGTACTTTGTACAGTGCCAAACTTTAACATCGGCTCGAGCCAACAGTAGTGAGGACGTAGTTACTTGAAGAGAGCGACCGAAAAAGCCGGGTTCATTTGTTCTTCGTACAATGTAACCGTCATCAATATAAAACAGATTTTGTTACCAAAATGGAGGTAAGGGTATATATGATATCTCTTAGATGGTACAACTCTGTCTTACTTATAATAAGTTTTTTTTAACCCACTGAACCAGCCAAATATCAAGGCCAAGTGCATCATTTTATTGCGTAGAGGATAAATTTATCATTTATAAAAGCTAATTTTCTTAAAGGATTGATTTTCTTTTATTTTGTTTATAAAAACTCCAGCACTGATGAGATGTAATAAAAAACTGGGTTTATTTAGAAAAAATAATAAAACACTGTTTTATCTTATCACTTTGTGCAACGGGAAGTTGCCATAAACGGTTCCCAGACTGCCCTTATATGTCTGAAATTGGAATACAAGTACCGTTGTAATATTAATATGCAGGTTTTTTTTTTTTTTTTTTTTTTTTTTATAATATTCTTAATCACTGTTTTATTCTGGATGTAAATATGGACAATAAACTGCAAATTTTGTATTAGAACGCATAACCCCTATCAAATCGACTGTAATCCAATCTTTGTAAATATCATTTTTGAATATGATGATCAATATCTGAGCCGTGCCATGAGAAAACCAACATAGTGGGTTTGCGACCAGCATGGATCCAGACCAGCCTGCGCATCCGCACAGTCTGGTCAGGATATATGCTGTTCGTTTTTAAAGGCTATTGCAATTAGAGCAACCGTTAGCAAACAGCATGGATCCTGGCCAGACTGCGCGGATGCGCAGGCTGGTCTGGATCCATGCTGGTCGCAAACCCACTATGTTGGTTTTCCTATGGCACGGCTCATCTGTATTTGTTCAGTTGCCTTAACATGTTTAAAATCAATACCGTTTCATGCGATGCGGTATGTTCAATTAGTCAATAAGCTAGGTATATTTAGGTTGCAAGTATTATTATTGAGAGATATAAACATCCCAGTGTAAATTTGATATCCTTTGCATCTTTACAATTTGCATAATGTTTGAAATGATCTATGTGTAAACAACTTTTTGTTGGGAGATATTGTTGCAAAACGTAATAGTATGATTTCTGTTTTATTTTTTTTAATAAAACAAGAATGATACATACCGGGCCGAGTAGACTTGTTTTTTTTTTTTTTGGATTTAAACGGTGTATATCAAACATGGACAATTCTAACTTAAAAGCGACTGGGTCATTAGTGCATAAATTTAAAATTCTTAACATTAAGGGACCAGGGAATTATCGTTGTAATACAAAGGTATTTATGATCTTTTGTTTCTGTTTTATTTTCGTCTTGAAACTGAAAACATATGTAAACAGCTTAGAAAACTTGTCATTATACCTTAAATATGACTTTTATTAGCAATAATTTCCGAATGATCCTTAAATGTATAGCATGTATATCCCCATATTACATACGGTAATGTAAGAAGCATAGTATGATATACCTCTATATTACCAATTTCGTTTGTTATATCAAGCTTTTGAAGTGACGTGTTTCGAATATAAATATGTCTCCCCGTACATGGACTTTGTATTCAATGTACCTGTATAATAAATTTCGATTAACCCTTACCTTGCTAAATTTCAATAATGAACTGGTCCATCTTCCATTTAAGGCAGTAACATTTATTATTTGAAGGGGTGTTTACAGAAAATTTTCTGAGTGAATAGCGAACAGTGCAGACCATGATCAGACTGCACGGATGTGCAGGCTGATCTTGGTCTACACTGGTCGCAAAGGCAGAAACAATCGTGTCCAGCATGGTAAGGGTTAATTGAGCCGTGTGTTACATTTTATTATTTTGCTCGGTTGGTTTCTATGCTTCTAAAGGATCTTCTAAAATATGTTATAGAATTTACAGTTATAACCTCATTACATTCGAATGAAGTTGTAGTGATATTTCATGCGTGTGTATGATGCGAAAGAAAAATGATGAAAAATATTGTGTTAGAAAGAGATATGATTTTGTTATGTCCAGTCTGTTTCTCCCCGTACTTTTTCTATGTATTGTGTGCTTTTATTTAAAATATATACGACAATAAATACATTACTGGAGGATTTCAGTAATAAAATAAAAAGAAAACTTTGTTTTCTTTATTGTTTGAAAGGAGATAATCTAAAACGTTTTTCTTATTCTATGGTATATCCACTATTCATACTTACGTTGTTACAAGTATATATATTTATATTATATTTATAAGAAATTGCAAAAATACCTGAGTGGGAATCCTGAAACAACATCTCCGAGTGTTCAACCAGCTGCCCTGGAAGACCGGTTGGATGAATTGAAAGGAAGGACCTTCACTCGACAGTCATGCCATCGTACAATTAATTTCTTCTCAGCAGTTCCAAAGTTGTCAAAAAACGAGTTCTTTAATCGGCACTCATTATGTGGATCTCAGAAATTAAATAAAGGAAAGGCACTTTCTCCTGCGAATATATTAGAATATAGGTAACGATTCGTTCAGGCGTTTATTAACTTGCAGAAAAATAATATACTGTGAAATCATTAAATTTCGTGGGCATGAAATTTCGTGGTTTTGGTCAAAACGGCAATTTCGTGGGGATATGAATTCGTGGATTTCAACTTTTGAATATAAAATGAATGGGAATCGTAGGGATTAAATTTCGTGGATTGACTCAACCACGAAATTCACGAAAATTAGTCCCCCACGAATATTAATGATTTCACAGTACTCATTTTAAAGTCATGATAGCCAAATATAATGTAGACATATTACACAATCTTATGGATAGATGCATTATTGATACCTGAAGGACAGAGATATCATCTGCGATCACCTGCGACCTATCTGTTACAATATCTATTTCATATCTCAACAAACACTTCAGAGAACAGAAGATAGTATAAAAAAGTAAGATAATTTTAGACTTTCAAAGTTCTAATCGTTTTGACATGATTTTTTGTTAAATCATGGTACAATGTATTATCTCTATGATGGTAACAATATTAGTATTTCAACAGAAATGGCTAAATTTTGATTAGTCCTTATCTATGAATGCTTGTTCAAAGTAAGTTTATCTTCGAGTTGACAAACACGTTTGCCAAACTGGATTTAAATCCTAAGTTTAAGAAAATTAAAAACCTAATCGTTTATCATATTAGGTAACAATCAAATTGAAATGTTATATTGCATGAATACCTGTTTAATTTTGCAAAATTTGTAATGATTATACTATGCAGTTGCAATGTATTTGTATTGTAGTTACAATGGTGCAAAACGAATTTGTGGCGAGTGTGGACTTCGTGTATTTGAACTGGACTTTGCATTTATCTGCAGCAATTGCGGGCAATTGATTCATAAAGGATGCACGGACGTCTGTAAACGCAGGCAAGAAATGTTGCGATTTTATCATGTATTCTTCCTTAATTTCTTGCCTAGTTACTAGTAACAGGTATAAAGTAGCACAAGCTAAAGTGGAAATGTGGCGTTATTGTTCAATACATATTTAGTGGTCTCATGTTATTGTACATATTTTGGCGCGATGTCCCTATTAGAATTTTTATGTTGATAGATTTAGTTGCCGCATACATTTAATTCGTACTTAAAATAGTTAGACCTAATTATATTCACACCACTCTTTCGACCCACCGATGAGCCGTCATAATTCAATATTTTAGATGATAGACTTAAAGAAATAAACAGTAATCTTTCATGAATTCCTAGAAAAGAAAGTTCTATCTGCTGGAACGATAAATCCAATATATGTAGGCTCTAAATATGGGCAATACACAAATTAAGGACAAATTACGCACTCTAATGAGCATGGTACTTAGAAGCTTGATTTCGTCGCAGTCATGGGCCTCTCATTAATTACTAATGGATGGAAGAGATCAGAATCTGCCTGACTACCGAGGACTCAACAACCTCGAAATAAATATATTATAGAATCTGCCTTAAATTGCTACCGAGCGATAATAAATAAGTAAATATTACCACATACTATTGAGTTCATGACCTCCTATCACAGCCTGAGTCCTTACTCAAAACATTGCGTTTTGTTTAAGTTCCACGACGATAGGAACTCGACATCTAACGGTATTTTGGTAGATCTTGTGTCAAGTATTCACCTCGTGCATAGCGTTTGTTGTGAATCACCACACAACAGATCCCATCCACAAATCTTGAGTGCTCATCATCAATTAAATTGAGATAGATTGATTCGCATTAATTATTTTACATATGACCAATCATTATAAAATCATTTGTGTCCCAATAAATTGGCAAGGAAGGCCATAGAAAAATCACATTATATTTTATATATTGAGCTAGACCGTGCACGCTACAAAATTTGGCGCCCAACGTTGGGCATATTAATAGCTTCATATGGGCTATCTTATCCACGCTAAAAGATGGCTTTGCACACATTGGGTTGCCTTATCACGACGAATGGTTGAAGAGGTTGAAAGGTTGCAAAGAGAAAAAAGGATGTTGATACTTGAACGAAAGACTTCCGTGTTACAACAAGAAATAGATGAGACCTTGTGTGAAATTGGCGCCTCAACTCCAGTACAGAGTGAAGTACAGAGTGAAGTACAGAGTGAAGTACAGAGTGAAAAAAGAATGTCTTTAAAATGATACTACCAGGCAGACCTGATGAGGGGTTGTCTACCATACATAAAGGACTGATGAAACCTAGTTGTCTGTAACCAGAAACACTTTGATGCATGTGCTGTTTTAAATGGCTGGGATGATAATCAAAAAGGCTTATGTCTATCCATATCCTTGCGAGGACAAGCCCAGGGAGTTTTTGGCAACCTTAATTCAAAGACCACCGATTACCAAGAATTAATAAGAACTCTAGAAGATAGGTTTTCACCGAGAAATCAAACCGAGTTATATAAGGTTCAGTTGAGAGACAGACAACAGAAAGCTACAGAGTCTAAGGTCAAACTGGGACAGAATATCGGCTTCTAGCTAACTTGGCCTATTCTAATGCCCAAGCCGACGTTCATGAGACCCTGGCTAAAAACCAATTCATCGACGCCCTTGTGAGTTCAGAAATGCGTCTCAAGATTAAGCAGACCAGACCTACGGATCTTAACGATGGCATCAGACATGCGGTTGAGTTAGAGGCCTTCTGTCGTGTAGAAAAGAAACAACAGGGAATCCTTTGAAGCGCAGTAAACGAGGGATAGTCAAAAGAACTTGAAGAACTCAAGTAGGATAGGATGTTATCAAGTGTGTTAGACATAACAAGTAGATGAACCTTATAATATACCTTATAATTCGTACTTAAAATAGTTAGACCCAATCATATTCACACCACTCTTTCGACCCACCAATGAGCAGTCATAATGATACATTTTCAAAAGCGGTGTGCATGAATTCGGAAGAGAGGGTAATGTGACGATATGCCCCTATCATGATTTATATGTTGATATGATTTAGTTGCCGCATACCTTATAATTCGTACTTAAAATAGTTAGACCTAATCATATTCACACCACTCTTTCGACCCACCGATGAGCCGTCATAATTCAATATTTTAGATGATAGACTTAAAGAAATAAACATTAAGGTTTCATGAATTCCTAGAAAAGAAAGTTCTATCTACTGGTACGACAAATCCTGTATTTTAGGCTCTAAATATGGAAAATACAAAAATTAGGACAAATAACGCACTCCAATGATCACTGTACTTAGGAGCAATCATTGGTCGCTCATTAATTTCTAATGGATGTAAGCTTATAAATACGACGGTATTGCCACTGAAGGATCAGCATCTGCCTGGCTACCGAGAAGTCAACAACCTCGAAATAAAATATTATAGAACCTACCTAGCTGCCGAGTGATAATAGATAGCAAATATTACCATATACTTTTGACAAGTACCAACTATTAAGAGCAGTGACTGCGAAAATATGTGCGTATCTTTTTGATTAAAACGATCACATTTGTACCAATATTGACCCTTAAAACATCCACTGAGTAATTTAAAAACGAAGCCGACAGTATATCCTTACCTACAGATGCAAATACACATCATATGCCTAAGAGTGACTGCAGATGACTGCAAATGACTGTAGGTCTTGGAAAAGATACCATACTTTATATTAAGTTTTAATGTAGTTTTGAATAAATGTTTTCATTCTTAATATTAATATACTCGATATATTTAGGAAATATGTGTAATGTTGTTCCATTTAAATTAATGTGTATAATTTTAATTTATTCCCCATAAGGCATGAATGTGTTATATGTGGCGGGGAGACAAATGCTAACCGGATTTACCCATTTTGCCAAATCAACAACTTGTCCGAATTAATCAACGGTGATGAACAAAGGAAAAGAACTTTTAAGGGTAGGTATCAAGTGTTCAGATTTTCATATCAAAAATATTGGAAAGGTATCAAACACAAATGAATGAGCCTGACAACTTTGTGGAATAGTCCTTTTCAGCAAACGTTGTATGTATATTCACAACAGGTTAAATAGTTTTGCGAAACATAACAAGTTGAGCCAATAGTGTAGACCACATATCCTTTATAACGTTTCCCGAACATTATACACACAATTTTCAACAAATCTTAGGTTTGTCCTCGGACTATGACGAACCACTGATTGAAAAGAATGTGTTGGAGAGTCACTTTTACTGTTGAATATCTTATCCTTGTTTATTATACACAATGGGTATATGAATTCGACGTAATGTTTTAAAAACAAGTTTTTCTTTTAAATTAAACCAAGGAAACTGGAAAGTCTTTTTAATCGAACACTATTTGGATTACCACTGATAATAATATTATGATAAAGGTATTCTAATGTATTATTGCATTATGTACATATACGAATCAAAAGATGGTTTCGAGGCATAATTATTTCAATATCTATAATATTGCTTTCAATAATTCTATAAAATCTTTGTTAGCAAAGGCACACATTTCAGATGTTTATTCCTTCTTTTTTAACGGTTGAAGGGCCTACCAAAACACATGCAGAAAAATGTTTCCCGATTATCAGATCCTTGAATGTCACGGCCAAGACTTACGTTAATCCTATTTATGAAAAGTGCTTGGACAACGGGAAAAGACGCCGACAAAGCAAACACTTGTCTGATTATATGTTACCACAGCCAAGTAAAAGAAGAAAGATTGAATATTATCAGCGAACTACATACAAGTAAATTTGTTAATTCTATTTTTTTTTTAAAATGTTCTATTTTGTTTAAAAGATTTAAAAGTCAGTCTACACAATGATGTAATGTTTGTCATTGTGATTGTAAATATACATGAACTTTGATTAAATTGCAGTAGAAAACGCTTGAAACCGTCAAAATCAGTCAAAAAGGCGATACAATAAGACATTTATGCTTTAAACTGCATGGTGCAGGTGTTTGACTATCTAGATATACAGTCTTTGGAATTTATCACTCTAATTATTCACTCCAGAAATACACATTCAAGGCAAACCAGGAGTCTCAACGAGACAATATCAGATGCTCCTCATGACAGTGTACATACAGCATGTAAAACACTGAAAGGTATGGAAATTGTACATTTTGTTTCATCGAGTTAAACGTGTGCCAGCGTTCGACATAGTAGAAGCTCATTTACTGTATGAAAGCACAATACTGTGCGACTTGTAAACATGATTAAATTCAGATTTATTAAAAGAAGTCAAACCTCCAAAACTGAATAAACAAACTTTATTCCAAAATGCTCTTTACGGTAAAAATAAACATGTCATTACTTCGACGTGAAAATTTAACAAAGTGTTTGTAAGGTTGTAATATCTTAAGAATACCGACTATACACTAGATGCAATGGATGTAGCTACGAATGCACATGTAACACCTGTGTTTCTCTTTTATATCCACTTAATATCGACATTGTTTTTTCAGATGTTCGTAATAAACGACTGAAATCTAAAACCAACAGATCTGAAACAGGAAGAGGGAAACTTAACACCAATGTAAACACAGACCAGATAGCCAATGAAGGCATCTCATTATTTGTTTCAAAAACCTTGGATTTCCTAGGTTATAGTTTTGAAATGATAAAGTATAGACAAAGAATGTATCATGCTAATGATGAAATTATTGCAAGGTTTAACCACCAGCCAGACACTCGTGTTACAACAGGTGGGAAAGGAGAAGGCACGACTATGTATTTTGAAAACGACACAGATTATATGTATGTGGTAAAGCAGATAATCTGTACTGACTATCCGCAGGTTTTTGTCAACATAAAGAACATAACTGTATTCCAAACAAAAAGAAATATAGCGTCACCCGGCTATACAAGACTTGAGTTACTAAGATTTTCAGGTCGGTACCTTAGAGATGAGATAAGGACATCGCTTTTTGAAACCCAATCAGGCTCTTTGTACCTTTCGAATGAGGAATTCATCGATTCTTTACAAATTTTACAAGACAAGACATGCACTCTTGGCGGATTTACAAAGGGTGAGAGAACTGGTCCATCAACACCGATTTCGGACAAATACAATAGCTTTGACGATGTGATAGGGTTGCCATGTTGTTGTCCAAATGTTCTTGAGAAGTGGTTTGCACGTCCACGACATAACATATGGCCACCGCAGGAGGTAATGCATGCACTATCTTTACTAGATGCGCATGTTGTTCCGGTCGGATTTAAAGGTTCGCCTGATCAGAACGTAGAATGGAGAATATGTTTCTCCCTAGCTGAATTGCATCTAATGCAAATATTAAATGAGTGTCAAATTCAAACATATATATTACTTAAGAAAATAGCGAAAACATGCTTACAGCCAATAAGTAAAGACATCACTTCATATGTAGTAAAAAATACCATTTTATGGATATGTGAGAAAACGCCGACATCGTTTTTCCAAAAGAAGCATATCCTTTTATAGATTACTGGATTGCATCGAATTCTTGAGACAATGTATAAGAAAGAATAACTTACCAAGTTATATGATTTCTGAAAGAAATCTAATAGCTGGCAGAATAGATCGTTCACAGAGACATCAGTTTGAAAATACTCTATATGATCTGAAAAGGGAAGAGGGACAAATCTTCCTCCGAATCGGGAAGTTACGAGACGCCATGCTTGTTATGTACAAAATGCCAAATAGATTTAGGGAGTATGGGGAAAATCGGAATTTGTTGGAAAGGATAGTTCTGATGCGGAACTGGATACGTGAGTCCGCTTGGAAGCCAGACATGACAAAGACTGAAAGAAATCGGCTGGCAGAAAAACATAAAGGATACAAGATACTGGAAAGAGAAATCGATAACATATTGCATGTTGACGAGGAACAACTACAAGCAAAAGGATGGGTGTTAGCAGAAATAAATGATCTGTGGATGAAGAGAATGTATCAGCTTTTGTCATAAAGTACTAGCTTATAGTGAAAGCATGCTATATTTATTTACCTCAACGGAAAAACTTGCATATTTAATCCTACTATATTTCTCACGAGGAAGAAGTGATAATAATATATGAATTAGACTTCTCATAAGGCTGGAGGAGAGAACGAACATTTAAATCATGAATAACTATACACTAGTATATCCTTTTTACTATAGCTTTAACACAGAAATAATGAACGCTTAATTTATTGGTGGATGCTAGGGTATTTATATATATATACAGTCAAACCCGGCTGCAGAACCTCCCTTGGGGACTGAAAATGCTGGTATTTGTGAAAACATATTTTTTCAAGACAGGTGACGTGTGACCATAGTAAGCAGGTTATATGTATTTGGAGACTGTCTACAGTACGGGTCTGACTGCATAAGGGAGTTCATCGGTTCTAAGACAAAGGTGAATGTACCAACTTGAAGTAATATAGCAAAAACAAAACAAGATTATGTGGGATAAGGCCGTGACTTTATTTTAAATTTTCAAATGAGAATTATGGCATATTGTAAATATATAGCATGGTATATATGAAAATGATGAGAAAATATGAAAGACAAAGCTCCAGCTAAAATGCCTGGAAGCAACATAGCAGCGCGAAGGTGCAGAAAACTATGAAAATAAGCGCAGAACATACCAGACCTAATAGGAAATTGTAGGTTCTAGTACTTTGCACTAATGAGAAACGAGGCAAAGATGCTCTCACCGATCTCTATGATATAAGATGAACTATAGATTTCGACGAATGTAATGCATTTTAGATTTTAATACTAATAAGATTTACAATATGCCATACCGAAATGCACATTACGTGTATTGAGGGCCACTCAACATTTTATGAAAATAAAATTCGCCAAAACGAGATATGCAGTGAATACACGTCTACTCAATAGGTACAGCAGCTGATTGACAAACAATTAAAGTCTAGAGCTAGAAAATATCTTTTGCTATGTACCTTTTTTTTTAAGATGTATCAAAATCTATGAAACTCGCTGCATATTTTACATATTGTATATCTTTTAACGTTACAATGTCATTCAGGTACATGTACATATGTACATATTATCCAATAGTTCGATTACTATAAGCCGGGGTCAGCATGAAACCTTTTGCGGAAGTTTCAGTCAAAATGTATTATCTATTTATTTTGAACGAACATCAGACGAACGGACGGACGGACGGACAGGAAACCAATAGACTTAAGACTTTCAACTAGAAGAGTCTTACTGCCACTGACTTGTTATGTCATAATCTTTTATTTTATGACGTAATAGTTTGTATTTTTTTTTTTAATTATATTAGGCTACAAAGAAAAATTCTTTGATTCACTCAAACGTTACAAAATCATGTTACAAAATATTTCCGCAACACGAGTATTCTAGACAATGTACGTTAGAAATGCATAAACCTCAGTACACCTCGGGCGGAACCAGTACTTGCATATTGAACATATGATTTAAGTCCATAAATAATTATTACTGAGAATAATGTATAGTAACTAACGTACTGCATTTTTCAAGCGCATGTACATGCAACCAAAAACGCTCGACCACGCCCATGTTTCACCTGTGAGTGTTTATCAGCTCACTATACCAGTTTTTTTTAAACTAAAATTCACTTCAGACTGATCCGGTCAGTGATTGAATAATACCAAAATAACTAATATCTTGCTGACTGTACGACAAAACACTTGTCTCCATTCCTTTCCAGAGGATATATGCAAATGCCGTATAAACAGAAAGTTCATCAATCAAAATAATGAGCGCAGAAGTCTAAAGAAAATATATAATGTATACTCATCTAAATTGTGAATTCTCAAAAACAGTAGCACTGCAGTTTTCCGCCGTTTTCTTCTGCTATGAATTTTTGTAAACGATATTTCCTCTACGGATTTTCGATAAAGAATGTACTTGTCACTGCACTAAATTTGCCCATGAAAAACCCGTGGGATTAAAACTTGTCAGACTAGTATTTGAACTGATACGACTATAAATACAAATACAGGTGCGGATTAGCAGTGAGGCGTTATGTTAGGCAAGACGATACCCACCAAAATTAAAATAATTTATTTCATAAGAGAACATAAAATTACATATTTAGCACTAGTGTATTTTAACTTCATGGCATGATTGCAATCTTTTACCGCATTTTAAGATAATAATTCTGTAAAGTAAACTTGTCAATAAGTACATTTGCTATTGTTCTTCAAGTATTGTCTTAGATTACTGTTGTTCTAAATCATAATTATTCAAAGGGAATTCGAAAAAACATTCCGTCTCTAATATCAGGTGATATCAAAATACTTTTCATTAAGGTCCAATCCTTTGCAACCTGTGTTGCATGCTAGGACGGTTCTAGAAAACCAAGCACTGACCAACTTTCAAATAAAAGTACGGAAGCGGCCAGAAAAGCTACCCTTAAAAATCGTCACTTCGCCACAGATAGATACCTGAGCGAAATTCGACTTTTGGGTGGACTTTGGCCACCCGGATTTGTTGCCTGCATTTCATGCCAGGAAGCTCTTAGAACACTAAGCACTGACCCACTTTCGAATGCAAGTAGTACGGAAACGGCAGGGAAAGCTACCCTTAAAAATCGTCATTACGCCACAGGTAGCTACTTGTGCAAAATTCGACTTTAGGACGACTTTGGCGATCTGAATGTTTTGTAGGACGGACTTAGAACACCAAGCTTTCAAGTATAATTATGAAAAACGGCTAGGAAAGCTGTCCTTAAAAATAACAATTTCGCCACAGGTACAAAATTCTGTGCAAAATTCGACTTTTGGGTCGACTTTGGCGGACCGGATTTTTGTTTATGTTTGTTTTGGTTTAAACGCCGTTTTTTTTTACAGTATTCAGTTATGTAACGGCGGGCAGTTAACCTAACCAGTGTTCTTGGACTCTGTACCAGTACAAACCTGTTCTCCGCAAGTAACTGCCAACTTCCCGACATGAATTATCAGAGGTGGAGGACGAATGATTTAAGACACTCGAACTTGCAATCCCGCGATCTGTAGTCCAACGCTATCCCTACTGAGCTAAGCGGGCGGGTTTAGGATTTTTATAGGACGGTCTTAGAACACCAAGCACTGACCCACTTTTAGATATAAGTGCGGAAACGGCGAATCAAGCTACCCGTAAAAATCGTCATTTCGCCACAGTTAGCTACCAGTGAGAATTTCGAAATTTTGGGTCCGGAATTTATGCCTGCATTTCATGCTACGACGGTCCTAGAACACCAAGCACTGACCCACTTTTAAATATAAGCACAGAAACGGCCAGGGAAGATACCCCTAAAAATCCTCATTTTTCCACAGGTAGATAGATATCTGCAAAATTCGAATTTTGGGTCGACTTTGGCGGCCTAGATTTTTTGCATGCATTACATGCTAGGACGGTCCTAGAACACTGACCCACTTTTAAATACAAGTACGGAAAGGGCCAGGAAAGCTACCCTCGAAATCGTCATTTTGCCACAGGTAGATATCTGTGCGCAATTTGACTTTTTGGTCAACTTTGGCGGTCCGGAGTTTTTCCCTGCATTTCATGCTAGGATGGTCCTAGAAGACTAAACACTCACCCACTTTCAAATATAAGCACAGAAACGACCAGAAACGCTATCCTTAAAAATCGGCATTTCTCTCCAGGTTGGACCCTGTAAGAAATTCGAGTTTTGGGGTGATTTTGGCAACCCGGATGTTTTGCCTGCATTTCATGCTAAGATGGTCCTAGAAGACAAAGCTCTCACCCACTTTTAAATATAAGCACAGAAACGGTCAGAAACGCTACCCTTAAAATTCGTCATTTCTCTCCTGTTAGAAATTCGAGTTCTGGGTTGATTTTGGCGACACGGATGTTTTGCTTGCATTTCGTGCTAGGACGGTCCTAGAAGACCAAACACTCATCCGAATTCAACTATAAGTACGGAAACGGCCAGGAAAGCTACCCTTTTGACAGTCCCAGTACACCAAGCACTAACATGCACACAAACGCACCCACATACGTGCACACACATAAGCACAAGCATTCGCAAACATGTCCGCACACTCATACGCACGCATGTTCGGACACACACACGTGATGAAATGAAATATAACAATATTGGAGTATTTCACCCGTCTGTAGTTTTCAATTTTTGCAAAATATTTATTCCTTCTTAAGAAGTAACAAAATGAACAGTTTTTACTTAAAGGTGCATATTTACGCTAAGCTGAGCGAAACTATACTACCGATTATAGCTTAACACAGTGGAAACTTATTGTTTCAGCAGAGTGTATGTTTTCTTTTATACAAAACTCTTAATTTCACCATTCAGCGTAGCCTAGCTCTACATGTTGACATGTGCTTGATTCGAACTTCTTAAATAAGAATAATAACATCAGTAGTGGAATGACACGTCAAGCCGTACTTATTCATCCTCTCAAAAATGGGAAATTCTAATATCTGGCAAATGTTTAAACAGATCCACGTACCCAAAATGTTTCATCTTCATGACCTAAGTCCATCAGGGGTGGTTACTAGACTCACAGAAGGACTACCTTGATATACAAATGTACAAAGGCAGAAACATATTCGGCCCTGAAAGGTCTGCATTTCACATTACATAAAAGCAGTTCGTATTTGCGATAAACAAGTCATAGTATAATTACATGTCAGGTGTAGTATCTAGATCATTAGCGTTATTGATGATTTACAATTTGGTTACAAGGCGTTATCACTATTCTCTGACAAATATCAATGTACATCCTGGTAAGCCGATAAAATCTGTGACCTGGGCTCCTGGACGACGTCAGGACCACATGTCACCACTCTTTACTGGAATCAGAAAGCTTCATGATATGGATGTCATTTGAAAACTAACCTGACGCCGTTGACAACAGAATTCAACAGTTTGCAATGTAATCAAGACAAACGGTTGTACAATAGAAAAGAAAATGAATGAAATTTCCGTTGTAGCGGTGTACGACTGAATCTTTGTAAAACTAGGATATTCAATTAGATCGTTTTTTGTGTGTTTAAATTGAATATCTTAACTTGCAAGTTAAAACTCTACTTTATCACTGTTATAGAGCATAAGCACCTATATGTCTACATACAACATTTGTAAGACTAGAGACACATTTCGTATCATACTTGCGCATGTTAATATGCAATATGAGGAGCATTCTGATTTGTTTGTGTTCTCTTTCATTCAGTTTTAAGACCGCATTGTGATTTCTTTTGGCCATATTTATCTGACGAAGGATGATCATTTAAATCGAAAATTATGGTCATTAACATGCCTGTGATCAATCAGGACATTTATTTAACCATGTTTCATTCAAAGTTACGTTTCAGAAGTAGCTTTAATAAGAATATGAGCCGTGCCATGGGAAAACCAACATAGTGGCTTTGCGACCAGCATGGATCCAGACCAGCCTGCGCAGATCCATGCTGTTCACTAACGGTTTCTCTAATTGTTATAGACTTTCAAAGCGAACAGCATGGATCCTGACCAGACTGCGCGGATGCGCAGGCTGGTCTGGATCCATGCTGGTCGCAAAGCCACTATGTTGGTTTTTTCTCATGGCACGGCTCATATAACTACACATTTGAATTTTTTCTATCAAAAGTTTTATATGGATTTCACTTGGAGAATCGTGCAATATTTAAAAGACGCTCTAATTTCAGAAGCTTCCTATTCTACCTTTTCGTTGGGAGTTCGATCCTCATTTTTTTTAATTTGCATTACATACTTTGTGTAAGTTTGTTTTACTCTGGTTTCTAATTTAATATTTTGTTTCTTATTTTCATATAAAATTGGTAGTATCTATAAATCAAGCAATCCTAAAATTATTATCGGGCAATGCTTTTACAAAAGTGAAGTGTAAGATTGTTATAAAAGTTATAAACCTAATTCATATAGGTTTAAAAATATCACAGGAAAGCTTAAAACATTAGATCATGTTAAAGGTGGAATGTATTTAGATATAATTACATGTCAGTTGCAACATGTAACTTTTATTAGTTTGAACTGGTTGTTAGAGCTAAGTCGTATTACCTCCACCGAATTGTATTGAAAAAAAAATAAAGACAAAATTTAAAAGGTCTGGGAATCGAACTCAGGACGGAAAAGTATATTACGAATACCGTAACAGTTCAAGGCCAACGAGAAATAACTGACTGCATCGTAAATGTACTTAGTGTATTGACTTTATTTGCTGACGGAAATTCGTTTTTTATAAACCGGGAAATCCTTATCAGAAATTGTAGACGAATATTTTAATCTTAAATTGATTAAGAAAACAACAATTTTCAACAGAATTTGATGAAAAATACATTGTTAGAACATCGAGTATGCAGCATACAGGTGAATATAGCAAATGTTTTATTTCTTAAAATCTGACACCACGATGGGTGGGTTAGTCGCTTTAACACGAACAATTTTGCACCTTAGGAACAACGTGTATTTTATACGGGAAAACCGAAGGTTTTTCCGTCTATAGATAATGTGTACGTGTATATGTCAAAGTAAACCTATATACCGTTTAACTTGGGAATATGTTCTATACCTTCATCGTTTTTGTTGTTGTTGTTTTTACCCATCATTCCCGGAACTGCCGTGCAGTTTGCGCAATAAATAATTTTCAGGACGATAAAATAAAATTGCTTATGAACGATCCGGCGCCGATTTATCAAAACAGATTATTCTATCGAGTTGAAAATTCGCGGTATTAATGGAAATCGGTGTTATTCGGGTTTCTTTATGTAACGGGTTTGTGGATGGTTCAAGCGGCCCGCTTTTTGTTTCCAATATTGAATAATAAGATTATAAAATTATACAGTCAAAAAATGTACACGTGTCACTTACAGACTTACTAAACATATCATGATAAAGTACATGGACAATTTGATAAAAACATGTTTTGAAAATCCTTCCACAGCTCAATCACATATTGACTTGTACAATATTTACACATCGAATTCAACTATTATAACTGATTATGCACGGTAATTCTGTTCTGTCCGTCTTTTCCGTGTTCTAAGCCAGATTTACTTAGGGCGTCCTTATTCCCCGGATGGAATTGAGTCGAATCGGATCACCTAGCTCGAGTAAAACGCTCTAACACCGGAAACCGGAAGTGAAGTTTTACAGCCTTATTTATGGCGCTTGTTTACATTACCGATAGGTAAACCAACATCTCTACAAAAGTAGTGTAGCTGCTTCATTCAATAATATTTTATTAGGTCATAAATTTATCATATGTTTATTTCGCTACGACGTTTCATTGACAATGAAGTTGTACCTTCGCATTCCGCCATATTGTTCTAGCATTGTTCTCGGTCCTCTCGATTAGGAGGTGATGTCTTATTTTGACCAGAGAATAACGTTCTTGGACCTTGTTTTTGTCATTAGGGCGATTCTATCTCGGGTCGGACACAGAAGAACGAAGCGCACAAGGACGCCCCGTATGTCTATTTCGCTTAGACGAACAAATTCGTGATCTATAGTATAAAATTGGGTTATTACATAATAGTAGCTTGATCTGTGATGTTGTATTCACGAGGCGCGGAACAACATCCCAGATCGAGCTACTGTTATACTGACTCTTTTATTATATACCGTGAAGTTCTAACTTTTGTTTATTGTTTTCAAGAAAAATATGAACACATCTGCAACATAGTTATTTGTTTACCTCGCGCAGGAATATATACCTTACAAGCATTAATTACTGCCCGTTCTAACCGTTTATCGTTTCGGAGCTTTGTTTTATAGGAATGCTTGTTAAGAAAGTACAAACTATAATATTTTTTAAATCTAAAATTAAATCTCAATTTAGATATCATTGATGAATTCTTTCAATGTGTCTTAAGATCAATACTTATAGATCACAGCAAAACTTTCAACCATAAAACGCTGACTGAATTTAAATCATTTCATCGCTTTTTTACATACTTTATAAGGGTAGCTTTTAACCGTATGTAGCGTTCCATTATGTGTTTTTTTTATGTCTACGGTTCTAGTAGAATTTATTTTTCATACAAAGCAGAAGGACAGAATATAAATGTACCGATAGATAAGTTCTATTTTCTATTACACACAAATGATATTTATTTAACAAAAGAATAACATATAAGTATTTTAAACAGTTTTGCTTCGGGGTCTATCGTTGTTGGTGTGTGCTATTTGTAGAACTGGGTCAGGTCATGCATATTAATTCACGAAATTAGTACTGGAACTTGCAATGCAAAAGGTACAATACGGAATTTTTTTCTGCGGTGGCCTTAATGGATAAGATTCGAGTCCTGTTAGAAGCATTAAATGAGCTACAAGAGAGACCGGTTGGTGAGCAAACGAATTATTGAATTAAGTAAAACAGGAAATACTGAATAAAGTATGAAACGTGTATGAAACATTTGATACTGTGAAATCATTAATATTCGTGGGGGTCAATCCACGAAATCTAATTCCTACGAACAAGTAAAATTCCCATTCATTTTATGTTAAAAAAAGTAGATCCACGAATTTATATCCTCACGAAATTGTCGTTTTGACCAAAACCACGAAATTTCATGCACACGAAATTGAATGATTTTACAGTATATGTCTATTGAATACGACTTAGTAACGGACTGTTTTCTTTTACATTAAATATAAACTGTGTATATGATCGTGACAAATATCCCGCAGCAAATATGTTAGTATGCGGATCCGCAAAAGAATTTCTGCTACGTAAGATCCAACCAATTTATAAGACTGAAACTGTGTGTTATTACGCAACACAAGCATTGAATACGTCAAAATTATTACGTCATAACGTCAAATGTCATAGCGTTGCGCTTGAAAAATAAAGCACACTAAACGGGTAAATACTTGGCGAATATCTTTAAACACGAGATTATAATAGTTGACGACGTGTTAGAATAGAAATAATATATCTCAAACATTGATTTGCTCTTGTATGAAATCAATGTTTGGAGTTCAGATGTTGATTATCACGAGGGCGCAGCCAACGACAAATCATTGTTTGGCATATATTATTTCTTAAGTAAAATCTTATCACCAATATGTACACATGTAAACGCATTATTTTCTGATAAAATACGTTTATTTTCAGCAAATGCCTAAGATGTCAAGATTACATAAAAGAAGTTTCGGGTTGTAAAGAACTGTCATCAAAATTGATACTTTTATCTTTTTGAATAATGCTATTGCGTGTTTTATACTACAGAGTTTTAATACTTATATGTATAATGTTTAGGCTCAGTACCTGGGTGTGTTGTACATAGTAGCCACGAATCAATCTATTTTCACTTTCTAAAAAACGGAATCTGATCATATGACGTGCCCTCTTTCTAACGCTTCTTACATGTATATTTCGCCTCTATAATTATACTGATTTATAGGTTCATGTGTACATCCTTAACGAATTTATTTCGAAACTAAGCACTTTAGCTTATCACGATCATGTAAGGGCTTTAATATTGTCATAGAAACGATCTGATGCAGCGTCTTGAAAACGAATGTTGTTTATTAATATCTAGTTATGTTGGAACTGCTTAATCACACACTAGATATAGTCGGTTGCGAAAGCTTATGTTTATTTGCTGTAGTATTGCCGACTCCAAAATAAATCATATCTACCTTACCTTACCTTACCTTATCTCACGTCACCTCTTCTCACCTGATCTCATGATCATCTCATCTCGCCTCGTTTCGTCTCCACTCGTCTAATTATCTTGTAGTACCTTATCTTATCTTATTGTACATTACCTTATCTTAACTTATCTTATTTTTGCGCACAGTATTCCTGTATAACATTTAACAGTACTTAAGCCGTTTTAATTCTCTTTCTTTCTTTTTTAAAAAGAGACGACAACATGTGACCAGATCTTATTAATAGCTCGTATGATTTTGAAAAATAGCCTAAGATGTATTATCGTCACTTGTGAGCGCGATGCTATTCAGTTATTTTTGTTTTAAATTACACAATACGGTAAATGATTTACTTTTCTCTTAAATAGGAACTTCAATAACATTTATTATCGTTACTCGAAGAGCTAGTGTGAAAGGATCTCGAACTTTCAGTTTCTTTTATTTATTCTACATCTGCTGAAAAGTATGTCTGGTGTTTTATGCTTACCTTGGCCTTTTTTTTACAGATTTCACCATGTACACATGTAACAAGTTAGGATTTCCGCATAAGACACACAATGGTTTATATGCAAATAATCTACTACTACTTTTAACTGAGTCGTTTAATGGTTAAGGTAAATCAGGAAGAGTCAGGGGCCTATTGCTGAAGCTTGAGGCACTGCAGAGAGTACAGGTAGAGTGCACGAGGACAGCCGTTAACAACGACACTTTGGGATATGTCTTTTAGTAATGACTATGTGCTCTCTGATGCTAATGGATGGGCTACCAGTGGAGTTTATGTATTATTTTATGGTGGTCAACCTTTTGGAAAGCGTTAGCAAAGTGCATTGCCATAATTGTCAGTTTGCTGGCCATTTTCTAGATTCTAGAAGACCTCTTTTGTAACAGTTATAACTTTTGTTTCATAGGTGAGCTCTGAACTGAATCAATATTGGTTCTGTCAAAGTAGGACGTGGTGTTAGAGACTAAAATATGTTCCATCATTTCATAGGCAATGCATGCCAAGGATATAGGCCTATAGCTGCTAGCCTCGGGATTTTGGCGTACTGTTGCTCCCCAGTTCAATGTGTCATTTCAAAAGTCTTAGTATCGGTGCAACGTTTATGTGCCCAGCTGCAGTATGATACCTTTCTATGATATAGAAAAAATATGAGGTCCCGATTGCGATGTCGTAATTTAATACCCAGCAGATCGAATTAGAGCTAATTTGGTCATTTTGTTTGTAAAACGGTCTCATTGGTATGATATTATTATGATCAGCTTAAACAATATAATACTTTATTTATAGAATATGCTTATTGTTATACTCGTTGAATTTTATGTTTCTTTGATTTTTCTATGATATTTCTGAGAAGATGTTGTTGAAAGGGATTTCTACTCCTAAATCTAGCAGCCCCTTAAAGGGTCCAAATACCAACATTTCTACAATATTCTACAATATTGAGGAAAGACCTTATAATGATGCTACAGACCAATTTGGTGAAGATCGATCAAGCAGATGATGAGAAGATGTGTCTTATGCGGAGAATAATTTAAACGTTTTTTTTTCTATTTCTAGCTCTTTCTAGCCAAAAAAGGATCCAAGTGCCCCATTTCGATCAAATATTAAAGTCGTTCATAAGAAGAAGTCATTTAAATATATTTCTATTTTTAACTCTTACGGTCCCTAAGAGGCAAGCTTAAACATTTGTACAAACTTGACAGAGGGTCTTGGTGTAATTCTGGTCAGTAGTTTCAGAATAGCTGTCATCTGAAGAAAAATGTGGACAGACAGACGACGGACGGATAGTGAGCAATAACAATAGCTCACGCGTCGAGTACTTCGTGCTCAGGTGAGCTAGATAATAACCAAGGCAGGCATATGAAGTATTGAACACATGTCGTTCAAATTGTATCATGATATGAAAGGCATGTCTGAAGGGCTATGTGAAATAGTAGCAATACTTTTTGACGCTCCTCCATTTAGCTGTACAATTCAAAATTATATATAATTTGACTTACATATGTATTACATAACACACTCACCTGCAATGAAAGTATCATAGCTTTATATTTCGTAGGTAATGCAAATCCGGCATTTTCCCTATGTGTTAAACTGTTATTGTGAGATTATAGACTTTCACCACTTGGGTCGTTCAGGAGGTTGCCTCTTTTAAAACGAATGATTATCCTGGAATGCTTTTGTCATTAAAATATCGATTCGAATTTGGTTGAATTTAATTTAATCTAAAATCACAAAAATGCATATTATGTTTAACCGTCCGCTAATGTTACTATCTGATAATCTAACGTTCGACTGGCTGAAGGATTACCTATTTATATGCAATTTATACACAATTATTTTACATTCTATCTATACAGCACATTAAAAGACAAAATTATGAAAATTAAAAACGTTTTATTGATGTATTTTTAGCCAGTATGCAAGAACAAACTAGTAAAATATTGCCTTAATATTCGACATTTTTTGGTTTGCTGCTTTGGATAAACGTTAATTATAATAATGATTATAAAAAACAACATTTAACGTAATAACATGGACCATAAGTAAGAATTGCTACAGTTCATGATTAAATTTTCTGCAAGTAGATGTATCTGAACATGACATATTAATACGAGAATGAGCAACAAGACCTGTCTAACTGCATTTTATTGAACAAACTGATATGTTTTTAGGGTTAAAAGCGGGGTCTATGTGTGCCTCAATTGCCAACACTAAATGCTAGAAAGGCAACATTTCAAAAACAATTCTAGGAAATAAATAAATTGAGCTATTTGTCTATGGATTGCCAAGCAAAAATAGTCAATAATAAGAGAGAACCATTAGTTCGAAATAGAATGTCTCCTTATGTCTAACGCAAGTTTGATAAAAGTCTGTTTTGGGGTGGTGTGACTACACGGCTTATAGCGCACAAAAAGCTACCACCACTGCAATTCTATCTCATAGTTTCTGACTTGTCAGATGATTACTTTTCTAATAATAGTAATGAGCTTTATTCCCATCGAATGGTACCGCTAACCAATATTACCGGGTCTGGATCTTCGGCTAATAGACAACTGACTGGCATGGCATGCCATCTCGTAAGTAACAGAGTTATAGATAAAGGTTCAGGAAATGTTTATTTGTTACATTTTAAATACAGTAAAATGATGATTACACAAAACATTTGCATACATAATGCATTTTAAAACACTTCATGGGGTTATTGAAACAGGTCAATATTCATTTTGCTTAAGGTAAAATACATGCAGGTAAAGAAACAGACTGTCTGTCTTGCTGAATGATGGAGTTTTCGAGAAATATTTCGCAACGTTAAAGGAAATGAACCATGTCAAGATTAAATTGTATTTTGTGTATTAAATATTTATCTTTGATATATCCTTAAATTGGTCCTTCAACGATAGACCCTGAAGTGGAAGGCTATAGAAGACGGCCTGCTTGGAATACACATAATAAACCAGATGCATTTTATTTATACGAAAACACATGGCAACATACATGGCATATAAAACGGACAAAAACAAGCTGAAAACATAAGGACATCGTATTATAAAGGCAAGTAACATGAACTGCACGTTTTTAAATTCTAAAGCCGATGAGCTTATTTTCACTGTATTATTGCTAAACGTAATGTGAACTAAACACATTAAGGATGGTGGCAGTATCCGGTTTACTTTCCTTTAAATTCAGCGTTTTGCGTGACGCCCAAATTATATGGTTAGTCATATATATTTCCAGTTCTGCTTCACGATATATGGATATATATTTGACTGGTTTTAATCTATAGAAAGGATACAAGTTAGCCCAGTGCTACGGTAATTACTAATTAGCACATATGCTTATTTCTCCATCATCACTCTTAAATATTCATCATAATGATTGCTATCCAATTCATTTCAACGTGTATTGTACGTCAATAGTTAGTCTGAACCATTTTAGGTGCTGTTATATGTTAATACTGTGTACATTGAATAATGGTTTGTTTCGTTGTTGAATTTATAACTGTTTCAATAAAATATTAAAGCGATCTTCATAAATTTACTTTTTTAAACTTAACCTATCATTTTATGTGATTTGAACGATCACAAAGTTGACATTGCGTTCCGAGTAGAAGTCCGTTTCGCAAAATTAGTGTCCGTAGGTAGACTTCTACTGGTAGAAATGAATAACAGCAAAAGTGATCCGGAATATTTGGAAATGACTCGAAATAGCCGCGTTCACGGAGGTCGGAAAATTTATGTAATAAGCAAATTTAGCGCTATTTCCAAAATCAGTTAACGTTTTGGCAATTTGATGATCTGCTCATAGATACAAAGAAAACGAAAGTGCACATGTTAACTCCTCGAAAATTCTGAAAATGTGTTCGAAATACAAGTACACTGTATACGTTAAAACTTTTACCGCTATTTATTTATTAATTAGATAAATAGCAACATGGAAAATGGTTTCATATAAAGAACAATGTCTCAGACGATTTTTAACAAATAACTTTTTTATTTTACCAGTTTATAGCCGGCTTATCTCAAATTTATTATCATATTACATTTATAGTCTACATTTAGCACGATTCGTAGTGTGCTCTCATGTTAAGTATTGATAACCTCCTAATCAAAGTGTTTGTGTTGAGAAGTGGACAGATACTCCGGAATTTTTTTATATATTCGATTTACACCCTGTAAATTACACAGGTATTTATTTTACTTCTTCAATATGTTGTTATTGTTATGATTCTTTTGTTATTGGCATTTATTCCTGTTATACTGGTTGCATATCTTTCCATATTATTAATTTGATAACGCATCCATAACGAATACATATTCAGTGGCGTAGCTTCTATAAGGCACTGCAGGCCCGGGCCTGCAGATTATCCGAGAAAGTGAAAAAATAAAAATGTCAAATATGCAATAAAAATCGAAGGGTAAGGGGGGTTAGGCTGTAGGAGGTAATGAATCAGTCACTAACGGGAGCGTACCTGGATGGTTTTGAACTGTAATAATAATAATAATAATAACGACTTTATTTTACGTGGATAACATATTTGGTGTTTAACCAATTTTCAATATGGTCCACATTATCAAACAAAAGATACATGATTAATTACAAAATTTACAAATCAGCGAACAGTAATGATTGATAAATATACAGCTGTATACAGCTGAGAAACAAACCTGAAAAGAAAGTTCAATAATGAACTGTACGCTAGATATGAGCAGCACAGTTACGATGCTGCGAGTATGATGTTGGTGAGGGAGGGGTCTCCATCTCCCAGAAAATTGAGATTTAGTGAATGTTTTAGGCAAGAGATGCGTTCTCTTGCTATATTCCAGCGTTAATCTATTTTGTTTGTCACATTTGTACTACATATTACGGAGATAATCATTTAAAATCAAAGATTAGCACACCGCTCATGCTTAATGGCAGGGATCGTGACATTGTCTAAAAACAAAAACTGCAACTCGAGCAGCCCAGGATATTTTGAGGAATACAACCATTTTTCATATACTTTATTTATAATGAAGAGTTCTAATTAACTTGACCATGAAATTGTATATCACTCTAACACGGCTGAGACTTAGAACGTTGAAGAATCAGAGTTCTGTGAATTGCTCTACACAATATACTCCCTGTTTTCGTACATTAGACATCAATAGTAACAGTAGATATATGGTTATGTTTCAAAATATTTGTGTCACTGAAACACTGTGTCATTCTATGATGTATTTTATTGTACAACTGCCAAGACCCGCTCACGCCAAAGGGGCCTAACACTATGGCAGTTTGGGTAACTGCATCTAACTGCTACACACGTGAAAACATCGAATATTCGAACCGTGTGCAAAGCTGTCACTATGATTATTTATTTATTTATTTATTATTCATTTAATATCCTCCACAACATCAAGATTACATAGACAATGAATGGAACGTTACCAAGCACATTAAAGGTATACTAGGTTTTTTTTGGTTTTATCATAATTGAAATATTCGTCGTTAATTAATGCATTGCGTCTGCATCCGCATTTTGGTAAGTTTTTGATACCTCGCACTTTAAAGGTATACTAGTTGTTTTTTTTTACTTTTGTTGTAATCGTATTTGAAATCTTCGTCAGTGTTTAATTTAATGCATTGCGTCTGCATCAACATTTTGGCAAGTTTTTGATTAATGTATCTATGCACACATTGCAAACGTTTCAAGTTTTCTCACGGGAAACTTAACATTTTTTAGTCATTAAACATCTAATTTTGGCAAAATGCAAATTTAAACTGCGCAAATTGCTAAAAGTACTTCTGTATTCAGATCTGGATATAGATTGATAGATGTTATTGCAACCATTAATAAAGTCTTCGATATCACGTAAGCAGTCACGTTTTTCTTACTCGAGATAACGGAAGACTATCAGTTTTATTCTCCCACTGCTCTGTTTTATTACATCTTATTGATACTTGAATAGCAGTCAGGCGGGTGATCCTTTGTGCAAACAGATTCCGACATGCCCAAATTGAGTATACCGAGGTTCAATGGGCAAAGTGATATGTAGGTATGTTTGTAGAAACGAGCGCTCGGTAGTTGCCGTAGAAACTTGCATGCACAACGGAATCTCGCTTTTGACTGAGTATCGCAACTAGGGGTTTGTGGCAAAATGTTTCGCCTGAAGCGGTGGTCTAAATCTAAAACATCCAAACATCCAGTTAATATACATGTACCGGTATGCTGAGATTTAGTGTCAATTAAATATAAATCATTGGCTACATTTTTTGTAATAGCAGCAAATATTTATACTGTGTTTAGCTATACATGCATTACGTCTTATTTTAAACCTAGGGCATATAGTACTGTTAATACAGATAAACCTGTTACTTTATGTTTACCTCAACTATATGAAGTAACTGTTCATATTTTCAAATATGAAAGTCTTTAGCTTGTATCCGCTTGTATCTTTGTCTGTTCGAAACCTCGCACGAGGTGTCTATTTTTTCATTTTTCATTGTGAGGAAACCATCAGGTTGGCTTTCTGAACAATTTATGGCTTTATCCAGGTATCAGTTCATGGCCTAAAGTTATGTCCGAAGGAGACATCCGGGGTCTTCCTCCCAACATTAAACACTGTTAAAAGCTGGACAGTTCTTTTGAGACATAAACACATACTTGTAAAAATTACAGTTGATGATTTTATACTAAACCTCTGAAACTGTTTAGGGTTTACCTACATAATTGTTTTCCATGGCATTAAAACACTTGCTTTACTTTCATTTTTTGCTTGTTTCTACTTAAGTTTGTCACTTAGGCAGACAGAAGTTTTAGTTCTTGTGAGACATATCTGTGCGAAATGTCTTCTACATGTATAGAAAACTTCAACTAAACGGATGCACAATATACACATATGTAATTAAGATCATATGACATTACGAATTCATTTAAAATATACGAAACTTAAAACTATTCACAATATATGTTCAACATCAAATGATATGTCCGTACTCCCTATATAAGGTTTGTTCACTTTTACGCTATAGATCACAATAATCCAGATGCCACTGATCATATGAACTGCAAACTGCAAAGAAGATAAGTATGATATACAGAAATGAAGCAGTATCAGTACGCCCAGCTTTGTAAGCAATGTGTAATTTAGAAAGAAGGAAAATACACACTTATCGTTCGAAGGTGTTGCCACCGGCCGTTCCTGTGCGGTTCCCACTGTGTTCCTTTATATGTTCGTTATGTTCTCGCTGACAGTTTGTGTCGAATTTGAATTGTACGCACAGGCTTATAGGCGTATGCCCAGATACGCGCCTGACCAATATTGAACATGTAATTAGAGCGTATTTATTACATATTTCCATGATTAAAAAGATAAAACCGATACCAGTAGTTTTAATTATTTTCTCGCTCGATTACCACCGCCCCGCCAATTATCGCCCCACAACTTTATTAATGTTGGCAAATAGACAGTACTTGAGCCGAAAAAAGGGGTTGCGAATGTCATGATCAAATTACGCGGACGGAATTCGAACCCGCGACCTCCGGGTTAGGAGTCCGACAGTACTTACAGGATTTTTTTACCAAGAGGGGAAGGGGCCAATGCCTGTTATTTGAGGGGTGTGGGGGGAGGGGGAGGAGGGGGAATAGCTAGGTATTTGAGCAAAGGGGAATAAAAACCTGATGTAAAGTAAATTTTTGTGGAAAACTGCATGATTTTAAAGGAATTTACTGAGGGGAAGGGGCCTATCAGCGGCCCCTATTATGAAGGGGAAAAAACCCTGATTTAATTCTACCCCTACACCTCGGTGCCTCTAAATAATCCGTGAATCTAATGCATATTGAAAACATAAACTGTTTCAAGTTTATTTAAGTTTGAAAGTATTGTTTTTGATTAAAGAAGTCTAGACTGTGCTGTAAAATCTGTTTCATAGTACAAAATGCAAATCTTTAAGTGCGTATACAGCTTATTTTTCAGTTGAATAATTATTGAAATGTGCATCTGTTTAATAAATAATGATTTACTACATTTTATCGGTGAATGAATATAATCAGAACTTCGGATGCTTAGTAATTAAATCAGGAGTGCGTAGCATGAGTGATTTAATTATTCGCATCATTTTATCCATCAACAAAATACAGGAACATATTTTAATTCAGTCACACTGTGAGTGATATAGGTTTGCTATTTCTTTTATTAGCATTCAGCAAAAAATAAACAGAATTTGTTTGTTGTGAATGGATATGGAATATCACATCGAGAACTGATACAATAACTCGCGCTACCTGCTCATGAAAATATCAATTGCATCAACTGTCAATGTGATATATTCCATAGCCACTCAAAACAAACAAATTCTGTTTATTTTGTTTTGCTGAATGCTAATAAAAGAAATAGAAAAACTATATCACTCACAGTGTGACTGATATGGAACTGATAATACTGATGCTGGGTCAGTTATACTTAGTTATGATAACTTAGTCATAAACTGAACTTTGATCGTTTTTTGTGTGTTTTTATTGAATTAAACTCCCCCGCTTAGCATTGGTATTATTCCGCCAGAATGGCTCAGAACGCACCATAGACACTCTTAGTTTTTCCAAATTTTCGTGGGGAGGATACCCCAATACCCCACTACCAAGGTCGCTTCTTCGGCGCATCGGCCTGCAATTTATAAAATGCCAACTACGCCCCTGATATTGATTTAAAAGACTGACAATAACATCTGTTAGAGCTGAGGGTCATCAGGCAACCGGCTACTATCTTTACATTTGACAAATTAAACATACAGAAGGGTATTTTGCAATAAGCCGGTTGGACCGAACTCTTAAACTGTCTGTTGTGGACGATCGGCCCATTTTACAATCTTTAATTTGTTCCTCGTGTTGTTTTGATGTAACATCTCTTAGCTGAGACTTGAGCGGAAGGTACCAATTAAACGTATAGTTCTAACAGTTTTCACCTATGAAAAAAATAAAAAATAAAATAAAACCTCACATCTCTTATCACGCACCAGTCAAGGAGTGGTGGTATATTTTATCAAAGGTTCATGATTTGACTGCATAATCTATGTCTTATTTATCTAAGTATTTTAAAATTATTATGCACTATGTCAGTGATCCGTGGATTTTAGAGCAAAATCGAAGTATGTACATGACGAAGTAATTTTGACATCACTTTTACATGGCATCACGTTAACAGGCTGGTATTTACTTGCAAATAACGGATAATTACTTCAATAAAATGTTTAAAATGTTAGAAAATCAACGTTCCCCACTAGTTATTTTGTAATAAGGGAATTCAAGCATTGGTTTGTGATATTAAAACAATAAAAAGCTCGGTGCTCATTTTTAGAATAAATATCAACCTAAGATCAGGGACCTCTTTGTCAGAATGGTTAAGGTTGCAGACTTCAAATCATTTGTAGGACCGGACCCCTAGGTACCCGCCCCTGGGGTCCTCTTTCATCATCAAAAGCTAGAAAATCAACATATGACATATAATTGTGTTGATGTGACGTTAAACCCAACAGGAACAAAACAAAACAAAAAACCTTGGGTCGGATTTTCTGTATTCACAACTCAAGGGCATGGTAGATGCTCTTTATGTCACGAGTGGTAAAAACTATACACTTTAATCTTAAATGCTTTTGCATGTCTTTGTTTCTTAGATGATTGTCCTTTAATATCCAAAGTGGAAGAAATTCAGTTTTGGTAAATCGCCCATCTCATATACTTAAACTGTAGCGAACGTATTTAAAGGCTCATAATGCCTTTGTTCATAATGTGGCTGCCACCATTTTCATTGTGGACATAAAATATATTAATTTCTTGTTAAATCCTATTTTCAATAACTGTTTTCTCTAATTAGTTGCCAATGGTTTGAATATCGATAAACATAGTATAAAGTTTTAAAGAACACATAGTTTTTTATTACCTCCCTTTACATATCCAACTATATAAGTGCATATGCAGTACTTTATGTACTAGTAGTGCTTTTCTAACCATCCAATTTCGCATAACATCTATTTGGACAGCTCTTTCATCTGTCTTAAATATGATATTTAAAGCCTAATGGGATTGATTAGTTGTGGCATGCGCATAAAATAATTTATTCGTTTCAGCAGCGCTATTTCTCCGAGATAACATCAGTTCAACATGATTCAACTGCAGTACCGCGTTCTTCTAACACTGTTGACAGTTTATCACAATGTTGGTATGTATATTTTATAGATGTCAAAATGGATGTTGCTAAAAAGTGTAAACCTGATATACGTTATCTAAAAATAACTTGATTTCAGTAAAGTGACATTTTTGCGAAATAAGTATAATCAAATACAAATAAATTCATATAAAACAAACATGAACTATAACGTATATATATTTATTGAAACTTCAAACGCCCCCACCCCCACCTCCCATACCCCTCTCAATATTTTTGACTATCTTTCAAATTGCACACATTAGATATAGGATATTTCTTACACATTTTGAAATTTCAAGAAAACAATGTAATAATGCAGTAATTTTACGACATCTGCCAATTTTAATAATAATAATAAAAAAAACTATAAAGGAAAGTTTTACTTTCGACAATCATGCAAATGATTTATAAAGATAATGAGGCATAGGCATTAAATCATTTTAGATATATCTAACCAAATCTCTTGTTGTCTAAGATGGCAGGATGTCTGTCTACTTTGTTCGTGATTTTCCTACCTTATGACCAAATTCGTTCGTTTGTTACTAGATATCAGTGTGTATTTATGTGATTTTTTGAAATTGTATTAATGTAGCGAAGTGATTTAAAAGATATCATAGCCTTTTCCTTTTAGTGAAACTGTTAATTAAAGCATATCGGAAATGTTGTATATATATCCTATTTGCAAAGATATTCCACAAATATTGAGATGTTAGAAGTTTTGTTCAGTGTAAATTATGTAAAGATGTTGTTTTTTTTATATTCCAGTCATGTTTGCATGTCATGACGGAATCCCATATACTGTCAAACGAAAACTAACAAGAATATTTAAAATTGACGGAATACCAGCTGTCAAGACATCGATAAAAGATAATTTGAATCATTGGGTATCTGGAAGCGAAATAAACATCGGTGTGACAGGAAATTCAGGTGTCGGAAAGTCAAGTTTTATCAACGCGATCCGTGATCTAACGCCGGAAGATGAAGGGGCAGCCAAAGTTGGAGTAGTAGAAACAACGACAGAAATAAAAGCATACCATCACCCAGTAAATAACAACATTATTCTGTGGGACTTACCCGGAGTTGGAACTCCTACATTTCCGCGATATAGGTACTTTAGTAAAATAGACGAAGAACAGTTTGATTACTTTATTATCATTTCCTCTGAAAGATTTACGGAAAACGATCTTTGGTTAGCAGAAGAATTTAATGAAAGAGATAAGGCATTTTATTTCGTTCGAAGTAAAGTAGGGCAAGATATTGAAAACGACAAGAGAAGCCATCCAAAAAGTCACAACAAAGAGTCAATTTTAACTGACATTCGAAACAACTGTAACCAAAATCTTAAATATGTAAATGCCAGAAATCAGCGGGTATATCTAATTGACAACTATGACACTGAAAAGTACGATTTCAAACTGCTCTCATTAAAACTAATGGAGGATGCATCGGAGCTAAAAAGAAAGGCCTTGGATAGAGCATTGATTCACTTTTCCAATACTCTTATAACTGACAAAAAGGCTGACTTGCATGGAAGAATAAGAGCTATTGCGTTGGCGTCCGGTTTGGCTGGCGCAATGCCAATACCAGGTTTGGATGTTGCTGTAGATTTAGCCGCTCTTCTGAATGAAGCAGTACATTATCGGAAAGAATTTGGTTTGGACGACGACTCATTGAGATACTACGCAAATAGAAATAGTTTATCAAAAGACAGGTTTACGCGAGAAGTCGGTCTCAAAAGTAGTCTAATTGAGTATACAACATCTGGTTTGCTAACATATTTTGCGAAAATTGGACTGACACAGGCTGCCTCATATACAACTTCAAATATTATGAAGTACTTGCTACCAATATTTGGCAACATAGCGAGTGGCATCACATCATACACGGCGACAACGATCTGCCTTAATAACTTGCTTGATATGATGGCAGAGGACGCCAGGAAGATAAATGACTATAAGCTTTAAATATTTCAAAGACTTATACATTGTTTATATATTTTAAAGTTTTATACAATGTTTAAATGCTTCAAGGTCTTATACAACGTTAAATATTTCAAGCACTGTACAATTAATTAATATTTCATGGACTGTACAATGTTTAGATATATCAAGGTCTTATACAAAGTTTTAATATTCTAAGGACTCAAACGATGTTTAAATATTTCAAGGACTTACACGATGTTTTAATATTCCAAGAACTTGTGCAATGTTTTAATACTTGAAATACTTACATAATATCTTAATAGTCTAAGGACTTATAGAGTTGTTTAGTATTCAAGGACGTATTCAATGTTTTGATATTTCAAGTACTTGTTTTAATGTTACAATTTTGATGATTTTACAGATAGTCTGAACGTTTACAAATTCTTTCTGCAGTTCAAAGCATTCCTCTTTCAGAAGTATTTTTATTCTATGATTCTTTCACAATTCATTAACCTTATATCAACATTTTGATAAAAATCCATAAATAAAGATTTTATACATATTTTTCAGTATCACAATATGTTAATCGACAGTTACAATTAATATCTGTGTATGCAAATGTTTGGTTTACCAGAGCCATCTGTAGCTGAACTTGTATAACAAACATCTACACATACTGAGTAAGAAACTTCAGAAAAAAAACTCCAGAGACGAGGATTAATATTAGCAGTATTACAATTTAACTGTCACTTCAATTCATTTACACACTACTTTTCAAAATCTTAATAAACCTGATATTCAAGTAAAGATTTTATACACATTTTATAGGATCACTATTTAAACTCGTTAATGCGTATGATAAAAAGCTACGTTTTTATTAATTTACAACCTTATCAGTGAAGAAGTGTAAATTTAGATAACGCATATTGTAGACTCACACGATTTTAAATGCAAGGTTTACTGAAAATTGTCGTGTTAAACTATTAAGAAATAGGAGAGATCGCCGTGACGTCACGCGTTAACATCTGTTTATCTGGTGGTTGGCAAAACAAATGATTTTAACACCGTATTGAATCAGAATTTTTAATTTTTAATAACTTTTTTGCTCATTTATGGATTTTCAAAATTCAAAAAGATTTGAAATACTAACAATCTTCATATTTTTGTATCCAAATATCTTTTTTCAATGAATAACCGTTTTAAATGACATATAATTTTAAAAGCGGCGTAGTGATTTTCACAACCTTTAGAAAAACAGTGTAAGTTAAGCGTTCATAATTAATCCATTTTATTTCGAAATAACAATTAAAAGTAATCAATAAATTGCTTGTTTTATAACCTTTCCATTGATCAAAAAATTATTTATGTAATTTGTGTTTTAAGAAAGTTTAGACCGTTAGAAAAACATCACTGTTTACAAAAAACATGGACGGTCGGCTTCTGCCCACCCGATCATTGTCTTACCAGTTCTAAAAATAGAATTTGTATACAAACACGATCTCTCCTATATATGTAAAATTTAATTGTTACATCAAAGACAATAAAGTTTTGGTAAATTGTGTGTAAATGAATTTATTTCAGATAATATTTAGTATTGGCTAATGTACTTTTCAATTTTTGCTGTGTGAGAAGTCTGCCCTTAAATATATTATTGGATTTACTTTTGGTTGAAATTTTTCTGTAGAATTAAATCACGATTATAGCTATTCAAATGAGATGTTGAAATTTTAATTTAAATTGCTAAATATTTAAGCATGCTTAAGTCAGTTTTTAGTGCACTGATATAATTAAAATTGTTTAATCGAATGCAGAAAATTTACGCTAAATAAAATTTATGAAAAAATGGATGGAGATGGTTAATGTACTTAATACCTGTATTGCCACTCTAAAGGTCTTTATTCATTAGCTACTGGATTTCACTTCAATTCCCTCCTTAATTGGGTACTAAATGAGTAGCAAAATATTTCAACAGCACCTTCATTTAAACATGGAGTTTGCCTTGACCTATGGTTTAAAATAATCGTACGAGTACACCAATTTTAGAATCCATAGGTCTCTGCACAATCGTAGCGTCTGGTCACAGTATCTACGGGTCCCGTACGATCTTTAGAGGACTCAATCGTAGAATATTCGTACGGACATCACAGACAGGTCGTGCGGAACTCCAGGGAGCCCGGCCGTACCTGGTACGGTACTCGCGAGTTCTTACGGCGTTCGCACGGCACGGTGTCCTTGCGACAAGAATAAATCAATTCGGCGACGTCTGAAAAAAATGCATTTACGATCGTAGGATATCTGTACGGACATCGCAGACGAGTCGTACAGAACTCGCAAGGAGTCCGGCCATACCTCGTGCGATGTCCGTTGGCTCGTACAGTGCTTGTACGGTGTCTGTACTAGTGTCCGTGCGACAAATAATACATTAGTTTTGCGAATTAAAACTCTGTGAGCCCCATTGTACGGATATCGTACATTGACAGTGCTAGTCCCCTACGCCACTCGTTCGACCATCAGCAAGCCTCGCACTTCTCCAAATCGGTGCGATGCACGCACGAGCTCCTCTAGAACCCCATGCGGTTCCCGCACGGGGCTCTTGCGAGCAGCTCCCGACTTCGAAATCCTCTATAAGCTAGTAAAGAACTCAGGAGCTCGGTGAAACATTTTCACTGAGTTCCCGAATTCTCTACTAGTTCAAAAAATCCGCACGAGGGTCGAACGAATGCGGCGGACGCCGTACGTGTTTGCCAAAATGTGACTGAGAACCTACTCGTACGGAGCTCGTAGCGTTCTTGTGAACAGGGTATAAATGGTTGCCCAATCAAGAAAGCATTTTTAAACGTGCGAATGAAGCTCATAAAGGTATATTGACTGAAGAGGTCATTGATCATACTGTAAGACAATTTCGACGATTGAAAAAAAAAGAACGCCTTTGAAATAAATGTTTATGAGTTTGTGTCGTCTCCATTCTTAACTATACTTGTTGTGCTAATCAAATCTAATTAAAAATCATGTGCAAAATTCTGTGAAAAAAAAACTTATTCGAAACTCAAGAGAAACAGTGTACAAATACACAATTACGTTTATGTAGACTGTTTAATTGATCAAAAATATTTGAAGAGGTGAAAACAGTTACTACCTTAAATTTTTTTTTATTGAAAATGGGTGGTTGATGAAAGTCCCCATCTAGAATATATGGGAGATTTTATTTGCAGACGGGCTCATGGTAAGTGTAATATTTACCGCCCAGTATCTAGCCAAGCTCGACACAATTGGTACAGTACAAGTTAAAGTAAAATCGCCCAATACTGAACTTTAGCTGGGATAGCAGCAGCCACCGTTAATTGAACACAAATCACCTACTCGCATTACTAGTTTTAATCTTTCAAAAACATATTACAGTATATCTTTACATTCAAAACTGTCGAAATTATTACATGGATACACTGTACTTGCTTCTAATACCACTTAGTGTACAAAATGCAATATATGCAGTCATTGACTGACTACGTATTTAACAAAAGGAAATTTCAAACAGAAGCTTATCAATAAATTATCAATCTAGCTTTCCCGATCAAGGTAAGCGTTGTTTATGTACAAAATAAAATTAACCTGCTCTTCAAAATTCGTGAAAATGATTATGAAAATAAATATCTGAATTTTGAACCCCCGATACGATTCGACAAAAGAATTAAATATTTTGTTCAGGTAACCATATACCACACTCTTTAACGCTTTGTTCCCTCTTTTCAGATATATGATATGTATGTTCTTCAGTTAACCAGTTTATAGCAATACTGCAGTATCAGATACTTTATCTTATATCATAACTCGGTGTAGGGTTACGCACACAATGCTTTATCGTTTAGCTTCTGTAGTATATTCATATAACATAAAATATTTACAAACGTTGATGTTGAGACAAATTAATATTGTAGAATGATTTTTATTCTCATTTTCTATTGTTAATTACAAAGATGTTTGAACTTTTATAATTTTGCTATCTGGACCTTTGAGGGCTGGCTTAGAATATCACATGAAAATTACTACAGAACATGATATTCAGTTTCTTCTTTGTTTTACATTTTACCACAGACTTTTAAATATAGAAACAAGAATTGTTGCCGTGATTGTAGAAATGCCTCCAAACTTCTATAAATGATGAATTAACATTGTAACATTTTTTTATATCCATTTAACAAAGTGATAAAGGGACGTATTATGTTATACCCCTGGTGTCCGTCTGTCCATTAGCAATTTCGTGTCCGCTCTGTAACTCTTGAACCCTTGTCTCGCTTCAAGGTCAAGGTCACACTTAGTGGTCAAAGGTCATATCAGTTTGTTTCGTGTCCGATCTGTAGCGCTTGAACTGCTTGAAGGATTTCAAAGAAATTTGGCACAAATGTTCACAACACCGAGAGGACGTGGAGAGCGCATGTTTCGGATGACTTCAAGGTCAAGGTCACACTTAGGGGTCAAAGGTCATATATGACTTTGCTTTATGTATATTGCTCTGCACTGCAGTGCTCTTGTTTTTATTTGGCAGATCTGTTGTTTGTTCATTTACAATAAAAAAAATCGAATTACTTCCCTTTTATGTTACTATAAATAGCTTATTTTGATTTTTTTTTATTGGCCGTAGGGAAAAACCGAGACCACTTTTCTATTGTACAACATGAATGGTACCTCCAATTTTAAGCTGTATTTTGACATACTTGTACCTGGTAAGGATTTTTTTGTGGACTAAGATTTTTTTTTGAATTTCTTCCCTTTGTTCTTCCTGTCATTTGGGCTTCAGCAGTCAAGTTTTTTAAATTTTATTCCAATCCTCTGAGGTAACCCATCGGGCTTATATTGCCCCGCTTGGCGGAGCTCTTGTTTTATTCATAATTTGATACCTACAAGACTTTGATGAAGACCTTTTGAAGATTTTTTATGACAGACATACCCATGCTATGGGTAAATCTACGAAAGAGTTCCCGTGTGTGGACTGACGATAAAAGGTCCATCGATCAACAACCTAGTAATGCCAATGCGAGACTATCAAAAAGTGTATCACACGCTTGTTTTTTTACTCCGCGACATATTTCTCTTGAAGCAAGATACATCTATGAAACTCAATGACCAGTGCTTGGTAGTTTTACATATTGGCATATGGACATTGGTGCTGACTCAGTGATCAATGTTTGTGCGTCTGTTAGTAGAGTAGAGAAATCTCAATTCTTCCTGCCGTCAGTTTGCTACATATGCAAATATTAGAAGTGTATGACTGTATGACTTTGTCATGAATTTGTTTTAATAAAACAAGTAAAATAACTAGAACTGTGATGCCCAACTGGTTGTTTATAATTAAATAGGGATTATTGAATATAGTTTTGGAGGACCAGGCGTGTTTTTCTCGAGTTTGCTTGTTTCATTGTCTTTTGAAAGGGAGATTTTCTTGATGTGAACACAAGTGATTTTCTTTTCGGATACGTTAACGTTTTGTTCTAAATGCAAAGGAAGCCATTTCTGAGGATCTGAATACAAACGAACTCAACTGATTGTTATATAAACATGTTACATTTTATATTCCAGATTATTATTATTTAATGTTCAGTATTTCAGTGAAATATGAATGTAGACATGATCAATAGTTATTCTGGTAAAATTTATATTCGTACTTTATGCTAGGTGTTTGTTCAATTTAAGTTCTAGTTTTTTTGTTGTTGTTGTTTGTTTTGTTTTTTTTGTCAAGAAAAATAACATTTTTAGCCAATAATAAAATTAGTCTATTGAAATGGAGCATTTTTTCCCCTTCTTACAGAGATTCAAAGGAATATATGCCCGTCGTATCGAGAATTTTATTAGAAAATAAATTGAACATATCCAGATGTCCGCTTTCCAAGTACAGTCAAGCTATCCAGACTCGAGATCCAGTTAATATATATAATAGTTGTAGGTAGAATACATGTCATCTCCAGTACACATTGATTAGATTTCTCAAAATTACTCACTTCGGTAGTTCCTATATCATTATTGCCTGCAGTGTACAGCATACTTTCGAATACATGTATGTCAATATTACCTAAGCCACAATAACCCTATTTTATAAAATATTTATGGGCAAGCTCCAGTAACTCACCTCGAGACGTGTAAAAATATTTGTCGTTCTGCATCTTACATTTTGGTTTGTCCGAAAGGCATACCGCTTTCGTAAACTAACATGGTAGGTCAAATATTATTTTGCGCAATTCTATCTCCGATGCCGCAACTGAAATATTCCAGCCATGTATTTTAACTTTATGTAAGGAAAACACGATTTGAAGTAAGGTTATGTATAAAATTGCGATTTATTTGCTATATTTTCGTTCGGAATGGAAAGGATAGCAAAAACAAACCATTTATGTGCAGCACTCAGATATCATTGAACAATATTTTGAGCCGTAGGTCTGCAGAGTTTTCATCGTACTTCACTTGTTCTTTTACTAATCAAGCACACATTTTCTAGGATAAGTCTTTGTTCATATACAGGTCAAACTACGAAGCCCGATTTGCGGTATCCTATTTCAAGACCAGAATGATTTAAAGAAAAGTGTGTTACCAAAAGTAAATTTGTCGACTTTATGTGCGCAAATCGTTCACCGGAAATGCCGCAATTCCATTGAAGCGGAGCACCAGTGGTGCTCGAATTGCGCGATTAGCAGCCGTGCCCTCGGGCGATTTGGCTAGTTTATAAACTTGGCCGAGGAGTTATGGTCAAAAACTTTTGGTTGAAATTTGGTGAAGATCGGATGAGAACTTTTCGACTTAGAGCGCGAACAAGAGTAAAAAGAACGGAGTAAATCAATATGTCTCTAACACCACTGTGTGGTAGGAGACATAATCAGCTTCGGAGAAGATTATATGTTGTTTTGGATCTCTAATATGATTCTAACGAACTTACTACTGTTTAACCATACTTTTACTGATTTGAAATAAAAGTATACGTACATTTGTCTTAAAGGAAAATACATAGTCTATTTTTACATTGACTTGCAAATGTCAAGCTAGAAACTCAGGGTAGTAACTTAGACTATAAAACCTAAAGTATCTGTGTATGCGACATCAATTCAATTTGACAAACCAGTTTGACAAACCAAAGAACGGACGGGCAAATAATCGGATGAAACGATGGACGACATATCGAAGGGTCAGAGCGAAAGTGTTCCTAGTAAAGGTAGATAAAGAAGCACTTAGAAGTTTCCTTTCATCCACGTCGAAACCATATCCCCCCGACTTTACCTAGAGGTAAAAAGCCGTATGCAATGGATAATCATTATCACAGTTACCTTAGTTTTTATTCTTATTTTCTATTTTTTGTTAATATTATATTTGAAAATCTACCACCTTACTGAACATTGGTGAGCGACCACAAATTTTAAATAGAATTGTGCCATTATATAAAAGAAGATACACATTTCCATCAAAGACATCAACTGCTTCATTCTCATCCATCAGAGGTTCGCCAAAATCCCGAGATGAGCCATGGTAGACCTCAAGTATGCGAGAATTATACTGCTTATGATCGAGCTTTTTGTAAATCTTCAATATTTAGTAAATTTTCACCATAATACACAAAAAAGAAGGATGACGGTATCAATTTACAATAACAAATTAATATTTACAGAGTAAATGTTACTTTAGCTTGCATATGAAAGATATATTTCACTCTTAATTTTCTTTCAGCTTTCACAAATTTCATCCGTAACGACTCAACGCAGGTAGGAACCGCACACAATATTACAATACTTAGCAATATCGGGCTACTGTGACTTATGTGTTTGTTCCTATCTATCATTGATGATATTTCTTTGAAATTAAGATTGTGATCTACAATTTGCGGGGCTTTACTGCCGATTCAGTTCATTGGTTAGGACATGTTGACGGTATAAATGTAGTCTAAAATTGAATATTTACAGAGCAAATGCTACTATTCGTTGCATATGAAAAGTATATGGTACTGGGTGATTTCTTTCAGCTTTTCCCCAAACATATTCGTATAAGACTCAACGCAAATGTAGACCTCATAATTTTTAACAAGCCCTAGTTATTCGGGCTACTATGACCAACGTTTTTGTCCTGTTCTGGCATTGAAAACATATCGATGTATTAAGCTTTTGATCTACAATTTGAGGGGCTTTACTGCCGAATCGGTTTAGTGTAACAAATTAATATTCAAAGAGGAAATGTTTCTATAGGTTGCATGTGAAATATATATTTCACTAGTCTAGTTAATGTTTTACTCCCATTATGAAAATTTGAGTGAGGTCCAAAGTTTTCTAATCAATCCAGCAAGAGAATAAGCAGACGATCCTGTCTTTTTCTCTAAGTATATTCTGAAAATAAAGAAAAAGATAAAGGTTTAATCAAGCTCTACATTGTAGAAATATTTATTATCCAAACGTGTACCTTAAAACATACAAATATAAAAAATACTTACTCCTGCTTCAAAATACTCACCATTCCGTTTCGTGATGATACTGTTCGTTTTGTTTCCTTGTGTCTACTTTAACTTTCGTTTTCGCACTGTGTAGGGTAAACCCTAGGTTTTCTACAACTCTAAAGTAAGGAGTAAAATGATATAGTTTTCGAACACGTGACAATAACCGCATTATTGGGGTTTTAATCGCGACAGTTTGAAATAGGAGGGTAAATGCAATATTCATTATTGGTTTATATATTTGTAAGTTTATGGGACCCTATTAAATGATCAGCAAAGTGTTTGGCTTGATATTGGACAACAAGTAATTATGCATGTTTTAGATTTTATCTTATATAATGTAGCATAACATTTCCTTCGCTGGTGGATAATTTGTAGTGATTTATATAAAGAAATGGTGTGTTAAACCAGTAGAAGACACACGTCAGTGCTCCATCTATACTAAGTTATTCCATAATTAGCACGTTAGGTAGAATACCTTGACTACCTCATTTGTTACGTAAACAGATACAGGGAATATTGATTAAAATATAGAAGATTCACACACTGTAAAGAACATAGTAAGTATTTATTTCACTTTTTTTTGGCAGTGATAATACTGGTTGCTTGTCGTTTTATAATATTGAACATATTGATTTAATTGGCAATAGCATTTTCTTTCAGTTAAAACAAATAGATAATGTACTTGGTTCAATCTTTCGGCTAGGGATAAGTGTCTGAGTGGGTGGGGATTCCAGTTAATCAAGTATATACAAATGTATATATATAGTAACTAAATTCTTTGGAGTATTTGTGTAGGCGAAGTCGAGGCGTCGGTCAATCGGTAACTCTGTGTTTGCATTTTATTTATCCAATGACACGTGCACAGGTAATGTATTATATCTGTCATAAAGCCTGCCAATAATTTTGCTTGATTAAAAGGTACTACCCACCCGATATGGGCAAGAATCTCAACACCCAATTTAATGTTAGGGTAAACGCAGGGCTCCTTGATGAATTGACACTTTCGTATAGTTTGGGACAAAGTAAATATTATGCAAGCGAGTATAAGAGTATATTGCAGTTAGTATAATAAGACCGAACTCTTGAATTGTGTATGGCAGATGAATATTTGAAATTCAGAAATTTGGACATAACCTAACCATAGAATGAAAAAGTTGTTTTACATTCAAACTGAACGGCTCATTAAATATGCTCGCTATTCTAAAAACAAATTTTAATTTATAAATATATGCCTTGACTTAAGGAAAAGGATCACATGAAGGGACCACACATCCGCACAGTAAAATGCCATTTTCAAGGAACTTTTGCATATCTTAGTTTTTATGCATTTGCTCAGATTCCACATATGAATTAGGTTAAATAGTTTTCATCAATTTAAAAAAATTGATAAAAATAAGATGTCTTCACAATGATTACTTATCCATGACTTGTTAAATGAAAAATGTTGTTCCCATGCTAGTTAGAAGTACATTTTGCAATTTACATTCACTTTTATGGAATAATCATGTTTATTTCATGAAAGTCATTATGTCCAGTTCTTTGCAGTGTTTGTTTCTGTGAGATTTACATGCAACTGCTAATGGCAATGCGTAAAATATTGCTCGGACATCAATGCAAATACATAACAAAAAAAAAAAAATGTACAACCACAGGTCGCCCAAAATGACATACACGAAATGTTGCAGGCTCGGTTTGATTAAGCCTGTTAATGGATGGTAGTGGAAATGCAAGCTTCCGTCCACGCCCTCTAGCCCCGGGTTGAGCAGAACTCAACATTTACACATGTTATAAGTACTATAATATAATTTACAGACATCCGCAGATGTATACATACGGCGGTTGACATGGAACCTTCAATGATACACAGAGTGCAATTCCATGAAAAGCGGCGTATGGTCCCCAGATAAAAATAGCTTTGTCATAAACGAGAAAGCAATGAGCAGAACTAAACAGAGGGGATCTGTGGTTATGTACATTTTACAGTTTAATGACTAGAGTGCCATAAAAAATATAAAAAAAACAACACTTTGAATAATTCGAAAGTGTGACCCTTACAAGAGTAATATTACAAGACTTATTTCAACAAATTGACAATTCTATAATAGCATAATAAACATTTTTTAGATTCTATATTTAATGTTTAATTTTTATATAAGATATCCTGCTCAACCATAAAGAACTGTAGGAATTACGTTTTAATTGTGTTCTCATGAAATTTTGATGATACTGAGACCTGATAGTTGAGACCTATTTTGCAATATCCAATAAAGCAGTGCGTATGATATTGATATTTAGATCTAGTAAATAAAATACCGATATTATCTCACATCACTTGTCTCACACCCGTCACGGGCTGATATTAAGTTTCCAGTAATGTAAAATGGATAAATAAAGTGGTCGAAACGGTGACAAAATAAAGCTACTTCGTCAGTTAAGTTGTGATAATAAAGAAATCCCACATTTGGTTTGAGATATTCCCAAATACCCATATACAAAATCATAATCTTGGGCCAGGGGCCTCCGTGGCAGAGTTTCCTCTACCAACAAAAGCTGGAAAGTCACCATATGACCTATAATTGTCTCGGCGTGACTTTAACCCCACCCCCACCCCCCATCCCCCGAAAAAAAAAGAACGGTCCGGATTTCTCTAATCACAATTCGAGGCCATGGTAGATTTACCTTATGTCACGTGTGGTGTGAACTATATATTTTATCTAATGAGTTGCGACTTTCGCATAAAATAATTTATTCGTTTCAGCAGCGCTATTTCTCCAAGATAACATCAGTTCAACATGATCCATCTACAGTTACTGTACCGCGTTCTTCTCACACTGTTGACAGTTTATCATAATGTCGGTATGTATATTTGATAGATGTCAAAATGACTTTTGCTGCAAAAACGTGAAAACCTGATATCTGTTTTCTAAAATGAATGAGATTTCACTTTAGTAATGCAATGTGACATTGCAAAGTATTATCATAAAAGCAAACTTATGCGAATACACGAAACTTCTACATCACCACTTATTTTTTTATTTATTGCAATTATATCTCTCTTTGTAGTCTAAGTACATTTATGTCGTTTCTCATAAGTGATTGTTAATAACATATTGGATTTTAATGCAATCAGATCATTGTTTATTTACGACCTCTACCTATTTTTAATATATCATAAAAGTAAACTTGAATGTTTTCTTCATCATATAGGTGTAACTATCATTTATGATGATACAGAGTTGAAGATATTAAATTATTTTCGATATAATAATGATCAGATATCAAGCTAAATCTATTTGTTTCTAAGGCAGAAAATAGAAGTCATTTTGCTTTTTTTCGTAAATTTCCTGCCTTACAGCGATTTTTGTTTGTTTGTTTATTCTAGACATTTATGTTTATTCGTGTGACTTTTTGAAATTGTTTTTGAATATCGTTTCAAATTTGCGGCGCATGCCGTTTCGCCGCTGGCTACCGGCTAGGCATTCGGTTGTCCCCCTGCACTGCCAGATCTATCACTTGTACGCCTATGTGCGTCGGCTTCGATACCAGCAAAGATCATGTCAAAAGAAAACAGTCGCAAACTTATTTGGAACAAGTCGCAATAGAAAATCAAAACAAATTAAATTTGCTTGTTTTAGTTGCAGATCACGCGACTGGCGTACACCGTGGCGTTCGTTTATTCAAAAAGCTGGAGAGATTTATTTTCTTATCGCTAACGTGACCGGCGTATCCTGGATTGTGTGAAACAAATTAGCTCAATTGTTCTCCGCGTATTTCAGATGTCCAAAATATCCTATTTGTCATATGAAAGATATAATTGCAGAGATATCGAAATTGCAGATATTTCATTAGTGTGTAATGCTTATAATTTTCTTTGATATATTCTAGTGATGTGTACCTACCTACAATGTACTTCCAAATGATATCGATTGGGATCTGATACGTATATTTAAAAATGACGGAATAACCGCTGTCAAGACATCTATTAAAGACAATTTGAATAAATGGGTATCTGAAAGCGAAATAAACATCGATGTAACAGGAAATTCTGGTGTTGGAAAGTCAAGTTTTATCAACGCTATCCGTGGTCTATCACCGGAAGATGAAGGGGCTGCCAAAGTGGGAGTGGTTGAAACAACAACAGAAATAAAGGCATACCGCCATCCAGTAAATAACAAAATTACTCTATGGGACTTGCCAGGAGTTGGAACTCCTACATTTCCGCGATATAGATACCTCAGTAAAATAGATGAAGAAAACTTTGATTACTTTATTTTCATTTTCTCTGAAAGATTTACGGAAAACGATCTGTGGTTAGCAAAACAATTTAATAACAAAGATAAGGCATTTTATTTCGTTCGAAGTAAAGTAGGGCAAGATATTGAAAACGACAAACGAAGTCATCCAAAAAGTCACAACACAGAGTCAGTTTTAGCTGTCATTCGAAACAACTGCAATCAAAACCTAAAATATGTAAATGTCAGAAATCAGCGGGTATATCTAATTGACAACTATGACATTGAAAAGTACGATTTCAAACTACTCTCATTAAAACTAATGGAGGATGCGTCAGAGCTGAAAAGAAAGTCCTTGGAAAGAGCATTGATTAACTTTTCCAATAAACTCATAATTAACAAAAAGACTGACTTGCATGGAAGGATAGGTGCTATTGCGTTGGCGTCCGGTTTGGCTGGCGCAATGCCACTACCGGGTCTGGATGTAGCAGTGGATTTATTTGCTCTTCTTGAAGAAGCACTCTATTATCGGAAAGAATTTGGTTTGGATGACGACTCATTGAGCCATTACGCATATTTAAATGGTATATCAAAAGACAGGTTTACGCGAGAAGTCGGTCTCAAAAGTAGTCTAATTGAATACACTGCATCTGGTTTGCTAACATATTTTGCGAAAATTGGACTGACACAGGCTGCCTCGTACAAAACTTCAAATATTATGAAGTACGTGCTACCAATATTTGGCAACATTGCGAGTGGAATCACATCATATACAGCGACAACGATCTGCCTTAATAACTTGCTTGATATGATGGCAGAGGACGCCAGGAAGATAAATGTCTATGAACTTTAAATATTTCAAGGACTTATGCAATGTTCTTATGTTTCAAGGACTGTACAGTGTTTTAATATTTCAAGGACTGTTCAATGTTTAAATATTTCAAAGACTTTCACAATATTCTAATGTTTCAAGGACTGTACAATGTTAAGTTATTTCAAAAACTTACACAATATTCTAATGTTTCAAGGACTGTACACTGTTTAAATAGTTCAAGGACTGTTCAATATTTAAATATTTCAAAGACTTATAAAATGTTTTAATGTTTCAAGGACTGTACAATGTTTAAATAATGCAAGGACTGTACAATGCATAAATATTTCAAAGACTGCATTTTTTTATTTCATGGATTGTACAATGTTTAAATATTTCAAGGATATACCGTTTTTAATATTTCAAGGACTGATACGATCTTTTAATATTTCAAGGACTTGTACATATTTTAATATTCCAAGAGCTTATACAATATTCTAATGTTCCAAGGACTTATAGAATATTTTAATATTCCAAGAATCTATTCAATGTTTTGATATTTCAAGAATGTTTTAATATTTCATGGACAGTACAATGTTTAAATATTTCAAGGACTTATACGATCTTTTAATGTTCCAAGTACTTATACATATTTTAATATTCCAAGGACTTATACAATATTCTAATATTCCAAGGACTTATACAATATTTTAATATTCTAAGTACCTATTCAATATTTTGATATTTCAAGGCTTTGTTTTGATGTTACAATTCTGACGACTTTACAGCTATACGTATGACGAAAATCTACACTTATTAAATTAGAAACTTATCGGTGGAGAAATGGATGTTCTTACAGAATTTATTGTCGTCTATGAGACGGAGATGTGTAAAGTTTATAACGCAAATCGTGGACACACACGATTTTAACTGTAAGAATTACTGACAATTATCGTGTTAAATTGTAAAACGTAATTATGTAAATTCTTAAATTTTATATCAAAGTCAATATAGTTTTGGAATATTGTGTGAATTTATCTCAATACGCATAATATGCGGTATTAACTCAATGAATGCACGTTTCAGCTTTTGCCGTGTAAGAATTTTGTTTTTAGATGTAATATTACCAAAGATTTACTTTGTTCTGTACTTTCACGGTTGAATAAATTCTCAAACGGTGTTGAAATTTGAATTTAAATTGTTATTTATATAAGAATGTTTAAGCAAGTTTTAAGTACACTGATATTCTTTACATTGTTAAATCGAATGCAGAAAATTTACGGTGAATATAATATATGAGAAATAGAGATGGTTAATATTGTTTATATCTGAAGCGTTTATTTCATATGTATTCATATCTATCTAATATGTAGTCTTAATTATCAGAATGAATGATATCTAGTGACAGACAACAAAATGTTATAGTGTTTATTCTTAAACTATAAAATACCTTATTAACAGTACTGTATAAATGTGAGTTTTGGTATGAACAGTCTTTCCTCATTTTCCACTAAACTAATTTGCTTTTAATCAATTTCAGGTAATAAATGTCCTTTATATTTCAACTTACAGGACATACTGTCACGTTTTCCTACGTAATGGTGTCAATACGTTACAATACGTTATCAGTTTGAGGAAGTTCTTAAATGTATTTTCTAGATAGAAAAGCTGAATCATTCATCTTGAACATCAAATATTTCTGGCTGGAGTTTTGCTATTGGCTAGAGTCTGGGCATGAACGACTTGTGAATTGCAAAGAAGCTAGTACCCAATGTTCTGAATCTGTTGTTTATCCATAACAAACGTCCGTACAAAAATGTCTAAGGTCTTCTTTCTTATTTAAAGCTATGACAAATCTGTATAACACTAACTTTGAGTGCCTCTTTATAAATGACTTAAGAAAAATGCGTGAAATTTGCAGAAATTAGGGCAGAGAGAAGTACTAGTAAAAAAAACCGACGTGACCGCCCAGTCATTGCATCAAAATAATATCGTGATCTTAATAATTAGCGTGAAGAACGTGAAGAAAATAATAGTAAGATTCGTTAAGGAATCAGAATAGTGTTTTACTTAACTGGCTTAGGGATTTCATTTCTGTAACAGTTCCCTCCCTTATTCGGGTTCTAAATAAGTAATAAAAGAAACTTCAACAGGAACTTCATTTTAACTGCGAACTTGCTAAAATGGTTGCCCATTCAAAAGAACATTTTCAAACATGCAGAAGTTTATAATTATGTACCATACTGTGCGACAATTTCGTTGATTGATAAAACGAAAACTTTCTTAAAATAAAAATTAATGAGTTTGTTTGGCCTCTTTTTTTTCCATGTATATCAGTTGCGCTAATCATTTCTTATTTAAAATCATGCTCAAAATTCCATTGTGAGTAACCTTTGAAAATGACTTATTCGAAATTCTGGATAAGCCATTTACACATGCACAAGTACTTTTATGTAAATTGTTTATCTGATCAGAAATATTTAAAGAAGTGAAGCTGGTATACCTAAAAAAGTAAAAGGTGAATGTTTCTCATTATGCATGGATACCAGACGAAAGTCTCCACCGGGAATGTATGGAAAAAAACGGCACATAGTATATTAACACCTTCGCCACCCCCCCTCCCAGAATACAGTCAAGACCGATACTTATGGTAACTATTAAAGTAAAATCACCAAGAGCCGATCATTAGTACACATGTATATTCAAAACTGATAAATTGTTTCTGCATTTTACATAGATACACTATACTTACTTCAAATATACAATGTACAAAATAAAATTTTAGCAGTCGTTGACCTACTTTATATTTACCGAAAGATAGTTTGAAACAGAAGCTTAGATATTATAAAACTGTCTTTCCTGATCAAGATTAGTTTTGATTATGTGCAAAATATAACTAACCCCGACTTGAAAATTTGGTGAAAAGAATTGTGAAAGAAACTATCGATTCGACAAAAGAATTAAATATCTTGTTCAGGCAACCGTGTACCCCGCTCTCTAAAGCTTTGTTTCCTCTGTTCTGATACATGATATGTATTGTATTTAGTTAACCAGTTTATAGCAATACTGTAGTAACAGATACTTGATCTTAAATCATAAATCGGTGTAGCCCCATTTGGTTCTGTGACGATCTGTGTATGAAAAGAATTGGAACCACTGCATTACCCTTGCATGATCGTAAGAGGCGACTAATAGAGTCTTAAAACTTGGTTTTGCTGTAACTCTGTGATTCCAGCAGGTGTGCAAATTTTAATTCCATACCTCATGTTTTTATTTCGATGTAAATGAGATATGAAACCTAAATTTGTAGTCCTGTTTGGCGCCATATAACCTATACTGTGTTGGTGCGCCGTAAAACCCAAATAAATAGATAAATAAATCGGTGTAGGGCTACGCACACAATACTTTATCGTTTAGCTTTTATACTATATTCATATAGCATAGAAATATTTACAAACGTAGATATCGGGACAAATTAATACTGTAGAAGTATTTTATTCACATTTTCTTTTGTTAATTACTACGATGTTTGAACTTTTATAATTTATCTATCTGGAACTTGGTGTCTTTGACTTAGAATATTACATGAACATTATTTCAAGTTATGGTATTCCATTTCTGTTTTATTTTACTTTTACCACACACTTTTTAATATATAAACACGATTTTTCGACGTGATATAAAATTGCTCGCTAACGTCTATAAATGATAAATTAACATTATAACCTTTATATACCATTTAACAAAATCATAAGCTGGTACCCGTTTTCTTTTAGATTATATGAGGAAACAATCATGGTGCATGTATCTGTAAGGCTGATGCTGTTTTGGACAACAACCTTGTGTTGCCAGGCTAACAAAGGTATGATTTAAATCCATTCAGTAGTCCAGTACACGATGTAGGCAATATATAGATAAATTATAATTCATACACTTACCTAATTTCAGAATTCTTTCAAAATTGGTTCTTATATTTCGTTTTGCGCCAAATACCATACTCTTCTATACTTTACAGTTTTCAGACTTTATCTACTACGAACAAAGTTTTCAAATAACAGTGTTGCTTACTATGTTCAAATATTGCTTCTAAAATCATCTGTAGTCTAATATCTTTATATATTTAAATTTGAAACCTTTAAAGTTTCTCTTAATCAAAATATTTATAGTTAAAATATCTATGGTAATGTATTTTCCCCATAAATGTTTTATAGACAGTTTTAAAACATTATTTAAATTATTTTTAACAGAATTAGATGCGCCCAGTAGCATAACGAACGTCATAGAATATAAAATTAGATCGGCGTTTTCCAACGGCGGAGCGACTGCTGTAAAAGGTGTCATCTTTGAAGAACTTCATAAATGGAAAGATCTCCCAATTAATATTGGAGTAACAGGAAATTCCGGTGTTGGTAAATCAAGTTTTATCAATGCCATTCGTGGTCTTAGTGCAGAAGACGAAGGAGCTGCTAAAGTAGGCGTTATCGAAACAACGCAGACAATGAGCTCATATCAACATCCAAATAACAAGAATTTACTGTTCTGGGATTTACCAGGTGTCGGTACTCCAAACTTTCCACAAGGGAACTATCTGAAAGCTATCCAAGCTGAAAAATTTGATTATTTCATTATAATGTCTGCTGATAGATTTACAGAGAACGATTTGTGGCTTGCAAAAGAGATGGTAAATCTTCGCAAAGCGTTTTACTTCGTCCGAAGTAAAGTTAGTCAAGATATAGAAAATGACAAGAAGAGTCATCCAAAATCTCATGACAAGAAATCTGTACTAGAGGTCATAAGGACCAACTGCAATCAAAATTTGCAACACATCAGAAGTCTCAAGAAACCTGCCCGGGTATATCTAATTGATAACTATGATGTTGATAATTTCGACTTTGTTATCAACACATTTAATTGAAGATGCTCCTGAAATGAAAAAAGAAGCCATTACAATGTCACTGAATGTTCTCTCAAGAGAATTGATATTAACTAAGAAAGATGTCTTGATTAGTAGAATATACAAAGTGGCAGTACTATCGGCTTTAGCTGGTGCAGCACCGGTACCTGGACTTGATATTGCTGTAGACACGTTAGTTCTTCTTGAAGAAGCCATATTTTATCGATCTCAGTTTGGTCTAGACGAGGACTCTTTGAGGAATCACGCTAAACTACATAGAATGTCGTTGGACGATTTTATCGAAAGAGTGGGACTAGAAAGCAGTATGGTCGAGTTTTCCAAAACCGGCATAATAATGTATTTATCAAAGATTGGAGTAACGAGTGCTGCGTCATACGCTACAAAAAACATTTTGAAATACACTTTGCCAGTGGTAGGAAACATAATAAGCGGTACAGCCGCCTATACTTCGGCAACATATTGCTTAAATAGTATACTGGATATGATGGTCAATGACGCATTGAAAATAAACGATTATCGTCCTAAGGAATAATTAATCCTTTCAGCTAAAATGTATAGAGAAGCTTGCCTTCATGTTTTATTGTAGTACTGTTAATGTTTTCTTAAAGGACAAGGAATGCCTGAATATAAGTTAATTTGATATGAAAGCCATCATCAAGCCTTTAATACCGCTGAAAGAATTTTTAAAACCCGACCAATGTTGAAAAAGATATGGCATTTTGTAATTTGGAAAAAAATGGCTTATCATGGAGGCAGCTATTTTAATGTGTTTATGACGTCATTTACACACTGCTGAATTCTTTATTTAGCAACTTACCTTTTAAATAGATTAATTTCATATGTGTCTCGGGTGTAAGCTGTAAAATATGGTAATTTCTTTCATTTTAGCTTTAAAAAGTAAATAAAGTATTTTACAGAAATAAGTAAATACACTTCAAATATGTATCTAAAATTTCACAAATCCACCATTTTGTTTCTTGTTGGCATGGAAACAAAATGGCCGCCATTTTATCAAATATTTGATTGCTCATAACTTTCTCAATATTAAACCGATTTTGAAAATTCTTTCACTTCTTTAAATGACTTAAGAAATCATAGCAGATGGATTTACATGAGACCAACACTGCCTTTCTCTTTAAAATTACAGTATACATGTAATACAAAGCATGATCAAGAGAATAATAATTACAGATAATCTCACTTAGGTAGTTTTTATGCAGCTCATTCATTTTATTATCGCCTAAACATATTACCATAAGGCATAACTCTTGGCAGGTATGTCGTTAAATTTCCTTAAGCTTAACTGAACGGTCATGTAGTTTAAAACTTTAGATAAATATTGTCATTGATTATTTTTAAAGTCAATTCATAGCGTAGCGTTTTATTTTCACGTTTATACATTTTATTAACGTATGCTCTGTTTATTATCATTCAGTTAGCTTTTTTTTCTTTTGACGCTTTTAAGGCCCTTTCACATTTTCCTGTCATGATTAATGTTTAAATTAAAATGAAATGTACACGTATTTTTGAAAATTGTCGTTCACATAATTTGATTTTTTACGATAATTGTGATGAAATGGCAATACAATCAACAAGAAGACAGTAAGTGTTCATATAAGACACCATGAATTGTGCAACATCCCTCAGGACTATTATTAGCGATTTAGTTGAACTGTGTTTCAAAGTAATATTGATTAGACTCCATGTACCTAATGATTTAGAAACAATAATTACACCGAGATGAAATTCTTTAACCGTTTTACGATTTCATGACAGTATTCTGTGATATATTTTATTACATGTTTGTGTTCTGTTCCTCTAATAGTAATGCCGCACAAGGTTTGACATACCATTATCTTAAATTGTTGCAGTCATTATCGGTATACTGATATAGGTAATTCAAAAAATATTTATAAAATGTTTAGTGGCATTATTTATAATATCACCGGGAAAAAATAAAATGTCAAAGGTTTAAGGGATCTTGTTGAATTTTAAAGAGAAAGGCAAACCGGTAATTCAAGACCCGTTTGAAAATATTTGTACGTAGAACGATAATATTGTAAAATGTTCCAAATGACTGCTTAACTGCTTATGATGTTTGTGTCAGCACTTTATGAATATACACCATGAATATTGTTTGTTGAAGCAATCTGTACTAATAATGTCCGCCAGTAAAGAATTAAATGTTAATGTTCATTTACAACACTCGTCATTTTGTTCAACATCTAAATACATGTAACTCAAAATATGTGATTAATTTGAATACAGTTGATCTTCGTGTATGACCCTCTTATACATGTAGTTACAAGATCAACACACAGTAATGATATAATTTTAGATAAAAGTTAGACATCGACTGGCAGGAGATTGCATCTATGTAAGTTGTAACATAAATATTAAACATATCAATGACATCTAAACCTACGGTATGTGACATTCCGCCTAACAGGTATCAATGCATGAAGTATATAATATCAGTTATTTTAGAAATAGCTCTTTTTACACACGTCAGTATATACGGTGTAAGATACTGATATTTTACTTAGTTAATACCTACATGTAATTTATTTTAGGTCGATTGTACAGCAAGTTCTACAGCGCTTATATTATCCACTCTCGACACCTCATTCCTGATTGAATCCAGCGCTACGAGGTATGAGAGAAGAGAAGCCAGTTTCCCTTTTAATGGTGAGCGTCAAGCAAGGGAGCTACTTGTACCATTGTTCACGTCTTTGGTATGACGCGGCCGGGAATCGAACCCACGACCTCCCGCACTCGAAGCGAACGTGCTACGATTAGGCTATCGAGGCGGGTGATTTTTTACTTGTTCATATTTGTTGCAGAATAAAGAGATGAATTAATTAGATAAACTGCATTTTATTAGTATACATTGGAATGAATACAAGGGAAATTGAAATGAAGTGCTCGTCTAGTCATTTCGTTCTATAAATCAGTTGGCTAACCAACTTGTCTTTATAAGGCCTTTGTTCGCTTTACATTTATAACAAACTCAGATATAATGAACATCTTTTGCTCCATCTAACTGGAGGTATTATATTTGATTTTATGTACTTATCAGCATTAGAAAAAAGTGTTTATTAAAACTTAATTTGTTCATTGCGTGTAAAAACGTTATATCTGTTTTTTAAACAATTAACAAAAATATCGGTCAGTCAATTTTTTCAGTTATCAAATTAATTTGATGAAACATGGTTTTAGCTCCATAAATAGCCTTTTTTCAATACATAGAAGCAATTTAATTTCTTCCCAAAGAACATTGTTTACCTAAAACAGAGGCAAGTGAAAAGAACAATTATCTTCAGCGCTTTTGAACGTTTATTTTATAGATGAAAAGAGCGCTATAAAATCTGGTTAAATAATAATAATCTTTTATTCACCTTCAAATATCAAAAGCTCTATATGTCGATTTACAATATGATACAGAATTAAAGCATCTGAATTATGAACATCACGCCATTTAAGCCATTATTCATTTTTTTTCACTCGGGCATATTGGTGCCTAATATGGAGCAGTATCAAAGTATTCACCAGTATCTTATATATTTTTTGTTTGTTTTCAAGATGTTTATTGCACTTAAATTTATTACAGTCATACCAATGATCAATATGGCAGTTCCTGTTAACCAATAGCATGTACTGAATGTCCATATCTAGTAAATAAACAATGAAACCGACAACTGTTTCAGTATTCGATCGCGAAATACTAATGACACATTCGCACGAGGGAAAAAGATAATAGTATTACAGGGGCCAAAATTATGAGCTCTGAAAGTCCCAGGTTCGATCAATTTTTTAGTTTCGGAATATATTTTGAAGAAAACAAAACAATCCACAGTTCACACTTTCTTTTATTGGTTACCCTTTCTAAGTTGTTCAAATTTTACAACTCATTAATAACAATTTCTCAATTACAAAACCCCAAAAATAAGCAACTAAAATTTCCTAATATAATATCTGGGGAGAGAGAGAGGGGGAGTGGTTCAGGCAGGTCAGTGAAAGGAGGTAAACACTACCTTTCGTTTCGGCGACCAAACACAGAACAAAACCACTGATATGCAAACCTGCCTATTTATTAGCCTAACATTCCCGCCAAAAACGGGGGTCATAGTAAAAGTAATGTAAAAGTTATGAAAGTTCTAGAAACCATGTACACAATCAATATGGTAAATTGAAATATTAGAATTATTGACCAACCCTGCCCTGACGACAGCAGTGAAAAAGCAAGAATCATGAAAAAATTATGAATTAAGCTACAGTCTAATACTGGATAGTTTAAAGGTGCAAACCAATTATTTAAAAGATGGCACAATATGCAAGCAAAACTACAATAAGAAGACCCTCAAATAGGAGGCAAACATAAGTATTTATCACCTAATTACTAATTACTAAGCTTGTGAAGTCCCAATAGGTACAAAACATCATTTAAATAAGATATAGAAAAAGTCACCATCATTAAACATGTATATAAAGCAGTATCAATATATGGCATGGACTTTTAAGAAGAAAATGTACTGAAAACTGGTTTAAGTAAAAATAGAATGCACAATTGATTTAAGGTGGCTGTATACCAGTTGAAATAACAATATACTGACAGGTATGTACTTGAAGATATCATTTCTGCTACAATAGTTTATACGTATTCTCCCAACATCAGTCAGAATCTGTTAAGAAACATGTTTCTTTGCGAGATTTTCTGTTAGGACACAGTGTACTTCAATCGCTCGTTCCGCTGTATCATCAAGGCATTTCTTCAAGTGTTTTGAATATCTAATAAACATTGAAATGCTACCAACGAGAGGTATGTAGTTAATCATATGAAATATTGACTGTCGCAGATAATTTGACATAGATTTATTATGAGAGGACATCAACTCCTCTACAGTTTCTTTTTTATCATCTCCTAAATCGCAAACCATTGCTACTTTAGTCAATGAACTGGTGTCGACTCCGAACTCCTTCCCATAGTATTCGATCTCATGTGAAATATAATCATTTGGATTTTGAGAAGTAAGGCTTAAATTCACAACTTGGGTAAATGCAGCAGCGAAGTAAGCATGTAGTGGAATCATGCGTTTCAGACTTTTCCTTTTGGCTTCTATAACCTCCCTTGAAAGACAGGCCAATGATAAAGCCAACACATCTTGTTTAATTCCGCACGAGTCCTCAATCATTTTTCTTGCTAAAGCTCCAAAATCGTAGGCTTGTGTATCGTAATTGTCTATAAGGTAAATTTCCTTTCTTCGAAATGTGGTAAGGTGTTTTTCAAGGTTCTGCCTGATTTCTGCAATCTTAGAAGCCGCGTTATGCGTTCTTGGATGGGCCCTCCTATCATTTTGCATGTCGTTGTCTATTTTTGAACGAACGAAGTAGAATAATTTTCCACTTTCTTCAACCTTACTTGCTAGCCAAAGATCATGTTCCATGAATCGAGTGTCGATTACTATTATGAAGAAGTCATATTGATCAAAATTCACATCATCCAGGTAAGTTTCTTTCTAAAATTGAGGTGTTCCTAAGCCCGGTAAATCATAGAGCAAAAAGTTGTCATTCCCTGGGTATTTATACTCCTGAACTTCTGGTGTACATTCTACAACATTGACGGCAGCTGGATTATGATCTACGTCATCGGCGGTAATACCCCTTAAGGCGTTGATAAAGGAGGATTTGCCTGTCCCAGCTCTCCCTGTCACGGCTATTTTTAGAACAACATCTTTCCATTCGTTTAACTGCGACTTCAAGCGTTTGGCAACTCCTTGAATTCCTTCTTTGTCATAATGTACTTTTAGCGAGTCAACCTTTTCTCTGATAAATGAGAATTTGTTCCCCTCAATACTTGCCATGTTCTGTGGAATAAAATTGTAGGCATTTAAAATTAAATTTCACAGAAAGTTATTTGAAACGAAAAAGGGTTCTGTATATTAAATGACAACAATGAAACTAAGAGAAAATAAGATTTCTGAATTTTTATCGGTCTTACTCATAGAATCGTATTGAAGTGACAGCGTTGGGAGCCAGTCGCGATATCTAAAAACGACTGCTATCAGACCAACCATACGAGAAATGTGTTGAATCTTGGACGAATCACATTTAAAAGCTTACTTATACGTATAATTCAGTGCATCATGACAGATCAAGATGCTGTTGTAATGACACTTCAATCATATGCAAAGACATATTGCCAGCGTTATATCAGTCAAATTGGATTATGATTTCAGACAAGTAGGGCTAGAAATCAGTTTGACACGTGGTAATTTTGACACAAAACTAACGCAAGTGTTCCCAGTATTGATTTGTTTCCATAACAAATTGGATTTGTATTCATTAGTGAAACACTGGCTGACATAAAAATCGCAGGTATGTTAAGATTATTTACACAATCATTTTGAAAAATAAAACTATTACAAATAATCATTTACAATTTAGCAGTAAACGTGAATCGTACTACAGGCAATTTCTTCATGCAGTCGTTTAATCATTACATAAAACATTATTAGTTAATACAAGAACTACAAGAAAAAGTGCTGTTCAGCGTAACCTGTGATAGATACAACATAGTGTATAAATAGATACAAAAAAAAACTATCTGCTGGTAAATATAGCTTCAAAATCAATAAGCTACCGCCATATTATCCAATACTTAAAGATGTCAATATCTATACAATATCTATATCTGAGTCAATCTATGTTTGTCTGACTAGCTGTAGATCATTCGCTGAAATTTCCAACAAATAATAACCTTAAATTTAATAAAAACAGGAATTAAACTCACCTCAGGTAGCTCAATACATCTCCTGCATCATAATACAACTGTTTTGAATGCAGACTGCGCAAAAATCTTTCCCGCGGCATGCTTTAAATAAATTTAACAGCATTGTGTTATTTTCATTTAATAAATTTATAGTATTTTCAAATGCTGTTTTTTTTCTTGGCGGTAGCACGTTCATCTGTATGGGGTTTCTTCGTTCTGCGAATAATAAAGCTGGCTGAAAACAAGTATGATACTAGTCAATAAACCAAGAAAGGAATCGTGAAAACTTGAATACACTATTATCCAATGATATGTCCTGATTAAAAAAAACAACAGTAGTTAAAACTATTTTCAAAATTATACATGTTATGTACGCATACATGTTTTAGATTTTGAAACTACTGAGAAAAGCAAACACGTGGAAAGATTTAACAATGATATAAATATACACACACTTGTTTCATACTTCGGTTTTTACTCAGAGTAACTAAATGAAAGCAATTCAACTAAATGGAGGCAATTTGCAATTGAATCACTTATGCAAGATCCGGAGTCTTATTTATACAAACACTTGTGCATTAACTTATATGTATAGTTTGTCAGAACATAATTATGCAGTAATATAGTTTAAGCGCTGTAAAACAAAGTTTCTCGAGACATATCCTTCACAGTGATCCTTTCCGCTGTATTGATTTGTAATGTGAAGTTGTTTTTCATTGTAATGCATAGGTGAGATGTTGGTAAAACGCAATGATATTGCAAAAACGAGACAACCATTCAAGTGAAAACCATGAGATTTTGGTATAGGCGATACATATTTTGAAATATTATACAGTGCGACATTAGACAATATCTCTACGTACAAACTCACTCTGTTGATTAATATAGGGACAGTTAAATTTTAAAGCCAATTCACATTGTAGCAGTTTCGAAAAATACTAGGTCGGCGACAAATATATGCAGTGTTATCATAATCAAAACAATTCTGATGATATGGGAAATAGTAATTACGTTTAGGTAGAATGTCCCAAATGTCTATCAAATAGAACACACAGTAATCTGCCCACTGTGATAAAACGACGTCGTTAAGGTTGCTCTCGGGTTTCCTTCGAAAAGTTCAAAGTATGAGATATATTATTGATCTCTGGTCTGTATGTACTAACATCTGCTTTCTTTCCTTTGGCAAAATAATTAAATCGTTCGAGGTCCAAATTTCATCTGAGCAGCGACCCCCTCCAACCCCCACTAGCGGCGAAGTTATTTCTCGAGGGAAATCGTCGTTTTTCAGTCACATGTTGTTTTTCACATCAATTTCAACGGGATTATAACTGAAAAGCGGCGATTTCCCTGAAAAAAAAATACATGCGCCGCTGGGGGAAGGTTGCTCAAGGGAAATATGGGCTCGGAACGATTTTTTTTCGCCAAACGAAAGACAGGAGATGTTAGTATATACAGACCTGATATCAATCTTATAAGTCATGCTTTAATAACATTAAATTTAACGCCAACGCGGCAATATGGCTACGTTTATTTTACTTCTCAATAAGTGTAAAACATTGCACCTTGTAAGCAGGAGCATATTTCTGCGCTGTGTGATTTTCCTCATGCATGTACTCTCCGAATCCCGTTGTCTATGACCTAGGTATTCGATTCTCAGACACACATTTTTATATGAGCGTGTAGGGAAATGACCGACGTTTTGAAAATTATTGTTGTTAACAAAATCTCACATTAACACAAAATACACTAACAAAGTAATACAAACGAATATTAATAACAAAACATAGTGGGAACACAGCTGGACATTGCCTTATAACGGTCATTGGAAAAACTCAATCAGAATACAGACTCACTGACATATTGATAGTGAAATGATATTGATATAATGTCAAAAAGAAGAGGCTCTTTCAATCAAAATAGCTTTTTATATGTTTGATCCGTTTTAGTTCAATATCAAAGAAATCATAATTCTTCATTCTAAAAGTACCATTTTGTGGAAAATTTTTTTTTTTTTTTTTTACCTTTTAATCAAACCTGTTTCCAAACATATCGCCCACTCACTCCTCCTCATACAACCACGGTTTGCAACGCTTACAAAACCAGTCACTTCCGCCTTCTTCCAAGCTTTCTTGCACATACATCCTTTCATTCTCTGTTAAACACCCTTCATGATACCATCGTCCGCATAACTCCTCATCACATCCAAACCAGAAAATACCATTCACCTCGTCATCAACACCCCCATGCATACCACACACATCACAAACATAACTATTGGCTATTAAAACTGCAGTGGCATGGACGTCGGCACACTTCCCTTTCTTTTTTTCCTGTCTTTCGTCTGCTTTCCTCTTCTTTTCTTTTAACTTTAATTCCCTTTCTTCCTCTCTCTTTTTTCTCTTGATCCGTCTCTCCTCCTCTTCTATCAATCGTTTCTCCTTTTTAATTTCCCTGTCTTTCTTCCGCTTTTCCATTTCATCTATCTTTTTCTTTTCAATCTGTTCTTTTTCCTGTAATTTGGTATAGACTTATAAACAATGTGTAAAAATACGCCGACTTGACAAAACTGAAATATCAAAATGCCCTACGTATAAATCCGATCCGTAAAGATATGGATCGCCTCTGTCCGGACTACTTTCTTATAAAGTCATGGCATGTTTAATTAAAATGTCTTTGATTCTGAGGAGTTTAAATTTAAGATTGGCGTAAGTTACAACGAAAGTTAGGAATGTAGGGATAACGCATGTTTATTCGTGTTATAACGTCTGCAGAATCCCGAGGGATTCTGAAGATGTTATAACATGAAATGAACATGCGCTAACGCTATTCTAGCATAAAACGCAGAAAAATACTAATAAATGAATACATCCTACCTCAACGTCATTAAATTTCCATGAAGTGCGCGGGAATGTCTGAGTTGTTTTTTACGTTGACGTCATTTTGTTTTGAATTATCCGTTTTGGGGCCGAATGACGTTTACGCTTTGCCACGGAACTCGCACATATAAAAAGGTGTTATAACAGCACGTGAGCGCGAGAATCTCTCTGTTAACACACGTTTTCTCTCCTGTTAAAACACCCCCGAAATGTGACAACAACAGCAGTTTTATGCTAGAATATATGACAAACATATCATTAGTCAGACTAATTAATGTCATGTATAATTATATGTAAGGTGTAAATTAAACCTTCAGCTGTTTGAGCATTTCCTCGCCGCTAATCAAGCGGCCCTCAGCTACAACTCTCTTTTTCCGCTGCGTGTCTGCCGGTGTAATGAAGTATTTCGACCCCCATAGAATAATGACCCCCCGGTCATTATTCTATAGAAAAAGTGACCCCCCGGTCATAGTATTATGACCTCCGGATCATAGTACTATGACTCCCCCACGTGAAGTAAACTGAACCTCACGAAGAATATTGACTCCCATAAAATAACGACCCCCGGTCATTTGGTCAAATTTATTGATAACTCATGTATCTAAGGCCTAATTGCTGCATTTTATGCCCCCACTCGGGGGAGTGGGGGGGGGGGGCATATAGATTTGCCTTTGTCCGTCCGTCCGTCCTTCCGTTTGACCATTAGCCCCAGATACCATCACTTGACACAGAAATCAGAGCATTCGCAACGGGAAAAGGGATTCTATTTCTAGACGCTGTATCTTGGTGTATACATTTTTTTCAGGAAAATAACATTTCACAATACGTTCATAAAATACACCAGTGTCAATAATCCCTGCAAACTTCGGTATGAAGTAATTCTTCAGAAGAAAACTGCACAAGAAACTGCTAGCATAGAACTTAGTATTAATAGAAGTTGCAATACTTAGCAGTGGCAGTAAAGTACGGTAGCGGCAACAATAGAAAGTAGTAGTAGTAGTAGTAGTAGTAGTAGTGGCAGTTGCAGTAGCAGCAGCAGCAGCAGCAGCAGCAGAGGAATAAGTGACAGCAACAACAGCAGCAGGAGAAGAAGAGGTAGATGTACAAGACGTATTAGTGGAAGCAGGTATAGTAGTATCGGTAGTAGCAGTTGTAGTAGTAGTAGTAGAAGTAGCAGTAGTAGTAGTAGTAGTAGAAGAAGAAGAAGTACATGTAGTAATAGCAATAGAAGTAGCGGCACCAGTAGTAGTAGTACAAAATGTTAACTATATATTGGCAATGGAGGGTATTACAGTTGTAGATCTAGTAAAATTGTCCGTTAGGTTTGGTGGGGATCACTTTTTAATAGATATTATCGTCGAAAGTCTTTTTAGGAGCCGGTGTTTTACACGGAAAGAGTAACTTTTTTAAATAGAATAATGTCCGGGAATCGATATTGTATGAGAGTTCGAATGTAATAATTTCGGCAGTGAGTATTTTACATGGAAGGAGTCACTTTTTCTATAGAATAATAACCGGGGTCGTTATTCTATGAGATTCGAAGGGAGTCATCTTTAGGGAGTCAGTATTTTACTTGGAGGGGTCAGTTTTTTATAAGGGGAGTCAATATTTTACAGGAAAGGAGTCACATTTTCTATAGAATAATGACCGGGGGGGTCGTTATTCTATGGGGGTCGAAATACTTCATTACACCGGCTTTACGGGTGGTGGCAACAGAATATCGGCGAGACTCGGCGGTATCAGTCCACGTTGTACAAGTGGATTTGTTAAGAAGTGGCCACATCTTTCACACGTTTGAACCTGTTCGCCTCTTTCTAACAAAATCAGAAAACAAAACGACAGATATAAGGGTAAGGAAATAAGTTGTGTGTTATCAGTTAATACATGTATTTGTTTGTACATTATTGGGTGTTTAAAATTCCACTTAAATGTACTATTTAGAATTTAAGTATTAAGTTACAGATGAACA